>NC_064647.1:1514115-2261173 GCF_023864345.2 Schistocerca serialis cubense
GTTTCATCGTCAATAAAAAGGTCCAAGGGATACAGTAAACCGGGAGTGAAGCGTCGGAATCTATAACTAGTGTCACAGGAATGGTTCAAAACATAGACAGTAAGAAGAGTCAGTCTTCTTGTACTTAAGTCGACATTGTGCCTTTTCTATTTAATTCCGATTCAATTTCTGTGTTTCATCGTCAATAAGAATGTCCAAGATATACAGTAAACCTGATGTAAAGCGCCGGATTCTATATCTAGTGTCACAGCAATGGTTCAAACTATAATCATTAAGAGGAGTCAGTCTTCTTGTACTTAAGTCGGCATTGTGCCTTTTCTATTTAATTCCGATGCAATTTCTGTGTTTCATCGTCAATAAGAAGGTCCAAGGGATACAGTAAACCTGGAGTGAAGCATCGGAATCTATAACTAGTGTCACAGGAATGGATCAAAACATTGACAGTTTGAGGAGTCAGTCTTCTTGTACTTAAGTCGGCATTGTGCCTTTTCTATTTATTTCCGATGCAATTTCTGTGTTTCATCGTCAATAAGAAGGTCAGTGGGATACAGTAAACCTGAAGTGAAGCATCGGAATCTATAACTAGTGTCACAGGAATGGTTCAAAACATAGTCAGTAAGAAGAGTCAGTCTTCCTGTACTTAAGTCGGCATTGTGCCTTTTGTATATAATTCCGATGCAATTTCTGTGTTTCATCGTCAATAAGAAGGTCACAGGGTTACAGTAAACCTGAAGTGAAGCATCGGAATCTATTGCAAGTGTAACAGGAATGGTTCAAAACAGAGACAGTACGAAGAGTCAGTCTTCTTGTCCTTATGTCGGCATTGTGCCTTTTGTAATTAATTCCGATGCAATTTCTGTGTTTCATCGTCAATAAGAAGGACAGAGGGATACAGTAAACCTGAAGTAAAGCATCGGAATCCACAACTAGTGTCACAGGAATGGTTCAAAACATAGACAGTAGGAAGAATCAGCCTTCTTGTACTTATGTCAGCATTGTGCCTTTTGTATTTAATTCCGATGCATTTTCTGTGTTTCATCGACAATAAGAAGGTCCAAGGGATACAGTAAACCTGAAGTGAAGCATCGGAATCTATAACTAGTGTCACAGGAATGGTTCAAGACATAGTCAGTAAGAAGAGTCAGTCTTCGGGTACTTAAGTCGGCATTGTCCCTTTTGTCTTTAATTCCGATGCAATTTCTGTGTTTCATCGTCAATAAGAAGTTCCAAGGCATACAGTAAACCTGAAGTGAAGCATCGGACTCTATAACTAGTGTCACAGAATTGGTTCAAAACATAGACATTAGGAAGAGTCAGTCTTCTTGTACTTAAGTCGGCATTGTGCCTTTTGTATTTAATTCCGATGCAATTTCTGTGTTTCACCGTAAAAACGAAGGTCCAAGTGAAGCAGAAACCCTGAAGTGAAGCATCGGAATCTATAACTAGTGTCACAGGAATGGTTCAAGACATAGTCAGGAAGAAGAGTCAGTCTTCGGGTACTTAAGTCGGCATTGTCCCTTTTGTCTTTAATTCCGATGCAATTTCTGTGTTTCATCGTCAATAAGAAGTTCCAAGGCATACAGTAAACCTGAAGTGAAGCATCGGACTCTATAACTAGTGTCACAGAATTGGTTCAAAACATAGACATTAGGAAGAGTCAGTCTTCTTGTACTTAAGTCGGCATTGTGCCTTTTGTATTTAATTCCGATGCAATTTCTGTGTTTCACCGTCAAAACGAAGGTCCAAGGGAAGCAGTAACCCTGAAGTGAAGCATCGGAATCTATAACTAGTGTCACAGGAATGGTTCAAATCATAGACAGTAAGAAGAGTTAGTCTTCTTGTACTTAAGTCGGCATTGTGGCTTTGTATTTAATTACGATGCAATTTCTGTGTTTCATCGTCAATAAGAAGGTCAGAGGGATACAGTAAACCTGAAGTGAAGCATCGGAATGAATAACTAGAGTCACAGGAATGGTTCAAAACATAGTCAGTAAGAAGAGTCAGTCTTCTTGTCCTTAAGTCGTCATTGTGCCTTTTGTATTTAATTCCGAAGCAATTTCTGCGTCTCATCGGCAATAAAGTCAGAGGGATAGAGTAAACCTGAAGTGAAGCATCGGAATCTATAACTAGTGTCACAGGAATGGTTCAAAACATAGCCAGTAGGAAGAGTCAGTCTTCTTGTACTTAAGTCGGCATTGTGCCTTTTGTATTTAATTCCGATGCAATTTCTGTGTTTCATTGTCAATAAGAAGGTCAGAGGGATACAGTAAACCTGGAGTGAAGCATCGGAATCTGTAACTAGTGTCACAGGAATGGTTCAAATCATAGACAGTAAGAAGAGTCAGTCTCCTTTTACTTAAGTCGACATTGTGCCTTTTCTATTTAATTCCGATACAATTTCTGTGTTTCATCGTCAATAAGAATGTCCAAGGTATAGAGTAAACCTGAAGTAAAGCGTCGGAATCTATAATTAGTGTCACAGCAATGGTTCAAACTATAATCACTAAGAAGAGTCAGTCTTCTTGTACTTAAGTCGGCATTGTGCATTTTCTATTTAATTCCGATGCAATTTCAGTGTTTCATCGTCAATAAGAAGGTCCAAGGGATACAGTAAACCTGGAGTGAAGCATCGGAATCTATAACTAGTGTCACAGGAATGGTTCAAAACATAGACAGTAAGAAGAGTCAGTCTTCTTCTACCTAAGTCGCCATTGTGCCTTTTCTATTTAATTCCGATGCAATTTCTGTGTTTCATCGTTAATCAGAAGGTCAGAGGGATACAGTAAACCTGAAGTGAAGCATCGGAATCTATAACTAGTGTCACAGGATTGGTTCAAAACATAGTCAGTAAGAAGAGTCAGTCTTCTTGCACTTAAGTCGGCATTGTGCCTTTTCTATTTAATTCCGATGCAATTTCTGTGTTTCATCGTCAATAAGAAGGTCCAAGGGATACAGTAGACCTGGAGTGAAGCATCGGAATCTATAACTAGTGTCAATGGAAAGGTTCAATTCATAGACAGTAAGAAGAGTCAGTCTTCTTGTACTGAAGTCGGCATTGTGCCTTTCGTATTAAATTCCGATGCAATTTCTGAGTTTCATCGTCAATAACATGGTCAGAGGTATACAGTAAACCTGAAGGGAAGCATCGGAATCTATAACTAGTGTCACAGGAATGGTTCAAAACATAGTCAGTAAGAAGAGTCAGTCTTCTTGTTCTTAAGTCGGCATTGTGCCTTTTCTATTTAATTCCGATGCAACTTCTGTGTTTCATCGTCAATATGAAGGTCCAAGGGATACAGTAAACCTGGAGTGAAGCATCGGAGACTATAACTAGTGTCAATGGAATGTTTCAATACATAGACGGTAAGAAGGGTCAATCTTCTTGTACTTAAGTCGGCATTGAGCCTTTTGTATTTAATTCCGATGCAATTTCTGTGTTTCATCGTCAATAAGAATGTCCACGGTATAGAGTAAACCTGAAGTAAAGCGTCGGAATCTATAATTAGTGTCACAGCAATGTTTCAAACTATAATCACTAAGAAGAGTCAGTCTTCTTGTACTTAAGTCGGCATTGTGCCTTTTCTATTTAATTCCGATGCAATTTCTGTGTTTCATCGTCAATAAGAAGGTCCAAGGGATATAGTAAACCTGGAGTGAAGCATCGGAATCAATAACTAGTGTCACAGGAATGGATCAAAACATAGACAGTAAGAGGAGTCAGTCTTCTTGTACTTAAGTCGGCATTGTGCCTTTTCTATTTATTTCCGATGCAATTTCTGTGTTTCATCGTCAATAAGAAGGTCAGAGGGATACAGTAAACCTGAAGTGAAGCATCGGAATCTATAACTAGTGTCACAGGAATGGTTCAAAACATAGTCAGTAAGAAGAGTCAGTCTTCTTGTACCTAAGTCGGCATTGTGCTTTTTGTATTTAATTCCGATGCAATTTCTGTGTTTCATCGTCAATAAGAATGTCAGAGGGCTTCAGTAAACCTGAAGTGAAGCATCGGAATCTATAACTAGTGTCACAGGAATGGTTGAAACATAGACAGTAAGAAGAGTCAGCCTTCTTGTACTTAAGTCGGCATTGAGCCTTTTGTATTTAATTCCGATGCAATTTCTGTGTTTCATCGTCAATAAGAAGGTCCAAGGGATACAGTAAACATGAAGTGAAGCATCGGAATCTATAACTAGTGTCACAGGAATGGTTCAAAACATAGTCAGTAAGAAGAGTCAGTCTTCTGGTCCATAAGTCGGCATTGTGCCTTTTTTATCTAATTCCGATGCAATTTCTGTGTTTCATTGTCAACAAGAAGGTCCAAGGGATACAGCAAACCTGGAGTGGAGCATCGGAATCTATAACTAGTGTCACAGTAATGGTTCAAAACATTGACAGTAAGAAGAGTCAGTCTTCTTGTAGTTAAGTCGGCATTGTGCCTTTTGTATTTAGTTTCCATGCAATTTCTGTGTTTCATCGTCAATAAGAAGGTCCAAGGAATACAGTTAACCTAAATTGAAGCATCGGAATCTATAACTAGTGTCACTGGAATGGTTCAAAATATAGACAGTAAGAAGAGTCAGACTTCTTGTAGTTAAGTCGGCATTGTGCTTTGTGTATTTAATTCCGATGCAATTCCTGTGATTCATCGTCAATAAGAAGGTCCAAGTGATACAGTAAACCTGAAGTGAAGCATCGGACTCTATTACTAGTGTCACAGAATTGGTTCATAACATAGACAGTAGAAGAGTCAGTCATCTTGTACTTAATTCGGCATTGTGCCTTTTGTATTTAATTCCGATGAAATTTCTGTGTTTCATTGTCAATAAGAAGCTCCAAGGAATTCAGTAAACCTGAAGTGAAGCATCGGAATCTATAAGTAGTGTCACTGGAATGGTTCAAAATATACACAGTAAGAAGAGTCAGTCTTCTTGTCCTTAAGTCGGCATTGTGCCTTTTGTATTTAATTCCGATCCAATTTCTGTGATTCATAGTCAATAACAAGGTCCAAGGGATACAGTGAACCTGGAGTGAAGCATCGGAATCCATAACTAGTGTCAATGGAATGGGTCAAAACATAGACAGTAAGAAGAGTCAGTCTTCGTGTACTAAAGTTTGCAATTTGCCTTCGTATTTAATTCCGATGCAATATCTGTGTTTCATCGTCAATAAAAAGGTCCAAGGGATACTGTAAACCTGAAGTGGAGCATCGGAATCTATAACTAGTGTCACAGGAATGGTTCAAAACATAGTCAGTGAGAAGAGTCGGTCTTCTTGTACTTAAGTCGGCATTGTGCTTTTGCTACTTAATTCCGATGCAATTTCTGTGTTTCATCGTCAATAACAAGGTCCAAGGGATACAGTGAACCTGGAGTGAAGCATTGGAATCCATAACTAGTGTCAATGGAATGGGTCAAAACATAGACAGTAAGAAGAGTCATTCTTCTTGAACTTAAGTCGGCATTGTGCCTTTTGTATTTAATTCCGATGCTATTTCTATGTTTCATCGTCAATAAGAAAGTCAGAGGGATACAGTAAACCTGGAGTGAAGCATCGGAATCCACAACTAGTGTCACAGGAATGGTTCAAAACATAGACAGTAGGAAGAATCAGCCTTCTTGTACTTATGTCGGCATTGTGCCTTTTCTATTTAATTCCGATTCAATTTCTGTGTTTCATCGTCAACAAGAATGTCCAAGGTATACAGTAAACCTGAAGTAAGGCGTCGGAATCTATAACTAGTGTCACAGCAATGGTTCAAACTATAATCACTAAGAGGAGTCAGTCTTCTTGTACTTAAGTCGGCATTGTGCCTTTTCTATTTAATTCCGATGCAATTTCTGTTTTTCATCGTCAATAAGAAGGTCAGACGGATACAGTAAACCTGAAGTGAAGCATCGGAATCTATAACTAGTGTCACAGGAATGGTTCAAAACATAGTCAGTAAGAAGAGTCAGTCTTCTTGTACTTAAGTCGCCATTGTGCCTTTTGTATTTAATTCCGATGCAATTACTGTGTTTCATCGTCAATAAGTAGGTCACAGGGCTACAGTAAACCTGAAGTGAAGCATCGGAATCTATAACTAGTGTCACAGGAATGGTTCAAAACATAGTCAGTAAGAAGAGTCAGTCTTCTTGTCCTTAAGTCGGTATTGTGCCTTTTTTATTTAATTCCGATGCAATTTCTGTGTTTCATTGTCAACAAGAAGGTCCCAGGGATACAGCAAACCTGGAGTGGAGCATCGGAATCTATAACTAGTGTCACAGTAATGGTTCAAAACATTGACAGTAAGAAGAGTCAGTCTTCTTGTACTTAAGTCGGCATTGTGCCTTTTGTATTTAGTTTCGATGCAATATCTGTATTTCATCGTCAATAAGAAGGTCCAAGGAATACAGTAAACCTGAATTGAAGCATCGGAATCTATAACTAGTGTCACTGGAATGGTTCAAAATATAGACAGTAAGAAGAGTCAGTCTTCTTGTAGTTAAGTCGGCATTGTGCATTGTGTATCTAATTTCGATGCAATTCCTGTGATTCATCGTCAATAAGAAGGTCCAAGGGATACAGTAAACCTGAAGTGAAGCATCGGACTCTATTACTAGTGTCACAGAATTGGTTCAAAACATAGACAGTAGGAAGAGTCAGTCATCTTGTACTTAATTCGGCAATGTGCCTTTTGTATTTAATTCCGATGCAATTTCTGTGTTTCATCGTCAATAAGAAGGTCCAAGGGAAACAGTAAACCTGAAGTGAAGCATCGGAATCTATAACTAGTGTCACAGGAATGGTTCAATCATAGACAGTAAGAAGAGTCAGTCTTCTTGTACTTATGTCGGCATTGTGGCTTTTGTATTTAATTACGATGCAATTTCTGTGTTTCATCGTCAATAAGAAGGTCAGAGGGATACAGTAAACCTAAAGTGAAGCATCGGAATCTATAACTAGTGTTACTGGAATGGTTCAAAACATAGTCAGTAAGAAGAGTCAGTCTTCTTGTCCTTAAGTCGGTATTGTGCCTTTTTTATTTAATTCCGATGCAATTTCTGTGTTTCATTGTCAACAAGAAGGTCCAAGGGATACAGCAAACCTGGAGTGGAGCATCGGAATCTATAACTAGTGTCACAGTAATGGTTCAAAACATTGACAGTAAGAAGAGTCAGTCTTCTTGTACTTAAGTCGGCATTGTGCCTTTTGTATTTAGTTTCGATGCAATATCTGTGTTTCATCGTCAATAAGAAGGTCCAAGGAATACAGTAAACCTGAATTGAAGCATCGGAATATCTAACTAGTGTCACTGGAATGGTTCAAAATATAGACAGTAAGAAGAGTCAGTCTTCTTGTAGTTAAGTCAGCATTGTGCCTTGTGTATTTAATTCCGATGCATTTCCTGTGATTCATCGTCAATAAGAAGGTCCAAGGGATACAGTAAACCTGAAGTGAAGCATCGGACTCTATTACTAGTGTCACAGACTTGGTTCAAAACATAGACAGTAGGAAGAGTCAGTCATCTTGTACTTAATTCGGCATTGTGCCTTTTGTATTTAATTCCGATGCAATTTCTGTGTTTCATCGTCAATAAGGAGGTCCAGGGGATACAGTAAACCTGGAGTGTAGCATCGGGATCCATAACTAGTGTCACAGGAATGGTTCAAAACATAGACAGTAAGAAGAGTCAGTCTTCGTGTACTAAAGTTTGCAATTTGCCTTTCGTATTTAATTCCGATGCAATTTCTGTGTTTCATCGTCAATAAAAAGGTCGAAGGGATACTGTAAACCTGAAGTGAAGCATCGGAATCTATAACTAGTGTCAATGGAATGGGTCAAAACATAGACAGTAAGAAGAGTCAGTCTTCTTCAACTTAAGTCGGCATTGTGCCTTTTGTATTTAATTCCGATGCTATTTCTATGTTGCATCGTCAATAAGAAAGTCAGAGGGATACAGTAAACCTGAGGTGAAGCATCGGAATCCACAACTAGTGTCACAGGAATGGTTCAAAACATAGACAGTAGGAAGAATCAGCCTTCTTGTACTTATGTCGGCATTGTGCCTTTTGTATTTAATTCCGATGCATTTTCTGTGTTTCATCGTCAATAAGAAGGTGTAAGGTATACAGTAAACCTGAAGTAAAGCATCGGAATCTATAACTAGTGTCACAGGAATTCTTCAAACATAGTCAGTAAGAAGAGTCAGTCTTCTTGTACCTAAGTCAGCATTGTGCCTTTCGTATTTAATTCCGATGCTATTTCTGTGTTTCATCATCAATAAGAAGGTGCAAGGTATACAGTAAACCTGAAGTGAAGCATCGCAATCTATAACTAGTGTGACAGGAATGGTTCAGAACTTAGACAGTAAGAAGAGTCAGTCTTCCTGTACTTAAGTCGACATTGTGCCTTTTCTATTTAATTCCGATTCAATTTCTGTGTTTCATCGTCAATATGAATGTCCAAGGTATACAGTAAACCTGAAGTAAAGCGTCGGAATCTATAACTAGTTTCACAGCAATGGTTCAAACTATAATAACTAAGAGGAGTCAGTCTTCTTGTACTTAAGTCGGCATTGTGCCTTTTCTATTTAATTCCGATGCAATTTCTGTGTTTCATCGTCAATAAGAAGGTCCAAGGGATACAGTAAACCTGGAGTGAAGCATCGGAATCTATAACTAGTGTCACAGGAATGGATCAAAACATAGACAGTAAGAGGAGTCAGTCTTCTTGTACTTAAGTCGGCATTGTGCCTTTTCTATTTATTTCCGATGCAATTTCTGTGTTTCATCGCCAATAAGAAGGTCAGAGGGATACAGTAAACCTGAAGTGAAGCATCGGAATCTATAACTAGTGTCACAGGAATGGTTCAAAACATAGTCAGTAAGAAGAGTCAGTCTTCCTGTACTTATGTCGGCATTGTGCCTTTTGTATTTAATTCCGATGCAATTTCTGTGTTTCATCGTCAATAAGAAGGTCACAGGGCTACAGTAAACCTGAAGTGAAGCATCGGAATCTATAACTAGTGTCACAGGAATGGTTGAAACATAGACAGTAAGAAGAGTCAGTTTTCTTGTACTTAAGTCGGCATTGTGCCTTTTGTATTTAATTCCGATGCAATTTCTGTGTTTCATCGTCAATAAGAAGGTCCAAGGGATACAGTAAACATGCAGTGATGCTTCGGAATCTATAACTAGAGTCACATGAATGGTTCAAAACATAGTCAGTAAGAAGAGTCAGTCTTCTTGTCCTTAAGCCGGTATTGTGCCGTTTTTATTTAATTCCGATGCAATCTCTGTGTTTCATTGTCAACAAGAAGGTCCAAGGGATACAGCAAACCTGGAGTGAGGCATCGGAATCTATAACTAGTGTCACAGTAATGGTTCAAATCTTTGACAGTAAGAAGAGTCAGTCTTCTTGTACTTAAGTCGGCATTGTGCCTTTTGTATTTAGTTTAGATGCAATATCTGGGTTTCATCGTCAATAAGACGGTCCAAGGAATACAGTAAACCTGAATTGAAGCATCGGAATATCAAACTAGTGTCACTGGAATGGTTCAAAATATAGACAGTAAGAAGAGTCAGTCTTCTTGTAGTTAAGTCGGCATTGTGCCTTGTGTATTCAATTCCGATGCAATTCCTGTGATTCATCGTCAATAAGAAGGTCCAAGGGATACAGTAAACCTGAAGTGAAGCATCGGACTCTATTACTAGTGTCACAGAATTGGTTCAAAACATAGACAGTAGGAAGAGTCAGTCATCTTGTACTTAATTCGGCATTGTGCCTTTTGTATTTAATTCCGATGCAATTTCTGTGTTTCATCGTCAATAAGAAGGTCACAGGGCTACAGTAAACCTGAAGTGAAGCATCGGAATCTATAACTAGTGTCACAGGAATGGTTCAATCATAGACAGTAAGAAGAGTCAGTCTTCTTGTACTTATAACGGCATTGTGGCTTTTGTATTTAATTCCGATGCAATTCCTGTGTTTGATCGTCAATAAGAAGGTCCAAGGGATACAGTAAACCTGGAGTGAAGCATCGGATTCTATAACTAGTGTCACAGGAATGGTTCAAAACATAGACAGTAAGAAGAGTCAGTCTTCTTGTACTTAAGTCGGCACTGTGCCTTTTCTATTTAAATCCGAAGCAATCTCTGTGTTTCATCGTCAATAAGAGGGTCAGAGGGATACAGTAAACCTGAAGTGAAGCATCGGAATCAATAACTAGTGTCACAGGAATGGTTAAAAACATAGTCAGTAAGAAGTCAGTCTTCTTGTACTTAAGTCGGCACTGTGCCTTTTCAATTTAATTCGCATGCAATTTTTGTGTTTCATCGTCAATTAGAAGGTCCAAGAGATACAGTAAACCAGGAGTGAAGCATCGGAATCTATAACTAGTGTCAATGGAATGGTTCAATACATAGACAGTAAGAAGAGTCAGTCTTCTTGTACTTAAGTCGGCATTGTGCCTTTTGTATTTAATTGCGATGCAATTTCTGAGTTTCATCGTCAATAAGAAGGTCAGAGGAATTAAGTAAACCTGAGGTGAAGCATCGGAATCTGTAACTTGTGTCACAGGAATGGTTCAAAACATAGTCACTAAAAGAGTCAGTCTTCTTGTCCTTAAGTCGGCATTGTGCCTTTCGTATTTAATTCCGATGCAATTTCTGTGTTTCATCGTCAATAAGAAGGTCCAAGGGATATAGTAAACCTGGAGTCAAGCATCGGAATCTATAACTAGTGTCACAGGAATGGTTCATAACATAGACAGTAAGAAGAGTCAGTCTTCTTGTACTTAAGTCGGCATTGTGCCTTTTATATTTAATTCCGATGCAATTTCTGTGTTTCATCGTCAATAAGAATGTCCAAGGGATACAGTAAAAATGAAGTGAAGCTTCGGAATCTATAACTAGTGTCACAGGAATGGTTCAAATCATTGTCAGTAAGAAGATTCGGTCTTCATGTACTTAAGTCGGCATTGTGCCTTTTGTATATAATTCCTATGCAATTTCTGTGTTTCATCGTCTATAAGAAGGCCCAAGGGATACAGTAAACCTGAAGTGAAGCATCGGAATCTACAACTAGTGCCACAGGAATGGTTCAAAACATAGACAGTAAGATGAGTCAGTCTTCTTGTAATTAAGTCGGCACTGTGCCTTTTGTATTTAATTCCGAAGCAATCTCTGTGTTTCATCGTCAATAAGAAGGTCACAGTGATACAGTAAACCTGAAGTGAAGCATCGGAATCTACAACTAGTGCCAAGGGAATGGTTCAAAACATAGACAGTAAGAAGAGTCAGTCTTCTGGTACTTAAGTCGGCATTGTGCCTTTTCTATTTAATTCCGATGCAATCTCTGTGTTTCATCGTCAATAAGAAGGTCACAGGGATACAGTAAACCTGAAGTGAAGCATCGGAATCTATAACTAGTGTCACAGGAATGGTTCAAAACATAGTCAGTATGAACAGTCTTCTTGTCCTTAAGTCGCCATTGTGCCTTTTGTATTTAATTCCGATGTAATTTCTGTGTTTCATCGGCAATAAGGTCAGAGGGATACAGTAAACCTGAAGTCAAGCATCGGAATCTATAACTAGTGTCACAGGAATGGTTCAAAACATAGAGCGTAGGAAGAGTCAGTCTTCTTGTATTTAAGTCGGCATTGTGCCTTTTCTATTTAATTCCCATGCAATTTCTGTGTTTCATTGTCAATAAGAATGTCAGACGGATACAGTAAACCTGAAGTGAAACATCAGAATCCAAAACTAGTGTCACAGGAATGGTTCAAAACATAGACTGTAGGAAGAGTCAGTCTTCTTGTACTTAAGTCGGCATTGTGCCTTTTGTATTTAATTGCGATGCAATTTCTGTGTTTCATCGTCAATAAGAACTTCCAAGGTATACAGTAAACCTGAAGTGTAGCATCGGAATCTATAACTAGTGTCACAGGAATGGTTCAAAACATAGGCAGTAAGAAGAGTCTGGCTTCGTGTACTTAAGTCGACATTGTGCCTTTTCTATTTAATTCCGATGCAATCTCTGTGTTTCATCGTCAATAAGAAGGTCCAAGGGATACAGTGAACCTGGAGTGAAGCATCGGAATCTCTAACTAGTGTCACAGGAATGGTTCAAAACATAGACTGTAAGAAGAGTCAGTCTTCTTGTACTTAAGTCGACATTGTGCCTTTTGTATTTATTCCGATGCAATTTCTGTGTTTCATCGTCAATAAGAAGGTCAGAGGGATACAAAAAACCTGAAGTGAAGCATCGGAATCTATAACTAGTGTCACAGGAACGGTTCAAAACTAAGTCAGTAAGAAGAGTCAGTCTTTTTGTCCTTAAGTCGGAATTGTGCTTTTTCTACTTAATTCCGATGCAATTTCTGTGTTTCATCGTCAATAACAAGGTCCAAGGGATACAGTGAACCTGGAGTGAAGCATCGGAATCCATACCTAGTGTCAATGGACTGGGTCAAAACATAGACAGTAAGAAGAGTCAGTCCTCTTGTACTTAAGTCTGCATTATGCCTTTTGAATTTAATTCCGATGCAATTTCTGTGTTTCATCGTCAATAAGAAGGTCAGAGGGATACAGTGAACCTGAAGTGAAGCATCGGAATCTATAACTAGTGTCACAGGAATGGTTCAAAACATAGTCAGTAAGAAGAGTCAGTCTTCTTGTACTTAAGTCGGCATTGTGCCTTTTCTATTTAATTCCGATGCAATTTCTGTGTTTGATCGTCAATAAGAAGGTCCAAGGGATACATTAAACCTGGAGTGAAGCATCGGTATCTATAACTAGTGTCACAGGAATGGTTCAAAACATAGACAGTAAGAAGAGTCAGTCTTCTTGTCCTTAAGTCGCCAGTGTGCCTTTTGCATTTAATTCCGATGCAATTTCTGTGTTTCATCGGCAATAAGGTCAGAGGGATACAGTAAACCTGAAGTCAAGCATCGGAATCTATAACTAGTGTCACAGGAATGGTTCAAATCATAGACAGTAGGAAGAGTCAGTCTTCTTGTATTGAAGTCGGCATTTTGAATTTTGTATTTAATTCCCATGCAATTTCTGTGTTTCATTGTCAATAAGAAGGTCAGAGGTATACAGTAAACCTGAAGTGAAGCATCGGAATCCTAAACTAGTGTCACAGGAATGGTTCAAAACATAGTCAGTAAGAAGAGTCAGTCTTCTTGTACTTAAGTCGGCATTGTGCCTTTTCTATTTAATTCCGATGCAATTTCTGTGTTTCATCGTCAATAAGAAGGTCCAGGGGATACAGTACACCTGGACTGTAGCATCGGGATCCATAACTAGTGTCACTGGAATGGTTCAAAACATAGACAGTAAGAAGAGTCAGTCTTTGTGTACTAAAGTTTGCAATTTGCCTTTTGTATTTAATTCAGATGCAATTTCTGTGTTTCATCGTCAACACAAAGGTCCAAGGGATACTGTAAACCTGAAGTGAAGCATCGGAATCTATAACTAGTGTCACAGGAATGGTTCAAAACATAGTCAATAAGAAGAGTCGGTCTTCTTGTACTTAAGTCGGAATTGTGCCTTTTCTACTTAATTCCGATGCAATTTATGTGTTTCATCGTCAATAACAAGGTCCAAGGGATACAGTAAACCAGGGGTGAATCATCGGAATCTATAACTAGTGTCAATGGAATGGTTCAATACATAGACAGTAACATGAGTCAGTCTTCTTGTACTTAAGTCGGCATTGTGCCTTTTGAATTTAATTGTGATGCAATTTCTGAGTTCCATCGTCAATACGAAAGTCAGAGGGATACAGTAAACCTGAGGTGAAGAATCGGAATCTATAACTAGTGTCACAGGAATGGTTCAAAACATAGTCAGTAAAAGAGTCAGTCTTCATGTCCTTAAGTCGGCATTGTGCCTTTTGTATTTAATTCCGATGCAATTTCTGTGTTTCATCGTCTATAAGAAGGTCCAAGGGAAACAGTAAACCTGAAGTGAAGCATCGGAATCTATAACTAGTGTCACAGGAATGGTTCAATCATAGACAGTAAGAAGAGTCAGTCTTCTTGTACTTAAGTCGGCACTGTGCCTTTTCTATTTAAATCCGAAGCAATCTCTGTGTTTCATCGTCAATAAGAGGGTCAGAGGGATACAGTAAACCTGAAGTGAAGCATCGGAATCTACAACTAGTGCCACAGGAATGGTTCAAAACATAGACAGTTAGATGAGTCAGTCTTCATGTACTTAAGTTGGCATTGTGCCTTTTCTATTTAATTCCGATGCAATCTCTGTGTTTCATCGTCAATAAGAAGGTCACAGGGATACAGTAAACCTGAAGTGAAGCATCGGAATCTAGAAGTAGTGCCACAGGAATGGTGCAAAACATAGACAGTAAGAAGAGTCAGTCTTCTTGTACTTAAGTCGGCATTGTGCCTTTTCTATTTAATTCCGATGCAATTTTTGTGTTTCATCGTCAATAACAAGGTCCAAGGGATACAGTGAACCTGGAGTGAAGCATCGGAATCCATAACTAGTGTCAATGGAATGGGTCAAAACATAGACAGTAAGAAGAGTCAGTCTTCTTGTACTTATGTCGGCATCATGCCTTTTGTATTTAATTCCGATGCAATCTCTGTGTTTCATCGTCAATAATAAGGTCAGAGGGATACAGTAAACCTGAAGTGAAGCATCGGAATCTATTGCTAGTGTCACAGGAATGCTTCAAAACAGAGTCAGTAAGAAGAGTCAGTCTTCTTGTCCTTAAGTCGGCATTGTGGCTTTTGTATTTAATTACGATGCAATTTCTGTGTTTCATCGTCAATAAGAAGATCAGAGGGATACAGTAAACCTGAAGTGAAGCATCGGAATCTATAACTAGTGTCACAGGAATGGTTCAAAACATAGTCAGTAAGAAGGGTCAGTCTTCTTGTACTTAAGTCGGCATTGTGCCTTTTGTATTTAATTCCCATGCAATTTCTGTGTTTCATTGTCAATAAGAATGTCAGAGGAATACAGTAAACCTGAAGTGAATCATCGGAATCCAAAACTAGTGTCACAGGAATGGTTCAAAACATAGACAGTAGGAAGAGTCAGTCTTCTTGTACTTAAGTCGGCATTGTGCCTTTTGTATTTAATTGCGATGCAATTTCTGTGTTTCATCCTCAATACGAACTTCCAAGGTATAGAGTAAACCTGAAATGTAGCATCGGAATCTATAACTAGTGTCACAGGAATGGTTCAAAACATAGTCAGTAAAAGAGTCAGTCTTCTTGTCCTTAAGTCGGCATTGTGCCTTTTCTATTTAATTCCGATGCAATTTCTGTGTTTCATCGTCAATAAGAAGGTCCAGGGGATACAGTAAACCTGGACTGTAGCATCGGGATCCATAAATAGTGTCACTGGAATGGTTCAAAACATAGACGGTAAGAAGAGTCAGTGTTCGTGTACTAAAGTTAGCAATTTGCCTTTTGTATTTAATTCCGATGCAATTTCTGTGTTTCATCGTCAATAAAAAGGTCCAAGGGATACTGTCAACCTGAAGTGAAGCATCGGAATCTATAACTAGTGTCACTGGAATGGTTCAAAACATAGTCAATAAGAAGAGTCGGTCTTCTTGTACTTAAGACGGAATTGTGCCTTTTCTACTTAATTCCGATGCAATTTCTGTGTTTCATCGTCAATAACAAGGTCCAAGGGATACAGTGAACCTCGAGTGAAGCATCGGAATCCATAACTAGTGTCAATGGAATGGGTCAAAACATAGACAGTAAGAAGAGTCAGTCTTCTTGTACTTAAGTCGGCATTATGCCTTTTGAATTTAATTCCGATGCAACTTGTGTGTTTCATCGTCAATAAGAAGGTCAGAGGGATAGAGTAAACCTGAAGTGAAGCATCGGAATCTATTGCTAGCGTCACAGGAATGGTTCAAAACAGAGTCAGTAAGAACAGTCAGTCTTCTTGTCCTTAAGTCGGCATTATGCCTTTTGTATTTAATTCCGATGCAATTTCTGTGTTTCATCGTCAATAAGAAGGTCCAAGCGAAACAGTAAACCTGAAGTGAAGCATCGGAATCTATAACTAGTGTCACAGGAATGGTTCAAATCATAGACAGTAAGAAGAGTCAGACTTCTTGTACTTAAGTCGGCATTGTGGATTTTTCTATTTAATTCCGATGCAATTTCTGTGTTTCATCGTCAAAAAGAAGGTCAATAAGAAGCTCCAAGGGATACAGTAAACCTGAAGTGAAGCATCGGACTCTATAACTAGTGTCACAGAATTGGTTCAAAACATAGACACTAGGAAGAGTCAGTCTTCTTGTACTTAAGTCGGCATTGTGCCTTTTGTATTTAATTCCGATGCAATTTCTGTGTTTCACCGTCAAAACGAAGGTCCAAGGGAAGCAGTAAACCTGAAGTGAAGCATCGGAATCTATAACTAGTGTCACAGGAACGGTTCAAATCATAGACAGTAAGAAGAGTTAGTCTTCTTGTACTTAAGTCGGCATTGTGGCTTTTGTATTTAATTACGAAGCAATTTCTGTGTTTCATCGTCAATAAGAAGGTCAGAGGGTTACAGTAAACCAGAAGTGAAGCATCGGAATGAATAACTAGAGTCACAGGAATGGTTCAAAACATAGTCAGTAAGAAGAGTCAGTCTTCTTCTACTTAAGTCGGCATTGTGCCTTTTCTATTTAATTCCGATGCAATTTCTGTGTTTCATCGTCAATCAGAAGGTCAGAGGGATACAGTAAACCTGAAGTGAAGCATCGGAATCTATAACTAGTGTCACAGGAATAGTTCAAAAAGTAGACAGTAAGAAGAGTCAGTCTTCTTGTACTTAAGTCGGCATTGTGCCTTTTGTATTTAATTCCGATGCAACTTCTGTGTTTCATTGTCAATAAAAAGGTCAGAGGGATACAGTAAACCAGGAGTGAAGCATCGGAATCTATAACTAGTGTCACAGGAATGGTTCAAAGCATAGACAGTAAGAAGAGTCAGTCTTCTTTTACTTAAGTCGACATTGTGCCTTTTCTATTTAATTCCGATACAATTTCTGTGTTTCATCGTCAATAAGAATGTCCAAGGTATAGAGTGAACCTGAAGTAAAGCGTCGGAATCTATAATTAGTGTCACAGCAATGGTTCAAACTATAATCACTAAGAAGAGTCAGTCTTCTTGTTCTTAAGTCGGCATTGTGCCTTATGTATTTAATTCCGATGCAATTTCTGTGTTTCATCGTCAATATGAAGGTCCAAGGGATACAGTAAACCTGGAGTGAAGCATCGGAAACTATAACTAGTGTCAATGGAATGTTTCAATACATAGACAGTAAGAAGGGTCAATCTTCTTGTACTTAAGTCGGCATTGTGCCTTTTGTATTTAATTCCGATGCAATTACTGAGTTTCATCGTCAATAAGAAGGTCAGAGGGATACAGTAAACCTGAAGTGAAGCATCGGAATCTATAACTAGTGTCACAGGAATGGTTCAAAAACATAGTCAGTAAAAGAGTCAGTCTTCTTGTCCTTAAGTCGGCTTTGTGCCTTTTGTATTTAATTCCGATGCAATTTCTGTGTTTCATCGTCAATAAGAAGGTCCAAGGGATATAGTAAACCTGGAGTGAAGCATCGGAATCTATAACTAGTGTCACAGGAATGGTTCGTAACATAGACAGTAAGAAGAGTCAGTCTTCTTAAGTCGGCATTGTCCCATTTGTATTTAATTCCGATGCAATTTCTGTGTTTCATCGTCAATAAGAATGTCCAAGGGATACAGTAACCCTGAAGTGAAGCATCGGAATCTAAAACTAGTGCCACAGGAATGGCTCAAAACATAGACAGTAAGAAGAGTCAGTCTTCTTGTACTTTAGTCGGCATTGTGCCTTTTCTATTTAATTCCGATGCAATCTCTGTGCTTCATCGTCAAAACGAAGGTCACAGGGAGACAGTATACCTGAAGTGAAGCATCGGAATCTATAACTAGTGTCACAGGAATGGTTAAAACATAGTCAGTAAGAAGAGTCAGTCTTCGGGTACTTAAGTCGGCATTGTCCCTTTTGTATTTAATTCCGATGCGATTTCTGTGTTTCATCGTCAATAAGAATGTCCAAGGGATACAGTAAAAATGAAGTGAAGCATCGGAATCTATAACTAGTGTCACAGGATTGGTTCAAATCATTGTCAGTAAGAAGAGTCGGTCTTCATGTACTTAAGTCGGCATTGTGCCTTTTGTATATAATTCCGATTCAATTTCTGTGTTTCATGGTCTATAAGAAGGTCCAGGGGATACAGTAAACCTGAAGTGAAGCATCGGCATCCAAAACTAGTGCCACAGGAATGGCTCAAAACATAGACAGTAAGAAGTGTCAGTTTCTTGTACTTTAGTCGTCATTGTGCCTTTTCTATTTAATTCCGATACAATTTCTGTTTTTCATCGTCAATAAGAATGTCCAAGGTATAGAGTGAACCTGAAGTTAAGCGTCGGAATCTATAATTAGTGTCACAGCAATGGTTCAAACTATAATCACTAAGAAGAGTCAGTCTTCTTGTACGTAAGTCGGCATTGTGCCTTTTCTATTTAATTCCGATGCAATTTCTGTGTTTCATCGTCAATAAGAAGGTCCAAGGGATACAGTAAACCTGGAGTGAAGCATCGGAATCTATAACTAGTGTCACAGGAATGGTTCAAAACATAGACAGTAAGAAGAGTCAGTCTTCTTCTACTTAAGTCGGCATTGTGCCTTTTCTATTTAATTCCGATGCAATTTCTGAGTTTCATCGTCAATCAGAAGGTCAGAGGGATACAGTAAACCTGAAGTGAAGCATCGGAATCTATAACTAGTGTCACAGGAATGGTTCAAAAACATAGTCAGTAAAAGATTCAGTCTTCTTGTCCTTAAGTCGGCTTTGTGCCTTTTGTATTTAATTCCGATGCAATTTCTGTGTTTCATCGTCAATAAGAAGGTCCAAGGGATATAGTAAACCTGGAGTGAAGCATCGGAATCTATAACTAGTGTCACAGGAATGGTTCGTGACATAGACAGTAAGAAGAGTCAGTCTTCTTAAGTCGGCATTGTCCCTTTTGTATTTAATTCCGATGCAATTTCTGTGTTTCATCGTCAATAAGAATGTCCAAGGGATACAGTAAAAATGAAGTGAAGCATCGGAATCTATAACTAGTGTCACAGGAATGGGTCAAATCATTGTCAGTAAGAAGAGTCGGTCTTCATGTACTTAAGTCGGCATTGTGCCTTTTGTATATAATTCCGATTCAATTTCTGTGTTTCATCGTCTATAAGAAGGTCCAAGGGATACAGTAAACCTGAAGTGAAGCATCGGCATCTAAAACTAGTGCCACAGGAATGGCTCAAAACATAGACAGTAAGAAGTGTCAGTCTTCTTGTACTTTAGTCGTCATTGTGCCTTTTCTATTTAATTCCGATGCAATCTCTGTGTTTCATCGTCAAAAAGAAGGTCACAGGGATACAGTAAACCTGAAGTGAAGCATCGGAATCTATAACTAGTGTCACAGGAATGGTTCAAATCATAGTCAGTAATAAGAGTCAGTCTTCTTGCACTTAAGTCGGCATTGTGCCTCTCCTATTTAATTCCAATGCAATTTCTGTGTTTCACCGTCAATAAGAAGGACAGTGGGATACAGTAAACCTGAAGTGAAGCATCGGAATCTATAACTAGTGTCACAGGAATGGTTCAAACATAGACAGTAAGAAGAGTCAGTTCTCTTGTACTTAAGTCGGCATTGTGCTTTTTGTATTTAATTCCGATGCAATTTCTGTGTTTCATCGACAATAAGAAGGTCCAAGGGATACAGTAAACCTGAAGTGAAGCATCGGAATCTACAACTAGTGCCACAGGAAAGGTTCAAATCATAGACAGTAAGAAGAGTCAGTCTTCTTGAACTTAAGTCGGCATTGTGCCTTTTCTATTTAATTCCGATGCAATCTCTGTGTTTCATCGTCAATAAGCATTTCACAGGGATACAGTAAACCTGAAGTGAAGCATCGGAATCTATAACTAGTGTCACAGGAATGGTTCAAAACATAGTCAGTATGAACAGTCAGTCTTCTTGTCCTTAAGTCGGCATTGTGCCTTTTGTATTTAATTCCGATGCAATTTCTGTGTTTCATCGTCAATAAGATGGTCCAAGGGATACAGTAAACCTGAAGTGCAGCATCGGACTCTGTAACAAGTGTCACAGAAAGGGTTCAAAACATAGTCAGTGAGAAGAGTCAGTCTTCGGGTACTTAAGTCGGCATTGTGCCTTTTGTATATAATTCCGATGCAATTTCTGTGTTTCATCGTCTATAAGAAGGTCCAAGGGATACAGTAAACCTGAAGTGAAGCATCGGAATCTAAAACTAGTGCCACAGGAATGGCTCAAAACATAGACAGTAAGAAGAGTCAGTCTTCTTGTACTTTAGTCGGAATTGTGCCTTTTCTATTTAATTCCGATGCAATCTCTGTGTTTCATCGTCAAAAAGAAGGTCACAGAGATACAGGAAACCCGAAGTGAAGCATCGAAATCTATAACTAGTGTCACAGGAATGGTTAAAACATGGTCAGTAAGAACAGTCAGTCTTCTTGTCCTCAAGTCTGCATTGTGCCTTTTGTATTTAATTCCTATGCAATTTCTGTGTTTCTACGTCAATAAGAAGGTCAGAGAGATACCGTAAACCTGAAGTGAAGCATCGGAATCTATAACTAGTGTCACAGGAATGGTTCAAGACATAGTCAGTAAGAAGAGTCAGTCTTCGGGTACTTAAGTCGGCATTGTGCCTTTTGTATATAATTCCGATGCAATTTCTGTGTTTCATCGTCTACTAGAAGGTCCAAGGGATACAGTAAACCTGAAGTGAAGCATCGGAATCAAAAACTAGTGCCACAGGAATGGCTCAAAACATAGACAGTAAGAAGAGTCAGTCTTCTTGTACTTTAGTCGGAATTGAGCCTTTTCTATTTAATTCCGATGCAATCTCTGTGTTTCATCGTCAAAAAGAAGGTCACAGAGATACAGGAAACCCGAAGTGAAGCATCGAAATCTATAACTAGTGTCACAGGAATGGTTCAAAGCATAGTCAGTAAGAAGAGTCAGTCTTCTTGTACTTAAGTCTGCATTATGCCTTTTGTATTTAATTCCGATGCAATTTCTGTGTTTCATCGTCAATAGGAAGGTCAGAGGGATACAGTAAACCTGAAGTGAAGCATCGGAATCTATTGCTAGTGTCACAGAAATGGTTTAAAGCAGAGACAGTAAAAAGAGTCAGTCTTCTTGTCCTTAAGTCGGCATTGTGCCTTTTGTATTTAATTCCAATGCAATATCTGTGTTTCATCGTCAATAAGAAGGTCAGAGGGATACAGTAAACCTGAAGTGAAGCATCGGAATCTATAACTAGTATCACAGGAATGGTTCAAAACATAGTCAGTAAAAGAGTCAGTCTTCTTGTCCTTAAGTCGGCATTGTGCCTTTTGTATTTAATTCCGATGCAATTTCTGTGTTTCATCGTCAATAAGAAGTTCCAAGGGATACAGTAAACATGAAGTGAAGCATCGGACTCTATAACTAGTGTCACAGAATTGGTTCAAAACATAGAGAGTAGGAAGAGTCAGTCTTCTTGTACTTAAGTCGGCATTGTGCCTTTTGTATTTAATTCCGATGCAATTTCTGTGTTTCATTGTCAATAAGAACGTCAGAGGGATACAGTAAACCTGAAGTGATGCATCGGAATCCAAAACTAGTGTCACAGGAATGGTTCAAATCATAGACTGTGGGAAGAGTCAGTCTTCTTGCACTTAAGTCGGCATTGTGCCTTTTGTATTTAATTCCGATGCAATTTCTGAGTTTCATCGTCAGTAAGAAGGTCCAAGGTATACAGTAAACCTGAAGTGAAGCATCGGAATCTATAACTAGTGTCACAGGAATGGTTCAAACATAGTCAGTAAGAAGAGTCAGTCTTCTTATTCTTAAGTCGGCATTGTGCCTTTTCTATTTAATTCCGATGCAATTTCTGTGTTTCATCGTCAATAAGAAGGTCCAAGGGATACAGTAAACCTGGAGTGAAGCATCGGAATTTATAACTAGTGTCACAGGAATGGTTGAAAACATAGACAGTAAGAAGAGTCAGTCTTCTTTTACTTAAGTCGACATTGTGCATTTTCTATTTAATTCCGATGCAATTTCTGTGTTTCATCGTCAATAAGAATGTCCAAGGTATACAGTAAACCTGAAGTAAACCGTCGGAATCTATAATTAGTGTCACAGCAATGGTTCAAACTATAATCACTAAGATGAGTCAGTCTTCTTGTAGTTAAGTCGGCATTGTGCCTTTTCTATTTAATTCCGATGCAATTTCTGTGTTTCATCGTCAATAAGAAGGTCCAAGGGATACAGTAAACCTGGAGTGAAGCATCGGAATCTATAACTAGTGTCACAGGAATGGTTAAAAACGTAGACAGTAAGAAGAGTCAGTCTTCTTGTACTTACGTCGGCATTGTGAGTTTTCTATTTAATTCCGATGCAATATCTGTGTTTCATCGTCAATAAGAAGGTCAGAGGGATACAGTAAACCTGAAGTGAAGCATCGGAATCTATAACTAGTGTCACAGGAATGGTTCAAAACATAGTCAGTAAGAAGAGTCAGTCTTCTTGTACTTAAGTCGGCATTGTGCCTTTTCTATTTAATTCCGATGCAATTTCTTTCATCGTCAATAAGAAGGTCCAAAGGATACAGTAGACCTGGAGTGAAGCATCGGAATTTATAACTAGTGTCAATGGAATGTTTCAATTCATAGACAGTAAGAAGAGTCAGTCTTCTTGTACTTAAGTCGGCATTGTGCCTTTTGTATTTAATTCCGTTGCAATTTCTGAGTCTCATCGTCAATAAGAAGGTCAGAGGGATACAGTAAACCTGAAGTGAACCATCGGAATCTATAACTAGTGTCACAGGAATGGTTCAAAGCATAGTCAGTAAGAAGAGTCAGTCTTCTTGTTCTTAAGTCGGCATTGTGCCTTTTCTATTTAATTCCGATGCAATTTCTGTGTTTCATCGTCAATAAGAAGGTCCAAGGGATACAGTAAACCTGGAGTGAAGCATCGGAATCTATAACTTGTGTCAATGGAATGTTTCTATACATAGACAGTAAGTAGAGTCAGTCTTCTTGTACTTAAGTCGGCATTGTGCCTTTTGTATTTAATTTCGATGCAATTTCTGAGTTTCATCGTCAATAAGAAGGTCAGAGGGATACAGTAAACCTGAAGTGAAGCATCGGAATCTATAACTAGTGTCACAGGAATGGTTTAAAACATAGTCAGTAAAAGAGTCAGTCTTCTTGTCCTTAAGCCGGCATTGTGCCTTTTGTATTTAATTCCGATGCTATTTCTGTGTTTCATCGTCAATAAGAAGGCCCAAGGGATATAGTAAACATGGAGTGAAGCATCGGAATCTATAACTAGTGTCACAGGAATGGTTCATAACATAGACAGTGAGAAGAGTCAGTCTTCTTAAGTCAGCATTGTGCCTTTTGTATTTAATTCCGATGCAATTTCTGTGTTTCAGCGTCAATAAGAATGTCCAAGGGATACAGTAAAAATGAAGTGAAGCATCGGAATCTATAACTAGTGTCACAGGAATGGTTCAAATCATTGTCAGTAAGAAGAGTCGGTCTTCATGTACTTAAGTCGGCATTGTGCCTTTTGTATATAATTCCGATGCAATTTCTGTGTATCATCGTCTATAAGAAGGTCCAAGGGATACAGTAAACCTGATGTGAAGCATGGGAAACTAAAACTAGTGCCACAGGAATGGCTCAAAGCATAGACAGTAAGAAGAGTCAGTCTTCTTGTACTTTAGTCGGCATTGTGCCTTTTCTATGTAATTCCGATGCAATCTCTGTGTTTCATCGTCATAAAGAAGGTCACAGGGATACAGTAAACCTGAAGTGAAGCATCGGATCTATAACTAGTGTCAGAGGAATGGTTCAAACGATAGTCAGTAAGAAGAGTCAGTCTTCTTGCACTTAAGTCGGCATTATGCCTTTCGTATTTAATTCCGATGAAGTTTCTATGTTTCAACGTCAATAAGAAGGACAGTGGGATTCAGTGATCCTCAAGTGAAGCATCGGAATCTATAACTAGAGTCACAGGAATGGTTCAAACATAGACAGTAAGAAGAGTCAGTTTTCTTGTACTTAAGTCGGCATTGTGCCTTTTGTATTTAATTCCGATGCAATTTCTGTGTTTCATCGTCAATAAGAAGGTCCAAGGGATACAGTAAACCAGAGGTGAAGCATCGGAATCTACAACTAGTGCCACAGGAATGGTTCAAAACATAGACAGTAAAATGAGTCAGTCTTCTTGTACTAAAGTCGCCATTGTGCCTTTTCTATTTAATTCCGATGCAATCTCTGTGTTTCATCGTCAATAAGCAGGTCACAGGGATACAGTAAACCTGAAGTGAAGCATCGGAATCTATAACTAGTGTCACAGGAATGGTTCAAAACATAGACAGTAGGTAGAGTCAGTCTTCTTGTACTTAAGTCGGCATTGTGCCTCTTGTATTTAATTCCCATGCAATTTCTGTGTTTCATTGTCAATAAGAAGGTCAGAGGGATACAGTAGACCTGAAGTGAAGCATCGGAATCCAAAACTAGTGTCACAGGAATGGTTCAAAACATTGACAGTAGGAAGAGTCAGTCTTCTTGTACTTAAGTCGGCATTGTGCATTTTCCCTTTAATTCCGATGCAATTTCTGTGTTTCATCGTCAATAGGAACTTCCAAGGTATACAGTAATCCTCAAGTGTAGTATCGGAATCTATAACTAGTCTCACAGGAATGGTTCAAAACATAGGCAGTAAGAAGAGTCAGTCTTCTTGTACTTTAGTCGGCATTGTGCCTTTTCTATTTAATTCCAATGCAATTTCTGTGTTTTATCGTCAATAAGAAGGTCCAAGGGATACAGGGAACCTGGAGTGAAGCATCGGAATCCATAACTAGTGTCAATGGAATGGGTCAAAACATAGACAGTAAGAAGAGTCAGTCTTCTTGTACTTAAGTCGGCATTGTGCCTTTTGTATTTAATTCCGATGCAATTTCTGTGTTTCATTGTCAATAAGAAGGTCAGAGGGATACAGTAAACCTGAAGTGAAGCATCGGAATTCAAAACTACTGTCACAGGAATAGTTCAAAGCATAGACAGTGGGAAGAGTCAGTCTTCTAGCACTTAAGTCGGCATTGTGCCTTTTCTATTTAATTCCGATGCAATTTCTGTGTTTCATCGTCAATAAGAATGTCCAAGGTATACAGTAAACCTGAAGTAAAGCGTCGGAATCTATAATTAGTGTCACAGCAATGGTTCAAACTATAATCACTAAGAAGAGTCAGTCTTCTTGTAGTTAAGTCGGCATTGTGCCTTTTCTATTTAATTCAGATGCAATTTCTGTGTTTCATCGTCACAAAGAATGTCCAAGGGATACAGTAAACCTGGAGTGAAGCATCGGAATCTATAACTGGTGTCACAGGAAAGGTTCTAAACATAGACAGTAAGAAGAGTCAGTCTTCTTGTACTTACGTCGGCATTGTGCCTTTTCTATTTAATTCCGATGCAATTTCTCTGTTTCATCGTCAATAAGAAGGTCAGAGGGATACAGTAAACCTGAAGTGAAGCATCGGAATCTATAACTAGTGTCACAGGAATGGTTCAAAACATAGTCAGTAAGAAGAGTCAGTCTTCTTGTACTTAAGTCGGCATTGTGCCTTTTCTATTTAATTACGATGCAATTTCTGTCTTTCATCGTCAATAAGAAGGTCCAAAGGATACAGTAGACCTGGAGTGAAGCATTGGATTTTATATCTAGTGTCAATGGAATGTTTCAATTCATAGACAGTATGAAGAGTCAGTCTTCTTGTACTTAAGTCGGCATTGTGCCTTTTGTATTTAATTCCGATGCAATTTCTGAGTCTCATCGTCAATAAGAAGGTCAGAGGGATACAGTAAACCTGAAGTGAACCATCGGAATCTATAACTTGTGTCACAGGAATGGTTCAAAACATAGTCAGTAAGAAGAGTCAGTCTTCTTGTTCTTAAGTCGGCATTGTGCCTTTTCTATTTAATTCCGATGCAATTTCTGTGTTTTATCGTCAATAAGAAGGTCCAAGGGATACAGTAAACCTGGAGTGAAGCATCGGAATCTATAACTTGTGTCAATGGAATGTTTCAATACATAGACAGTAAGTAGAGTCAGTCTTCTTGTACTTAAGTCGGCATTGTGCCTTTTGTATTTAATTTCGATGCAATTTCTGAGTTTCATCGTCAATAAGAAGGTCAGAGGGATACAGTAAACCTGAAGTGAAGCATCGGAATCTATAACTAGTGTCACAAGAATGGTTTAAAGCATAGTCAGCAAAAGAGTCAGTCTTCTTGTCCTTAAGTCGGCATTGAGCCTTTTGTATTTAATTCCGATGCAATTTCTGTGTTTCATCGTCAATAATAAGGCCCAAGGGATATAGTTAACATGGAGTGAAGCATCGGAATCTATAACTAGTGTCACAGGAATGGTTCATAACATAGACAGTAAGAAGAGTCAGTCTTCTTAAGTCGGCATTGTGCCTTTTGTATTTAATTCCGATGCAATTTCTGTGTTTCAGCGTCAATAAGAATGTCCAAGGGATACAGTAATAATGAAGTGAAGCATCGGAATCTATAACTAGTGTCACAGGAATGGTTCAAATCATTGTCAATAAGAAGAGTCGGTCTTCATGTACTTAAGTCGGCATTGTGCCTTTTGTATATAATTCCGATGCAATTTCTGTGTTTCATTGTCTATAAGAAGGTCCAAGGGATACACTAAACCTGATGTGAAGCATGGGAATCTAAAACTAGTGCCACAGGAAAGGCTCAAAGCATAGACAGTAAGATGAGTCAGTCTTCTTGCACTTAAGTCGGCATTGTGCCTTTCGTATTTAATTCCCATGCAGTTTCTGTGTTTCAACGTCAATAAGAAGGACAGTGGGATTCAGTGATCATGAAGTGAAGCATCGGAATCTATAACTAGTGTCACAGGAATGGTTCAAACATAGACAGTAAGAAGAGTCAGTTTTCTTGTACTTAAGTCGGCATTGTGCCTTTTGTATTTAATTCCGATGCAATTTCTGTGTTTCATCGTCAATAAGAAGGTCCAAGGGATACAGTAAACCAGAGGTGAAGCATCGGAATCTACAACTAGTGCCACAGGAATGGTTCATAACATAGACAGTAAAATGAGTCAGTCTTCTTGTACTAAAGTCGGCATTGTGCCTTTTCTATTTAATTCCGATGCAATCTCTGTGTATCATCGTCAATAAGCAGGTCTTGTAGTTAAGTCGGCCTTGTGCCTTTTGTATTGAATTCCGATGCAATTTCTGTGTTTCATCGACAATAAGAAGGTCCAAGGGATACAGTAAACCTGAAGTGAAGCATCGGAATCTATAACTAGTGTCACAGGAATGGTTCAAAACATAGACAGTTGGAAGAGTCAGTCTTCATGTACTTAAGTCGGCATTGTGTTTTTTGTATTCAATTCCGATTCAATTTCTGCGTTTCATCGTCAATAAGAAGGTCCAAGGGATACAGCAAACCTGAAGTGCAGCATCGGACTCTATAACTAGTGTCACAGAAATGGTTCAAAACGTAGACAGTAGGAAGAGTCAGTCTTCTTGTACTTAAGTCGGCATTGTGCCTTTTGTTTTTACTTCCGATGCAATTTCTGTGTTTCATTCGCAATAAGAAGGTCCAAGGGAAACAGTAAACCTGAAGTGTAGCATCGCAATCTATAACTAGTGTCACAGGAATGGTTCAAAACATAGTCAGTAAGAGGAAACAGTCTTCTTGTCCTTAAGTCGCCATTGTGCCTTTCGTATTTAATTCCGAAGCAATTTCTGTGTTTCATCGGCAATAAGGTCAGAGGGATACAGTAATCCTGAAGTGAAGCATCGGAATCTATAACTAGTGTCACAGGAATGGTTCAAAACATAGTCAGTATGAAGAGTCGGTCTTCCTGTACTTAAGTCGCCATTGTGCCTTTTGTATTTAATTCCGAAGCAATTTCTGTGTTTCATCGGCAATAAGGTCAGAGGGATACAGTAAACCCTCAAGTGAAGCATCGGAATCCTCAACTAGTGTCACAGGAATGGTTCAAAACATAGACAGTAGGAAGAATCAGCCTTCTTGTACTTATGTCGGCATTGTGCCTTTTGTATTTAATTCCGATGCTCATTCTCGGTTTCATCGTCAATAAGAAGGTCCAAAGTATACAGTAAACCTGAAGTAAAGCATCGGAATCTATAACTAGTGTCACAGGAATTCTTCAAACATAGTCAGTAAGAAGAGTCAGTCTTCTTGTACTTAAGTCGGCATTGTGCCTTTCGTATTTAATTCCGATGCAATTTCTGTGTTTCACCGTCAATAAGAAGGTCAGAGGGATACAGTAATCCTGAAGTGAAGGATCGGAATCTATAATAAGTGTCACAGGAATGGTTCAAACATTGACAGTAAGAAGAGTCAGTCTTCGGATACTTATGTCGGCATTGTCCCTTTTGTATTTAATTCCGATACAATTTCCGTGTTTCATCGTTAATTAGAAGGTCAGAGGGATACAGTAAACCTGAAGTGAAGCATCGGAATCTATAACTAGTGTCACAGGATTGGTTCAAGGCTTAGTCAGTAAGAAGAGTCAGCCTTCGGGTACTTAAGTCGGCATTGTCCCTTTTGTATTTAATTTCGATGCAAGTTCTGTGTTTCATCGTCAATAAGAAGTTCCAAGGGATACAGTAAACCTGAAGTGAAGCATCGGACTCTATAACTAGTGTCACAGAATTAGTTCAAAACATAGACAGTAGGAAGAGTCAGTCCTCTTGTACTTAAGTCGGCATTGTGCCTTTTCTATTTAATTCCGATGCAATTTCTGTGTTTCATCGTCAGTAAGAAGGTCGAATGGAAACAGTAAACCTGAAGTGAAGCATCGAAATCTATAACTAGCGTCACAGGAATGGTTCAAATCATAGACAGTAAGAAGAGTCAGTCTTCTTGTACTTAAGTCGGCATTGTGGCATTTGTATTTAATTACGATGCAATTTCTGTGTTTCATCGTCAATAAGAAGGTCAGACGGATACAGTAAACCTGAAGTGAAGCATCGGAATCTATAACTAGAGTCGCAGGAATGGTTCAAAACATAGTCAGTAAGAAGAGTCAGTCTTCTTGTCCTTATGTCGGCATTGTGCCTTTTGTATTTAATTACGATGCAATTACTGTGTTTCATCGGCAATAAAGTCAGAGGGATACAGTAAACGAGAAGTGAAGCATCGGAATCTATAACTAGTGTCACAGGAATGGTTCAAATCATAGACAGTAGGAACAGTCAGTCTTCTTGTACTTAAGTCGGCATTGTGCCTTTTGTATTTAATTCCGATGCAATTTCTGTGTTTCATTTTCAATAAGAAGGTCAGAGGGATACAGTAAAACTGAAGTGAAGCTTCGGAATCCAAAACTAGTGTCACAGGAAGGGTTCAAAACATAGACAGTGGGAAGAGTCAGTCTTCTTGTACTTAAGTCGGCATTGTGCCTTTTGTATTTAATTCCGATGCTATTTCTGTGTATCATCGACAATAAGAAGGTCCAAGGTATATAGTAAACCTGAAGTGAAGCATCGGAATCTATAACTAGTGTCACAGGAGTGGTTCAAAACATAGTCAGTAAGAAGAGTCAGTCTTCTTGTACTTAAGTCGGCATTGTGCCTTTTCTATTTAATTCCGATGCAATTTCTGTGTTTCATCGTCAATAAGAATGTCCAAGGTATACAGTAAACTTGAAGTAAAGCGTCGGAATCTATAACTAGTGTCACAGCAATGGTTCAAACAATAATCACTAAGAGGAGTCAGTCTTCTTGTACTTAAGTCGGCATTTTGCCTTTTCTACTTAACTCCGATGCAATTTCTGTGTTTCATCGTCAATAAGAAGGTCCAAGGGATACAGTAAACCTGGAGTGATGCATCGGAATCTATAACTAGTGTCACAGAAATGGTTCAAAACATAGACAGTAAGAAGAGTCAGTCTTCTTGTACTTAAGTCGGCATTGTGCCTTTTCTATTTAATTCCGATGCAATTTCTGTGTTTCATCGTCAATAAGAAGGTCAGAGGGATACAGTAAACCTGAAGTGAAGCATCGGAATCTTTAACTAGTGTCACAGGAATGGTTCAAAACATAGTCAGTAAGAAGAGTAAGTCTTCTTGTACTTATGTCGGCATTGTGCCTTTTGTATTTAATTCCGATGCAATTTCTGTGTTTCATCGTCAACAAGACGGTCCAAGTGATACAGTAAACCTGCAGTGGAGCATCGGAATCTATAACTAGTGTCACATTAATGGTTCAAAACGTTGACAGTAAGAAGAGTCAGTCTACTTGTAGTTAAGTCGGCATTGTGCCATTTGTATATAATTCCGATTCAATTTCTGTGTTTTATCGTCTATAAGAAGGTCCAAGGGATACAGTAAACCTGAAGTGAAGCATCGGAATCTACAACTAGTGCCACAGGAATGGTTCAAATCATAGATAGTAAGATGAGTCAGTCTTCTTGTACTTAAGTCGGCATTGTGCCTTTTCTATTTAATTCCGATGCAATCTCTGTGTTTCATCGTCAATAAGAAGGTGACAGGGATACAGTAAACCTGAAGTGAAGCATCGGAATCTACAACTTGTGCCACAGGAATGGTTCAAAACATAGACAGTAAGAAGAGTCGGTCTTCTTGTACTTAAGTCGTCATTGTGCCTTTTCTATTTAATTCCGATGCAATCTCTGTGTTTCATCGTCAATAAGAAGGTCACAGGGATACAGTAAACCTGAAGTGAAGCATCGGAGTCTATAACTAGTGTCACAGGAATGGTTCAAAACATAGTCAGTATGAACAGTCAGTCTTCTTGTCCTTAAGTCGCCATTGTGCCTTTTGTATTTAATTCCGATGCAATTTCTGTGTTTCATCGGCAATAAGGTCAGAGGGATACAGTAAACCTGAAGTGAAGCATCGGAATCTATAACTAGTGTCACTAGTGTCACAGGAATGGTTCAAAACATATACAGTAGGGAGAGTCAGTGTTCTTGTACTTAAGTCGGCATTGTGCCTTTTGTATTTAATTCCCATGCAATTTCTGTGTTTCATTGTCAATAAGAAGGTCAGAGGGATACAGTAAACCTGAAGTGAAGCATCGGAATCCAAAACTAGTGTCACAGGAATGGTTCAAAACATAGATAGTAGGAAGAGTCAGTCTTCTAGTACTTAAGTCGGCATTGTGCCTTTTGTATTTAATTGCGATGCAATTTCTGTGTTTCATCGTCAATAAGAACTTCCAAGGTATACAGTAAACCTGAAGTGTAGCATCAGAATCTATAACTAGTGTCACAGGAATGGTTCAAAACATAGGCAGTAAGCAGAGTCAGGCTTCTTGTACTTAAGTCGGCATTGTGCCTTTTCTATTTAATTCCGATGCAATTTCTGTGTTTCATCGTCAATAAGAAGTTCCAAGGGATACAGTAAACCTGGAGTGAAGCATCTGAATCTATAACTAGTGTCACAGGAATGGTTCAAAGCATAGACTGTAAGAAGAGTCAGTCTTCTTGTACTTAAGTCGACATTGTGCCTTTTGTATTTAATTCCGATGCAATCTGTGTTTCATCGTCAATAAGAAGGTCAGAGGGATACAAAAAACCTGAAGTGGAGCATCAGAATCTATAACTAGTGTCACAGGAATGGTTCAAAACTAAGTCAGTAAGAAGAGTCAGTCTTCTTGTCCTTAAGTCGGCATTGTGCCTTTTGTATTTAATTCCGATGCAATATCTGTGTTTCATCGTCAATAAGAAGGTCCAGGGGATACAGTAAACCTGGAGTGTAGCATCGGGATCCATAACTAGTGTCACATGAATGGTTCAAAACATAGACAGTAAGAAGAGTCAGTCTTCGTGTACTAAAGTTGGCAATTTGCCTTTTGTATTTAATTCCGAAGCAATTTCTGTGTTTCATCGTCAATAAAAAGGTCCAAGGGATACTGTAAACCTGAAGTGAAGCATCGAAATCTATAACTAGTGTCACAGGAATGGTTCAAAACATAGTCAGTAAGAAAAGTCGGTCTTCTTGTACTTAAGTCGGCATTGTGCCTTTTCTACTTAATTTCGATGCAATTTCTGTGTATCATCGTCAATAACAAGGTCCAAGGGATACAGTGAACCTGGAGTGATGCATCGGAATCCATAACTAGAGTCAATGGAATGGGTTAAAACATAGACAGTTAGAAGAGTCAGTTTTCTTGTACTTAAGTCAGCATTATGCCTTTTGTATTTAATTCCGATGCAATTTCTTTGTTTCATCGTCAATAAGAAGGGCAGAGGGATACAGTAAACCTGAAGTGAAGCATCGGAAACTATTGCAAGTGTCACAGGAATGGTTCAAAACAGAGTCAGTATGAAGAGTCAGTCTTCTTGTCCTTAAGTCGGCATTGTGCCTTTTGTATTTAATTCCGATGCTATTTCTGTGTTTCATCGTCAATAAGAAGGTCAGAGGGATACACTAAACCTGAAGTGAAGCATCGGAATCCACAACTAGTGTCACAGGAATGGTTCAAAACATAGGCAGTAGGAAGAATCAGCCTTCTTGTACTTATGTCGGCATTGTGCCTTTTGTATTTAATTCCGATGCATTTTCTGTGTTTCATCGTCAATAAGAAGGTCCAAGGTATACAGTAAACCTGAAGTAAAGCATCGGAATCTATAACTAGTGTCACAGGAATGGTTCAAACACAGTCAGTAAGAAGAGTCAGTCTTCTTGTACTTAAGTCGGCATTGTGCCTTTCGTATTTAATTCCGATGCAATTTCTGTGTTTCACGTCAATAAGAAGGTCAGAGGGATACAGTAACCCTGAAGTAAAGCGTCGGAATCTATAACTAGTGTCACAGCAATGGTACAAACTATAATCACTAAGAAGAGTCAGTCTTCTTGTACTTTAGTCGGCATTGTGCTTTTTCTATTTAATTCCGATGCAATTTCTGTGTTTCCTCGTCAATAAGAAGGTCCAAGGGATATAGTAAACCTGGAGTGAAGCATCGAAATCTATAACTAGTGTCACAGGAATGGTTCATAACATAGACAGTAAGAAGAGTCAGTCTTCTTGTACTTAAGGCGGCATTGTGCCTTTTATATTTAATTCCGATGCAATTTCTGTGTTTCATCGTCAATAAGAATGTCCAAGGGATACAGTAAAAATGAAGTGAAGCATCGGAATCTTTAACTAGTGTCACAGGAATGGTTCAAATCATTGTCAGTATGAAGATTCGGACTTCATGTACTTAAGTCGGCATTGTGCCTTTTGTATATAATTCCGATGCAATTTCTGTGTTTCATCGTCTATAAGAAGGTCCAAGGGATACAGTAAACCTGAAGTGAAGCATCGGAATCTACAACTAGTGCCACAGGAATGGTTCAAATCATAGACAGTAAGATGAGTCAGTCTTCTTGTACTTAAGTCGGCATTGTACCTTTTCTATTTAATTCCCATGCAATCTCTGTGTTTCATCGTCAACAAGAAGGTGACAGGGATACAGTAAACCTGAAGTGAAGCATCGGAATCTACAACTAGTGTCACAGGAATGGTTCAAATCATAGACAGTAAGAAGAGTCAGTCTTCTTGTACTTAAGTCGGCCTTGTGCCTTTTCTATTTAATTCCGATGCAATCTCTGCGTTTCATCGTCAATAAGAAGGTGACAGGGATACAGTAAACCTGAAGTGAAGCATCGGAATCTACAACTAGTGTCACAGGAATGGTTCAAAACATAGACAGTAAGAAGAGTCAGTCTTCTTGTACTTAAGTCGGCATTGTGCCTTTTGTATATAATTCCGATGCAATTTCTGTGTTTCATGGTCTATAAGAATGTCCAAGGGATACAGTTAACCTGAAGTGAAGCATCGGCATCTACAACTAGTGCCACAGGAATGGTTCAAATCATAGACAGTAAGATGAGTCAGTCTTCTTGTACTTAAGTCGGCATTGTGCCTTTTCTACTTAATTCCGATGCAATTTCTGTGTATCATCGTCTATAACAAGGTCCAAGGGATACAGTGAACCTGGAGTGATGCATCGGAATACATAACTAGTGTCAATGGAATGGGTCAAAACATAGACAGTAAGAAGAGTCAGTCTTCTTGTACTTAAGTCGGCATTGTGCCTTTTGTATTTATTTCCGATGCAATTTCTGTGTTTCAACGGCAATAAAGTCAGAGGGATACAGTAAACCTGAAGTGAAGCATCGGAATCTATAACTAGTGTCACAGGAATGGTTCAAAACATAGACAGTAAGAAGAGTCAGTCTTCTTGTACTTAAGTCGGCATTATGCCTTTTGTATTTAATTCCGATGCAATTTCTTTGTTTCATCGTCAATAAGAAGTTCAGAGGGATACAGTAAACCTGAAGTGAAGCATCGGAAACTATTGCTAGTGTCACAGGAATGGTTCAAAACAGAGTCTGTAAGAAGAGTCAGTCTTCTTGTCCTTAAGTCGGCATTGTGCCTTTTGTATTTAATTCCGATGCAATTTCTGTGTTTCATCGTCAATAAGAAGGTCAGAGGGATACAGTAAACCTGAAGTGAAGCATCGGAATCTATAACTAGGGTCACAGGAATGGCTCAAGACATAGTCAGTAAGAAGAGTCAGTCTTCGGGTACTTAAGTCGGCATTGTCCCTTTTGTATATAATTCCGATGCCATTTCTGTGTTTCGTCGTAAGTAAGAAGTTCCAAGGGATACAGTAAACCTGAAGTGAAGCATCGGTCTCTATAACTAGTGTCACAGAATTGGTTCAAAACATAGACAGTAGGAAGAGCCCGTCTTCTTGTACTTAAGTCGGCATTGTGCCTTTTGTATTTAATTCCGATGCAATTTCTGTGTTTCATCGGCAATAAAGTCAGAGGGATACAGTAAACCTGAAGTGAAGCATCGGAATCTATAACTAGACTCACAGGAATTGTTCAAAACATAGTCAGTAAGAAGAGTCAGTCTTCTTGTACTTAAGTCGGCATTGTGCCTTTTGTATTTAATTCCGATGCAATTTCTGTGTTTCATCGGCAATAAAGTCAGAGGGATACAGTAAACCTGAAGTGAAGCATCGGAATCTATAACTAGTGTCACAGGAATGGTTCAAAACATAGACAGTAAGAAGAGTCAGTCTTCTTGTACTTAAGTCGGCATTGTGCCTTTTGTATTTAATTCCGATGCAATTTCTGTGTTTCATTGTCAATAAGAAGGTCAGAGGGATACAGTAAACCTGAATTGTAGCATCGGAATCCAAAACTAGTGTTACAGGAATGGTTCAAAACATAGACCGTGGGAAGAGTCAGTCTTCTTGTACTTAAGTCGTCATTGTGCCTTTTGTATTTAATTCCGATGCAATTTCTGTAATTCATCGTCAATAAGAATGTCCAAGGTATACAGTAAACCTGAAGTGAAGCATCGGAATCTATAACTAGTGTCACAGGAATGGTTCAAAACTAAGTCAGTAAGAAGAGTCAGTCTTTTTGTCCGTAAGTCGGCATTGTGCCTTTTGTATTTAATTCCGATGCATTTTCTGTGTTTCATCGTCAATAAGAAGGTCCGGGGGATACCGCAAACCTGGAGTGTATCATCGGGATCCATAACTCGTGTCACAGGAATGGTTCAAAACATAGACAGTAAGAAGAGTCAGTCTTTGTGTACTAATGTTGGCAATTTGCTTTTTGTATTTAATTCCGTTGCAATTTTTGTGTTTCATCGTCAATACAAAGGTCCAAGGGAAACTGTAAACCTGAAGTGAAGCATCGGAATCTATAACTAGTGTCACAGGAATGGTTCAAAACATAGTCAGTAAGAAGAGTCGGTCTTCTTGTACTTAAGTCGGCATTGTGCTTTTGCTACTTAATTCCGATGCAATTTCTGTGTTTCATCGTCAATAAGAAGGTCAGAGGGATACAGTAAACCTGAAGTGAAGCATCGGAATCCACAACTAGTGTCACAGGAATAATTCAAAACATAGACAGTAGGAAGAATCAGCCTTCTTGTACTTATGTCGGCATTGTGCCTTTTGTATTTAATTCCGATGCATTTTCTGTGTTTCATCGTCAATAAGAAGGTCCAAGGTATACAGTAAACCTTAAGTAAAGCATCGGAATCTATAACTAGTGTCACAGGAATGGTTCAAACATAATCAGTAAGAAGAGTCAGTCTTCTTGTACTTAAGTCGGCATAGCATCGGATCCACAACTAGTGTCACAGGAATAATTCAAAACATAGACAGTAGGAACAATCAGCCTTCTTGTACTTAAGTCGGCATTGTGCCTTTTGTATTTAATTCCGATGCAATTTCTGTGTTTCATTGGCAATAAGAAGGTAAGAGGGATACAGTAAACCTGAAGTGAAGCATCTGAATCCAAAACTAGTGTCACAGGAATGGTTCAAAACATAGACAGTGGGAAGAGTCAGTCTTCTCGTACTTAAGTCGGCTTTGTGCCTTTTCTATTTAATTCCGATGCAATTTCTGTGTTTCATCGTCAATAAGAAGGTCCAAGGTATACAGTAAACCTGAAGTGAAGCATCGGAATCTATAACTAGTGTCACAGGAATGGTTCAAACATAGTCAGTAAGAAGAGTCAGTCTTCTTGTACTTAAGTCGGCATTGTGCCTTTTCTATTTAATTCCGATGCAATTTCTGTGTTTCATCGTCAATAAGAAGGTCCAAGGTATACAGTAAACCTGAAGCAAAGCGTCGGAATCTATAATTAGGGTCACAGCAATGGTTCAAACTATAATCACTAAGAAGAGTCTGTCTTCTTGTACATAAGTCGGCATTGTGCCTTTTCTATTTAATTCCGATGCAATTTCTGTGCTTCATCGTCAGTAAGAAGGTCCAAGGGATACAGTAAACCTGGAGTGAAGCATCGGAATCTATAACTAGTGTCACAGGAATGGTTCAAAACATAGACAGTAAGAAGAATCAGTCTTCTTGTACTTAAGTCGGCATTGTGCCTTTTCTATTTAATTCCGATGCAATTTCTGTGTTTCATCGTCAATAAGAAGTTCAGAGGGATACAGTAAACCTGAAGTGAAGCATCGGAATCTATAACTAGAGTCACAGGAATGGTTCAAAACATAGTGAGTAAGAAGAATCAGTCTTCTTGTACTTAAGTCGGCATTGTGCCTTTTCTATTTAACTCCGATGCATTTTCTGTGTTTGATCGTCTATAAGAAAGTCCAAGGGGTACAGTAGACCTGGAGTGAAGCATGGGAATCTATAACTAGTGTCAATGGAATGGTTCAATTCATAGACAGTAAGAAGAGTCAGTCTTCTTGTACTTAAGTCGGCATTGTGCCTTTTGTATTTAATTCCGATGCAATTTCTGAGTTTCATCGTCAATAAGAAGGTCAGAAGGATACATTAAACCTGAAGTGAAGCATCGGAATCTATAACTAGTGTCACAGGAATGGTTCAAAACATAGTCAGTAAGAAGAGTCAGTCTTCTTGTTCTTAAGTCGGCATTGTGCCTTTTCTATTAAATTCCGATGCAATTTCTGTGTTTCATCGTCAATAAGAAGGTCCAAGGGATACAGTAAACCTGGAGTGAAGCATCGGAATCTATAACTAGTGTCAATGGAATGTTTCAATACATAGACAGTAAGAAGAGTCAGTCTTCTTGTACTTAAGTTGGCATTGTGCCTTTTGTATTTAATTCCGATGCAATTTCTGAGTTTCATCGTCAATAAGAAGGTCAGAGTGATACAGTAAACCTGAAGTGAAGCATCGGAATCTATAACTAGTGTCACAGCAATGGTTCAAAACATAGTCAGTAAAAGAGTCTGTCTTCTTGTCCTTAAGTCGGCATTGTGCCTTTTGTATTTAATTCCGATGCAATTTCTGTGTTTCATCGTCAATAAGAAGGTCCAAGGGATATAGTAAACCTGAAGTGAAGCATCGGAATCTATAACTAGTGTCACGGGAATGGTTCATAACATAGACAGTTAGAAGTGTCAGTCTTCTTAAGTCGGAATTGTGCCTTTTGTATTTAATTCCGATGCAATTTCTGTGTTTTATCATCAATATGAATGTCCAAGGGATACAGTAAAAATGAAGTGAAGCATCGGAATCTATAACTAGTGTCACAGGAATGGTTCAAATCATTGTCAGTAAGAAGAGTCGGTCTTCATGTACTTAAGTCTGCATTGTGCCTTTTGTATATAATTCCGATGCAATTTCTGTGTTTCATCGTCTATAAGAAGGTCCAAGGGATACAGTAAACCTGAAGTGAAGCATCGGAATCTAAAACTAGTGCCACAGGAATGGCTCAAAACATAGACAGTAAGAAGAGTCAGTCTTCTGGTACTTTAGTCGGCATTGTGCCTTTCTATTTAATTCCGATGCAATCTCTGTGTTTCATCGTCAAAAAGAAGGTCACAGGGATACAGTAAACCTGAAGTGAAGCATCGGAATCTTTAACTAGTGTCACAGGAATGGTTCAAAACATAGTCAGTAAGAAGAGTCAGTCTTCTTGCACTTAAGTCGGCATTGTGCCTTTCGTATTTAATTCCGATGCAATTTCTTTGTTTCACCGTCAATAAGAATGACAGTGGGATACCGTAAACCTGAAGTGAAGCATCGGAATCTATAACTAGTGTCACAGGAATGGTTCAAACATAGACAGTAAGAAGAGTCAGTTCTCTTGCACTTAAGTCGGCATTGTGCCTTTTGTATTTAATTCCGATGCAATTTCTGTGTTTCATCGTCAATAAGAAGGTCCAAGGGATACAGTAAATCTGAAGTGAAGCATCGGAATCTACAACTGGTGCCACAGGAATGTTTCAAAACATAGACAGTAAGAAGAGTCAGTCTTCTTGTACTTAAGTCGGCATTGTGCCTTTTCTATTTAATTCCGAAGCAATCTCTATGTTTCATCGTCAATAAGCAGGTCACAGGGATACAGTAAACCTGAAGTGAAACATCGGAATCTATAACTAGCGTCACAGGAATGGTTCAAAACATAGTCAGTATGAACAGTCAGTCTTCAAGCCCTTAAGTCGGCATTGTGCCTTTTGTATTTAATTCCGATGCAATTTCTGTGTTTCATCGTCAATAAGAAGGTCCAAGGGATACAGTAAACCTGAAGTGCAGCATCGGACTCTACAACTAGTGTCACAGAAAGGGTTCAAAACATAGACAGTAGGAAGAGTCAGTCTTCTTGTACATAAGTCGGCATTGTGCCTTTTTTTTTTTAATTCAGATGCAATTTCTGTATTTCATCGTCAGTACGAAGGTCCAAGGGAAACAGTAAACCTGATGTGAAGCATCGCAATCTATAACTAGTGTCACAGGACTGGTTCAAAACATAGTCAGTAAGAAGAGACAGTCTTCTTGTCCTTAAGTCGCCATTACGCCTTTTGTATTTAATTCAGATGAAATTTCTGTGTTTCATCGGCAATAAGGTCAGAGGGATACAGTAAACCTCAAGTGAAGCATCGGAATCTATAACTAGACTCACAGGAATGGTTCAAAACATAGTCAGTAAGAAGAGTCAGTCTTCTTGTACTTAAGTCGGCATTGTGCCTTTTGTAATTTATTCCGATGCAATTTCTGTGTTTCATCGGCAATAAAGTCAGAGGGATACAGTAAACCTGAAGTGAAGCATCGGAACCTATTACTAGTGTCACAGGAATGGTTCAAAACATAGACAGTAAGAAGAGTGAGTCTTCTTGTACTTAAGTCGGCATTGTGCCTTTTGTATTTAATTCCGATGCAATTTCTGTGTTTCATTGTCAATAAGAAGGTCAGAGGGATACAGTAAACCTGAATTGTAGCATCGGAATCCAAAACTAGTGTCACAGGAATGGTTCAAAACATAGACAGTGGGAAGAGTCAGTCTTCTTTTACTTAAGTCGGCATTGTGCCTTTTGTATTTAATTCCGATGCAATTTCTGTATTTCATCGTCAATAAGAAGGTCCAAGGTATACAGTAAACCTGAAGTGAAGCATCGGAATCTATAACTAGTGTCACAGGAATGGTTCAAAACTAAGTCTGTAGGAAGAGTCAGTCTTTTTGTCCGTAAGTCGGCATTGTGCCATTTGTATTTAATTCCGATTCAATTTCTGTGTTTCATCGTCAATAAGAAGGTCCAGGGGATACAGCCAACCTGGAGTATATCATCGGGATCCATAACTCGTGTCACAGGAATGGTTCAAAACATAGACAGTAAGAAGAGTCAGTCTTCGTGTACTAATGTTGGCAATTTGCTTTTTGTATTTAATTCCGTTGCAATTTTTGTGTTTCATCGTCAATGCAAAGGTCCAAGGGAAACTGTGAACCTGAAGTGAAGCATCGGAATCTATAACTAGTGTCACAGGAATGGTTCAAAACATAGTCAGTAAGAAGAATCGGTCTTCTTGTACTTAAGTCGGCATTGTGCTTTTTCTACTTAATTCCGATGCAATTTCTGTGTTTCATCGTCAATAACAAGGTCCAAGGGATACAGTGAACCTGGAGTGAAGCATCGGAATCAATAACTAGTGTCAATGGAATGGGTCAAAACATAGACAGTAAGAAGAGTCAGTCTTCTTGTACTTATGTCGGCAATATGCCTTTGTATTTAATTCCGATGCAATTTCTGTGGTTCATCGTCAATAGGAAGGTCAGAGGGATACAGTAAACCTGAAGTGAAGCATCGGAATCTATTGTTAGTGTCACAGGAATGGTTCAAAACAGAGACAGTAAGAAGTGTCAGTCTTCTTGTCCTTAAGTCGGCATTGTGCCTTTTGTATTTAATTCCGATGCAATTTCTGTGTTTCATCGTCAATAAGAAGGTCAGAGGGATACAGTAAACCTGAAGTGAAGCATCGGAATCCACAACTAGTGTTACAGGAATAATTCAAAACATAGACAGTAGGTAGAATCAGCCTTCTTGTACTTATGTCGGCATTGTGCCTTTTGTATTTAATTCCGATGCATTTTCTGTGTTTCATCGTCAATAAGAAGGTCCAAGGTATACAGTAAACCTGAAGTAAAGCATCGGAATCTACAACTAGTGTCACATTAATGGTTCAAACATAATCAGTAAGAAGAGTCAGTCTTCTTGTACTTAAGTCGGCATTGTACCTTTCGTATTTAATTCCGATGCAATTTCAGTGTTTCACCGTCAATAACAAGGTCAGAGGGATACAGTAAACCTGAAGTGAAGCATCGGAATCTACAACTAGTGTCGCTGGAATGGTTCAAACATTGACAGTAAGAAGAGTCAGTCTTCGCATACTTAAGTCGGCATTGTGCCTTTTGTATTTAATTCCGATGCAATTTCTGTGTTTCATCGTCAATAAGAAGTTCCAAGGGATACAGTAAACCTGAAGTGCAGCATCGGACTCTATAACTAGTGTCACAGAAAGGGTTCAAAACATAGACAGCAGGAAGAGTCAGTCTTCTTGTACATAAGTCGGCATTGTGCCTTTTGTTTTTAATTCAGATGCAATTTCTGTATTTCATCGTCAGTACGAAGGTCCAAGGGAAGCAGTAAACCTGAAGTGAAGCATCGCAATCTATAACTAGTGTCACAGGACTGGTTCAAAACATAGTCAGTAAGAAGAGACAGTCTTCTTGTCCTTAAGTCGCCATTACGCCTTTTGTATTTAATTCAGATGCAATTTCTGTGTTTCATCGGCAATAAGGTCAGAGGGATACAGTAAACCTGAAGTGAAGCATCGGAATCTATAACTAGACTCACGGGAATGGTTCAAAACATAGTCAGTAAGAAGAGTCAGTCTTCTTGTCCTTAAGTCGGCATTGTGCCTTTTGTATTTAATTCCGATGCAATTTCTGTGTTTCATCGGCAATAAAGTCAGAGGGATACAGTAAACCTGAAGTGAAGCATCGGAATCTATTGTTAGTGTCACAGGAATGGTTCAAAACAGAGACAGTAAGAAGTGTCAGTCTTCTTGTCCTTATGTCGGCATTGTGCCTTTTGTATTTAATTCCGATGCAATTTCTGTGTTTCATCGTCAATAAGAAGGTCAGAGGGATACAGTAAACCTGAAGTGAAGCATCGGAATCCACAACTAGTGTCACAGGAATAATTCAAAACATAGACAGTAGGAAGAATCAGCCTTCTTGTACTTATGTCGGCATTGTGCCTTTTGTATTTAATTCCGATGCATTTTCTGTGTTTCATCGTCAATAAGAAGGTCCAAGGTATACAGTAAACCTGAAGTAAAGCATCGGAATCTATAACTAGTGTCACAGGAATGGTTCAAACATAATCAGTAAGAAGAGACAGTCTTCTTGTACTTAAGTCGGCATTGTGCCTTTCGTATTTAATTCCGATGCAATTTCAGTGTTTCACCGTCAATAAGAAGGTCAGAGGGATACAGTAAACCTGAAGTGAAGCATCGGAATCTACAACTAGTGTCACAGGAATAGTTCAAACATTGACAGTAAGAGGAGTCAGTCTTCGCATACTTAAGTCGGCATTGTCCTTTTGTATTTAATTCCGATGCAATTTCTGTGTTTCATCGTCAATAAGAAGGTCAGAGGGATACAGTAAACCTGATGTGAAGCATCGGAATCTATAACTAGTGTCACAGGAATGGTTCAAGCCATAGTCAGCAAGAAGAGTCAGTCTTCGGGTACTTAAGTCGGCATTGTGCCTTTTGTATTTCATTCCGATGCAATTTCTGTGTTTCATCGTCAATAAGAAGTTCCAAGGGATACAGTAAACCTGAAGTGAAGCATCGGACTCTATAACTAGTGTCACAGAATTGGTTCAAAACATAGACAGTAATAGGAGGCAGTCTTCTTGTACTTAAGTCGGCATTGTGCCTTTTGTATTTAATTCCGATGCAATTTCTGTGTTTCATCGTCAATACGAAGGTCCAAGGGAAACAGTAAACCTGAAGTGAAGCATCGGAATCTATAGCTACTGTCACAGGAATCGTTCAAATCATAGACAGTAAGAAGAGTAAGTTTTCTTGTACTTAAGTCGGCATTGTGGCTTTTGTATTTAATTACGATGCAATTTCTGTGTTTCATCGTCAAGAAGAAGGTCAGAGGGATACAGTAAGCCTGAAGTGAAGCATCGGAATCTATAACTAGAGTCACAGGAACGGTTCAAAACATAGTCAGTAAGAAGAGTCAGTCCTCTTGTCCTTAAGTCGGCATTGATCCTTTTGTATTTAATTCCGATGCAATTTCTGTGTTTCTTCGGCAATAAAGTCAGAGGGATACAGTAAACCTGAAGTGAAGCATCGGAATCTATAACTAGTGTCACTGGAATGGTTCAAAACATAGACAGTAGGAAGAGTCAGTCTTCTTGTACTTAAGTCGGCATTGTACCTTTTGTATTTAATTCCGATGCAATTTCTGTGTTTCATTGGCAATAAGAAGGTCAGAGGGATACAGTAAGCCTGACGTGAAGCATCTGAATCCAAAACTAGTGTCACAGGAATTGTTCAAAACATAGACAGTGGGAAGAGTCAGTCTTCTTGTACTTAAGTCGGCATTGTGCCTTTTGTATTTAATTCCGATGCAATTTCTGTGTTTCATCGTCAATAAGAAGGTCCAAGGTATACAGTAAACCTGAAGTGAAGCATCGGAATCTATAACTAGTGTCACAGGAATGGTTCAAACATAGTCAGTAAGAAGAGTCAGTCTTCTTGTACTTAAGTCGGCATAGTGCCTTTTCTATTTAATTCCGATGCAATTTCTGTGTTTCATCGTCAATAAGAAGTTCCAAGGGATACAGTAAACCTGGAGTGAAGCATCGGAATCTATAACTAGTGTCACAGGAATGGTTCAAAACGTAGACAGTAAGAAGAGTCAGTCTTCTGTTACTTAAGTCGGCATTGTGCCTTTTCTATTCAATTCCGATGCAATTTCTGTGTTTCGTCGTCAATAAGAATGTCCAAGGTATACAGTAAACCTGAAGCAAAGCGTCGGAATCTATAATTAGGGTCACAGCAATGGTTCAAACTATAATCACTAAGAAGAGTCTGTCTTCTTGTACTTAAGTCGGCATTGTGCCTTTTCTATTTAATTCCGATGCAATTTCTGTGTTTCATCGTCAATAAGAAGGTCCAAGGGATACAGTAAACCTGGAGAGACGCATCGGAATCTATAACTAGTGTCACAGGAATGGTTCAAAACATAGACAGTAAGAAGAATCAGTCTTCCTGTACTTAAGTCGGCATTGTGCCTTTTCTATTTAATTCCGATGCAATTTCTGTGTTTCATCGGCAATAAGGTCAGAGGGATACAGTAAACCTGAAGTGAAGCATCGGAATCTATAACTAGTGTCACAGGAATGGTTCAAATCATTGTCAGTAAGAAGAGTCGGTCTTCATGTACTTAAGTCTGCATTGTGCCTTTTGTATATAATTCCGATGCAATTTCTGTGTTTCATCGTCTATAAGAAGGTCCAAGGGATACAGTAAACCTGAAGTGAAGCATCGGAATCTAAAACTAGTGCCACAGGAATGGCTCAAAACATAGACAGTAAGAAGAGTCAGTCTTCTTGTACTTTAGTCGGCATTGTGCCTTTCTGTTTAATTCCGATGCAATCTCTGTGTTTCATCGTCAAAAAGAAGGTCACAGGGATACAGTAAACCTGAAGTGAAGCATCGGAATCATTAACTAGTGTCACAGGGATGGTTCAAAACATAGTCAGTAAGAAGAGTCAGTCTTCTTGCACTTAAGTCGGCATTGTGCCTTTTCTATTTAATTCCGATGCAATTTCTTTGTTTCACCGACAATAAGAAGGACAGTGGGATACCGTAAACCTGAAGTGAAGCATCGGAATCTACAACTGGTACCACAGGAATGTTTCAAAACATAGACAGTAAGAAGAGTCAGTCTTCTTGTACTTAAGTCGGCATTGTGCCTTTTCTATTTAATTCCGATGCAATCTCTGTGTTTCATCGTCAATAGGCAGGTCACAGGGATACAGTAAACCTGAAGTGAAACATCGGAATCTATAACTAGCGTCACAGGAATGGTTCAAAACATAGTCAGTATGAACAGTCAGTCTTCTAGTCCTTAAGTCGGCATTGTGCCTTTTGTATTTAATTCCGATGCAATTTCTGTGTTTCATCGTCTATAAGAAGGTCCAAGGGATACAGTAAACCTGAAGTGCAACATCGGACTCTATAACTAGTGACACAGAAAGGGTTCAAAACATAGACAGTAGGAAGAGTCAGTCTTCTTGTACATAAGTCGGCATTGTGCCTTTTGTTTTTAATTCAGATGCAATTTCTGTATTTCATCGTCAGTACGAAGGTCCAAGGGAAACAGTAAACCTGAAGTGAAGCTTCGCAATCTATAACTAGTGTCACAGGACTAGTTCAAAACATAGTCAGTAAGAAGAGACAGTCTTCTTGTCCTTAAGTCGCCATTACGCCTTTTGTATTTAATTCAGATGCAATTTCTGTGTTTCATCGGCAATAAAGTCAGAGGGATACAGTAAACCTGAAGTGAAGCATCGGAATCTATAACAAGTGTCACAGGAATGGTAAAACATAGTCAGTAAGAACAGTCAGTCTTCTTGTCCTTAAGTCGGCATTGTGCCTTTTGTATTTAATTCCGATTCAATTTCTGTGTTTCATCGGCAATAAAGTCAGAGGGATACAGTAAACCTGAAGTGAAGCATCGGATTCTATAACTAGTGTCACAGGAATGGTTCAAAACATAGACATTAGGAAGAGTCAGTCTTCTTGTACTTAAGTCGGCATTGTGCCTTTTGTATTTAATTACGATGCAATTTCTGTGTTTCATCGTCAATAAGAAGGTCAGAGGGATACAGTAAACCTAAAGTGAAGCATCTAAATCTATAACTAGAGTCACAGGAATGGTTCAAAACATAGTCAGTAAGAAGAGTCAGTCTTCTTGTCCTTAAGTCGGCATTGTGCCTTTTGTATTTAATTCCGATTAAATTTCTGTGTTTCATCGGCAATAAAGTCAGAGGGATACAGTAAACCTGAAGTGAAGCATCGGATTCTATAACTAGTGTCACAGGAATGGTTCAAAACATAGACAGTAGGAAGAGTCAGTCTTCTTGTACTTAAGTCGGCATTGTGCCTTTTGTATTTAATTCCGATGCAATTTCTGTGTTTCATTGTCAATAAGAAGGTCAGAGGGATACAGTAAACCTGAAGTGAAGCATCTGAATCCAAAACTAGTGTCACAGTAATGGTTCAAAACATAGACAGTGGGAAGAGTCAGTCTTCTTGTACTTAAGTCGGCATTGTGCCTTTTGTATTTAATTCCGATGCAATTTCTGTTTTTAATCGGCAATAAAGTCAGAGGGATACAGTAAACTTGAAGTGAAGCATCGGATTCTATAACTAGTGTCACAGGAATGGTTCAAAACATAGACAGTAAGAAGAGTCAGTCTTCTGTTACTTAAGTCGACAGTGTGCCTTTTCTATTTAATTCCGATGCAATTTCTGTGTTTCGTCGTCAATAAGAATGTCCAAGGTATACAGTAAACCTGAAGCAAAGCGTCGGAATCTATAATTAGGGTCACAGCAATGGTTCAAACTATAATCACTAAGAAGAGTCAGTCTTCTTGTACTTAAGTCGGCATTGTGCCTTTTCTATTTAATTCCGATGCAATTTCTGTGTTTTATCGTCAATAAGAAGGTCAGAAGGATAAGGTAAACCTGAAGTGAAGCATCGGAACCTATAACTAGTGTCACAGGAATGGTTCAAAACATAGTCAGTAAGAAGAGTCAGTCTTCTTGTACTTAAGTCGGCATTGTGCCTTTTCTATTTAATTCCGATGCATTTTCTGTGTTTCATCGTCAATAAGAAGGTCCAAGGGATACAGTAGACCTGGAGTGAAACATCGGAATCTATAACTAGTGTCAATGGAAGGGTTCAATTCATAGACAGTAAGAAGAGTCAGTCTTCTTGTACTTAAGTCGGCATTGTGCCTTTTGTATTTAATTCCGATGCAATTTCTGAGTTTCATCGTCAATAAGAAGGTCAGAGGGATACAGTAAACCTGAAGTGAAGCATCGAAATCTATAACTAGTGTCACAGGAACGGTTCAAAACATAGTCAGTAAGAAGAGTCAGTCTTCTTGTTCTTAAGTCGGCATTGTGCCTTTTCTATTTAATTCCGATGCAATTTCTGTGTTTCATCGTCAATAAGCAGGTCACAGGGATACAGTAAGCCTGAAGTGAAACATCGGAATCTATAACTAGTGTCACAGGAATGGTTAAAAACATAGTCAGTATGAATAGTCAGTCTTCTAGTCCTTAAGTTGGCATTGTGCCATTTGTATTTAATTCCGATGCAATTTCTGTGTTTCATCGTCAATAAGAAGGTCCTGGGGATACAGTAAACCTGAAGTGCAGCATTGGACTCTATAACTAGTGTCACAGAAAGGGTTCAAAACATAGACAGTAGGAAGAGTCCGTCTTCTTGTACATAAGTCGGCATTGTGCCTTTTGTTTTTAATTCAGATGCAATTTCTGTATTTCATCGTCAGTACGAAGGTCCAAGGGAAACAGTAAACCTGAAGTGAAGCATCGCAATCTATAACTAGAGTCACAGGACTGGTTCAAAACATAGTCGGTAAGAAGAGACAGTCTTCTTGTACTTAAGTCGGCATTGTGCCTTTTGTATTTAATTCCGATGCAATTTCTGAGTTTCATCGTCAATAAGAAGGTCAGAGGGATACAGTAAACCTGAAGTGAAGCATCGAAATCTATAACTAGTGTCACAGGAATGGTTCAAAACATAGTCAGTAAGAAGAGTCAGTCTTCTTGTTCTTAAGTCGGCATTGTGCCATTTCTATTTAATTCCGATGCAATTTCTGTGTTTCATCGTCAATAAGCAGGTCACAGGCATACAGTAAACCTGAAGTGAAACATCGGAATCTATAACTAGTGTCACAGGAATGGTTAAAAACATAGTCAGTATGAACATTCAGTCTTCTAGTCCTTAAGTCGGCATTGTGCCATTTGTATTTAATTCAGATGCAATTTCTGTGTTTCATCGGCAATAAGGTCAGAGGGATACAGTAAACCTGAAGTGAAGCATCGGAATCCACAACTAGTGTCACAGGAATGGTTCAAAACATAGACAGTAGGAAGAATCAGCCTTCTTGTACTTATGTCGGCATTGTGCCTTTTGTATTTAATTCCTATGCAATTTCTGAGTTTCATCGTCAATAAGAAGGTCCTAGGGATACAGTAAACCTGAAGTGATGCATCGGAATCCATTGCTAGTGTCACAGGAATGGTTCAAAACAGAGACTGTAAGAAGAGTCAGTCTTCTTGTCCTTAAGACGGCATTGTGCCTTTTGTATTTAATTCCGATGCAATTTCTGTGTTTCATCGTCAATAAGAAGGTCAGAGGGATACAGTAAACCTGAAGTGAAGCATCGGAATCCACAACTAGTGTCACAGGAATGGTTCAAAACATAGACAGTAGGAAGAATCAGCCTTCTTGTACTTATGTCGGCATTGTGCCTTTTGTATTTAATTCCGATACATTTTCTGTGTTTCCTCGGCAATAAGAAGGTCCAAGGTATACAGTAAACCTGAAGTAAAGCATCGGAATCTATAACTAGTGTCACAGGAATGGTTCAACATAGTCAGTAAGAAGAGTCAGACTTCTTGTACTTAAGTCGGCATTGTGCCTTTCGTATTTAATTCCGAGGCAATTTCTGTGTTTCAGCGTCAATAAGAAGGTCAGAGGGATACAGTAAACCTGAAGAGAAGCATCGGAATCTATAACTAGTGTCACAGGAAGGGTTCAAAACATAGACAGTAGGAATAGTCAGTCTTCTTGTACATAAGTCGGCATTGTGACTTTTCTATTTAATTCCGATGCATTTTCTGTGTTTCATCGACAATAAGAAGGTCCAAGGGATACAGTAGACCTGGAGTGAAACATCGGAATCTATAACTAGTGTCAATGGAAGGGTTCAATTCATAGACAGTAAGAAGAGTCAGTCTTCTTGTACTTAAGTCGGCATTGTGCCTTTTGTATTTAATTCCGATGCAATTTCTGAGTTTCATCGTCAATAAGAAGGTCAGAGGGATACAGCAAACCTGAAGTGAAGCATCGGAATCTATAACTAGTGTCACAGGAATGGTTCAAAACATAGACAGTAAGAAGAGTCAGTCTTCTGTTACTTAAGTCGACATTGTGCCTTTTCTATTTAATTCCGATGCAATTTCTGTGTTTCGTCGTCAATAAGAATGTCCCAGGTATACAGTAAACCTGAAGCAAAGCGTCGGAATCTATAATTAAGGTCACAGCAATGGTTCAAACTATAATCACTCTGAAGTGTCAGTCTTCTTGTACTTAGGTCGGCATTGTGCCTTTTCTATTTAATTCCGATGCAATTTCTGTGTTTCATCGTCAATACGGTGGTCCAAGGGTACAGTAAACCTGGAGTGAAGCATCGGAATCTATAACTAGTATCACAGGAATGGTTCAAAACATAGACAGTAAGAAGAGTCAGTCTTCTTGTACTTAAGTCGGCATTGTGCCTTTTCTATATAATTCCGATGCAATTTCTGTGTTTCATCGTCAATAAGAAGGTCAGAAGGATACAGTAAACCTGAAGTGAAGCATGGGAACCTATAACTAGTGTCACAGGAATGGTTCAAAACATAGTCAGTAAGAAGAGTCAGTCTTCTTGTACTTAAGTCGGCATTGTGCCTTTTCTATTTAATTCCGAAGCATTTTCTGTGTTTCATCGTCAATAAGAAGGTCCAAGGGATACAGTAGACCTGGAGTGAAACATCGGAATCTATATCTAGTGTCAATGGAAGGGTTCAATTCATAGACAGTAAGAAGAGTCAGTCTTCTTGTACTTAAGTCGGCATTGTGCCTTTTGTATTTAAGTCCGATGCAATTTCTGAGTTTCATCGTCAATACGAAGGTCAGAGGGATACAGTAAACCTGAAGTGAAGCATCGGAATCTATAACTAGTGTCACAGGAATGGTTCAAAAAATAGTCAGTAAGAAGAGTCAGTCTTCTTGTTCTTAAGTCGGCATTGTGCCTCTTCTATTTAATTCCGATGCAATTTCTGTGTTTCATCGTCAATAAGCAGGTCACAGGGATACAGTAAACCTGAAGTGAAACATCGGAATCTATAACTAGCATCACAGGAATGGTTAAAAACATAGTCAATATGAACAGTCAGTCTTCTAGTCCTTAAGTCGGCGTTGTGCCATTTGTATTTAATTCCGATGCAATTTCTGTGTTTCATCGTCAATAAGAAAGTCCAAGGGATACAGTAAACCTGAAGTGCAGCATCGGACTCTATAACTAGTGTCACAGAAAGGGTTCAAAACATAGACAGTAGGAAGAGTCAGTCTTCTTGTACATAAGTCGGCATTATGCCTTTTGTTTTTAATTCAGATGCAATTTCTGTATTTCATCGTCAGTACGAAGGTCCAAGGGAAACAGTAAACCAGAAGTGAAGCATCGCAATCTATAACTAGTGTCACAGAACTGGTTCAAAACATAATCAGTAAGAAGAGACAGTCTTCTTGTCCTTAAGCCGCCATTACGCCTTTTGTATTTAATTCAGATGCAATTTCTGTGTTTCATCGTCAATAAGGTCAGAGGGATACAGTAAACCTGAAGTGAAGCATCGGAATCTATAACAAGTGTCACAGGAATGGTAAAACATAGTCAGTCTGAACAGTCAGTCTTCTTGTCCTTAAGTCGCCATTGTGCCTTTTGTATTTAATTCCTATGCAATTTCTGAGTTTCATCGTCAATAAGAAGGTCCAAGGGATACAGTAAACCTGAAGTGAAGCATCGGAATCTATTGCTAGTGTCACAGGAATGGTTCAAAACAGAGACAGTAAGAAGAGTCAGTCTTCTTGTCCTTAAGTCGGCATTGTGCCTCTTGTATTTAATTCCGATGCAATTTCTGTGTTTCATTGTCAATAAGACGGTCAGAGGGATACAGTAAACCTGAAGTGAAGCATCGGAATCCACAACTAGTGTCACAGGAATGGTTCAAAACATAGACAGTACGAAGAATCAGCCTTCTTGTACTTATGTCGCCATTGTGCCTTTTGTATTTAATTCCGATGCATTTTCTGTGTTTCCTCGTCAATAAGAAGGTACAAGGTATACAGTAAACCTGAAGTAAAGCATCGGAATCTATAACTAGTGTCACAGGAATGGTTCAAACATAGTCAGTAAGAACAGTCAGTCTTCTTGTACTTAAGTCGGCATTGTGCCTTTCGTACTTAATTCCGATGCAATTTCTGTGTTTCACCGTCAATAAGAAGGTCAGAGGGATACAGTAAACCTGAAGTGAAGCATCGGAATCTATAACTAGTGTCACAGGATTGGTTCAAATCATAGACAGTAAGAAGAGTTAGTCTTCTTGTACTTAAGTCGGCATTGTGGCTTTTGTATTTAATTACGATGCAATTTCTGTGTTTCAACGTCAATAAGAAGGTCAGAGGGATACAGTAAACCTGAAGTGAAGCATCGAAATCTATAACTAGAGTCACAGGAATGGTTCAAAACATAGTCAGTAAGAAGAGTCAGTCTTCTTGTCCTTAGGTCGGCATTGTGCCTTTTGTATTTAATTCCGATTCAATATCTGTGTTTCATCGGCAATAAAGTCAGAGGGATACAGTAAACCTGAAGTGAAGCATCGGATACTATAACTAGTGTCACAGGAATGGTTCAAAACATAGACAGTAGGAAGAGTCAGTCTTCTTGTACTTAAGTCGGCATTGTGCCTTTTGTATTTAATTCCGATGCAATTTCTGTGTTTCATTGTCAATAAGAAGGTCAAAGGGATACGATAAACCTGAAGTGAAGCATCGGAATCTATAAATAGTGTCACAGGAATGTTTCAAAGCATAGACAGTAATATGAGTCAGTCTTCTTGTACTTAAGTTAGCATTGTGCCTTTTGTTTTTAATTAAGATGCAATTTCTGTGTTTCATCGTCAATGAGGAGGTCAGAGGGATACAGTAAACCTGAAGTGAAGCATCGGAATCTATAACTAGTGTCACAGGAATGGTTCAAATCATAGACAGTAAGAAGAGTCAGTCTTCTGTTACTTAAGTCGACATTGTGCCTTTTCTATTTAATTCCGATGCAATTTCTGTGTTTCGTCGTCAATAAGAATGTCCAAGGTATACAGTAAACCTGAAGCAAAGCGTCGGAATCTATAATTAGGGTCACAGCAATGGTTCAAACTATAATCACTAAGAAGAGTCAGTCTTCTTGTACTTAAGTCGGCATTGTGCCTTTTCTATTTAATTCCGATGCAATATCTGTGTTTCATCGTCAATACGATGGTCCAAGGGTACAGTAAACCTGGAGTGAAGAATCGGAATCTATAACTAGTGTCACAGGAATGGTTCAAAACATAGACAGTTAGAAGAGTCAGTTTTCTTGTACTTAAGTCGGCATTGTGCCTTTTCTATTTAATTCCGATGCAATTTCTGTGTTTCATCGTCAATAAGAAGGTCAGAAGGATACAGTAAACCTGAAGTGAAGCATCGGAACCTATAACTAGTGTCACAGGAATGTTTCAAAACATAGTTAGTAAGAAGAGTCAGTCTTCTTGTACTTAAGTCGGCATTGTGCCTTTTCTATTTAATTCCGATGCATTTTCTGTGTTTCATCGTTAATAAGAAGGTCCAAGGGATACAGTAGACCTGGAGTGAAACATCGGAATCTATAACTAGTGTCAATGGAAGGGTTCAATTCATAGACAGTAAGAAGAGTCAGTCTTCTTGTACTTAAGTCGGCGTTGTGCCTTGTGTATTTAATTCCGATGCAATTTCTGTGTTTCATCGTCAATAAGAAGGTCCAAGGGATACAGTAAACCTTAAGTGCAGCATCGGACTCTATAACTAGTGTCACAGAAAGGATTCAAATCATAGACAGTAGGAAGAGTCAGTCTTCTTGTACATAAGTCGGCATTGTGCCTTTTGTTTTTAATTCAGATGCTATTTCTGAATTTCATCGTCAGTACGAAGGTCCAAGGGAAACAGTAAACCTGAAGTGAAGCATCGCAATCTATAACTAGTGTCACAGGACTGGTTCAAAACATAGTCAGTAAGAAGAGACAGTCTTCTTGTCCTTAAGTCGCCATTACGCCTTTTGTATTTAATTCAGATGCAATTTCTGTGTTTCATCGGCAATAAGGTCAGAGGGATACAGTAAACCTGAAGTGAAGCATCGGAATCTATAACAAGTGTCACAGGAATGGTAAAACACAGTTAGTAAGAACAGTCAGTCTTCTTGTCCTTAAGTCGGCATTGTGCCTTTTGAATTTAATTCCTATGCAATTTCTGAGTTTCATCATCAATAAGAAGGTCCAAGGGATACAGTAAACCTGAAGTGAAGCATCGGAATCTATTGCTAGTGTCACAGGAATGGTTCAAAACAGAGACAGTAAGAAGAGTCAGTCTTCTTGTCCTTAAGACGGCATTGTGCCTTTTGTATTTAATTCCGATGCAATTTCTGTGTTTCATCGTCAATAAGAAGGTCAGAGGGATACAGTAAACCTGAAGTGAAGCATCGGAATCCACAACTAGTGTCACAGGAATGGTTCAAAACATAGACAGTAGGAAGAATCAGCCTTCTTGTACTTATGTCGGCATTGTGCCTTTTGTATTTAATTCCGATGCATTTTCTGTGTTTCCTCGTCAATAAGAAGGTCCAAGGTATACAGTAAACCTGAAGTAAAGCATCGAAATCTATAACTAGTGTCACAGGAATGGTTCAAATATAGTCAGTAAGAAGAGTCAGTCTTCTTGTACTTAAGTCGGCATTGTGCCTTTCGTATTTAATTCCGATGCAATTTCTGTGTTTCACCGTCAATAAGAAGGGCAGAGGGATACAGTAAACCTGAAGTGAAGCATCGGAATCTATAACAAGTGTCACAGGAATGGTAAAACATAGTCAGTAAGAACAGTCAGTCTTCTTGTCCTTAAGTCGGCATTGTGCCTTTTGTATTTAATTCCTATGCAATTTCTGAGTTTCATCGTCAATAAGAAGGTCCAAGGGTTACAGTAAACCTGAACTGAAGCATCGGAATCTATTGCTAGTGTCACAGGAATGGTTCAAAGCAGAGACAGTAAGAAGAGTCAGTCTTCTTGTCCTTAAGTCGGCATTGTGCCTTTTGTATTTAATTCCGATGTAATTTCTGTGTTTCATCGTCAATAAGAAGGTCAGAGGGATACAGTAAACCTGAAGTGAAGCATCGGAATCTATAACTAGTGTCACAGGAAGGGTTCAAACATAGTCAGTAAGAAGAGTCAGGCTTCGGGTACTTAAGTCGGCATTGTCCCTTTTGTATTTAATTCCGATGCAATTTCTGTGTTTCATCGTCAATAAGAAGGTCAGAGGGATACAGTAAACCTGAAGTGAAGCATCGGAATCTATTGCTAGTGTCACAGGAATGGTTCAAAACAGAGACAGTAAGAAGAGTCAGTCTTCCTGTCCTTAAGACGGCATTGTGCCTTTTGTATTTAATTCCGATGCATTTTCTGTGTTTCCTCGTCAATAAGAAGGTCCAAGGTATACAGTAAACCTGAAGTAAAGCATCGGAATCTATAACTAGTGTCACAGGAATGGTTCAAACATAGTCAGTAGGAAGAGTCAGTCTTCTTGTACTTAAGTCGGCATTGTGCCTTTCGTATTTAATTCCGATGCAATTTCTGTGTTTCACCGTCAATAAGAAGGTCAGAGGGATACAGTAAACCTGAAGTGAAGCATCGGAATCTATAACAAGTGTCACAGGAATGGTAAAACATAGTCAGTAAGAACAGTCAGTCTTCTTGTCCTTAAGTCGGCATTGTGCCTTTTGTATTTAATTCCGATTCAATTTCTGTGTTTCATCGGCAATAAAGTCAGAGGGATACAGTAAACCTGAAGTGAAGCATCGGATTCTATAACTAGTGTCACAGGAATGGTTCAAAACATAGACAGTAGGAAGAGTCAGTCTTCTTGTACTTAAGTCGGCATTGTGCCGTTTGTATTTAATTCCGATGCAAGTTCTGTGTTTCATTGTCAATAAGAAGGTCAAAGGGATACGATAAACCTGAAGTGAAGCATCGGAATCTATAAATAGTGTCACAGGAATGTTTCAAAGTATAGACAGTAATATGAGTCAGTCTTCTTGTACTTAAGTTAGCATTGTGCCTTTTGTATTTAATTAAGATGGAATTTCTGTGTTTCATCGTCAATGAGGAGGTCAGAGGGATACAGTAAACCTGAAGTGAAGCATCGGAATCTATAACTAGTGTCACAGGAATGGTTCAAATCATAGACAGTAAGAAGAGTCAGTCTTCTGTTACTTAAGTCGACATTGTGCCTTTTCTATTTAATTCCGATGCAATTTCTGTGTTTCGTCGTCAATAAGAATGTCCAAGGTATACAGTAAACCTGAAGCAAAGCGTCGGAATCTATAATTAGGGTCACAGCAATGGTTCAAACTATAATCACTAAGAAGAGTCAGTCTTCTTGTACTTAAGTCGGCATTGTGCCTTTTCTATTTAATTCCGATGCAATTTCTGTGTTTCATCGTCAATACGATGGTCCAAGGGTACAGTAAACCTGGAAAGAAGCATCGGAATCTATAACTAGTGTCACAGGAATGGTTCAAAACATAGACAGTTAGAAGAGTCAGTCTTCTTGTACTTAAGTCGGCATTGTGCCTTTTCTATTTAATTCCGATGCAATTTCTGTGTTTCATCGTCAATAAGAAGGTCAGAAGGATACAGTAAACCTGAAGTGAAGCATCGGAACCTATAACTAGTGTCACAGGAATGTTTCAAAACATAGTCAGTAAGAAGAGTCAGTCTTCTTGTACTTAAGTCGGCATTGTGCCTTTTCTATTTAATTCCGATGCATTTTCTGTGTTTCATCGTCAATAAGAAGGTCCAAGGGATACAGTAGACCTGGAGTGAAACATCGGAATCTATAACTAGTGTCAATGGAAGGGTTCAATTCATAGACAGTAAGAAGAGTCAGTCTTCTTGTACTTAAGTCGGCGTTGTGCCTTGTGTATTTAATTCCGATGCAATTTCTGTGTTTCATCGTCAATAAGAAGGTCCAAGGGATACAGTAAACCTTAAGTGCAGCATCGGAATCTATAACTAGTGTCACAGAAAGGATTCAAATCATAGACAGTAGGAAGAGTCAGTCTTCTTGTACATAAGTCGGCATTGTGCCTTTTGTTTTTAATTCAGATGCTATTTCTGAATTTCATCGTCAGTACGAAGGTCCAAGGGAAACAGTAAACCTGAAGTGAAGCATCGCAATCTATAACTAGTGTCACAGGACTGGTTCAAAACATAGTCAGTAAGAAGAGACAGTCTTCTTGTCCTTAAGTCGCCATTACGCCTTTTGTATTTAATTCAGATGCAATTTCTGTGTTTCATCGGCAATAAGGTCAGAGGGATACAGTAAACCTGAAGTGAAGCATCGGAATCTATAACAAGTGTCACAGGAATGGTAAAACACAGTTAGTAAGAACAGTCAGTCTTCTTGTCCTTAAGTCGGCATTGTGCCTTTTGAATTTAATTCCTATGCAATTTCTGAGTTTCATCATCAATAAGAAGGTCCAAGGGATACAGTAAACCTGAAGTGAAGCATCGGAATCTATTGCTAGTGTCACAGGAATGGTTCAAAACAGAGACAGTAAGAAGAGTCAGTCTTCTTGTCCTTAAGACGGCATTGTGCCTTTTGTATTTAATTCCGATGCAATTTCTGTGTTTCATCGTCAATAAGAAGGTCAGAGGGATACAGTAAACCTGAAGTGAAGCATCGGAATCCACAACTAGTGTCACAGGAATGGTTCAAAACATAGACAGTAGGAAGAATCAGCCTTCTTGTACTTATGTCGGCATTGTGCCTTTTGTATTTAATTCCGATGCATTTTCTGTGTTTCCTCGTCAATAAGAAGGTCCAAGGTATACAGTAAACCTGAAGTAAAGCATCGAAATCTATAACTAGTGTCACAGGAATGGTTCAAATATAGTCAGTAAGAAGAGTCAGTCTTCTTGTACTTAAGTCGGCATTGTGCCTTTCGTATTTAATTCCGATGCAATTTCTGTGTTTCACCGTCAATAAGAAGGGCAGAGGGATACAGTAAATCTGAAGTGAAGCATCGGAATCTATAACAAGTGTCACAGGAATGGTAAAACATAGTCAGTAAGAACAGTCAGTCTTCTTGTCCTTAAGTCGGCATTGTGCCTTTTGTATTTAATTCCTATGCAATTTCTGAGTTTCATCGTCAATAAGAAGGTCCAAGGGTTACAGTAAACCTGAACTGAAGCATCGGAATCTATTGCTAGTGTCACAGGAATGGTTCAAAACAGAGACAGTAAGAAGAGTCAGTCTTCTTGTCCTTAAGTCGGCATTGTGCCTTTTGTATTTAATTCCGATGTAATTTCTGTGTTTCATCGTCAATAAGGAAGTCAGAGGGATACAGTAAACCTGAAGTGAAGCATCGGAATCTATAACTAGTGTCACAGGAAGGGTTCAAACATAGTCAGTAAGAAGAGTCAGGCTTCGGGTACTTAAGTCGGCATTGTCCCTTTTGTATTTAATTCCGATGCAATTTCTGTGTTTCATCGTCAATAAGAAGGTCAGAGGGATACAGTAAACCTGAAGTGAAGCATCGGAATCTATTGCTAGTGTCACAGGAATGGTTCAAAACAGAGACAGTAAGAAGAGTCAGTCTTCCTGTCCTTAAGACGGCATTGTGCCTTTTGTATTTAATTCCGATGCATTTTCTGTGTTTCCTCGTCAATAAGAAGGTCCAAGGTATACAGTAAACCTGAAGTAAAGCATCGGAATCTATAACTAGTGTCACAGGAATGGTTCAAACATAGTCAGTAGGAAGAGTCAGTCTTCTTGTACTTAAGTCGGCATTGTGCCTTTCGTATTTAATTCCGATGCAATTTCTGTGTTTCACCGTCAATAAGAAGGTCAGAGGGATACACTAAACCTGAAGTGAAGCATCGGAATCTATAACAAGTGTCACAGGAATGGTAAAACATAGTCAGTAAGAACAGTCAGTCTTCTTGTCCTTAAGTCGGCATTGTGCCTTTTGTATTTAATTCCGATTCAATTTCTGTGTTTCATCGGCAATAAAGTCAGAGGGATACAGTAAACCTGAAGTGAAGCATCGGATTCTATCACTAGTGTCACAGGAATGGTTCAAAACATAGACAGTAGGAAGAGTCAGTCTTCTTGTACTTAAGTCGGCATTGTGCCGTTTGTATTTAATTCCGATGCAAGTTCTGTGTTTCATTGTCAATAAGAAGGTCAAAGGGATACGATAAACCTGAAGTGAAGCATCGGAATCTATAAATAGTGTCACAGGAATGTTTCAAAGTATAGACAGTAATATGAGTCAGTCTTCTTGTACTTAAGTTAGCATTGTGCCTTTTGTATTTAATTAAGATGCAATTTCTGTGTTTCATCGTCAATGAGGAGGTCAGAGGGATACAGTAAACCTGAAGTGAAGCATCGGAACCTATAACTAGTGTCACAGGAATGGTTCAAAACATAGTCAGTAAGAAGAGTCAGTCTTCTTGTACTTAAGTCGGCATTGTGCCTTTTCTATTTAATTCCGATGCATTTTCTGTGTTTCATCGTCAATAAGAAGGTCCAAGGGATACAGTAGACCTGGAGTGAAACATCGGAATCTATAACTAGTGTCAATGGAAGGGTTCAATTCATAGACAGTAAGAAGAGTCAGTCTTCTTGTACTTAAGTCGGCATTGTGCCTTTTGTATTTAATTCCGATGCAATTTCTGAGTTTCATAGTCAATAAGAAGGTCAGAGGGATACAGTAAACCTGAAGTGAAGCATCGGAATCTATAACTAGTGTCACAGGAATGGTTCAAAACATAGTCAGTAAGAAGAGTCAGTCTTCTTGTTCTTAAGTCGGGATTGTGCCTTTTCTATTTAATTCCGATGCAATTTCTGTGTTTCATCGTCATTAAGCAGGTCACAGGGATACAGTAAACCTGAAGTGAAACATCGGAATCTATAACTAGCGTCACAGGAATGGTTAAAAACATAGTCAGTATGAACAGTCAGTCTTCTAGTCCTTAAGTCGGCATTGTGTCATTTGTATTTAATTCCGATGCAATTTCTGTGTTTCATCGTCAATAAGAAGGTCCAAGGGATACAGTAAACCTGAAGTGCAGCATCGGACTCTATAACTAGTGTCACAGAAAGGGTTCAAAACATAGACAGTAGGAAGAATCAGTCTTCTTGTACATAAGTCGGCATTGTGCCTTTTGTTTTTAATTCAGATGCTATTTCTGTATTTCATCGTCAGTACGAAGGTCCAAGGGAAACAGTAAACCTGAAGTGAAGCATCGCAATCTATAACTAGTGTCAGAGGACTGGTTCAAAACATAGTCAGTAAGAAGAGACAGTCTTCTTGTCCTTAAGTCGCCATTACGCCTTTTGTATTTAATTCAGATGCAATTTCTGTGTTTCATCGGCAATAAGGTCAGAGGGATACAGTAAACCTGAAGTGAAGCATCGGAATCTATAACAAGTGTCACAGGAATGGTAAAACGTAGTCAGTAAGAACAGTCAGTCTTCTTGTCCTTAAGACGGCATTATGCCTTTTGTATTTAATTCCGATGCAATATCTGTGTTTCATCGTCAACAAGAAGGTCAGAGGGATACAGTAAACCTGAAGTGAAGCATCGGAATCCACAACTAGTGTCACAGGAATGGTTCAAAACATAGACAGTAGGAAGAATCAGCCTTCTTGTACTTATGTCGGCATTGTGCCTTTTGTATTTAATTCCGATGCATTTTCTGTGTTTCCTCGTCAACAAGAAGGTCCAAGGTATACAGTAAACCTGAAGTGAAGCATCGGAATCTATAACTAGTGTCACAGGAATGGTTCAAGTCATAGTCAGTAAGAAGAGTCAGTCTTCGGGTACTTAAGTCGGCATTGTCCCTTTTGTATTTAATTCCGATGCAATTTCTGTGTTTCATTGTCAATAAGAAGTTCCAGGGGATACAGTAAACCTGAATTGAAGCATCGGACTCTATAACTAGTGTCACAGAATTGGTTCAAAACATAGACAGTTGGAAGAGTCAGTCTTCTTGTACTTAAGTCGGCATTGTGCCATTTGTATTTAATTCCGATGCAATTTCTGTGTTTCATCGTCGTTAAGAAGGTCCAAGGGAAACAGTAAACCTGAAGTGAAGCATCGGAATCTATAACTAGTATCACAGGAATGGTTCAAATCATAGACAGTAAGATGAGTTTGTCTTCTTGTACTTAAGTCGGCATTGTGGCTTTTGTATTTAATTACAATGCAATTTCTGTGATTCATCGTCAATAAGGAGGTCAGAGGGATACAGTAAACCTGAAGTGAAGCATCGAAATCTTTAACTAGAGTCACAGGAATGGTTCAAAACATAGTCAGTAAGAAGAGTCAGTCTTCTTGTCCTTAAGTCGGCATTGTGCCTTTTGTATTTAATTCCGGTGCAATTTCTGTGTTTCATCGACTATAAAATCAGAGGGATACAGTAAACTCGAAGTGAAGCATCGGATTCTATAACTAGTGTCACAGGAATGGTTCAAAACATAGACAGTAGGAAGAGTCAGTCTTCTTGTACTTAAGTCGGCATTGTGCCTTTTGTATTTAATTCCGATGCAATTTCTGTGTTTCATTGTCAATAAGAAGGTCAGAGGGATACAGTAAACCTGAAGTGAAGCTTCTGAATCCAAAACTAGTGTCACAGGAATGGTTCAAAACATACACAGTGGGAACAGTCAGTCTTCTTGTACTTAAGTCGGCATTGTGCCTTTTCTATTAAATTCCGATGCAATTTCTGTTTTTAATCAGCAATAAAGTCAGAGGGATACAGTAAACCTGAAGTGAAGCATCGGATTCTATAACTAGTGTCAAAGGAATGGTTCAAAACATAGACAGTAAGAAGAGTCAGTCTTCTGTTACTTAAGTCGACATTGTGCCTTTTCTATTTAATTCCGATGCAATTTCTGTGTTTCGGTGTCAATAAGAATGTCCACGGTATACAGTAAACCTGAAGCAAAGCGTCGGAATCTTTAATTAGGGTCACACCAATGGTTCAAACTATAATCACTAAGAAGAGTCAGTCTTCTTGTACTTAAGTGGGCATTGTGCCTTTTCTATTTAATTCCGATGCAATTTCTGTGTTTCATCGTCAATAAGAAGGTCAGAGTGATACAGTAAACCTGAAGTGAAGCATCGGAATCTATAACCAGTGTCACAGGTAGGGTTCAAACATAGTCAGTAAGAAGAGTCAGGCTTCGGGTACTTAAGTCGGCATTGTCCCTTTTGTATTTAATTCCGATGCAATTTCTGTGTTTCATCGTCAATAAGAAGGTCAGAGGGATACAGTAAACCTGAAGTGAAGCATCGGAATCTATTGCTAGTGTCACAGGAATGGTTCAAAACAGAGACAGTAAGAAGAGTCAGTCTTCCTGTCCTTAAGACGGCATTGTGCCTTTTGTATTTAATTCCGATGCATTTTCTGTGTTTCCTCGTCAATAAGAAGGTCCAAGGTATACAGTAAACCTGAAGTAAAGCATCGGAATCTATAACTAGTGTCACAGGAATGGTTCAAACATAGTCAGTAGGAAGAGTCAGTCTTCTTGTACTTAAGTCGGCATTGTGCCTTTCGTATTTAATTCCGATGCAATTTCTGTGTTTCACCGTCAATAAGAAGGTCAGAGGGATACAGTAAACCTGAAGTGAAGCATCGGAATCTATAACAAGTGTCACAGGAATGGTAAAACATAGTCAGTAAGAACAGTCAGTCTTCTTGTCCTTAAGTCGGCATTGTGCCTTTTGTATTTAATTCCGATTCAATTTCTGTGTTTCATCGGCAATAAAGTCAGAGGGATACAGTAAACCTGAAGTGAAGCATCGGATTCTATAACTAGTGTCACAGGAATGGTTCAAAACATAGACAGTAGGAAGAGTCAGTCTTCTTGTACTTAAGTCGGCATTGTGCCGTTTGTATTTAATTCCGATGCAAGTTCTGTGTTTCATTGTCAATAAGAAGGTCAAAGGGATACGATAAACCTGAAGTGAAGCATCGGAATCTATAAATAGTGTCACAGGAATGTTTCAAAGTATAGACAGTAATATGAGTCAGTCTTCTTGTACTTTAGTTAGCATTGTGCCTTTTGTATTTAATTAAGATGCAATTTCTGTGTTTCATCGTCAATGAGGAGGTCAGAGGGATACAGTAAACCTGAAGTGAAGCATCGGAACCTATAACTAGTGTCACAGGAATGGTTCAAAACATAGTCAGTAAGAAGAGTCAGTCTTCTTGTACTTAAGTCGGCATTGTGCCTTTTCTATTTAATTCCGATGCATTTTCTGTGTTTCATCGTCAATAAGAAGGTCCAAGGGATACAGTAGACCTGGAGTGAAACATCGGAATCTATAACTAGTGTCAATGGAAGGGTTCAATTCATAGACAGTAAGAAGAGTCAGTCTTCTTGTACTTAAGTCGGCATTGTGCCTTTTGTATTTAATTCCGATGCAATTTCTGAGTTTCATAGTCAATAAGAAGGTCAGAGGGATACAGTAAACCTGAAGTGAAGCATCGGAATCTATAACTAGTGTCACAGGAATGGTTCAAAACATAGTCAGTAAGAAGAGTCAGTCTTCTTGTTCTTAAGTCGGGATTGTGCCTTTTCTATTTAATTCCGATGCAATTTCTGTGTTTCATCGTCATTAAGCAGGTCACAGGGATACAGTAAACCTGAAGTGAAACATCGGAATCTATAACTAGCGTCACAGGAATGGTTAAAAACATAGTCAGTATGAACAGTCAGTCTTCTAGTCCTTAAGTCGGCATTGTGTCATTTGTATTTAATTCCGATGCAATTTCTGTGTTTCATCGTCAATAAGAAGGTCCAAGGGATACAGTAAACCTGAAGTGCAGCATCGGACTCTATAACTAGTGTCACAGAAAGGGTTCAAAACATAGACAGTAGGAAGAGTCAGTCTTCTTGTACATAAGTCGGCATTGTGCCTTTTGTTTTTAATTCAGATGCTATTTCTGTATTTCATCGTCAGTACGAAGGTCCAAGGGAAACAGTAAACCTGAAGTGAAGCATCGCAATCTATAACTAGTGTCAGAGGACTGGTTCAAAACATAGTCAGTAAGAAGAGACAGTCTTCTTGTCCTTAAGTCGCCATTACGCCTTTTGTATTTAATTCAGATGCAATTTCTGTGTTTCATCGGCAATAAGGTCAGAGGGATACAGTAAACCTGAAGTGAAGCATCGGAATCTATAACAAGTGTCACAGGAATGGTAAAACGTAGTCAGTAAGAACAGTCAGTCTTCTTGTCCTTAAGACTTCATTGTGCCTTTTGTATTTAATTCCGATGCAATATCTGTGTTTCATCGTCAACAAGAAGGTCAGAGGGATACAGTAAACCTGAAGTGAAGCATCGGAATCCACAACTAGTGTCACAGGAATGGTTCAAAACATAGACAGTAGGAAGAATCAGCCTTCTTGTACTTATGTCGGCATTGTGCCTTTTGTATTTAATTCCGATGCATTTTCTGTGTTTCCTCGTCAACAAGAAGGTCCAAGGTATACAGTAAACCTGAAGTGAAGCATCGGAATCTATAACTAGTGTCACAGGAATGGTTCAAGTCATAGTCAGTAAGAAGAGTCAGTCTTCGGGTACTTAAGTCGGCATTGTCCCTTTTGTATTTAATTCCGATGCAATTTCTGTGTTTCATTGTCAATAAGAAGTTCCAGGGGATACAGTAAACCTGAATTGAAGCATCGGACTCTATAACTAGTGTCACAGAATTGGTTCAAAACATAGACAGTTGGAAGAGTCAGTCTTCTTGTACTTAAGTCGGCATTGTGATATTTGTATTTAATTCCGATGCAATTTCTGTGTTTCATCGTCGTTAAGAAGGTCCAAGGGAAACAGTAAACCTGAAGTGAAGCATCGGAATCTATAACTAGTATCACAGGAATGGTTCAAATCATAGACAGTAAGATGAGTTTGTCTTCTTGTACTTAAGTCGGCATTGTGGCTTTTGTATTTAATTACAATGCAATTTCTGTGATTCATCGTCAATAAGAAGGTCAGAGGGATACAGTAAACCTGAAGTGAAGCATCGAAATCTTTAACTAGAGTCACAGGAATGGTTCAAAACATAGTCAGTAAGAAGAGTCAGTCTTCTTGTCCTTAAGTCGGCATTGTGCCTTTTGTATTTAATTCCGGTGCAATTTCTGTGTTTCATCGACTATAAAATCAGAGGGATACAGTAAACTCGAAGTGAAGCATCGGATTCTATAACTAGTGTCACAGGAATGGTTCAAAACATAGACAGTAGGAAGAGTCAGTCTTCTTGTACTTAAGTCGGCATTGTGCCTTTTGTATTTAATTCCGATGCAATTTCTGTGTTTCATTGTCAATAAGAAGGTCAGAGGGATACAGTAAACCTGAAGTGAAGCATCTGAATCCAAAACTAGTGTCACAGGAATGGTTCAAAACATACACAGTGGGAACAGTCAGTCTTCTTGTACTTAAGTCGGCATTGTGCCTTTTCTATTAAATTCCGATGCAATTTCTGTTTTTAATCAGCAATAAAGTCAGAGGGATACAGTAAACCTGAAGTGAAGCATCGGATTCTATAACTAGTGTCAAAGGAATGGTTCAAAACATAGACAGTAAGAAGAGTCAGTCTTCTGTTACTTAAGTCGACATTGTGCCTTTTCTATTTAATTCCGATGCAATTTCTGTGTTTCGGTGTCAATAAGAATGTCCACGGTATACAGTAAACCTGAAGCAAAGCGTCGGAATCTTTAATTAGGGTCACACCAATGGTTCAAACTATAATCACTAAGAAGAGTCAGTCTTCTTGTACTTAAGTGGGCATTGTGCCTTTTCTATTTAATTCCGATGCAATTTCTGTGTTTCATCGTCAATAAGAAGGTCAGAGTGATACAGTAAACCTGAAGTGAAGCATCGGAATCTAAAACTATTGTCACCGCAATGGTTCAAAACATAGTCAGTAAAAAAGTCAGTCTTCTTGTCCTTCAGTCGGCATTGTGCCTTTTGTATTTAATTCCAATGCAATTTCTGTGTTTCATCGTCAATAAGAATGTCCAAGGGATACAGTAAAAATGAAGTGAAGCATCGGAATAAATAACTAGTGTCACAGGAATGGTTCAAATCATTGTCAGTAACAAGAGTCGGTCTTCATGTACTTAAGTCTGCATTGTGCCTTTAGTATATAATTCCGATGCAATTTCTGTAATTCATCGTCTATAAGAAGGTCCAAGGGATACAGTAAACCTGAAGTGAAGCATCGGAATCTAAAACTAGTGCCACAGGAATGGCTCAAAACATAGAGAGGAAGACGAGTCAGTCTTCTTGTACTTTAGTCGGCATTGTGCCTTTTCTATTTAATTTCGATGCAATCTCTGTGTTTCGTCGTCAAAAAGAAGGTCACAGGGATACAGTAAACATGAAGTGAAGCATCGGAATCTTTAATTAGTGTCACAGGAATGGTTCAAAACATAGTCAGTAAGAAGAGTCAGTCTTCTTGCACTTAAGTCGGCAATGTGCCTTTCGTATTTAATTCCGATGCAATTTCTTTGTTTCACCGTCTATAAGAAGGACAGTGGGATACAGTAAACCTGAAGTGAAGCATCGGAATCTATAACTAGTGTCACGGGAATGGTTCAAACATAGACAGTAAGAAGAGTCAGTTTTCTTGTACTTAAGTCGGCATTGTGCCTTTTGTATTTAATTCTGATGCAATTTCTGTGTTTCATCGGCAATGAAGTCAGAGGGATACAGTAAACCTGAAGTGAAGCATCGGATTCTATAACTAGTGTCACAGGAATGGTTCAAAACATAGACAGTAGGAAGAGTCAGTCTTCTTTTACTTAAGTCGGCATTGTGCCTTTTGTATTTAATTCCGATGCTATTTCTGTGTTTCATTGTCAATAATAAGGTCAGAGGGATACAGTAAAGCTGAAGTGAAGCATCTGAATCCAAAACTAGTGTCACAGGAATGGTTCAAAACATAGACAGTGGGAAGAGTCAGTCTTCTTGTACTTAAGTCGGCATTGTGCCTTTTGTATTTAATTCCGATGCAATTTCTGTGTTTCATCGGCAATAAAGTCAGAGGGATACAGTAAACCTGAAGTGAAGCATCGGATTCTATAACTAGTGTCACAGGAATGGTTCAAACGTAGACAGTAAGAAGAGTCAGTCTTCTGTTAGTTAAGTCGACATTGTGCCTATTCTATTTAATTCCGATGCAATTTCTGTGTTTCGTCGTCAATAAGAATGTCCAAGGTATACAGTAAACCTGAAGCAAAGCGTCGGAATCTATAATTAGTGTCACAGCAATGGTTCAAACTATAAACACTATGAAGAGTCAGGCTTCTTGTACTTAAGTCGGCTTTGTGCCTTTTCTATTTAATTCCGATGCAATTTCTGTGTTTCATCGTCAATAAGAAGGTCCAAGGGTACAGTAAAACTGGAGTGAAGCATCGGAATCTATAACTAGTGTCACAGGAATGGTTCAAAACATAGACAGTAAGAAGAGTCAGTCTTCTTGTACTTAAGTCGGCATTGTGCCTTTTGTATTTAATTCCGATTCAATTTCTGTGTTTCATCGGCAATAAGGTCAGAGGGATACAGTAAACCTGAAGTGAAGCATCGGATTCTATAACTAGTGTCACAGGAATGGTTCAAAACATAGACAGTAGGAAGAGTCAGTCTTCTTGTACTTAAGTCGGCATTGTGCCTTTGGTATTTAATTCCGATGCAATTACTGTGTTTCATTGTCAATAAGAAGGTCAAAGGGATACGATAAACCTGAAGTGAAGCATCGGAATCTATAAATAGTGTCACAGGAATGTTTCAAAGCATAGACAGTAATATGAGTCAGTCTTCTTGTACTTAAGTTAGCATTGTGCCTTTTGTATTTAATTAAGATGCAATTTCTGTGTTTCATCGTCAATGCGGAGGTCAGAGGGATACAGTAAACCTGAAGTGAAGCATCGGAATCTATAACTAGTGTCACAGGAATGGTTCAAATCATAGACAGTAAGAAGAGTCAGTCTTCTGTTACTTAAGTCGACATTGTGCCTTTTCTATTTAATTCCGATGCAATTTCTGTGTTTCGTCGTCAATAAGAATGTCCAAGGTATACAGTAAACCTGAAGCAAAGCGGCGGAACCTATAAATAGGGTAACAGCAATGGTTCAAACTATAATCACTAAGAAGAGTTAGTCTTCTTGTACTTAAGTCGGCATTGTGCCTTTTCTATTTAATTCCGATGCAATTTCTGTGTTTCATCGTCAATAAGCAGGTCATAGGGATACAGTAAACCTGAAGTGAAACATCGGAATCTATAACTAGCGTCACAGGAATGGTTAAAAACATAGTCAGTATGAACAGTCAGTCTTCTAGTCCTTAAGTCGGCATTGTGCCATTTGTATTTAATTCCGATGCAATTTCTGTGTTTCATCGTCAATAAGAAGGTCCAAGGGATACAGTAAACCTGAAGTGCAGCATCGGACTCTATAACTAGTGTCACAGTAAGGGTTCAAAACATAGACAGTAGGAAGAGTCAGTCTTCTTGTACATAAGTCTGCATTGTGCCTTTTGTTTTTAATTCAGATGCTATTTCTGTATTTCATCGTCAGTACGAAGGTCCAAGGGAAACAGTAAACCTGAAGTGAAGCATCGCAATCTATAACTAGTGTCACAGGACTGGTTCAAACATTGTCAGTAAGAAGAGACAGTCGTCTTGTCCTTAAGTCGCCATTACGCCTTTTGTATTTAATTCAGATGCAATTTCTGTGTTTCATCGGCAATAAGGTCAGAGGGATACAGTAAACCTGAAGTAAAGCATCGGAATCTATAACAAGTGTCACAGGAATGGTAAAACATAGTCAGTAAGAACAGTCAGTCTTCTTGTCCTTAAGTCGGGCCTTGTGCCTTTTGTATTTAATTCCTATGCAATTTCTGAGTTTCATCATCAAGATGAAGGTCCAAGGGATACAGTAAACCTGAAGTGAAGCATCGGTATCTATTGCTAGTGTCACAGGAATGGTTCAAAACAGAGACAGTAAGAAGAGTCAGTCTTCTTGTCCTTAAGACGGCATTGTGCCTTTTGTATTTAATTCCGTTGCAATTTCTGTGTTTCATCGTCAATAAGAAGGTTAGAGGGATACAGTAAACCTGAAGTGAAGCATCGGAATCCACAACTAGTGTCACAGGAATGGTTCAAAACATAGACAGTAGGAAGAATCAGCCTTCTTGTACTTATGTCGGCATTGTGCCTTTTGTATTTAATTCCGATGCATTTTCTGTGTTTCCTCGTCAATAAGAAGGTCCAAGGTATACAGTAAACCTGAAGTAAAGCATCGGAATCTATAACTAGTGTCACAGGAATGGTTCAAATCATTGTCAGTAAGAAGAGTCGGTCTTCATGTACTTAAGTCGGCATTGTGCCTTTTGTATATAATTCCGATGCAATTTCTGTGTATCATCGTCTATAAGAAGGTCCAAGGGTACAGTAAAACTGGAGTGAAGCATCGGAATCTATAACTAGTGTCACAGGAATGGTTCAAAACATAGACAGTAAGAAGAGTCAGTCTTCTTGTACTTAAGTCGGCATTGTGCCTTTTGTATTTAATTCCGATTCAATTTCTGTGTTTCATCGGCAATAAGGTCAGAGGGATACAGTAAACCTGAAGTGAAGCATCGGATTCTATAACTAGTGTCACAGGAATGGTTCAAAACATAGACAGTAGGAAGAGTCAGTCTTCTTGTACTTAAGTCGGCATTGTGCCTTTGGTATTTAATTCCGATGCAATTACTGTGTTTCATTGTCAATAAGAAGGTCAAAGGGATACGATAAACCTGAAGTGAAGCATCGGAATCTATAAATAGTGTCACAGGAATGTTTCAAAGCATAGACAGTAATATGAGTCAGTCTTCTTGTACTTAAGTTAGCATTGTGCCTTTTGTATTTAATTAAGATGCAATTTCTGTGTTTCATCGTCAATGCGGAGGTCAGAGGGATACAGTAAACCTGAAGTGAAGCATCGGAATCTATAACTAGTGTCACAGGAATGGTTCAAATCATAGACAGTAAGAAGAGTCAGTCTTCTGTTACTTAAGTCGACATTGTGCCTTTTCTATTTAATTCCGATGCAATTTCTGTGTTTCGTCGTCAATAAGAATGTCCAAGGTATACAGTAAACCTGAAGCAAAGCGGCGGAACCTATAAATAGGGTAACAGCAATGGTTCAAACTATAATCACTAAGAAGAGTTAGTCTTCTTGTACTTAAGTCGGCATTGTGCCTTTTCTATTTAATTCCGATGCAATTTCTGTGTTTCATCGTCAATAAGCAGGTCATAGGGATACAGTAAACCTGAAGTGAAACATCGGAATCTATAACTAGCGTCACAGGAATGGTTAAAAACATAGTCAGTATGAACAGTCAGTCTTCTAGTCCTTAAGTCGGCATTGTGCCATTTGTATTTAATTCCGATGCAATTTCTGTGTTTCATCGTCAATAAGAAGGTCCAAGGGATACAGTAAACCTGAAGTGCAGCATCGGACTCTATAACTAGTGTCACAGTAAGGGTTCAAAACATAGACAGTAGGAAGAGTCAGTCTTCTTGTACATAAGTCTGCATTGTGCCTTTTGTTTTTAATTCAGATGCTATTTCTGTATTTCATCGTCAGTACGAAGGTCCAAGGGAAACAGTAAACCTGAAGTGAAGCATCGCAATCTATAACTAGTGTCACAGGACTGGTTCAAACATTGTCAGTAAGAAGAGACAGTCGTCTTGTCCTTAAGTCGCCATTACGCCTTTTGTATTTAATTCAGATGCAATTTCTGTGTTTCATCGGCAATAAGGTCAGAGGGATACAGTAAACCTGAAGTGAAGCATCGGAATCTATAACAAGTGTCACAGGAATGGTAAAACATAGTCAGTAAGAACAGTCAGTCTTCTTGTCCTTAAGTCGGGCCTTGTGCCTTTTGTATTTAATTCCTATGCAATTTCTGAGTTTCATCATCAAGATGAAGGTCCAAGGGATACAGTAAACCTGAAGTGAAGCATCGGTATCTATTGCTAGTGTCACAGGAATGGTTCAAAACAGAGACAGTAAGAAGAGTCAGTCATCTTGTCCTTAAGACGGCATTGTGCCTTTTGTATTTAATTCCGATGCAATTTCTGTGTTTCATCGTCAATAAGAAGGTTAGAGGGATACAGTAAACCTGAAGTGAAGCATCGGAATCCACAACTAGTGTCACAGGAATGGTTCAAAACATAGACAGTAGGAAGAATCAGCCTTCTTGTACTTATGTCGGCATTGTGCCTTTTGTATTTAATTCCGATGCATTTTCTGTGTTTCCTCGTCAATAAGAAGGTCCAAGGTATACAGTAAACCTGAAGTAAAGCATCGGAATCTATAACTAGTGTCACAGGAATGGTTCAAACATAGTCAGTAAGAAGAGTCAGTCTTCTTGTACTTAAGTCGGCATTGTGCCTTTCGTATTTAATTCCGATGCAATTTCTGTGTTTCACCGTCAATAAGAAGGTCAGAGGGATACAGTAAACCTGAAGTGAAGCATCGGAATCTATAACAAGTGTCACAGGAATGGTAAAACATAGTCAGTAAGAACAGTCAGTCTTCTTGTCCTTAAGTCGGCATTGTGCCTTTTGTATTTAATTCCTATGCAATTTCTGAGTTTCATCGTCAATAAGCAGGTCCAAGGGATACAGTAAACCTGAAGTGAAGCATCGGAATCTATTGCTAGTGTCACAGGAATGGTACAAAACAGAGACAGTAAGAAGAGTCAGTCTTCTTGTCCTTAAGTCGGCATTGTGCCTTTTGTATTTAATTCCGATGCAATTTCTGTGTTTCATCGTCAATAAGAAGGTCAGAGGGATACAGTAAACCTGAAGTGAAGCATCGGAATCTATAACTAGTGTCACAGGAAGGGTTCAAACATTGACAGTAAGAAGAGTCAGGTTTCGGGTACTTAAGTCGGCATTGTCCCTTTTGTATTTAATTCCGATGCAATTTCTGTGTTTCATCGTCAATAAGAAGGTCAGAGGGATACAGTAAACCTGAAGTGAAGCATCGGAATCTATAACTAGTGTCACAGGAATGGTTCAAGTCATAGTCAGTAAGAAGAGTCAGTCTTCGGGTACTTAAGTCGGCATTGTCCCTTTTGTATTTAATTCCGATGCAATTTCTGTGTTTCATTGTCAATAAGAAGTTCCAGGGGATACAGTAAACCTGAATTGAAGCATCGGACTCTATAACTAGTGTCACAGAATTGGTTCAAAACATAGACAGTAGAACGAGTCAGTCTTCTTGTACTTAAGTCGGCATTGTGCCATTTGTATTTAATTCCGATGCAATTTCTGTGTTTCATCGCCAATAAGAAGGTCCAAGGGAAACAGTAAACACGAAGTGAAGCATCGGAATCTATAACTAGTATCACAGGAATGGTTCAAATCATAGACAGTAAGAAGAGTTTGTCTTCTTGTACTTAAGTCGGCATTGTGGCTTTTGTATTTAATTACAATGCAATTTCTGTGATTCATCGTCAATAAGAAGGTCAGAGGGATACAGTAAACCTGAAGTGAAGCATCGAAATCTATAACTAGAGTCACAGGAATGGTTCAATACATAGTCAGTAAGAAGAGTCAGTCTTCTTGTCCTTAAGTCGGCATTGAGCCTTTTGTATTTAATTCCGGTGCAATGTCTGTGTTTCATCGGCTATAAAGTCAGAGGGATACACTAAACCTGAAGTGAAGCATCGGATTCTGTAACTAGTGTCACAGGAATGGTTCAAAACATAGACAGTAGGAAGAGTCAGTCTTCTTGTACTTAAGTCGGCATTGTGCCTTTTGTATTTAATTCCGATGCAATTTCTGTGTTTCATTGTCAATAAGAAGGTCAGAGGGATACAGTAAACCTGAAGTGAAGCATCTGAATCTAAAACTAGTGTCACAGGAATGGTTTAAAACATAGACAGTGGGAAGAGTCAGTCTTCTTGTACTTAAGTCGGAATTGTGCCTTTTCAATTTAATTCCGATGCAATTTCTGTTTTTAATCGGCAATAAAGTCAGAGGGATACAGTAAACCTGAAGTGAAGCATCGGATTCTATAACTAGTGTCACAGGAATGGTTCAAAACATAGACAGTAAGAAGAGTCAGTCTTCTGTTACTGAAGTCGACATTGTGCCTTTTCTATTTAATTCCGATGCAATTTCTGTGTTTCGTCGTCAATAAGAATGTCCACGGTATACAGTAAACCTGAAGCAAAGCGTCGGAATCTATAATTAGGGTCACACCAATGGTTCAAACTATAATCACTAAGAAGAGTCAGTCTTCTTGTACTTAAGTGGGCATTGTGCCTTTTCTATTTAATTCCGATGCAATTTCTGTGTTTCATCGTCAATAAGAAGGTCCAAGGGATACAGTAGACCTGGAGTGAAGCATCGGAATCTATAACTAGTGTCAATGGAAGGGTTCAAAACATAGACAGTAAGAAGAGTCAGTCTTCTTGTACTTAAGTCGGCATTGTGCCTTTTGTATTTAATTCCGATGCAATTTCTGAGTTTCATCGTCAATAAGAAGGTCAGAGGGATACAGTAAACCTGAAGTGAAGCATCGGAATCTATAACTAGTGTCACAGGAATGGTTCAAAGCATAGTCAGTAAGAAGAGTCAGTCTTCTTGTTCTTAAGTCGGCATTGTGCCTTTTCTATTTAATTCCGATGCAATTTCTGTGTTTCATCGTCAATAAGAAGGTCCAAGGGATACAGTAAACGTGGAGTGAAGCATCGGAATCTATAACTAGTGTCACCGCAATGTTTCAAAACATAGTCAGTAAAAAAGTCAGTCTTCTTGTCCTTCAGTCGGCATTGTGCCTTTTGTATTTAATTCCAATGCAATTTCTGTGTTTCATCGTCAGTAAGAAGGTCCAAGGGATATAGTAGATCTGGAGTGAAGCATCGGAATCTATAACTAGTGTCACAGGAATGGTTCATAACATAGACAGTAAGTAGAGTCAGTCTTCTTAAGTCGGCATTGTGCCTTTTGTATTTAATTCCGATGCAATTTCTGTGTTTTATCGTCAATAAGAAGGACAGTGGGATACAGTAAACCTGAAGTGAAGCATCGGAATCTATAACTAGTGTCACGGGAATGGTTCAAACATAGACAGTAAGAAGAGTCAGTTTTCTTGTACTTAAGTCGGCATTGTGCCTTTTGTATATAATTCCGATGCAATTTCTGTAATTCATCGTCTATAAGAAGGTCCAAGGGATACAGTAAACCTGAAGTGAAGCATCGGAATCTAAAACTAGTGCCACAGGAATGGCTCAAAACATAGAGAGGAAGAAGAGTGAGTCTTCTTGTACTTAAGTCGGCAATGTGCCTTTCGTATTTAATTCCGATGCAATGTCTATGTTTCACCGTCAATAAGAAGGACAGTGGGATACAGTAAACCTGAAGTGAAGCATCGGAATCTATAACTAGTGTCACGGGAATGGTTCAAACATAGACAGTAAGAAGAGTCAGTTTTCTTGTACTTAAGTCGGCATTGTGCCTTTTGAATTTAATTCTGATGCAATATCTGTGTTTCATCGGCAATGAAGTCAGAGGGATACAGTAAACCTGAAGTGAAGCATCGGATTCTATAACTAGTGTCACAGGAATGGTTCAAAACATAGACAGTAGGAAGAGTCAGTCTTCTTTTACTTAAGTCGGGATTGTGCCTTTTGTATTTAATTCCGATGCAATTTCTGTGTTTCATCGGCAATAAAGTCAGAGGGATACAGTAAACCTGAAGTGAAGCATCAGATTCTATAACTAGTGTCACAGGAATGGTTCAAACATAGACAGTAAGAAGAGTCAGTCTTGTGTTACTTAAGTCGACATTGTGCCTATTCTATTTAATTCCGATGCAATTTCTGTGTTTCGTCGTCAATAAGAATGTCCAAGGTATACAGTAAACCTGAAGCAAAGCGTCGGAATCTATAATTAGTGTCACAGCAATGGTTCAAACTATAATCACTATGAAGAGTCAGGCTTCTTGTACTTAAGTCGGCATTGTGCCTTTTCTATTTAATTCCGATGCAATTTCTGTGTTTCATCGTAAATAAGAAGGTCCAAGTGTACAGTAAAACTGGAGTGAAGCATCGGAATCTATAACTAGTGTCACAGGAATGGTTCAAAACATAGACAGTAAGAAGAGTCAGTCTTCTTGTACTTAAGTCGGCATTGTGCCTTTTCTATTTAATTCCGATGCAATTTCTGTGTTTCATCGTCAATAAGAAGGTCAGAAGGATACAGTAAACCTGATGTGAAGCATCGGAATCTATAACTAGTGTCACAGAAATGGTTCAAAACATAGTCAGTAAGAAGAGTCAGTCTTCTTGTACTTAAGTCGGCATTGTGCCTTTTCTATTTAATTCCGATGCATTTTCTGTGTTTCATCGTCAATAAGAAGGTCCAAGGGATACAGTAGACCTGGAGTGAAGCATCGGAATCTATAACTAGTGTCAATGGAAGGGTTCAATTCATAGACAGTAAGAAGAGTCAGTCTTGTTGTACTTAAGTCGGCATTGTGCCTTTTGTATTTAATTCCGATTCAATTTCTGAGTTTCATCGTCAATAAGAAGGTCCAAGGGATACAGTAAACCTGGAGTGAAGCATCGGAATCTATAACTAGTGTCAATGGAATGTTTCAATACATAGACAGTAAAAAAGTCAGTCTTCTTGTACTTAAGTTAGCATTGTGCCTTTTGTATTTAATTCCGATGCAATTTCTGAGTTTCATCGTCAATAAGAAGGTCAGAGTGATACAGTAAACCTGAAGTGAAGATTCGGAATCTATAACTAGTGTCACAGCAATGTTTCAAAGCATAGTCAGTAAAAGAGTCAGTCTTCTTGTCCTTAAGTCGGCATTGTGCCTTTTGTATTTAATTCCAATGCAATTTCTGTGTTTCATCGTCAATAAGAAGGTCCAAGGGATATAGTAAACCTGGAGTGAAGCATCGGAATCTATAACTAGTGTCACAGGAATGGTTCATATCATAGACAGTAAGAAGAGTCAGTCTTCTTAAGTCGGCATTGTGCCTTTTGTATTTGATTCCGATGCAATTTCTGTGTTTTATCGTCAATAAGAATGTCCAAGTGATACAGTAAAAATGAAGTGAAGCATCGGAACCTAAATAGTGTCACAGGAATGGTTCAAATCATTGTCAGTAAGAAGAGTCGGTCTTCATGTACTTAAGTCTGCATTGTGCCTTTTGTATATAACTCCGATGCAATTTCTGTAATTCATCGTCTATAAGAAGGTCCAAGGGATACAGTAAACCTGAAGTGAAGCATCGGAATCTAAAACTAGTGCCACAGGAATGGCTCAAAACATAGACAGTAAGAAGAGTCAGTCTTCTTGTACTTTAGTCGTCATTGTGCCTTTTCTATTTAATTTCGATGCAATCTCTGTGTTTCGTCGTCAAAAAGAAGATCACAGGGATACAGTAAACCTGAAGTGAAGCATCGGAATCTTTAATTAGTGTCACAGGAATGGTTCAAAACATAGGCAGTAAGAAGAGTCAGTCTTCTTGCACTTAAGTCGGTATTGTGCCTTTCGTATTTAATGCCGATGCAATTTCTTTGTTTCACCGTCAACAAGAAGGACAGTGGGATACAGTAAACCTGTAGTGAAGCATCGGAATCTATAACTAGTGTAACGGGAATGGTTCAAACATAGACAGTAAGAAGAGTCAGTTTTCTAGTACTTAAGTCGGCATTGTGCCTTTTGTATTTAATTCCGATACAATTTCTGTGTTTCATCGTCAATAAGAAGGTCCAAGGGATACAGTAAACCTGAAGTGAAGCATCGGAATCTACAACTGGTGCCACAGGAATGTCTCAAAACATAGACAGTAAGAAGAGTCAGTCTTCTTGTACTTAAGTCGGCATTGTGCCTTTTCTATTTAATTCCGATGCAATATCTGTGTTTCATCGTCAATAAGCAAGTCACATGGATACAGTAAACCTGAAGTGAAGCATCGGAATCTATAACTGGTGTCACAGGAATGGTTCAAAACATAGTCAGTGTGAACAGTCAGTCTTCTTGTCCTTAAGTCGGCATTGTGCCTTTTGTATTTAATTCCGATGCAATTTCTGTGTTTCATCGTCAATAAGCAGGTCACATGGATACAGTAAACCTGAAGTGAAGCATCGGAATCTAAAACTAGTGGTACAGGAATGGCTCAAAACATAGACAGTAAGAAGAGTCAGTCTTCTTGTACTTTAGGCAACATTGTGCCTTTTCTATTTAATTCGGATGCAATCTCTGTATTTCATCGTCAATAAGAAGGTCCAAGGGATACAGTAAACCTGAAGTGCAGCATCGGACTCTATAACTAGTGTCACAGAAAGGGTTCAAAACATAGACAGTAGGAAGAGTCAGTCTTCTTGTACTTAAGTCGGCATTGTGCCTTTTGTTCTTAATTCAGATGCAATTTCTGTATTTCATCGTCAATACGAAGGTCCAAGGGAAAAAGTAAACTTGAAGTGAAGCATCGCAATCTATAACTAGTGTCACAGGACTGGTTCAAAACATAGTCAGTAAGAAGAGACAGTCTTGTTGTCCTTAAGTCGCCATTGTGCCTTTTGTATTTAATTCAGATGCAATTTCTGTGTTTCATCGGCAATAAGGTCAGAGGGATACAGTAAACCTGAAGTGAAGCATCGGAATCTATAACTAGTGTCACAGGAATGGTTAAAACATACTCAGTAAGAACAGTCAGTCTTCTTGTCCTTAAGTCGCCATTGTGCCTTTTGTATTTAATTCCTATGCAATTTCTGTGTTTCATCGTCAATAAGAAGGTCCAAGGGGTACAGTAAACCGGAAGTGAAGCATCGGAATCTATAACTAGTGTCACAGGAATGGTTCAAGCATTGACAGTAAGAAGAGTCAGTCTTCGGGTACTGATGTCGGCATTGTCGCTTTTGTATTTATTGTCGATGCAATTTCTGTGTTTCATCGTCAATAAGAAGGTCAGAGGGATACAGTAAACCTGAAGTAAAGCATCGCAATCTATAACTAGTGTCACAGGAATGGTTCAAAACATAGTCAGTAAGAAGAGTCAGTCTTCTTGTCCTTAAGTCAGCAATGTGCCTTTTGTATTTAATTCCGATGCAATTTCTGTGTTTCATCGTCAATAAGAAGATCAGAGGGATACAGTAAACCTGAAGCGAAGCATCGGAATCCACAACTAGTGTCACAGGAATGGTTCAAAACATAGACAGTAGGAAGAATCAGCCTTCTTGTACTTAAGTCGGCATTGTCCCTTTTGTATTTAATTCCGATGCAATTTCTGTGTTTCATCGTCAATAAGAAGGTCCAAGGGATACAGTAAACCTGAAGTGAAGCATCGGAATCTATAACTAGTGTCACAGGAATGGTTCAAATCATAGACAGTAAGAAGAGATAGTCTTCTTGTACTTAAGTCGGCATTGTGGCTTTTGTATTTAATTACGATGCAATTTCAGTGTTTCATCGTCAATGAGAAGGTCAGAGGGATACAGTAAACCTGAAGTGAAGCATCGGAACCTATAACTAGAGTCACAGGAATGGTTCAAAACATAGTCAGTGAGAAGAGTCAGCCTTCTTGTCCTTAAGTCGGCATTGTGCATTTTGTATTTAATTCCGATGCAATTTCTGTGTTTCATCGGCAATAAAGTCAGAGGGATACAGTAAACCTGAAGTGAAGCATCGGAATCTATAACTAGTGTCACAGGAATGGTTCAAAACATAGACAATAGGAAGAGTCAGTCTTCATGTACTTAAGTCGGCATTGTGCCTTTTGTATTTAATTCCGATGCAATTTCTGTGTTTCATCGTCAATAAGAATGTCCAAGGTATACACTAAACCTGAAGTGAAGCATCGGAATCTATAACTAGTGTCACAGGAGTGGTTCAAACATAGTCAGTAAGAAGAGTCAGTCTTCTTGTACCTAAGTCGGCATTGTGCCTTTTCTATTTAATTCCGATGCAATTTATGTGTTTCATCGTCAATAAGAAGGTCCAAGGGATACAGTAAACCTGGAGTGAAGCATCAGAATCTATAACTACTGTCACCGGAATGGTTCAAAACATAGACAGTAAGAAGAGTCAGTCTTCTTTTACTTAAGTCGACATTGTGCCTTTTCTATTTAATTCCGATGCAATTTCTGTGTTTCATCGTCAATAAGAATGTCCAAGGTATACAGTAAATCTGAAGTAAAGCGTCGGAATCTATAATTAGTGTCACAGCAATGGTTCAAACTATAATCAGTAAGAAGAGTCAGTCTTCTTGTACTTAAGTCGGCATTGTGCCTTTTCTATTTAATTCCGATGCAATTTCTGTGTTTCATCGTCAATAAGAAGGTCCAAGGGATACAGTAAACCAGGAGTGAAGCATCGGAATCTATAACTAGTGTCACAGGAATGGTTCAAAACATAGACAGTAAGAAGAATCAGTCTTCTTGTACTTAAGTCGGCATTGTGCCTTTTCTATTTAATTCCGATGCAATTTCTGTGTTTCATCTTCAATAAGAAGGTCAGAGGGATACAGCAAACCTGAAGTGAAGCATCGGAATCTATAACTAGTGTCACAGGAATGGTCCAAAACATAGTCAGTAAGAAGAGTCGGTCTTCTTGTACTTAAGTCGGCATTGCGCCTTTTCTATTTAATTCCGATGCAATTTCCGTGTTTCATCGTCAATAAGAAGGTCCAAGGGATACAGTAGACCTGGGGTGAAGCATCGCAATCTATAACTAGTGTCAATGGAATGGTTCAATTCATAGACAGTAAGAAGAATCAGTCTTCTTGTACTTAAGTCGCCATTGTGCCTTTTTTATTTAATTTCGATGCAATTTCTGAGTTTCATCGTCAATAAGAAGGTCAGAGGGATACAGTAAACCTGAAGTGATGCATCGGAATCTATAACTAGTGTCACAGAAATGGTTCAAAACATAGTCAGTAAGAAGAGTCAGTCTTCATGTCCTTAAGTCGGCTTAGTGCCTTTTGTATTTAATTCCGATGCAATTTCTGTGTTTCATCGTCAATAAGAAGGTCCAAGGGATACTGTAAACCTGGAGTGAAGCAACAGAATCTATAACTAGTGTCAATGGAATGTTTCAATACATAGACAGTAAGAAGAGTCAGTCTTCTTGTACTTAAGTCGGCATTGTGCCTTTTGTATTTAATTCCGAAGCAATTTCTGAGTTTCATCGTCAATAAGAAGGTTAGAGGGATATAGTAAACCTGAAGAGAAGCATCGGAATCTATAACTAGTGCCACAGGAATGGATCAAAATATAGTCAGTGAAAGAGTCAGTCATCTTATCCTTAAGTCGGCATTGTGCCTTTTGTATTTAATTCCGATTCAATTTCTGTGTTTCATCGTCAATAAGAAGGTCCAAGGGAAATAGTAAACCTGGAAAGAAGCATCGGAATCTATAACTAGTGTCACAGGAATGGTTCATAATATAGACAGTAAGAAGAGTCAGTCTTCTTAAGTCGGCATTGAGCCTTTTGTATTTAATTCCGATGCAATTTCTGTGCTTCATCGTCAATAAGAATGTTCAAGGGATACAGTAAAAATGAAGTGAAGCATCGGAATCTATAACTAGTGTCACAGGAATGGCTCAAACCATTGTCAGTAAGAAGAGTCGGTCTTCATGTACTTAAGTCGGCATTGTGCCTTTTGTATATAATTCCGAAGCAATTACTGTGATTCATCGTCTATAAGAAGGTCCAAGATATACAGTAAACCTGAAGTGAAGCATCGGAATCTAAAACTAGTGCCACAGGAATGGCTCAAAATATAGACGGTAAGAAGAGTCAGTCTTCTTGTACTTAAATTGGCATTGTGCCTTTTGTATTTAATTCCGATGCAATTTCTGAGTTTCATCGTCAATAAGAAGGTCAGAGTGATACAGTAAACCTGAAGTGAAGCATCGGAATATATAACTAGTGTCACAGGAATGGTTCATAACATAGACAGTAAGAAGAGTCAGTCTTCTTAAGTCGGCATTGGGCCTTTTGTATTTAATTCCGATGCAATTTCTGTGCTTCATCGTCAATAAGAATGTTCAAGGGATACAGTAAAAATGAAGTGAAGCTTCGGAATCTATAACTAGTGTCACAGGAATGGCTCAAACCATTGTCAGTAAGAAGAGTCGGTCTTCTTCTACTTAAGTCGGCATTGTGCCTTTTGTATATAATTCCGAAGCAATTACTGTGATTCATCGTCTATAAGAAGGTCCAAGGGATACAGTAAAAGTGAAGTGAAGCATCGGAATCTAAAACTAGTGCCACAGGAATGGCTCAAAATATAGACAGTAAGAAGAGTCAGTCTTCTTGTACTTTAGTCGGCATTGTGCCTTTTCTATTTAATTCTGATGCAATCTCTGTGTTTCATAGTCAAAAAGAAGGTCACAGGGATACAGTAAAACTGGAGTGAAGCATCGGAATCTATAACTAGTGTCACAGGAATGGTTCAAAACATAGACAGTAAGAAGAGTCAGTCTTCTTGTACTTAAGTCGGCATTGTGCCTTTTCTATTTAATTCCGATGCAATTTCTGTGTTTCATCGTCAATAAGAAGGTCAGAAGGAAACAGTAAACCTGAAGTGAAGCATCGGAACCTATAACTAGTGTCACAGGAATGGTTCAAAACATAGTCAGTAAGAAGAGTCAGTCTTCTTGTACTTAAGTCGGCATTGTGCCTTTTCTATTTAATTCCGATGCATTTTCTGTGTTTCATCGTCAATAAGAAGGTCCAAGGGATACAGTAGACCTGGAGTGAAGCATCGGAATCTATAACTAGTGTCAATGGAAGGGTTCAATTCATAGTCAGTAAGAAGAGTCAGTCTTCTTGTTCTTAAGTCGGCATTGTGCCTTTTCTATTTAATTCCGATGCAATTTCTGTGTTTCATCGTCAATAAGAAGGTCCAAGGGATACAGTAAACGTGGAGTGAAGCATCGGAATCTATAACTAGTGTCAATGGAATGTTTCAATACATAGACAGTAAGAAGAGTCTGTCTTCTTGTACTTAAGTTGGCATGGTGCCTTTTGTATTTAATTCCGATGCAATTTCTGAGTTTCATCGTCAATAAGAAGGTCAGAGTGATACAGTAAACCCGAAGTGAAGCATCGGAATCTATAACTAGTGTCACCGCAATGGTTCAAAACATAGTCAGTAAAAGAGTCAGTCTTCTTGTCCTTAAGTCGGCATTGTGCCTTTTGTATTTAATTCCAATGCAATTTCCGTGTTTCATCGTCAATAAGAAGGTCCAAGGGATATAGTAAACCTGGAGTGAAGCATCGGAATCTATAACTAGTGTCACAGGAATGGTTCATAACATAGACAGTAAGAAGATTCAGTCTTCTTAAGTCAGCATTGTGCCTTTTGTATTTAATTCCGATGCTGTTTCTGTGTTTTATCGTCAATAAGAATGTCCAAGGGATACAGTAAAAATGAAGTGAAGCATCGGAATATATAACTAGTGTCACAGGAATGGTTCAAATCATTGTCAGTAAGAAGAGTCGGTCTTCATGTACTTAAGTCTGCATTGTGCCTTTTGTATATAATTCCGATGCAATTTCTGTAATTCATCGTCTATAAGAAGTTCCAAGGGATACAGTAAACCTGAAGTGAAGCATCGGAATCTAAAACTAGTGCCACAGGAATGGCTCAAAACATAGACAGTAAGAAGAGTCAGTCTTCTTGTACTTTAGTCGGCATTGTGCCTTTTCTATTTAATTTCGATGCAATCTCTGTGTTTCGTCGTCAAAAAGAAGGTCACAGGGATACAGTAAACCTGAAGTGAAGCATCGGAATCTTTAATTAGTGTCACAGGAATGGTTCAAAACATAGTCAGTAAGAAGAGTCAGTCTTCTTGCACTTAAGTCTGCAATGTGCCTTTCGTATTTAATTCCGATGCAATTTCTTTGTTTCACCGTCAATAAGAAGGACAGTGGGATACAGTAACCCTGAAGTGAAGCATCGGAATCTATAACTAGTGTCACGGGAATGGTTCAAACATAGACAGTAAGAAGAGTCAGTTTTCTTGTACTTAAGTCGGCATTGTGCCTTTTGTATTTAATTCCGATGCAATTTCTGTGTTTCATCGGCAATGAAGTCAGAGGGATACAGTAAACCTGAAGTGAAGCATCGGATTCTATAACTAGTGTCACAGGAATGGTTCAAAACATAGTCAGTAAGAAGAATCAGTCTTCTTGTACTTAAGTCGGCATTGTGCCTTTTGTATTTAATTCCGATTCAATTTCTGAGTTTCATCGTCAATAAGAAGGTCCAAGGGATACAGTAAACCTGGAGTGAAGCATCGGAATCTATAACTAGTGTCAATGGAATGTTTCAATACATAGACAGTAAGAAGAGTCAGTCTTCTTGTACTTAAGTTGGCGTTGTGCCTTTTGTATTTAATTCCGATGCAATTTCTGAGTTTCATCGTCAATAAGAAGGTCAGAGTGATACAGTAAACCTGAAGTGAAGCATCGGAATCTATAACTAGTGTCACAGCAATGTTTCAAAGCATAGTCAGTAAAAGAGTCAGTCTTCTTGTCCGTAAGCCGGCATTGTGCCTTTTGTATTTAATTCCAATGCAATTTCTGTGTTTCATCGACAATAAGAAGGTCCAAGGGATATAGTAAACCTGGAGTGAAGCATCGGAATCTATAACTAGTGTCACAGGAATGGTTCATATCATAGACAGTAAGAAGAGTCAGTCTTCTTAAGTCGGCATTGTGCCTTTTGTATTTAATTCCGATGCAATTTCTGTGTTTTATCGTCAATAAGAATGTCCAAGGGATACAGTAAAAATGAAGTGAAGCATCAGAACCTAAATAGTGTCACAGGAATGGTTAATCATTGTCAGTAAGAAGAGTCGGTCTTCATGTACTTAAGTCTGCATTGTGCCTTTTGTATATAATTCCGATGCAATTTCTGTAACCCATCGTCTATAAGAAGGTCCAAGGGATACAGTAAACCTGAAGTGAAGCATCGGAATCTAAAAGTAGTGCCACAGGAATGGCTCAAAACATAGACAGTAAGAAGAGTCAGTTTTCTTGTACTTTAGTCGTCATTGTGCCTTTTCTATTTAATTTCGATGCAATCTCTGTGTTTCGTCGTCAAAATGAAGGTCACTGGGATACAGTAAACCTGAAGTGAAGCATCGGAATCTTTAATTAGTGTCACAGGAATGCTTCAAAACATAGTCAGTAAGAAGAGTCAGTCCTCTTGCACTTAAGTCGGCATTGTGCCTTTCGTATTTAATGCCGATGCAATTTCTTTGTTTCACCGTCAATAAGAAGGACAGTGGGATACAGTAAACCTGAAGTGAAGCATCGGAATCTATAACTAGTGTAACGGGAATGGTTCAAACATAGACAGTAAGAAGAGTCAGTTTTCTAGTACTTAAGTCGGCATTGTGCCTTTTGTATTTAATTCCGATGCAATTTCTGTGTTTCATCGTCAATAAGCAGGTCCAAGGGATACAGTAAACCTGAAGTGAAGCATCGGAATCTGCAACTGGTGCCACAGGAATGTTTCAAAACATAGACAGTAAGAAGAGTGAGTCTTCTTGTACTTAAGTCGGCATTGTGCCTTTTCTATTTAATTCCGATGCAATATCTGTGTTTCATTGTCAATAAGCAAGTCACATGGATACAGTAAACCTGAAGTGAAGCATCGGAATCTATAACTGGTGTCACAGGAATGGTTCAAATCATAGTCAGTATGAACAGTCAGTCTTCTTGTCCTTAAGTCGGCATTGTGCCTTTTGTATTTCATTCCGATGCAATTTCTGTGTTTCATCGTCAATAAGCAGGTCACATGGATACAGTACCTCAGAAGTGAAGCATCGGAATCTAAAACTAGTGGTACAGGAATGGCTCAAACATAGACAGTAAGAAGAGTCAGTCTTCTTGGACATTAGTCGACATTGTGCCTCTTCTATTTAATTCGGATGCAATCTCTGTATTTCATCGTCAATAACAAGGTCCAAGGGATACAGTAAACATGAAGTGCAGCATCGGAATCTATAACTGGTGTCACAGGAATGGTTCAAATCATAGTCAGTATGAACAGTCAGTCTTCTTGTCCTTAAGTCAGCATTGTGCCTTTTGTATTTAATTCCGATGCAATTTCTGAGTTTCATCGTCAATAAGAAGGTCAGAGGGATACAGTAAACCTGAAGTGATGCATCGGAATCTATAACTAGTGTCACAGGAATGGTTCAAAACATAGTCAGTAAGAAGACTCAGTCTTCTTGTCCTTAAGTCGGCATTGTGCCTTTTCTATTTAATTCCGATGCAATTTCTGTGATTCATCGTCAATAAGAAAGTCCAAGGGATACAGTAAACCTGGAGTGAAGCAACGGAATCTATAACTAGTGTCAATGGAATGTTTCAATACATAGACAGTAAGAAGAGTCAGTCTTCTTGTACTTAAGTCGGCATCGTGCCTTTTGTATTTAATTCAGATGCAATTTCTGAGTTTCATCGTCAATAAGAAGGTCAGAGGGATACAGTAAACCTGAAGTGAAGCATCGGAATCTATAACTAGTGACACAGGAATGGTTCAAAACATAGTCAGTAAAAGAGTCAGTCTTCTAGTCCTTAATTCGGCATTGTGCCCTTTGTATTTAATTCCGAAGCAATTTCTGTGTTTCATCGTCAATAAGAAGGTCCAAGGGATATAGTAAACCTGGAGTGAAGCATCGGAATCTATAACTAGTGTCACAGGAATGGTTCATAACATAGACAGTAAGAAGAGTCAGTCTTCTTAAGTCGGCATTGTGCCTTTTGTATTTAATTCCGATGCAATTTCTGTGTTTCATCGTCAATAAGAATGTCCAAGGGATACAGTAAAAATGAAGTGAAGCATCGGAATCTATAACTAGTGTCACAGGAATGGTTCAAATCATTGTCAGTAAGAAGAGTCAGTCTTCTTGTACTTTAGTCGGCATTGTGCCTTTTCTAAATAAATCAGATGCAATCTCTGTGTTTCATCGTCAAAAAGAAGATCACAGGGATACATTAAACCTGAAGTGAAGCATCGGAATCTATAACTAGTGTCACAGGAATGGTTCAAAACATAGTCAGTAAGAAGAGTCAGTCTTCTTGCACTTAAGTCGGCATTGTGCCTTTCGTATTTAATTCCGATGCAATTTCTGTGTTTCGCCGTCAATAAGAAGGACAGTGGGATACAGTAAACCTGAAGTGAAGCATCGGAATCTATAACTAGTGTCACAGGAATGGTTCAAACATAGACAGTAAGAAGAGTCAGTTTTCTTGTACTTAAGTCGGCATTGTGCCTTTTGTATTTAATTCCGATGCAATTTCTGTGTTTCATCGTCAATAAGAACTTCCAAGGTATACAGTAAATCTCAAGTGTAGCATCGGAATCTATAACTAGTGTCACAGGAATGGTTCAAAACATAGACAGTACGAAGAGTCAGACTTCTTGTACTTAAGTCGGCATTGTGCCTTTTGTACTTATTTCCGATGCAATTTCTGTGTTTCATTGTCAATTAGATGGTCAGAGTGATACATTGAACTTGAAATGAAGCATCGGAATCCAAAACTAGTGTCGCAGGAATGGTTCAAAGCATAGACAGTAGGAAGAGTCAGTCTTCTTGTACTTCAGTCGGCATTGTGCCTTTTGTATTTAATTCCGATGCAATTCCTGTGTTTCATCGTCAATAAGAAGGTCCAAGGTACACAGTAAACCTGAAGTAAAGTATCGGAATCTATAACTAGTGTCACAGGAATGGTTCAAACTACAATCAGTAAGAAGAGTCAGTCTTCTTGTACTTAAGACGGCATTGTGCCTTTTCTATTTAATTCCGATGCAATTTCTGTGTTTCATCGTCAATAAGAAGATCCAAGGGATACAGTAAACCTAGAGTGAAGCATCGGAATCTATATCTAGTGTCACAAGAATAGTACAATACATAGACAGTAAGAAGAGTCAGTCTTCTTGAACTTAAGTCGTCATTGTGCCTTTTATACTTAATCCCTATGCAATTTCTGTGTTTGATCGTCAATAAGAAGGTCCACGGGATACAGTAAACCTGTAGTGAAGCGTCGGAATCTATAACTAGTGTCACAGGAATGGTTCAAAACATTGTCAGTAAGAAGAGTCAGTCTTCTTGTACTTAGGTCGGCATTGTGCTTTTCGTATTTAATTCCGATGCAATTTCTGTGTTTCACCGTCAATAAGAAGGTCAGAGGGATACAGTAAACCGGAAGTGAATCATCGGAATCTATAACTAGTGTCACAGGAATGGTTCAAACATAGACAGTAAGATGAGTCAGTCTTCTTGTACTTAAGTCGGCATTGTGCCTTTTGTATTTAATTCCGATGCAATTTCTGTGTTTCATGGTCAATAAGAAGGTCCAAGGGATACAGTAAACCTGGAGTGAAGCATTGGAATCTATAACTAGTGTCACAGTAATGGTTCAAAACATAGACAGTAAGAAGAGTCAGTCTTCTTGTACTTAAGTCGGCATTGTGCCTTTTGTATTTAATTCCGATGCAATTTCTGTGTTTCATTGTTAATAAGAAGGTCAGAGGGATAAAGTAAACCTGAAGTGAAGCATCGGAATCCAAAACTAGTGTCACAGGAATGGTTCAAAACATAGACAGTGGGAAGAGTCAGTCTTCTTGTACTTAAGTCGGCATTGTGCTTTTGTATTTAATTCCGATGCAATTTCTGTGTTTCATCGTCAATAAGAAGGTCCAAGGTATACAGTAAACCTGAAGTGAAGCATCGGAATCTATAACTAGTGTCACAGGAATGGTTCAAACATAGTCAGTAAGAAGAGTCAGTCTTCTTGTACTTAAGTCGGCATTGTGCCTTTTCTATTTAATTCCGATTCAATTTCTGTGTTTCATCGTCAATAAGAAAGTCCAAGGAATACAGTAAACCTGGAGTGAAGCATCAGAATCTATAACTAGTGTCACAGGAATGGTTCAAACTATAATCAGTAAGAAGAGTCAGTCTTCTTGTACTTAAGTCGGCATTGTGCCTTTTCTATTTAATTCCGATGCAATTTCTGTGTTTCATCGTCAATAAGAAGATCCAAGGGATACAGTAAACCTGAAGTGAAGCATCGGAATCTATAACTAGTGTCACAGGAATGGTTCAAAGCATAGTCAGTAAGAAGAGTCGGTCTTCTTGTACTTAAGTCGACATTGTGCCTTTTCCATTTAATTCCGATGCAATTTCCGTGTTTCATCTTCAATAAGAAGGTCCAAGGGATACAGTAGACCTGGAGTGAAGCATCGCAATCTATAACTAGTGTCAATGGAATGGTTCAATTCATAGACAGTAAGAAGAGTCAGTCTTCTTGTACTGAAGTCGGCATTGTGCCTTTTTTATTTAATTTCGATGCAATTTCTGAGTTTCATCGTCAATAAGAAGGTTAGAGGGATATAGTAAACCTGAAGTGAAGCATCGGAATCTATAACTAGTGTCACAGGAATGGATCAAAACATAGTCAGTGAAAGAGTCAGTCATCTTATCCTTAAGTCGGCATTGTGCCTTTTGTATTTAATTCCGATTCAATTTCTGTGTTTCATCGTCAATGAGAAGGTCCAAGGGATATAGTAAACCTGGAATGAAGCATCGGAATCTATAACTAGTGTCACAGGAATGGCTCAAACCATTGTCAGTAAGAAGAGTCGGTCTTCATATACTTATGTCGGCATTGTGCCTTTTGTATATAATTCCGAAGCAATTACTGTGCTTCATCGTCTATAAGAACGTCCAAGGGATACAGTAAACCTGAAGTGAAGCATCGGAATCTAAAACTAGTGCCACAGGAAAGGCTCAAAATATAGACAGTAAGAAGAGTCAGTCTTCTTGTACTTTAGTCGGCATTGTGCCTTTTCTATTTAATTCTGATGCAATCACTGTGTTTCACAGTCAAAAAGAAGGTCACAGGGATACAGTAAACCTGAAGTGAAGCATCGGAATCTATAACTAGTGTCACAGGAATGGTTCAAAACATAGTCAGTAAGTAGAGTCGGTCTTCTTGCACTTAAGTCGGCATTGTGCCTTTCGTATTTAATTCCGATGCAATTTCTGTATTTCACCGTCAATATGAAGGACAGTGGGATACAGTAAACCTGAAGTGAAGCATCGGAATCTATAACTAGTGTCACAGGAATGGTTCAAAACATAGACAGTAAGAAGAGTCAGTCTTCTTTTACTTAAGTCGACATTGTGCCTTTGCTATTTAATTCCGATGCAATATCTGTGTTTCATCGTCAATAAGAATGTCCAAGGTATACAGTAAACCTGAATTAAAGCGGCGGCATCTGTAATTAGTGTCACAGCAATGGTTCAAACTATAATCACTAAGAAAAGTCAGTCTTCTTGTACTTAAGTCGGCATTGTGCCTTTTCTATTTAATTCCGATGCAATTTCTGTGTTTCATCGTCAATAAGAAGGTCCAAGGGATACAGTAGCCCTGGAGTGAAGCATCGGAATCTATAACTAGTGTCAATGGAAAGGTTCAATTCATAGACAGTAAGAAGAGTCAGTCTTCTTGTACTTAAGTCGGCTTTGTGCCTTTTGTATTTAACTTCGATGCAATTTCTGAGTTTCATCGTCAATACGAAGGTCAGAGGGATACAGTAAACCTGAAGTGATGCATCGGAATCTATAACTAGTGTCACAGGAATGGTTCAAAACATAGTCAGTAAGAAGAGTCAGTCTTCTTGTCCTTAAGTCGGCATTGTGCCTTTTCTATTTAATTCCGATGCAATTTCTGTGATTCATCGTCAATAAGAAGGTCCAAGGGATATAGTGAACCTGGAGTGAAGCATCGGAATCTATAACTTGTGTCACAGGAATGGTTCATAACATAGACAGTAAGAAGAGTCAGTCTCCTGAAGTCGGCATTGTGCCTTTTGTATTTAATTCCGATGCAATTTCTGTGTTTCATCGTCAATAAGAATGTCCAAGGGATACAGTAAAAATGAAGTGAAGCATCGGAATCTATAACTAGTGTCACAGGAATGGTTCTAATCATTGTCAGTAAGAAGAGTCGGTCTTCATGTACTTAAGTCTGCATTGTGCCTTTTGTATATAATTCCGATGCAATTTCTGTGTTTCATCGTCTATAAGAAGGTCCAAGGGATACAGTAAACCTGAAGTGAAGCATCGGAATCTAAAACTAGTGCCACAGGAATGGCTCAAAACATTGACAGTAAGAAGAGTCAGTCTTCTTGTACTTTAGTCGGCATTGTGCCTTTTCTATTAAAATCCGATGCAATCTCTGTGTTTCATCGTCAAAAAGAAGATCACAGGGATACAGTAAACCTGAAGTGAAGCATCGGAATCTATAACTAGTGTCACAGGAATGGTTCAAAACATAGTCAGTAAGAAGAGTCAGTCATCTTGCACTTAAGTCGGCATTGTGCCTTTCGTATTTAAATCCGATGCAATTTCTGTGTTTCGCCGTCAATAAGAAGGACAGTGGGATACAGTAAACCTGAAGTGAAGCATCGGAATCTATAACTAGTGTCACAGGAATGGTTCAAACATAGACAGTAAGAAGAGTCAGTTTTCTTGTACTTAAGACGGCATTGTGCCTTTTGTATTTAATTCCGATGCAATTTCTGTGTTTCATCGTCAATAAGAACTTCCAAAGTATACAGTAAACCTGAAGTGTAGCATCGGAATCTATAACTAGTGTCACAGGAATCGTTTAAAACATAGGCAGTAAGAAGAGTCAGTCTTCTTGTACATAAGTCGGCATTGTGCCTTTTCTACTTAATGAAGATGCAATTTCTGTGTTTCGTCGTCAATAACAAGGTCCAAGGGATACAGTGAACCTGGAGTGAAGCATCGGAATCCATAACTAGTGTCAATGGAATGGGTCAAAACATAGAGAGTTAGAAGAGTCAGTCTTCTTGTACTTAAGTCGGCATTATGCCTTTTGTATTTCATTCCGATGCAATTTCTGTGTTTCATCGTCAATAAGAAGGTCAGAGAGATACAGTAAACCTGAAGTGAAACATCGGAATGTATTGCTAGTGTCACAGGAATGGTTCAAAACAGAGTCAGTAAGAAGAGTCAGTCTTCTTGTCCTTAAGTCGGCATTGTGCCTTTTGTATTTAATTCCGATGAAATTTCTGTGTTTCATCGTCAATACGAAGGTCAGAGGAATACAGTAAACCTGAAGTGAAGCATCGGAATCCACAACTAGTGTCACAGGGATGGTTCAAAACATAGACAGTAGGAAGAATCAGCCTTCTTGTACTTAAGTTGGCATTGTGGCTTTTGTATTTAATTCCGATGCATTTTCTGTGTTTCATCGTCAATAAGAAGGTCCAAGGTATACAGTAAACCTGAAGTAAAGCATCGGAATCTATAACTAGGGTCACAGGAATGGTTCAAATATAGACAGTAAGAAGAGTCAGTCTTCGGGTACTTAAGTCGGCCTTGTCCCTTTTGTATATAATTCCGATGCAATTTCTGTGTTTGATCGTCAATAACAAGGTCAGAGGGATACAGTAAAACTGAAGTGAAGCATCGGAATCTATAACTAGTGTCACAGGAATGGTACAAGACATAGTCAGTAAGAAGAGTCAGTCTTCTTGCACTTATGTCGGCATTGTGTCTTTTGTATTTATTTCCGATGCAATTTCTGTGTTTCATCGTCAATAAGAATGTCCAAGGGATACAGTAAACCTAGAGTGAAGCATCGGAATCAATAACTAGTGTCACAGGAATGGTTCAAAACATAGACAGTATGAAGAGTCAGTCTTCTTGTATTTAAGTCGGCATTGTGGCTTTTGTATTTAATTGCGATGCAATATCTGTGTTTCATCGTCAATAAGAATGTCAGAGGGATACAGTAAACCTGAAGTGAAGAATCGGAATCTATAACTAGAGTCACAGGAATGGTTCAAAACATAGTCAGTAAGAAGAGTCAGTCTTCTTGTCCTTAAGTCGGCATTGTGCCTTTTGTATTTAATTCCGAAGCAATTTCTGTGTTTTATCGGCAATAAGGTCAGAGGGATACAGTAAACCTGAAGTGAAGCATCGGAATCTATAACTAGTGTCACAGGAATGGTTCAAAACATAGACAGTACGAAGAGTCAGACTTCTTGTACTTAAGTCGGCATTGTGCCTTTTGTACTTATTTCCGATGCAATTTCTGTGTTTCATTGTCAATTAGATGGTCAGAGTGATACAGTAAACCTGAAATGAAGCATCGGAATCCAAAACTAGTGTCGCAGGAATGGTTCAAATCATAGACAGTAGGAAGAGTCAGTCTTCTTGTACTTCAGTCGGCATTGTGCCTTTTGTATTTAATTCCGATGCAATTTCTGTGTTTCATCGTCAATAACAAGGTCCAAGGGATACACTGAACCTGGAGTGAAGCATCGGAATCCATAACTAGTGTCAATGGAATGGGTCAAAACATAGAGATTAAGAAGAGTCAGTCTTCTTGTACTTAAGTCGGCATTATGCATTTTGTATTTAATTCCGATGCAATTTCTGTGCTTCATCGTCAATAAGAAGGTCAGAGGGATACAGTAAACCTGAAGTGAAGCATCGGAATCTATAACTAGTGTCACAGGAATGGTTCAAAACATAGACAGTACGAAGAGTCAGACTTCTTGTACTTAAGTCGGCATTGTGCTTTTTGTACTTATTTCCGATGCAATTTCTGTGTTTCATTGTCAATTAGATGGTCAGAGTGATACAGTGAACCTGAAATGAAGCATCGGAATCCAAAACTAGTGTCGCAGGAATGGTTCAAAACATAGACAGTAGGAAGAGTCAGTCTTCTTGTACTTCAGTCGGCATTGTGCCTTTTGTATTTAATTCCGATGCACTTCTGTGTTTCATCGTCAATAAGAAGGTCCAAGGTACACAGTAAACCTGAAGTAAAGTATCGGAATCTATAACTAGTGTCACAGGAATGGTTCAAACTATAATCAGTAAGAAGAGTCAGTCTTCTTGTCCTTAAGACGGCATTATGCCTTTTCTATTTAATTCCGATGCAATTTCTGTGTTTCATCGTCAATAAGAAGGTCCAAGGGATACAGTAAACCTAGAGTGAAGCATCGGAATATATAACTAGTGTCACAAGAATAGTACAATACATAGACAGTAAGAAGAGTCAGTCTTCTTGTACTTAAGTCGTCATTGTGCCTTTTATATTTAATCCCTATGCAATTTCTGTGTTTGATCGTCAATAAGAAGGTCCAAGGGATACAGTAAACCTGTAGTGAAGCGTCGGAATCTATAACTAGTGTCACAGGAATGGTTCAAAACATTGTCAGTAAGAAGAGTCGGTCTTCATGTACTTAAGTCTGCATTGTGCCTTTTGTATATAATTCCGATGCAATTTCTGTGTTTCATCGTCTATAAGAAGGTCCAAGGGATACAGTAAACCTGAAGTGAAGCATCGGAATCTAAAACTAGTGCCACAGGAATGGCTCAAAACATAGACAGTAAGAAGAGTCAGTCTTCTTGTACTTTAGTCGGCATTGTGCCTTTTCTATTAAAATCCGATGCAATCTCTGTGTTTCATCGTCAAAAAGAAGATCACAGGGATACAGTAAACCTGAAGTGAAGCATCGGAATCTATAACTAGTGTCACAGGAATGGTTCAAAACATAGTCAGTAAGAAGAGTCAGTCTTCTTGCACTTAAGTCGGCATTGTGCCTTTCGTATTTAATTCCGATGCAATTTCTGTGTTTCGCCGTCAATAAGAAGGACAGTGGGATACAGTAAACCTGAAGTGAAGCATCGGAATCTATAACTAGTGTCACAGGAATGGTTCAAACATAGACAGTAAGAAGAGTCAGTTTTCTTGTACTTAAGTCGGCATTGTGCCTTTTGTATTTAATTCCGATGCAATTTCTGTGTTTCATCGTCAATAAGAACTTCCAAGGTATACAGTAAACCTCAAGTGTAGCATCGGAATCTATAACTAGTGTCACAGGAATGGTTCAAAATATAGGCAGTAAGAAGAGTCAGTCTTCTTTTACATAAGTCGGCATTGTGCCTTTTATACCTAATGAAGATGCAATTTCTGTGTTTCATCGTCAATAACAAGGTCCAAGGGATACAGTGAACCTGGAGTGAAGCATCGGAATCCATAACTAGTGTCAATGGAATGGGTCAAAACATAGAGAGTTAGAAGAGTCAGTCTTCTTGTACTTAAGTCGGCATTATGCCTTTTGTATTTCATTCCGATGCAATTTCTGTGATTCATCGTCAATAAGAAGGTCAGAGGGATACAGTAAACCTGAAGTGAAACATCGGAATGTATTGCTAGTGTCACAGGAATGGTTCAAAACAGAGTCAGTAAGAAGAGTCAGTCTTCTTGTCCTTAAGTCGGCATTGTGCCTTTTGTATTTAATTCCGATGAAATTTCTGTGTTTCATCGTCAATAAGAAGGTCCAAGGGATACAGTAAACCTAGAGGTAAGCATTGGAATCAATAACTAGTGTCACAGGAATGGTTCAAAACATAGACAGTATGAAGAGTCAGTCTTCTTGTCCTTAAGTCGGCATTGTGCCTTTTGTATTTAATTCCGAAGCAATCTCTGTGTTTTATCGGCAATAAGGTCAGAGGGATACAGTAAACCTGAAGTGAAGCATCGGAATCTATAACTAGTGTCACAGGAATGGTTCAAAACATAGACAGTACGAAGAGTCAGACTTCTTGTACTTAAGTCGGCATTGTGACTTTTGTATTTAATTCCGAAGCAATTTCTGTGTTTTATCGGCAATAAGGTCAGAGGGATACAGTAAACCTGAAGTGAAGCATCGGAATCTATAACTAGTGTCACAGGAATGGTTCAAAACATAGACAGTACCAAGAGTCAGACTTCTTGTACTTAAGTCGGCATTGTGCCCTTTGTACTTATTTCCGATGCAATTTCTGTGTTTCATTGTCAATTAGATGGTCAGAGTGATACAGTAAATCTGAAATGAAGCATCGGAATCCAAAACTAGTGTCGCAGGAATGGTTCAAAACATAGACAGTAGGAAGAGTCAGTCTTCTTGTACTTCAGTCGGCATTGTGCCTTTTGTATTTAATTCCGATGCAATTTCTGTGTTTCATCGTCAATAACAAGGTCCAAGGGATACAGTGAACCTGGAGTGAAGCATCGGAATCCATAACTAGTGTCAATGGAATGGGTCAAAACATAGAGATTAAGAAGAGTCAGTCTTCTTGTACTTAAGTCGGCATTATGCATTTTGTTTTTAATTCCGATGCAATTTCTGTGTTTCATCGTCAATAAGAAGGTCAGAGGGATACAGTAAACCTGAAGTGAAGCATCGGAATCTATAACTAGTGTCACAGGAATGGTTCAAAACATAGACAGTACGAAGAGTCAGACTTCTTGTACTTAAGTCGGCATTGTGCCTTTTGTACTTATTTCCGATGCAATTTCTGTGTTTCATTGTCAATTAGATGGTCAGAGTGATACAGTGAACCTGAAATGAAGCATCGGAATCCAAAACTAGTGTCGCAGGAATGGTTCAAAACATAGAAAGTAGGAAGAGTCAGTCTTCTTGTACTTCAGTCGGCATTGTGCCTTTTGTATTTAATTCCGATGCAATTCCTGTGTTTCATCGTCAATAAGAAGGTCCAAGGTACACAGTAAACCTGAAGTAAAGTATCGGAATCTATAACTAGTGTCACAGGAATGGTTCAAACTATAATCAGTAAGAAGAGTCAGTCTTCTTGTACTTAAGACGGCATTGTGCCTTTTCTATTTAATTCCGATGCAATTTCTGTGTTTCATCGTCAATAACAAGGTCCAAGGGATACAGTAAACCTAGAGTGAAGCATCGGAATCTATAACTAGTGTCACAAGAATAGTACAATACATAGACAGTAAGAAGAGTCAGTCTTCTTTTACTTAAGTCGTCATTGTGCATTTTATATTTAATCCCTATGCAATTTCTGTGTTTGATCGTCAATAAGAAGGTCCAAGGGATACAGTAAACCTGTAGTGAAGCGTCGGAATCTATAACTAGTGTCACAGGAATGGTTCAAAACATTGTCAGTAAGAAGAGTCAGTCTTCTTGTACTTAAGTCGGCATTGTGCCTTTCGTATTTAATTCCGATGCAATTTCTGTGTTTCACCGTCAATAAGAAGGTCAGAGGCATACAGTAAACCGGAAGTGAATCATCGGAATCTATAACTAGTGTCACAGGAATGGTTCAAACATAGACAGTAAGAAGAGTCAGTCTTCTTGTACTTAAGTCGGCATTGTGCCTTTTGTATTTAATTCCGATGCAATTTCTGTGATTCATGGTCAATAAGAAGGTCCAAGGGATACAGTAAACCTGGAGTGAAGCATCGGAATCTATAACTAGTGTTACAGTAATGGTTCAAAACATAGATAGTAAGAAGAGTCAGTCTTCTTGTACTTAAGTCGGCATTGTGCCTTTTGTATTTATTTCCGATGCAATTACTGTGTTTTAATCGTCAATAAGAAGGTCCAAGGAATACCGTAAACCTGAAGTGAAGCATCGGAATCTATAACTAGTGTCACTGGAACGGTTCAAAATATAGACAGTAAGAAGAGTCAGTCATCTTGTACTTTAGTCGGCATTGTGCCTTTATTGTTTACAATATACATAAATGACTTAGTTGACAACATCGGTAGCTTCGTGAGGCTATTTGCAGATGACACGGTTGTCTACAAGAAAGTAGCAACATCAGAAGACTCGTACGTACTCCAGGAGGACCTGCAGAGGATTAATGCATGGTGCGACAGCTGGCAGCTTTCCCTAAACGTAGATAAATGTAATATAATGCGCATACATAGGGGCAGAAATCCATTCCAGTACGATTATGCCATAGGTGGTAAATCATTGGAAGCGGTAACGACCGTAAAATACTTAGGAGTTACTATCCGGAGCGATCTGAAGAGGAATGATCACATAAAACAAATAGTGGGAAAAGCAGGCGCCAGGTTGAGATTCATAGGAAGAATTCTAAGAAAATGTGACTCATCGACGAAAGAAGTAGCTTACAAAACGCTTGTTCGTCCGATTCTTGAGTATTGCTCATCAGTATGGGACCCTTACCAGGTTGGATTAATAGAAGAGATAGACATGATCCAGCGAAAAGCAGCGCGATTCGTCATGGGGACATTTAGTCAGCGCGAGAGCGTTACGGAGATGCTGAACAAGCTCCAGTGGCGGACACTTCAAGAAAGGCGTTACGCAATACGGAGAGGTTTATTATCGAAATTACGAGAGAGCACATTCCGGGAAGAGATGGGCAACATATTACTACCGCCCACATATATCTCGCGTAATGATCACAACGAAAAGATCCGAGAAATTAGAGCAAATACGGAGACTTACAAGCAGTCGTTCTTTCCACGCACAATTCGTGAATGGAACAGGGAAGGGGGGATCAGATAGTGGTACAATAAGTAACCTCCGCCACACACCGTAAGGTGGCTCGCGGAGTATAGATGTAGATGTAGATGTATTTAATTGCGATGCAATTTCTGTGATTCATCGTCAATAAGAAGGTCCAAGGGATACAGTAAACCTGAAGTGAAGCATCGGACTCTATAAATCGTGTCACAGAAATGGTTCAAATCATAGACAGTAGGAAGAGTCTGTCTTCTTGTACTTAAGTCGGCATTGTGCCTTTTCTATTTAATTCCGATGCAATTTCTGTGATTCATCGTCAATAAGAAGGTCCAAGGCAAACAGTAAACCTGAAGTGAAGCATCGGAATCTAAAACTAGTGCCACAGGAATGGTTCAAAACATAGACAGTAAGAAGAGTCAGTCTTCTTGTACTTAAGTCAGCATTGTGCCTTTTCTATTTAATTCCGATGCAATCTCTGTGTTTCATCGTCATTAAGAAGGTCACAGGGATACAGTAAACCTGAAGTGAAGCATCGAAATCTATAACTAGTGTCACAGGTTTGGTTCAAAACATAGTCAGTAAGAAGAGTCAGTCTTCGTGCACTTATGTCGGCATTGTGCCTTTCGCATTTAATTCCGATGCAATATCTGTGTTTCACCGTCAATAAGAAGGACAGTGGGATACAGTAAACCTGAAGTGAAGCATCGGAATCTACAACTAGTGCCACAGGAATGGTTCAAAACATAGTCAGTAAGAAGAGAGAGTCTTCATGTCCTTAAGTCGCCATTGTGCCTTTTGTATTTAATTCCGATGCAATTTCGGTGTTTCATCGTCAATAAGAAGGTCAGAGGGATACAGTAAACCTGAAGTGAAGCATCGGAATCCACAACTAATGTCACAGGAATGGTTCAAAACATAGACAGTAGGAAGAATCAGCCTTCTTGTACTGAGGTCGGCATTGTGCCTTTTGTATTCAATTTCGATGCAATTTCTGTGTTTCATCGTCAATAAGAACTTCCAAGGTATACAGTAAACCTGAAGTGTAGCATCGGAATCTATAACTAGTGTCACAGGAATGGTTCAAAACATAGGCAGTAATAAGAGTCAGTCTTCTTGTACTTAAGTCGGCATTGTGCCTTTTCTATTTAATTCCGATGCAATTTCTGTGTTTCATCGTCAATAAGAAGGTCCAAGGGATACAGTAAACCTGAAGTGAAGCATCGGAATCTATAACTAGTGTCACAGGAATGGTTCAAAACATAGTCAGTATGAACAGTCAGTCTTCTTGTGTTTAAGTCGGCATTGTGCCTTTTGTATTTAATTCCGATGCAATTTCTGTGTTTCATCGTCAATAAGAAGGTCCAAGGGATACAGTAAACCTGAAGTGCAGCATCAGAATCCATAACTAGTTTCAATGGAATGGGTCAAAACATAGACAGTAAGAAGAGTCAGTCTTCTTGTACTTAAGTCGGCATTATGCCTTTTGTATTTAATTCCGATGCAATTTCTGTGCCTGATCGTCAATAAGAAAGTCAGAGGGATCAGTAAACCTGAAGTGAAGCATCGGAATCTATTGCTAGTGTCACAGGAATGGTTCAAAACAGAGTCAGTAAGAAGAGTCTGTCTTCTTGTCCTTTAGTCAGCATTGTGCCTTTTGTATTTAATTCCGATGCAATTTATGTGTTTCATCGTCAATAAGAAGGTCAGAGGGATACAGTAAAAATGGAGTGAAGCATCGGAATCTATAACTAGTGTCACAGGAATGGTTAAAACATAGTCAGTAAGAAGTCAGTCTTCTTGTACTTAAGTCGGCATTGTGCATTTTCAATTTAATTCCGATGCAATTTCTGTGTTTCATCGTCAATAAGAAGGCCCAAGGGATACAGTAAACCTGGAGTGAAGAATCGGAATCTATAACTAGTGTCAATGGAATGTTTCAATACATAGACAGTAAGAAGAGTCAGTCTTCTTGTACTTAAGTCGGCATTGTGCCTTTTGTATTTAATTGCGATGCAATTTCTGAGTTTCATCGTCAATAAGAAGGTCAGAGGGATACAGTAAACCTGAAGTGAATCATCGGAATCTATAACTAGTGTCACAGGAATGGTACAAAACATAGTCAGTAAAAGAGTCAGTCTTCTTCTCCTTTAGTCGGCATTGTGCCTTTTGTATTTAATTCCGATGCAATTTCGGTGTTTCATCGGCAATAAGGTCAGAGGGATACAGTAAACCTGAAGTGAAGCATCGGAATCTATAACTAGTGTCACAGGAAAGGTTCAAAACAAAGACAGTGGGAAGAGTCGGTCTTCTTGTACTTAAGTCGGCATTGTGCCCTTTGTATTTAATTCCCATGCAATTTCTGTGTTTCATTGTCAATAAGAAGGTCAGAGGGATACAGTAAACCTGAAGTGAAGCATCGGAATCCAAAACTAGTGTCACAGGAATGGTTCAAAACATAGACAGTAGGAAGAGTCAGTCTTCTTGTACTTAAGTCGGCATTCTGCCTTTTGTATTCAATTTCGATGCAATTTCTGTGTTTCATCGTCAATAAGAACTTCCAAGGTATACAGTAAACCTGAAGTGTAGCATCGGAATCTATAACAAGTGTCACAGGAATGGTTCAAAACATAGGCAGCAAGAAGAGTCAGTCTTCTTGTACTTAAGTCGGCATTGTGCCTTTTGTATTTAATTCCGATGCAATTTCTGTGTTTCATCGTCAATAAGAAGGTCAGAGGGATTCAGTAACCCTGAAGTGAATCATCGGAATCGATAACTAGTGTCACAGGAATGGTTAAAACATAGTCAGTAAGAAGTCAGTCTTCTTGTACTTAAGTCGGCGTTGTGCATTTTCAATTTAATTCCGATGCAATTTCTGTGTTTCATCGTCAATAAGAAGGCCCAAGGGATACAGTAAACCTGGAGTGAAGAATCGGAATCTATAACTAGTGTCAATGGAATGTTTCAAAAGATAGACAGTAAGAAGGGTCTGTCTTCTTGTACTTAAGTCGGCATTGTGCCTTTTGAATTTAATTGCAATGCAATTTCTGAGTTTCATCGTCAATAAGAAGGTCAGAGGGATACAGTAAACCTGAAGTGAATCATCGGAATCTATAACTAGTGTCACAGGAATGGTTCAAAACATAGTCAGTAAAAGAGTCAGTCTTCTTGTCCTTAAGTCGGCATTGTGCCTTTTGTATTTAATTCCGATGCAATTTCTGTGTTTCACCGTCAATAAGAAGGTCCAAGGGATATAGTAAACCTGGAGTGAAGCATCGGAATCTATAACTAGTGTCACAGGAATGGTTCATAACATAGACTGTAAGAAGAGTCAGTCTTCTTGTACTTATGTCGGCATTGTGCCTTTTTTATTTAATTCCGATGCATCTTCTGTGTTTCATCGTCAATAAGAATGTCCAAGGGATACAGTAAAAATGAAGTGAAACATCGGAATCTATAACTAGTGTCGCAAGAATGGTTCAAATCATTGTCAGTAAGAAGAGTCGGTCTTCATGTACTTAAGTCGGCATTGTGCCTTTTGTATATAATTCCGATGCAATTTCTGTGTTTCATCGTCTATAAGAAGGTGCAAGGGATACAGTAAACCTGAAGTGAAGCATTGGAATCTACAACAAGTGCCACAGGAATGGTTCAAAACATAGACAGTAAGAAGAGTCAGTCCTCTTGTACTTAAGTCGGCATTGTGCCTTTTCTATTTAATTCCGATGCAATCCCTGTGTTTCATCGTCAATAAGAAGGTCACAGGGAAACAGTAAACCTGATGTGAAGCATTGAAATCTATAACTAGTGTCACAGGGATGGTTCAAAACATAGTCAGTAAGAAGAGTCAGTCTTCTTGCTCTTAAGTCGGCATTGTGCCTTTCGTATTTAATTCCGATGCAATTTCTGTGTTTCACCTTCAATAAGAAGGACAGTGGAATACAGTAAACCTGAAGTGAATCATCGGAATCTATAACTAGTGTCACAGGAATGGTTCAAAACATAGTCAGTAAAAGAGTCGGTGTTCTCGTCCTTAAGTCGGCATTGTGCCTTTTGTATTTAATTCCGATGCAATTTCTGTATTTCATCGTCAATAAGAACGTCCAAGGGATACAGTAAACCTGAAGTGCAGCATCGGACTCTATAACTAGTGTCACAGAAATGGTTCAAAACGTAGACAGTAGGAAGAGACAGTCTTCTTGTACTTAAGTCGGCATTGTGCCTTTTGTTTTTAATTCCGATGCAATTTCTGTGTTTCATTCGCAATAGGAAGGTCCAAGGGAGACAGTAAACCTGAAGTGAAGCATCGCAATCTATAACTAGTGTCACAGGAATGGTTCAAAACATAGTCAGTAAGAAGAGACAGTCTTCTTGTCCTTAGGTCGCCATTGTGCCTTTTGTATTTAATTCCGAAGCAATTTCTGTGTTTCATCGGCAATTAGGTCAGAGGGACACAGTAAACCTGAAGTGAAGCATCGGAATCTATAACTAGTGTCACAGGAATGGTTCAAAACATAGACAGTAGGATGAGTCAGTTTTATGTACTTAAGTCGGCATTGTGCCTTTTGTATTTAATTCCCATGCAATTTCTGTGTTTCATTGTCAATAAGAAGGTCAGAGAGATACAGTAAACCTGAAGTGAAGCATCGGAATCCAAAACTAGTGTCACAGGAATGGTTCAAATATAGACAATAGGAAGAGTCAGTCTTCTTGTACTTAAGTCGGCATTGTGCCTTTTGTATTTAATTCCGATGCAATTTCTGTGTTTCATCGTCAATAAGAACGTACTAGGTATACAGTAAACCTGAAGTGTAGCATCGGAATTTATAACTAGTGTCACAGGAATGGTTCAAAACATAGGCAGTAAGAAGAGTCAGGTTTCTTGTACTTAAGTCGGCATTGTGCCTTTTCTATTTAATTCCGATGCAATTTCTGTGTTTCATCGTCAATATGAAGGTCCAAGGGATACAGTAAACCTGGAGTGAAGCATCGGAATCTATAACTAATAACTAGTGTCACAGGAACGGTTCAAAACATAGACAGTAAGAAGAGTCAGTCTTCTTGTACTTAAGTCGACATTGTGCCTTTTCTATTTCATTCCGATGCAATTTCTGTACTTCATCGTCAATAAGAAGGTCAGAGGGACACAAAAAACATGAAGTGAAGCATCGGAATTTATAACTAGTGTCACAGGAATGGTTCAAACCTAAGTCAGTAAGAAGAGTCAGTCTTCTTGTCCTTAAGTCGGCATTGTGCCTTTTGTATATAATTCCGATGCAATTTCTGTGTTTCATCGTCAATAAGGAGGTCCAGGGGATACAGTAAACCTGGAGTGTAGCATCGGGATCCATAACTAGTGTCACAGGAACGGTTCAAAACATAGACAGTAAGAAGAGTCAGTCTTCATGTACTAAAGTTGGCAATTTGCCTTTTGTATTTAATTCCGATGCAATTTCTGTGTTTCATCGTCAATAAAAAGGTCCAAGGGATACTGTAAACCTGAAGTGAAGCATCGGAATCCATTACTAGTGTCACAGGAATGGTTCAAAACATAGTCAGTAAGAAGATTCGGTCTTCTTGTACTTAAGTCGGCATTGTGCCTTTTCTACTTAATTCCGATGCAATTCTGTGTTTCATCGTCAATAACAAGGTCCAAGGGATACAGTGAACCTAGAGTGAAGCATCGGAATCCATAACTAGTGTCAATGGAATGGGTCAAAACATAGACAGTAAGAAGAGTCAGTCTTCTTGAACTTAAGTCGGCATTATACCTTTTGTATTTAATTCCGATGCAATTTCTGTGTTTCATCGTCAATAAGAAGGTCAGAGGGATACAGTAAACCTGAAGTGAAGCATCGGATTCTATAACTAGTGTCACAGGAATGGTTCAAACATAGACAGTAAGAAGAGTCAGTCTTCGGGTACTTAAGTCGGCATTGTCCCTTTTGTATTTAATTCCGATGCAATTTCTGTGTTTCATCGTCAATAAGAAGGTCAGAGGGATACAGTAAACCTGAAGTGAAGCATCGGAATCTATAACTATTGTCACAGGAATGGTTCGAGACATAGTCAGTAAGAAGAGTCAGTCTTCTTGTACTTAAGTCGGCATTGTGCCTTTTGTATTTAATTCCGATGCAATTTCTGTGTTTCATCGTCAATTAGAATGTCCAAGGGATACAGTAAACCTGGAGTGAAGCATCGGAATCAATAACTAGCGTCACAGGAATGGTTCAAAATATAGACAGTAAGAAGAGTCAGTCTTCATGTACTAAAGTTGGCAATTTTCCTTTTGTATTTAATTACGATGCAATTTCTGTGTTTCATCGTCAATAAGAAGGACCAAGGGATAGAGTAAACCTGGAATGAAGCATCGGAATCTACAACTAGTGTCACAAGAATGGTGCAATACATAGACAGTAAGAAGAGTCAGTCTTCTTGTACTTAAGTCGGCATTGTGCCTTTCGTATTTAATTCCGATGCATTTTCTGTTTTTCACCGTCAATAAGAAGGTCAGAGGGATACAGTAAACCTGAAGTGAAGCATCGGAATCTATAACTAGTGTCACAGGAATGGTTCAAAACATAATCAGTAAGTAGAGTCAGTCTTCTTGTACTTAAGTCGGCATTGTGCCTTTTGTATTTAATTCCTATGCAATTTCTGTGTTTCATCGTCAATAAGAAGGTCCAAGGGATACAGTAGACCTGGAGAGAAGCATCGGAATCTATAACTAGTGTCAATGGAATGGTCCAATTCATAGACAGTAAGAAGAGTCAGTGTTCTTGTACTTAAGTCGGCAATGTGCCTTTTGTATTTAATTCCGATGCAATTTCTGAGTTTCATCGTCAATATGAAGGTCAGAGGGATACAGTAACCCTGAAGTGAAACATCGGAATCTATAACTAGTGTCACAGGAATAGTTAAAACATGGTCAGTAAGAAGTCAGTCTTCTTGTACTTAAGTCGGCATTGTGCATTTTCAATTTAATTCCGATGCAATTTCTGTGTTCCATCGTCAATAAGAAGGCCCAAGGGATACAGTAAACCTGGAGTGAAGCATCGGAATCTATAACTAGTGTCAATGGAATGGTTCAATACATACCCAGTAAGAAGAGTCAGTCTTCTTGTACTTATGTCGGCATTGTGCCTTTTCTATTTAATTCCGATGCAATCTCTGTGTTTCATCGTCTATAAGAAGGTCACAGGGATACAGTAAACCTGAAGTGAATCATCGGAATCTATAACTAGTATCACAGGAATGGTTCAAAACATAGACAGTAAGAAGAGTCAGTCTTCTTGTACTTAAGTCGGCATTGTGCCTTTTGTATTTAATTCCGATGCAATTTCTGTGTTTCATCGTCAATAAGAAGCTCCAAAGGATACAGTAAACCTCCAGTGAAGCATCGGAATCTACAACTAGTGCCACAGGAATGGTTCAAAACATAGACAGTAAGAAGAGTCAGTCTTCTTGTACTTATGTCGGCATTGTGCCTTTTCTATTTAATTCCGATGCAATCTCTGTGTTTCATCGTCTATAAGAAGGTCACAGGGATACAGTAAACCTGAAGTGAATCATCGGAATCTATAACTAGTATCACAGGAATGGTTCAAAACATAGTCAGTAAAAGAGTCAGTCTTCTTGTCCTTAAGTCGGCATTGTGCCGTTTGTATTTAATTCCGATGCAATTTCTGTGTTTCATCGTCAATAAGAAGGTCCAAGGGATATAGTAAACCTGGAGTGAAGCATCGGAATCTATAACTAGTGTCACAGGAATGGTTCATAACATAGACTGTAAGAAGAGTCAGTCTTCTTGTACTTAAGTCGGCATTGTGCCTTTTTTATTTAATTCCGATGCAATTTCTGTGTTTCATCGTCAATAAGAATGTCCAAGGGATACAGTAAAAGTGAAGTGAAGCATCGGAATCTATAACTAGTGTCACAAGAATGCTTCAAATCATTGTCAGTAAGAAGAGTGCTTCTTCATGTACTTAAGACGGCATTGCGCCTTTTGTATATAATTCCGATGCAATTTCTGTGTTTCATCGTCTATAAGAAGGTCCAAGGGATACAGTAAACCTGAAGTGAAGCATTGGAATCTACAACTAGTGCTACAGGAATGGTTCAAAACTTAGACAGTAAGAAGAGTCAGTCCTCTTGTACTTAAGTCGGCATTGTGCTTTTCTATTTAATTCCGATGCAATCTCTGTGTTTCATCGTCTATAAGAAAGTCACAGGGATACAGTAAACCTGAAGTGAAGCATCGGAATCTATAACTAGTGTCACAGGAATGGTTCTATACATAGTCAGTATGAACAGTCAGTCTTCTTGTCCTTAAGTCGGCATTGTGATTTTGTATTTAATTCCGATGCAATTTCTGTGTTTCATCGTCAATAAGAACGTCCAAGGGATACAGTAAACCTGGAGTGCAGCATCGGACTCTATAACTAGTGTCACAGAAATGGTTCACAACGTAGACAGTAGGAAGAGTCAGTCTTCTTGTACTTAAGTCGGCATTGTGCCTTTTGTTTTTAATTCCGATGCAATTTCTGTGTTTCATTCGCAATAAGAAGGTCCAAGGGTGACAGTAAACCTGAAGTGAAGCATCGCAATCTATAACTAGTGTCACAGGAATGGTTCAAAACATAGTCAGTAAGAAGAGACAGTCTTCTTGTCCTTAGGTCGCCATTGTGCCTTTTATATTAAATTCCGAAGCAATTTCTGTGTTTCATCGGCAATAAGGTCAGAGGGATTCAGTAAACCTGAAGTGAAGCATCGGAATCTATAACTAGTGTCACAGGAATGGTTCTACACATAGTCAGTATGAACAGTCAGTCTTCTTGTCCTTAAGTCGGCATTGTGCCTTTTGTATTTAATTCCGATGCAATTTCTGTGTTTCATCGTCAATAAGAACGTCCAAGGGATACAGTAAACCTGAAGTGCAGCATCGGACTCTATAACTAGTGTCACAGAAATGGTTCACAACGTAGACAGTAGGAAGAGTCAGTCTTCTTGTACTTAAGTCGGCATTGTGCCTTTTCTATTTAATTCCGATGCAATTTCTGTGTTTCATCGTCAATATGAAGGTCCAAGGGATACAGTAAACCTGGAGTGAAGCATCGGAATCTATAACTAGTGTCACAGGAATGGTTCAAAACATAGACAGTAAGAAGAGTCAGTCTTCTTGTACTTAAGTCGACATTGTGCCATTTCTATTTCATTCCGATGCAATTTCTGTACTTCATCGTCAATAAGAAGGTCAGAGGGACACAAAAAACATGAAGTGAAGCATCGTAATTTATAACTAGTGTCACAGGAATGGTTCAAAACTAAGTCAGTAAGTAGAGTCAGTCATTGTGCCTTTTGTATTTAATTCCGATGCAATTTCTATGTTTCATCGTCAATAAGGAGGTCCAGGGGATACAGTAAACCTGGAGTGTAGCATCGGGATCCATTACTAGTGTCGCAAGAATGGTTCAAAACATAGACAGTAAGAAGAGTCAGTCTTCGTGTACTAAAGTTGGCAATTTGCCTTTTGTATTTAATTCCGATGCAATTTCTGTGTTTCATCGTCAATAACAAGGTCCAAGGGATACAGTGAACCTGGAGTGAAGCATCGGAATCAGTAACTAGTGTCAATGGAATGGGTCAAAACATAGACAGTAAGAAGAGTCAGTCTTCTTGAACTTAAGTCGGCATTATACCTTTTGTATTTAATTCCGATGCAATTTCTGTGTTTCGTCGTCAATAAGAAGGTCAGAGGGATACAGTAAACCTGAAGTGAAGCATCGGAATCCACAACTAGTGTCACAGGAATGGTTCAAAACATAGACAGTAGGAAGAATCAGCCTTCTTGTACTTATGTCGGCATTGTGCCTTTTGTATTTAATTCCGATGCAATTTCCGTATTTCATCGTTAGTAAGAAGGTCAGAGGGATACAGTAAACCTGAAGTGAAGCATCGGAATCTATAATTAGTGTCACAGGAATGGTTCAAGACATAGTCAGTAAGAAGAGTCAGTCTTCGGGTACTTGAGTCGGCATTGTCCCTTTTGTATTTAATTCCGATGCAATTTCTGTGTTTCATCGTCAATAAGAAGTTCCAAGGGATACAGTAAACCTGGAGTGAAGCATCGGAATCTATAACTAGTGTCACAGTAATGGTTCAAAACATAGACAGTAAGAAGAGTCAGTCTTCTTGTACTTAAGTCGGCATTGTGCCTTTTGTATTTAATTCCGATGCAATTTCTGTGTTTCATTGTTAATAAGAAGGTCAGAGGGATAAAGTAAACCTGAAGTGAAGCATCGGAATCCAAAACTAGTGTCACAGGAATGGTTCAAAACATAGACAGTGGGAAGAGTCAGTCTTCTTGTACTTAAGCCGGCATTGTGCCTTTTCTATTTAATTCAGATGCAATTTCTGTGTTTTATCGTCAATAAGAAGGTCCAAGGGATACAGTAAACCTGGAGCGAAACATCGGAATCTATGACTAGTGTCACAGGAATGGATCAAAACATAGACAGTAAGAGGAGTCAGTCTTCTTGCACTTAATTCGGCATTGTGCCTTTTCTATTTATTTCCGATGCAATTTCTGTGTTTCATCGTCAATAAGTAGGTCAGAGGGATACAGTAAACCTGAAGTGAAGCATCGGAATCTATAACTAGTGTCACAGGAATGGTTCAAAACATAGTCAGTAAGAAGAGTCGGTCTTCTTGTACTTAAGTCGGCATTGTGCCTTTTCTACTTTATTCCGATGCAATTTCTGTGTTTCATCGTCAATAACAAGGTCCAAGGGATATAGTGAACCTAGAGTGAAGCATCGGAATCCATAACTAGTGTCAATGGAATGGGTCAAAACATAGACAGTAAGAAGAGTCAGTCTTCTTGGACTTAAGTCGGCATTATACCTTTTGTATTTAATTCCGATGCAATTTCTGTGTTTCATCGTCAATAAGAAGGTCAGAGGGATACAGTAAACCTGAAGTGAAGCATCGGAATCTATAACTAGTGTCACAGGAATGGTTCAAACATAGACAGTAAGAAGAGTCAGCCTTCGGGTACTTAAGTCGGCATTGTCCCTTTTGTATTTAATTCCGATGCAATTTCTGTGTTTCATCGTCAATAAGAAGGTCAGAGGGATACAGTAAACCTGAAGTGAAGCATCGGAATCTATAACTAGTGTCACAGGAATGGTTCAAGACATAGTCAGTAAGAAGAGTCAGTCTTCTTGTACTCAAGTCGGCATTGTGCCTTTTGTATTTAATTCCGATGCAATTTCTGTGTTTCATCGTCAATAAGAAGGTCCAAGGGATTCAGTAGACCTGGAGAGATGCATCGGAATCTATAACTAGCGTCAGTGGAATGGTTCAATTCATAGACAGTAAGAAGAGTCAGTGTTCTTGTACTTAAGTCGGCAATGTGCCTTTTGTATTTAATTCCGATGCAATTTCTGAGTTTCATCGTCAATATGAAGGTCAGAGGGATACAGTAACCCTGAAGTGAAGCATCGGAATCTATAACTAATGTCACAGGAATAGTTAAAACATAGTCAGTAATAAGTCAGTCTTCATGTACTTAAGTCGGCATTGTGCATTTTCAATTTAATTCCGATGCAATCTCTGTGTTTCATCGTCTATAAGAAGGTCACAGGGATACAGTAAACCTGAAGTGAATCATCGGAATCTATAACTAGTATCACAGGAACGGTTCAAAACATAGTCAGAAAAAGAGTCAGTCTTCTTGTCCTTAAGTCGGCATTGTGCCTTTTCTATTTAATTCCGATGCAATCTCTGTGTTTCATCGTCAATAAGAAGGTCACAGGGAAACAGTAAACCTGAAGTGAAGCATTGAAATCTATAACTAGTGTCACAGGGATGGTTCAAAACATACTCAGTAAGAAGAGTCAGTCTTCTTGCACTTAAGTCGGCATTGTGCCTTTCGTATTTAATTCCGATGCAATTTCTGTGTTTCACCTTCAATAAGAAGGACAGTGGGATACAGTAAACCTGAAGGGAAGCATCGGAATCTATAACAAGTGTCACAGGTATGGTTCAAACATAGACAGTAAGTAGAGTCAGTTTTCTTGTACTTAAGTCGGCATTGTGCCATTTGTATTTAATTCCGATGCAATTTCTGTGTTTCATCGGCAATAAGAAGGTCCAAGGGATACAGTAAACCTCCAGTGAAGCATCGGAATCTACAACTAGTGCCACAGGAATGGTTCAAACATAGACAGTAAGAGGAGTCAGTCTTCTTGTACTTATGTCGGCATTGTGCCTTTTCTATTTAATTCCGATGCAAACTCTGTGTTTCATCGTCTATAAGAAGGTCACAGGGATACAGTAAACCTGAAGTGAATCATCGGAATCTATAACTAGTATCACAAAAATGGTTCAAAACATAGTCAGTAAAAGAGTCAGTCTTCTTGTCCTTAAGTCGGCATTGTGCCTTTTGTATTTAATTCCGATGCAATTTCTGTGTTTCATCGTCAATAAGAAGGTCCGAGGGATATAGTAAACCTGGAGTGAAGCATCGGAATCTATAACTAGTGTCACAGGAATGGTTCATAACATAGACTGTAAGAAGAATCAGCCTTCTTGTACTTAAGTCGGCATTGTGCCTTTTTTCCGATGCAAATTCTGTGTTTCATCGTCAATAAGAATGTCCAAGGGATACAGTAAAAGTGAAGTGAAGCATCGGAATCTATAACTAGTGTCACAAGAATGGTTCAAATCATTGTCAGTAAGAAGAGTCCTTCTTCATGTACTTAAGACGGCATTGTGCCTTTTGTATATAATTCCGATGCAATTTCTGTGTTTCATCGTCTATAAGAAGGTCCAAGGGATACAGTAAACCTGAAGTGAAGCATTGGAATCTACAACTAGTGCTACAGGAATGGTTCAAAACTTAGACAGTAAGAAGAGTCAGTCCTCTTGTACTTAAGTCGGCATTGTGCTTTTCTATTTAATTTCGATGCAATCTCTGTGTTTCATCGTCTATAAGAAAGTCACAGGGATACAGTAAACCTGAAGTGAAGCATCGGAATCTATAACTAGTGTCACAGGAATGGTTCTACACATAGTCAGTATGAACAGTCAGTCTTCTTGTCCTTAAGTCGGCATTGTGCCTTTTGTATTTAATTCCGATGCAATTTCTGTGTTTCATCGTCAATAAGAACGTCCAAGGGATACAGTAAACCTGAAGTGCAGCATCGGACTCTATAACTAGTGTCACAGAAATGGTTCACCACGTAGACAGTAGGAAGAGTCAGTCTTCTTGTACTTAAGTCGGCATTGTGCCTTTTGTTTTTAATTCCGATGCAATTTCTGTGTTTCATTCGCAATAAGAAGGTCCAAGGGAGACAGTAAACCTGAAGTGAAGCATCGCAATCTATAACTAGTGTCACAGGAATGGTTCAAAACATAGTAAGTAAGAAGAGACAGTCTTCTTGTCCTTAGGTCGCCATTGTGCCTTTTATATTAAATTCCGAAGCAATTTCTGTGTTTCATCGGCAATAAGGTCAGAGGGATACAGTAAACCTGAAGTGAAGCATCGGAATCTATAACTAGTGTCACAGGAATGGTTCTACACATAGTCAGTATGAACAGTCAGTCTTCTTGTCCTTAAGTCGGCATTGTGCCTTTTGTATTTAATTCCGATGCAATTTCTGTGTTTCATCGTCAATAAGAACGTCCAAGGGATACAGTAAACCTGAAGTGCAGCATAGGACTCTATAACTAGTGTCACAGAAATGGTTCACAACGTAGACAGTAGGAAGAGTCAGTCTTCTTGTACTTAATTCGGCATTGTGCTTTTTCTATTTAATTCCGATGCAATTTCTGTGTTTCATCGTCAATATGAAGGTCCAAGGGATACAGTAAACCTGGAGTGAAGCATCTGAATCTATAACTAGTGTCACAGGAATGGTTCAAAACATAGACAGTAAGAAGAGTCAGTCTTCTTGTACTTAAGTCGACATTGTGCCATTTCTATTTCATTCCGATGCAATTTCTGTGCTTCATCGTCAATAAGAAGGTCAGAGGGACACAAAAAACATGAAGTGAAGCATCGGAATTTATAACTAGTGTCACAGGAATGGTTCAAAACTAAGTCAGTAAGAAGAGTCAGTCATTGTGCCTTTTGTATTAAATTCCGATGTAATTTCTGTGTTTCATCGTCAATAACAAGGTCCAAGGGATACAGTGAACCTGGAGTGAAGCACCGGAATCAGTAACTAGTGTCAATGGAATGGGTCAAAACATAGACAGTAAGAAGAGTCAGTCTTCTTGAACTTAAGTCGGCATTATACCTTTTGTATTTAATTCCGATGCAATTTCTGTGTTTCATCCTCAATAAGAAGGTCAGAGGGATACAGTAAACCTGAAGTGAAGCATCGGAATCTATTGCTAGTGTCACAGGAATGGTTCAAAGCAGAGTCAGTAAGAAGAGTCAGTCTTCTTGTCCTTAAGTCGGTATTGTGCCTTTTGTATTTAATTCCGATGCAATTTCTGTGTTTCATCGTCAATAAGAAAGTCAGAGGGTTATAGTAAACCTGAAGTGAAGCATCGGAATCCACAACTAGTGTCACAGGAATGGTTCAAAACATAGACAGTAGGAAGAATCAGCCTTCTTGTACTTATGTCGGCATTGTGCCTTTTGTATTTAATTCCGATGCAATTTCCGTGTTTCATCGTTAATAAGAAGGTCAGAGGGATACAGTAAACCTGAAGTGAAGCATCGGAATCTATAACTAGTGTCACAGGAATGGTTCAAGGCATAGACAGTAAGAAGAGTCAGTCTTCGGGTACTTGAGTCGGCATTGTCCCTTTTGTATTTAATTCCGATGCAATTTCTGTGTTTCATCGTCAATAAGAAGTTCCAAGGGATACAGTAAACCTGAAGTGAAGCATCGGACTCTATAACTAGTGTCACAGCAATGGTTCAAACTATAATCACTAAGAGGAGTCAGTCTTCTTGTACTTAAGTCGGCATTGTGCCTTTTCTATTTAATTCAGATGCAATTTCTGTGTTTTATCGTCAATAAGAAGGTCCAAGGGATACAGTAAACCTGGAGCGAAACATCGGAATCTATAACTAGTGTCACAGGAATGGATCAAAACGTAGACAGTAAGAGGAGTCAGTCTTCTTGTACTTAAGTCGGCATTGTGCCTTTTCTATTTATTTCCGATGCAATTTCTGTGTTTCATGGTCAATAAGAAGGTCAGAGGGATACAGTAAACCTGAAGTGAAGCATCGGAATCTATAACTAGTGTCACTGGAATGGTTCAAAATATAGACAGTAAGAAGATTCAGTCTTCTTGTACTTAAGTCGGCATTGTGCCTTGTGTATTTAATTCCGATGCAATACCTGTGATTCATCGTCAATAAGAAGGTCCAAGCGATACAGTAAACCTGAAGTGAAGCATCGGACTCTATTACTAGTGTCACAGAATTGGTTCAAAACATAGACAGTAGGAAGAGTCAGTCATCTTGTACTTAATTCGGCATTGTGCCTTTTGTATTTAATTCCGATGAACTTTCTGTGTTTCATCGTCAATAAGAAGGTCCAAGGAATTCAGTAAACCTGAAGTGAGGCATCGGAATCTATAACTAGTGTCACTGGAATGGTTCAAAATATAGACAGTAAGAAGAGTCAGTGTTCTTGTCCTTAAGTCGGCATTGTGCCTTTTGTATTTAATTCCGATCCAATTTCTGTGATTCATAGTCAATAAGAAGTTCCAAGAGTTACAGTAAACCTGAAGTGAAGCTTTGGACTCTATAACTAGTGTCACAGAATTGGTTCAAAACATAGACAGTACGAAGAGTCAGTCCTCTTGTACTTAAGTCGGCATTGTGCCTTTTGTATTTAATTCCGATGCAATTTCTGTGTTTCATCGTCAATAAGAACTTCGAAGGTATACAGTAAACCTGAAGTGTAGCATCGGAATCTATAACTAGTGTCACAGGAATGGTTCAAAACATAGGCAGTAAGAAGAGTCAGGTTTCTTGTACTTAAGTCGGCATTGTGCCTTTTCTATTTAATTCCGATGCAATTTCTGTGTTTCATCGTCAATATGAAGGTCCAAGGGATACAGTAAACCTGGAGTGAAGCATCGGAATCTATAACTAGTGTCACAGGAATGGTTCAAAACATAGACAGTAAGAAGAGTCAGTCTTCTTGTACTTAAGTCGACATTGTGCCATTTCTATTTCATTCCGATGCAATTTCTGTACTTCATCGAAATAAGAAGGTCAGAGGGACACAAAAAACATGAAGTGAAGCATCGGAATTTATAACTAGTGTCACAGGAATGGTTCAAATCTAAGTCAGTAAGAAGAGTCAGTCATTGTGCCTTTTGTATTTAATTCCGAAGCAATTTCTGTGGTTCATCGTCAATAAGGAGGTCCAGGGGATACAGTAAACCTGGAGTGTGGCATCGGGATCCATATCTAGTGTCACAGGAATGGTACAAAACATAGACAGTAAGAAGAGTCAGTCTTCGTGTACTAAAGTTGGCAATTTGCCTTTTGTATTTAATTCCGATGCAATTTCTGTGTTTCATCGTCAATAACAAGGTCCAAGGGATACAGTGAACCTGGAGTGAAGCATCGGAATCAGTAACTAGTGTAAATGGAATGGGTCAAAACATAGACAGTAAGAAGAGTCAGTCTTCTTGAACTTAAGTGTGCATTATACCTTTTGTATTTAATTCCGATGCAATTTCTGTGTTTCATCGTCAATAAGAAGGTCAGAGGGATACAGTAAACCTGAAGTGAAGCATCGGAATCTATTGCTAGTGTCACAGGAATGGTTCAAAGCAGAGTCAGTAAGATGAGTCAGTCTTCTTGTACTTAAGTCGGCATTGTGCGTTTTCTATTTAATTCCGAAGCAATTTCTATGTTTCATCGTCAATAAAAAGGTCCAAGGGATACAGTAAACCTGGAGTGAAGCATCGGAACTATAACTAGTGTCACATTAATGGTTCAAAACATAGACAGTAAGAAGAGTCAGTCTTCTTGTACTTAAGTCGACATTGTGCCTTTTCTATTTAATTCCGATGCAATTTCTGTGTTTCATCGTCAATAAGAATGTCCAAGGTATACAGTAAACCTGAAGTAAAGCGTCGGAATCTATAACTAGTGTCAGAGCAATGGTTCAAACTATAATCACTAAGAGGAGTCAGTCTTCTTGTACTTAAGTCGGCATTGTGCCTTTTCTATTTAATTCCGATGCAATTTCTGTGTTTCATCGTCAATAAGAAGGTCCAAGGGATACAGTAAACCTGGAGCGAAGCATCGGAATCTATAACTAGTGTCACAGGAATGGATCGAAACATAGACAGTAAGAGGAGTCAGTCTTCTTGTACTTAAGTCGGCATTGTGCCTTTTCTATTTATTTCCGATGCAATTTCTGTGTTTCATCGTCAATAAGAAGGTCAGAGGGATACAGTAAACCTGAAGTGAAGCATCGGAATCTATAACTATTGTCACAGGAATGGTTCAAAACATAGTGAGTAAGAAGAGTCAGTCTTCTTGTACTTAAGTCGGCATTGTGCATTTTGTATTTAATTCCGATGCAATTTCTGTGTTTCATCGTCAATAAGAAGGTCAGAGGGCTACAGTAAACCTGAAGTGAAGCATCGGAATCTACAACTAGTGTCACAGGAATGGTTGAAACATAGACAGTAAGAATAGACAGTCTTCTTGTACTTAAGTCGGCATTGTGCCTTTTGTATTTAATTCCGATGCAATTTCTGTGTTTCATCGTCAATAAGAAGGTCCAAGGGATACAGTAAACATGAAGTGAAGCATCGGAATCTATAACTAGTGTCACAGTAATGATTCAAAACATAGTCAGTAAGAAGAAACAGTCTTCTAGTCCTTAAGTCGACATTGTGCCTTTTTTATTTAATTCCGATGCAATTTCTGTGTTTCATTGTCAACAAGAAGGTCCAAGGGATACAGCAAACCTGGAGTGGAGCATCGGAATCTATAACTAGTGTCACAGTAATGGTTCAAAACATTGACAGTAAGAAGAGTCAGTGTTCTTGTACTTAAGTCGGCATTGTACCTTTTGTATTTAGTTTCGATGGAATTTCTGTGTTTCATCGTCAAAAAGAAGGTCCAAGGAATACAGTAAACCTGAATTGAAGCATCGGAATCTATAACTAGTGTCACTGGAATGGTTCAAAATATAGACAGTAAGAAGAGTCAGTCTTCTTGTAGTTAAGTCGGCATTGTGCCTTGTGTATTTAATTCCGATGCAATTCCTGTGATTCATCGTCAATAAGAAGGTCCAAGCGATACAGTAAACCTGAAGTGAAGCATCGGACTCTATTACTAGAGTCACAGAATTGGTTCAAAACATAGACAGTAGGAAGAGTCAGTCATCTTGTACTTAATTCGGCATTGTGCCTTTTGTATTTAATTCCGATGAAATTTCTGTGTTTCATCGTCAATAAGAAGGTTCAAGGAATTCAGTAAACCTGAAGTGAAGCATCGGAATCTATAACTTGTGTCACTGGAATGGTTCAAAATATAGACAGTAAGAAGAGTCAGTCTTCTTGTCCTTAAGTCGGCATTGAGCCTTTTGTATTTAATTCCGATCCAATTTCTGTGATTCATAGTCAATAAGAAGTTCCAAGGGATACAGTAAACCTGAAGTGAAGCTTTGGACTCTATAACTAGTGTCACAGAATTGGTTCAAAACATAGACAGTAGGAAGAGTCAGTCCTCTTGTACTTAAGTCGGCATTGTGCCTTTTGTATTTAATTCCGATGCAATTTCTGTGTTTCATCGTCAATAAGAAGGTCCAAGGGAAACAGTAAACCTGAAGTGAAGCATCGGAATCTCTAACTAGTGTCACAGGAATGGTTCAAATCATAGACAGTAAGAAGAGTCAGTCTTCTTGTACTTAAGTCGGCATTGTGGCTTTTGTATTTAATTACGATGCAATTTCTGTGTTTCATCGTCAATATGAAGGTCAGAGGGATACACTAAACCTGAAGTGAAGCATCGGAATCTATAACTAGTGTCACAGGAAAGGTTCAAAACATAGTCAGTAAGAAGAGTCAGTCTTCTTGTACTTAAGTCTGCATTGTGCTTTTTTATTTAATTCCGATGCAATTTCTGTGTTTCATCGTCAATAAGAAGGTCCAAGGGATACAGTAAACCTTGAGTGAAGCATCGGAATCTATAACTAGTGTCACAGGAATGGTTCAAAACATAGACAGTAAGAAGAGTCTGTCTTCTTGTGCTTAATTTGACATTGTGTCTTTTCTATTTAATTCCGATGCATTTTCTGTGTTTCATCGTCAATAAGAATGTCCAAGGTATACAGTAAACCTGAAGTAAAGCGTCGGAATCTATAACTAGTGACACAGCAGTGGTTCAAACTATTATCACTAAGAAGAGTCAGTCTTCTTGTACTTAAGTCGGCATTGTGCTTTTTCTATTTAATTCCGATGCAATTTCTGTGTTTCATCGTCAAAAAGAAGGTCCAAGGGATACAGTAAACCAGGAGTGAAGCATCGGAATCTATAACTAGTGTCAATGGAATGGTTCAATACATAGACAGTAAGAAGAGTCAGTCTTCTTCTACTTAAGTCGGCACTGTGCCTTTTCTATTTAATTCCGAAGCAATCTCTGTGTTTCATCGTCAATAATAAGGTCAGAGGGATACAGTAAACCTGAAGTGAAGCATCGGAATCTATAACTAGTGTCACAGTAATGGTTCAAACATTGACAGTAAGAAGAGTCAGTCTTCTTGTACTTAAGTCGGCATTGTACCTTTTGTATTTAGTTTCGATGCAATTTCTGTGTTTCATCGTCAATAAGAAGGTCCAAGGAATACAGTAAACCTGAATTGAAGCATCGGAATCTATAACTAGTGTCACTGGAATGGTTCAAAATATAGACAGTAAGAAGAGTCAGTCTACTTGTAGTTAAGTCGGCATTGTGCCTTGTGTATTTAATTCCGATGCAATTCCTGTGATTCATCGTCAATAAGAAGGTCCAAGCGATACAGTAAACCTAAAGTGAAGCATCGGACTCTATTACTAGAGTCACAGAATTAGTTCAAAACATAGACAGTAGGAAGAGTCAGTCATCTTGTACTTAATTCGGCATTGTGCCTTTTGTATTTAATTCCGATGAAATTTCTGTGTTTCATCGTCAATAAGAAGGTTCAAGGAATTCAGTAAACCTGAAGTGAAGCATCGGAATCTATAACTTGTGTCACTGGAATGGTTCAAAATATAGACAGTAAGAAGAGTCAGTCTTCTTGTCCTTAAGTCGGCATTGAGCCTTTTGTATTTAATTCCGATCCAATTTCTGTGATTCATAGTCAATAAGAAGTTCCAAGGGATACAGTAAACCTGAAGTGAAGCTTTGGACTCTATAACTAGTGTCACAGAATTGGTTCAAAACATAGACAGTAGGAAGAGTCAGTCCTCTTGTACTTAAGTCGGCATTGTGCCTTTTGTATTTAATTCCGATGCAATTTCTGTGTTTCATCGTCAATAAGAAGGTCCAAGGGAGCAGTAAACCTGAAGTGAAGCATCGGAATCTCTAACTAGTGTCACAGGAATGGTTCAAATCATAGACAGTAAGAAGAGTCAGTCTTCTTGTACTTAAGTCGGCATTGTGGCTTTTGTATTTAATTACGATGCAATTTCTGTGTTTCATCGTCAATATGAAGGTCAGAGGGATACACTAAACCTGAAGTGAAGCATCGGAATCTATAACTAGTGTCACAGGAAAGGTTCAAAACATAGTCAGTAAGAAGAGTCAGTCTTCTTGTGCTTAATTTGACATTGTGTCTTTTCTATTTAATTCCGATGCATTTTCTGTGTTTCATCGTCAATAAGAATGTCCAAGGTATACAGTAAACCTGAAGTAAAGCGTCGGAATCTATAACTAGTGACACAGCAGTGGTTCAAACTATAATCACTAAGAAGAGTCAGTCTTCTTGTACTTAAGTCGGCATTGTGCTTTTTCTATTTAATTCCGATGCAATTTCTGTGTTTCATCGTCAAAAAGAAGGTCCAAGGGATACAGTAAACCAGGAGTGAAGCATCGGAATCTATAACTAGTGTCAATGGAATGGTTCAATACATAGACAGTAAGAAGAGTCAGTCTTCTTCTACTTAAGTCGGCACTGTGCCTTTTCTATTTAATTCCGAAGCAATCTCTGTGTTTCATCGTCAATAATAAGGTCAGAGGGATACAGTAAACCTGAAGTGAAGCATCGGAATCTATAACTAGTGTCACAGGAATAGTTAAAAACATAGTCAGTAAGAAGTCAGTCTTCTTGTACTTAAGTCGGCACGGAACCTTTTCAATTTAATTCCCATGCAATTTCTGTGTTTCATCGTCAATAAGAAGGTCCAAGGGATACAGTAAACCTGAAGTGAAGCATCGGAATCTATAACTAGTGTCACAGGAATGGTTCAAAACGTAGACAGTAGGAAGAGTCAGTCATCTTGTATGTAAGTGGGCATTGTGCTTTCTGTATTTAATTCCCATGCAATTTCTGTGTTTCATTGTCAATAAGAAGGTCAGAGGGATACAGTAAACCTGAAGTGAAGCATCGGAATCCAAAACTAGTGTCACAGGAATGGTTCAAAACATAGACAGTAGGAAGAGTCAGTCTTCTTGTACTTAAGTCGGCATTGTGCCTTTTGTATTTAATTGCGATGCAATATCTGTGTTTCATCGTCAATAAGAACTTCCAAGGTATACAGTAAACCTGAAGTGTAGCATCGGAATCTATAACTAGTGTCACAGGAATGGTTCAAAACATAGGCAGTAAGAAGAGTCAGGCTTCTTGTACTTAAGTCGGCATTGTGCCTTTTCTATTAAATTCCGATGCAATTTCTGTGATTCATCGTCAATAAGGAGGTCCAAGGGATACAGTAAACATGAAGTGAAGCATCGGAATCTATAACTAGTGTCACAGGAATGGTTCAAAACATAGTCAGTAAGAAGAAACAGTCTTCTTGTCCTTAAGTCGGCATTGTGCCTTTTTTATTTAATTCCGATGCAATTTCTGTGTTTCATTGTCAACAAGAAGGTCCAAGGGATACAGTAAACCTGGAGTGAAGCATCGGAATCTCTAACTAGTGTCACTCGAATGGTTCATAACATAGTCAGTAAGAAGAAACGGTCTTCTTGTCCTTAAGTCGGCATTGTGCCTTTTCTATTTAATTCCTATGCAATTTCTGTGTTTCATCGTCAATAAGAAGGTCCAAGGGATACAGTAAACCTGGAGTGAAGCATCGGAATCTATAACTAGTGTCACAGGAATGGTTCAAATCATAGACAGTAAGAAGAGTCAGTCTTCTTGTAGTTAAGTCGGCATTGTGCCTTGTGTATTTAATTCCGATACAATTCCTGTGATTCATCGTCAATAAGAAGGTCCAAGCGATACAGTAAACCTGAAGTGAAGCATCGGACTCTATTACTAGTGTCACAGAATTGGTTCAAAACATAGACAGTAGGAAGAGTCAGTCATCTTGTACTTAATTCGGCATTGTGCCTTTTGTATTTAATTCCGATGAAATTTCTGTGTTTCATCGTCAATAAGAAGGTCCAAGGAATTCAGTAAACCTGAAGTGAAGCATCGGAATCTATAACTAGTGTCACTGGAATGTTTCAAAATATAGACAGTAAGAAGAGTCAGTCTTCTTGTCCTTAAGTCGGCATTGTGCCTTTTGTATTTAATTCCGATCCAATTTCTGTGATTCATAGTCAATAAGAAGTTCCAAGAGATACATTAAACCTGAAGTGAAGCTTTGGACTCTATAACTAGTGTCACAGAATTGGTTCAAAACATAGACAGTAGGAAGAGTCAGTCCTCTTGTACTTAAGTCGGCATTGTGCCTTTTGTATATAATTCCGATGCAATTTCTGTGTTTCATCGTCAATAAGAAGGTCCAAGGGAAACAGTATACCTGAAGTGAAGCATCGGAATCTATAACTAGTGTCACAGGAATGGTTCAAATCATAGACAGTAAGAAGAGTCAGTCTTCTTGTACTTAAGTCGGCATTGTGGCTTTTGTATTTATTTACGATGCAATTTCTGTGTTTCATCGTCAATAAGAAGGTCAGAGGGATACAGTAAACCTGAAGTGAAGCATCGGAATCTATAACTAGTGTCACAGGAATGGTTCAAAACATAGTCAGTAAGAAGAGTCAGTCTTCTTGTCCTTAAGTCGGCATTGTGCCTTTTTTATTTAATTCCTATGCAATTTCTGTGTTTCATCGTCAATAAGAAGGTCCAAGGGATACAGTAAACCTGGAGTGAAGCATCGGAATCTATAACTAGTGTCACAGGAATGGTTCAAAACATAGACAGTAAGAAGAGTCAGTCTTCTTGTGCTTAATTTGACATTGTGTCTTTTCTATTTAATTCCGATGCATTTTCTGTGTTTCATCGTCAATAAGAATGTCCAAGGTATACAGTAAACCTGAAGTAAAGCGTCGGAATCTATAACTAGTGACACAGCAGTGGTTCAAACTATAATCACTAAAAAGAGTCAGTCTTCTTGTACTTAAGTCGGCATTGTGCTTTTTCTATTTAATTCCGATGCAATTTCTGTGTTTCATCGTCAAAAAGAAGGTCCAAGGGATACAGTAAACCAGGAGTGAAGCATCGGAATCTATAACTAGTGTCAATGGAATGGTTCAATACATAGACAGTAAGAAGAGTCAGTCTTCTTCTACTTAAGTCGGCACTGTGCCTTTTCTATTTAATTCCGAATTAATCTCTGTGTTTCATCGTCAATAATAAGGTCAGAGGGATACAGTAAACCTGAAGTGAAGCATCGGAATCTATAACTATTGTCACAGGAATAGTTAAAAACATAGTCAGTAAGAAGTCAGTCTTCTTGTACTTAAGTCGGCACGGAACCTTTTCAATTTAATTCCCATGCAATTTCTGTGTTTCATCGTCAATAAGAAGGTCCAAGGGAAACAGTAAACCTGAAGTGAAGCATCGGAATCTATAACTAGTGTCACAGGAATGGTTCAAAACATAGTCAGTAAGAAGAAACAGTCTTCTTGTCCTTAAGTTGGCATTGTGCCTTTTTTATTTAATTCCGATGCAATTTCTGTGTTTCATTGTCAACAAGAAGGTCCAATGGATACAGTAAACCTGGAGTGAAGCATCGGAATCTCTAACTAGTGTCACAGGAATGGTTCATAACATAGTCAGTAAGAAGAAACAGTCTTCTTGTCCTTAAGTCGGCATTGTGCCTTTTTTATTTAATTCCGATGCGATTTCTGTGTTTCATTGTCAACAAGAAGGTCCAAGGAATACAGTAAACCTGAATTGAAGTATCGGAATCTATAACTAGTGTCACTGGAATGGTTCAAAATATAGACAGTAAGAAGAGTCAGTCTTCTTGTAGTTAAGTCGGCATTGTGCCTTGTGTATTTAATTCAGATACAATTCCTGTGATTCATCGTCAATAAGAAGGTCCAAGCGATACAGTAAACCTGAAGTGAAGCATCGGACTCTATTACTAGTGTCACAGAATTGGTTCAAAACATAGACAGTAGGAAGAGTCAGTCATCTTGTACTTAAGTCGGCATTGTGCCTTTTGTATTTAATTCCGATGAAATTTCTGTGTTTCATCGTCAATAAGAAGGTCCAAGGAATTCAGTAAACCTGAAGTGAAGCATCGGAATCTATAACTAGTGTCACTGGAATGTTTCAAAATATAGACAGTAAGAAGAGTCAGTCTTCTTGTCCTTAAGTCGGCATTGTGCCTTTTGTATTTAATTCCGATCCAATTTCTGTGATTCATAGTCAATAAGAAGTTCCAAGAGATACATTAAACCTGAAGTGAAGCTTTGGACTCTATAACTAGTGTCACAGAATTGGTTCAAAACATAGACAGTAGGAAGAGTCAGTCCTCTTGTACTTAAGTCGGCATTGTGCCTTTTGTATATAATTCCGATGCAATTTCTGTGTTTCATCGTCAATAAGAAGGTCCAAGGGAAACAGTATACCTGAAGTGAAGCATCGGAATCTATAACTAGTGTCACAGGAATGGTTCAAATCATAGACAGTAAGAAGAATCAGTCTTCTTGTACTTAAGTCGGCATTGTGGCTTTTGTATTTATTTACGATGCAATTTCTGTGTTTCATCGTCAATAAGAAGGTCAGAGGGATACAGTAAACCTGAAGTGAAGCATCGGAATCTATAACTAGTGTCACAGGAATGGTTCAAAACATAGTCAGTAAGAAGAGTCAGTCTTCTTGTCCTTAAGTCGGCATTGTGCCTTTTTTATTTAATTCCTATGCAATTTCTGTGTTTCATCGTCAATAAGAAGGTCCAAGGGATACAGTAAACCTGGAGTGAAGCATCGGAATCTATAACTAGTGTCACAGGAATGGTTCAAAACATAGACAGTAAGAAGAGTCAGTCTTCTTGTGCTTAATTTGACATTGTGTCTTTTCTATTTAATTCCGATGCATTTTCTGTGTTTCATCGTCAATAAGAATGTCCAAGGTATACAGTAAACCTGAAGTAAAGCGTCGGAATCTATAACTAGTGACACAGCAGTGGTTCAAACTATAATCACTAAAAAGAGTCAGTCTTCTTGTACTTAAGTCGGCATTGTGCTTTTTCTATTTAATTCCGATGCAATTTCTGTGTTTCATCGTCAAAAAGAAGGTCCAAGGGATACAGTAAACCAGGAGTGAAGCATCGGAATCTATAACTAGTGTCAATGGAATGGTTCAATACATAGACAGTAAGAAGAGTCAGTCTTCTTCTACTTAAGTCGGCACTGTGCCTTTTCTATTTAATTCCGAATTAATCTCTGTGTTTCATCGTCAATAATAAGGTCAGAGGGATACAGTAAACCTGAAGTGAAGCATCGGAATCTATAACTATTGTCACAGGAATAGTTAAAAACATAGTCAGTAAGAAGTCAGTCTTCTTGTACTTAAGTCGGCACGGAACCTTTTCAATTTAATTCCCATGCAATTTCTGTGTTTCATCGTCAATAAGAAGGTCCAAGGGAAACAGTAAACCTGAGGTGAAGCATCGGAATCTATAACTAGTGTCACAGGAATGGTTCAAAACATAGTCAGTAAGAAGAAACAGTCTTCTTGTCCTTAAGTTGGCATTGTGCCTTTTTTATTTGATTCCGATGCAATTTCTGTGTTTCATTGTCAACAAGAAGGTCCAATGGATACAGTAAACCTGGAGTGAAGCATCGGAATCTCTAACTAGTGTCACAGGAATGGTTCATAACATAGTCAGTAAGAAGAAACAGTCTTCTTGTCCTTAAGTCGGCATTGTGCCTTTTTTATTTAATTCCGATGCGATTTCTGTGTTTCATTGTCAACAAGAAGGTCCAAGGAATACAGTAAACCTGAATTGAAGTATCGGAATCTATAACTAGTGTCACTGGAATGGTTCAAAATATAGACAGTAAGAAGAGTCAGTCTTCTTGTAGTTAAGTCGGCATTGTGCCTTGTGTATTTAATTCAGATACAATTCCTGTGATTCATCGTCAATAAGAAGGTCCAAGCGATACAGTAAACCTGAAGTGAAGCATCGGACTCTATTACTAGTGTCACAGAATTGGTTCAAAACATAGACAGTAGGAAGAGTCAGTCATCTTGTACTTAAGTCGGCATTGTGCCTTTTGTATTTAATTCCGATGAAATTTCTGTGTTTCATCGTCAATAAGAAGGTCCAAGGAATTCAGTAAACCTGAAGTGAAGCATCGGAATCTATAACTAGTGTCACTGGAATGGTTCTAAATATAGACAGTAAGAAGAGTCAGTCTTCTTGGGCTTAAGTCGGCATTGTGCCTTTTGTATTTAATTCCGATGCAATTTCTGTGTTTCATCGTCAATAAGAAGGTCCAAGGGAAACAGTATACCTGAAGTGAAGCATCGGAATCTATAACTAGTGTCACAGGAATGGTTCAAATCATAGACAGTAAGAAGAGTCAGTCTTCTTGTACTTAAGTCGGCATTGTGGCTTTTGTATTTAATTACGATGCAATTTCTGTGTTTCATCGTCAATAAGAAGGTCCAAGGGATACAGTAAACCTGAAGTAATGCATCGGAATCTATAACTAGTGTCACAGGAATTCTTCAAACATAGTCAGTAAGAAGAGTCAGTCTTCTTGTACTTAAGTCCGCATTCTGCCTTTCGTATTTAATTCCGATGCAATGTCTGTGTTTCACCGTCAATAAGAAGTTCAGAGGGATACAGTAATCCTGAAGTGAAGCATCGGAATCTATAACTAATGTCACAGGAATGGTTCAAACATTGACAGTAAGAAGAGTCAGTCTTCAGGTACTTAAGGTGGCATTGTCCCTTTTGTATTTAATTCCGATGCAATTTCCATGTTTCATCGTTAATAAGAAGGTCAGAGGGATACAGTAAACCTGAAGTGAAGCATCGGAATCTATAACTAGTGTCACAGGAATGGTTCAAGGCATAGTCAGTAAGAAGGGGCAGTCTTCGGGTACTTGAGTCGGCATTGTCCCTTTTGTATTTAATTCCGATGCAATTTCTGGGTTTCATTGTCAATAAGAAGGTCAGAGGGATACAGTAAACCTGAAGTGAAGCATCGGAATCCAAAACTAGTGTCACAGGAAGGGTTCAAAACATAGACAGTGGGAAGAGTCAGTCTTCTTGTACTTAAGTCGGCATTGTGCCTTTTGTATTTAATTCCGATGCTATTTCTGTGTTTCATCGTCAATAAGAAGGTCCAAGGTATACAGTAAACCTGAAGTGAAGCATCGCAATTTATAACTAGTGTCACAGGAATGGTTCAAAACATAGTCAGTAAGAAGAGTCAGTCTTCTTGTAATTAAGTCGGCATTGTGCGTTTTCTATTTAATTCCGAAGCAATTTCTATGTTTCATCGTCAATAAAAAGGTCCAAGGGATACAGTAAACCTGGAGTGAAGCATCGGAACTATAACTAGTGTCACATTAATGGTTCAAAACATAGACAGTAAGAAGAGTCAGTCTTCTTGTACTTAAGTCGACATTGTGCCATTTCTATTTAATTCCGATGCAATTTCTGTGTTTCATCGTCAATAAGAATGTCCAAGGTATACAGTAAACCTGAAGTAAAGCGTCGGAATCTATAACTAGTGTCAGAGCAATGGTTCAAACTATAATCACAAAGAGGAGTCAGTCTTCTTGTACTTAAGTCGGCATTGTGCCTTTTCTATTTAATTCCGATGCAATTTCTGTGTTTCATCGTCAATAAGAAGGTCCAAGGGATACAGTAAACATGAAGTGAAGCATCGGAATCTATAACTAGTGTCACAGGAATGATTCAAAACATAGTCAGTAAGAAGAAACAGTCTTCTTGTCCTTAAGTCGACATTGTGCCTTTTTTATTTAATTCCGATGCAATTTCTGTGTTTCATTGTCAACAAGAAGGTCCAAGGGATACAGCAAACCTGGAGTGGAGCATCGGAATCTATAACTAGTGTCACAGTAATGGTTCAAAACATTGACAGTAAGAAGAGTCAGTCTTCTTGTACTTAAGTCGGCATTGTACCTTTGTATTTAGTTTCGATGCAATTTCTGTGTTTCATCGTCAATAAGAAGGTCCAAGGAATACAGTAAACCTGAATTGAAGCATCGGAATCTATAACTAGTGTCACTGGAATGGTTCAAAATATAGACAGTAAGAAGAGTCAGTCTTCTAGTAGTTAAGTCGGCATTGTGCCTTGTGTATTTAATTCCGATGCAATTCCTGTGATTCATCGTCAATAAGAAGGTCCAACCGATACAGTAAACCTGAAGTGAAGCATCGGACTCTATTACTAGTGTCACAGAATTGGTTCAAAACATAGACAGTAGGAAGAGTCAGTCATCTTGTACTTAATTCGGCATTGTGCCTTTTGTATTTAATTCCGATGAAATTTCTGTGTTTCATCGTCAATAAGAAGGTCCAAGGAATTCAGTAAACCTGAAGTGAAGCATCGGAATCTATAACTAGTGTCACTGGAATGGTTCAAAATATAGACAGTAAGAAGAGTCAGTCTTCTTGTCCTTAAGTCGGCAATGAGCCTTTTGTATTTAATTCCGATCCAATTTCTGTGATTCATAGTCAATAAGAAGTTCCAAGGGATACAGTAAACCTGAAGTGAAGCTTTGGACTCTATAACTAGTGTCACAGAATTGGTTCAAAACATAGACAGTAGGAAGAGTCAGTCCTCTTGTACTTAAGTCGGCATTGTGCCTTTTGTATATAATTCCGATGCAATTTCTGTGTTTCATCGTCAATAAGAAGGTCCAAGGGAAACAGTAAACCTGAAGTGAACCATCGGAATCTATAACTAGTGTCACAGGAATGGTTCAAATCATAGACAGTAAGAAGAGTCAGTCTTCTTGTACTTAAGTCGGCATTGTGGCTTTTGTATTTAATTACGATGCAATTTCTGTGTTTCATCGTCAATAAGAAGGTCAGAGGGATACACTAAACCTGAAGTGAAGCATCGGAATCTATAACTAGTGTCACAGGAAAGGTTCAAAACATAGTCAGTAAGAAGAGTCAGTCTTCTTGTACTCAAGTCGGCATTGTGCCTTTATTATTTAATTCCGATGCAATTTCTGTGTTTCATCGTCAATAAGAAGGTCCAAGGGATACAGTAAACCTGGAGTGAAGCATCGGAATCTATAACTAGTGTCACAGGAATGGTTCAAAACATAGACAGTAAGAAGAGTCAGTCTCCTTGTGCTTAATTTGACATTGTGTCTTTTCTATTTAATTCCGATGCATTTTCTGTGTTTCATCGTCAATAAGAATGTCCAAGGTATACAGTAAACCTGAAGTAAAGCGTCGGAATCTATAACTAGTGACACAGCAGTGGTTCAAACTATAATCACTAAGAAGAGTCAGTCTTTTTGTACTTAAGTCGGCATTGTGCTTTTTCTATTTAATTCCGATGCAATTTCTGTGTTTCATCGTCAAAAAGCAGGTCCAAGGGATACAGTAAACCAGGAGTGAAGCATCGGAATCTATAACTAGTGTCAATGGAATGGTTCAATACATAGACAGTAAGAAGAGTCAGTCTTCTTCTACTTAAGTCGGCACTGTGCCTTTTCTATTTAATTCCGAAGCAATCTCTGTGTTTCATCGTCAATAATAAGGTCAGAGGGATACAGTAAACCTGAAGTGAAGCATCGGAATCTATAACTAGTGTCACAGGAATAGTTAAAAACATAGTCAGTAAGAAGTCAGTCTTCTTGTACTTAAGTCGGCACGGAACCTTTTCAATTTAATTCCCATGCAATTTCTGTGTTTCATCGTCAATAAGAAGGTCCAAGGGATACAGTAAACCTGAAGTGAAGCATCGGAATCTATAACTAGTGTCACAGGAATGGTTCAAAACATAGACAGTAGGAAGAGTCAGTCTTCTTGTATGTAAGTGGGCATTGTGCTTTCTGTATTTAATTCCCATGCAATTTCTGTGTTTCATTGTCAATAAGAAGGTCAGAGGGATATAGTACACCTGAAGTGAAGCATCGGAATCCAAAACTAGTGTCACAGGAATGGTTCAAAACATAGACAGTAGGAAGAGTCAGTCTTCTTGTACTTAAGTCGGCATTGTGCCTTTTGTATTTAATTGCGATGCAATTTCTGTGTTTCATCGTCAATAAGAACTTCCAAGGTATACAGTAAACCTGAAGTGTAGCATCGGAATCTATAACTAGTGTCACAGGAATGGTTCAAAACATAGGCAGTAAGAAGAGTCAGGCTTCTTGTACTTAAGTCGGCATTGTGCCTTTTCTATTTAATTACGATGCAATTTCTGTGTTTCATCGTCAATAAGAAGGTCAGAGGGATACACTAAACCTGAAGTGAAGCATCGGAATCTATAACTAGTGTCACAGGAAAGGTTCAAAACATAGTCAGTAAGAAGAGTCAGTCTTCTTGTACTCAAGTCGGCATTGTGCCTTTTTTATTTAATTCCGATGCAATTTCTGTGTTTCATCGTCAATAAGAAGGTCCAAGGGATACAGTAAACCTGGAGTGAAGCATCGGAATCTATAACTAGTGTCACAGGAATGGTTCAAAACATAGACAGTAAGAAGAGTCAGTCTCCTTGTGCTTAATTTGACATTGTGTCTTTTCTATTTAATTCCGATGCATTTTCTGTGTTTCATCGTCAATAAGAATGTCCAAGGTATACAGTAAACCTGAAGTAAAGCGTCGGAATCTATAACTAGTGACACAGCAGTGGTTCAAACTATAATCACTAAGAAGAGTCAGTCTTTTTGTACTTAAGTCGGCATTGTGCTTTTTCTATTTAATTCCGATGCAATTTCTGTGATTCATCGTCAATAAGGAGGTCCAAGGGATACAGTAAACAAGAAGTGAAGCATCGGAATCTATAACTAGTGTCACAGGAATGGTTCAAAACATAGTCAGTAAGAAGAAACAGTCTTCTTGTCCTTAAGTCGGCATTGTGCCTTTTTTATTTAATTCCGATGCAATTTCTGTGTTTCATTGTCAACAAGAAGGTCCAAGGGATACAGTAAACCTGGAGTGAAGCATCGGAATCTCTAACTAGTGTCACAGGAATGGTTCATATCATAGTCAGTAAGAAGAAACAGTCTTCTTGTCCTTAAGTCGGCATTTTGCCTTTTTTATTTAATTCCGATGCAATTTCTGTGTTTCATTGTCAACAAGAAGGTCCAAGGGATACAGCAAACCTGGAGTGGAGCATCGGAATCTATAACTAGTGTCACAGTAATGGTTCAAAACATTGACAGTAAGAAGAGTCAGTCTTCTTGTACTTAAGTCGGCATTGTACCTTTTGTATTTAGTTTCGATGCAATTTCTGTGATTCATCGTCAATAAGAAGGTCCAAGGAATATAGTAAACCTGAATTGAAGTATCGGAATCTATAACTAGTGTCACTGGAATGGTTCAAAATATAGACAGTAAGAAGAGTCAGTCTTCTTGTAGTTAAGTCGGCATTGTGCCTTGTGTATTTAATTCCGATACAATTCCTGTGATTCATCGTCAATAAGAAGGTCCAAGCGATACAGTAAACCTGAAGTGAAGCATCGGACTCTATTACTAGTGTCACAGAATTGGTTCAAAACATAGACAGTAGGAAGAGTCAGTCATCTTGTACTTAATTCGGCATTGTGCCTTTTGTATTTAATTCCGATGAAATTTCTGTGTTTCATCGTCAATAAGAAGGTCCAAGGAATTCAGTAAACCTGAAGTGAAGCATCGGAATCTATAACTAGTGTCACTGGAATGGTTCAAAATATAGACAGTAAGAAGAGTCAGTCTTCTTGTCCTTAAGTCGGCATTGTGCCTTTTGTATTTAATTCCGATCCAATTTCTGTGATTCATAGTCAATAAGAAGTTCCAAGGGATACAGTAAACCTGAAGTGAAGCTTTGGACTCTATAACTAGTGTCACAGAATTGGTTCAAAACATAGACTGTAGGAAGAGTCAGTCCTCTTGTACTTAAGTCGGCATTGTGCCTTTTGTATTTAATTCCGATGCAATTTCTGTGTTTCATCGTCAATAAGAAGGTCCAAGGGAAACAGTATACATGAAGTGAAGCATCGGAATCTATAACTAGTGTCTCAGGAATGGTTCAAATCATAGACAGTAAGAAGAGTCAGTCTTCTTGTACTTAAGTCGGCATTGTGGCTTTTGTATTTAATTACGATGCAATTTCTGTGTTTCATTGTCAATAAGAAGGTCAGAGGGATACAGTAAACCTGAAGTGAAGCATCGGAATCTATAACTAGTGTCACAGGAATGGTTCAAAACATAGTCAGTAAGAAGAGTCAGTCTTCTTGTGCTTAAGTTGACATTGTGTCTTTTCTATTTAATTCCGATGCATTTTCTGTGTTTCATCGTCAATAGAATGTCCAAGGTATACAGTAAACCTGAAGTAAAGGGTCGGAATCTATAACTAGTGACACAGCAGTGGTTCAAACTATAATCACTAAGAAGTGTCAGTCTTCTTGTACTTAAGTCGGCATTGTGCTTTTTCTATTTAATTCCGATGCAATTTCTGTGTTTCATCGTCAAAAAGAAGGTCCAAGGGATACAGTAAACCAGGAGTGAAGCATCGGAATATATAACAAGTGTCAATGGAATGGTTCAATACATAGACAGTAAGAAGAGTCAGTCTTCTTGTACTTAAGTCGGCACTGTGCCTTTTCTATTTAATTCCGAAGCAATCTCTGTGTTTCATCGTCAATGAGAAGGTCAGAGGGATACAGTAAACCTGAAGTGAAGCATCGGAATCTATAACTAGTGTCACAGGAATAGTTAAAAACATAGTCAGTAAGAAGTCAGTCTTCTTGTACTTAAGTCGGCACGGTACCTTTTCAATTTAATTCCCATGCAATTTCTGTGTTTCATCGTCAATAAGAAGGTCCAAGGGATACAGTAAACCTGAAGTGAAGCATCGGAATCTATAACTAGTGTCACAGGATGGTTCAAAACATAGACAGTAGGAAGAGTCAGTCTTCTTGTATGTAAGTGGGCATTGTGCCTTCTGTACTTAATTCCCATGCAATTTCTGTGTTTCATTGTCAATAAGAAGGTCAGAGTGATACAGTAAACCTGAAGTGAAGCATCGGAAACCAAAACTAGTGTCACAGGAATGGTTCAAAACATAGACAGTAGGAAGAGTCAGTCTTCTTGTACTTAAGTCGGCATTGTGCCTTTTGTATTTAATTGCGATGCAATTTCTGTGTTTCATCGTCAATAAGAACTTCGAAGGTATACAGTAAACCTGAAGTGTAGCATCGGAATCTATAACTAGTGTCACAGGAATGGTTCAAAACATAGGCAGTAAGAAGAGTCAGGCTTCTTGTACTTAAGTCAGCATTGTGCCTTTTCTATTAAATTCCGATGCAATTTCTGTGTATCATCGTCAATAAGAAGGTCCAAGGGATACAGTAAACTTGAAGTGAAGCATCGGAATCTATAACTAGTGTCACAGGAATGGTTCAAAACATAGTCAGTAAGAAGAAACAGTGTTCTTGTCCTTAAGTCGGCATTGTGCCTTTTTTATTTAATTCCGATGCAATTTCTGTATTTCATTGTCAACAAGAAGGTCCAAGGGATACAGTAAACCTGGAGTGAAGCATCAGAATCTATAACTAGTGTCACAGGAATGGTTCAAAACATAGTCAGTAAGAAGAAACAGTCTTCTTGTCCTTAAGTCGGCATTGTGCCTTTTTTATTTAATTCCGATGCAATTTCTGTGTTTCATTGTCAACAAGAAGGTCCAAGGGATACAGCAAACCTGGAGTGGAGCATCGGAATCAATAACTAGTGTCACAGTAATGGTTCAAAACATTGACAGTAAGAAGAGTCAGTCTTCTTGTACTTAAGTCGGCATTGTACCTTTTGTATTTAGTTTCGATGCAATTTCTGTGATTCATCGTCAATAAGAAGGTCCAAGGAATACAGTAAACCTGAATTGAAGTATCGGAATCTATAACTAGTGTCACTGGAATGGTTCAAAATATAGACAGTAAGAAGAGTCAGTCTTCTTGTAGTTAAGTCGGCATTGTGCCTTGTGTATTTAATTCCGATACAATTCCTGTGATTCATCGTCAATAAGAAGGTCCAAGCGATACAGTAAACCTGAAGTGAAGCATCGGACTCTATTACTAGTGTCACAGAATTGGTTCAAAACATAGACAGTAGGAAGAGTCAGTCATCTTGTACTTAATTCGGCATTGTGCCTTTTGTATTTAATTCCGATGAAATTTCTGTGTTTCATCGTCAATAAGAAGGTCCAAGGAATTCAGTAAACCTGAAGTGAAGCATCGGAATCTATAACTAGTGTCACTGGAATGGTTCAAAATATAGACAGTAAGAAGAGTCAGTCTTCTTGTCCTTAAGTCGGCATTGTGCCTTTTGTATTTAATTCCGATCCAATTTCTGTGATTCATAGTCAATAAGAAGTTCCTAGGGATACAGTAAACCTGAAGTGAAGTTTTGGACTCTATAACTAGTGTCACAGAATTGGTTCAAAACATAGACAGTAGGAAGAGTCAGTCCTCTTGTACTTAAGTCGGCATTGTGCCTTTTGTATTTAATTCCGATGCAATTTCTGTGTTTCATCGTCAATAAGAAGGTCCAAGGGAAACAGTATACATGAAGTGAAGCATCGGAATCTATAACTAGTGTCACAGGAATGGTTCAAATCATAGACAGTAAGAAGAGTCAGTCTTCTTGTTCTTAAGTCGGCATTGTGGCTTTTGTATTTAATTACGATGCAATTTCTGTGTTTCATCGTCAATAAGAAGGTCAGAGGGATACAGTAAACCTGAAGTGAAGCATCGGAATCTATAACTAGTGTCACAGGAATGGTTCAAAACATAGTCAGTAAGAAGAGTCAGTCTTCTTGTGCTTAAGTTGACATTGTGTCTTTTCTATTTAATTCCGATGCATTTTCTGTGTTTCATCGTCAATAGAATGTCCAAGGTATACAGTAAACCTGAAGTAAAGGGTCGGAATCTATAACTAGTGACACAGCAGTGGTTCAAACTATAATCACTAAGAAGTGTCAGTCTTCTTGTACTTAAGTCGGCATTGTGCTTTTTCTATTTAATTCCGATGCAATTTCTGTGTTTCATCGTCAAAAAGAAGGTCCAAGGGATACAGTAAACCAGGAGTGAAGCATCGGAATCTATAACAAGTGTCAATGGAATGGTTCAATACATAGACAGTAAGAAGAGTCAGTCTTCTTGTACTTAAGTCGGCACTGTGCCTTTTCTATTTAATTCCGAAGCAATCTCTGTGTTTCATCGTCAATAAGAAGGTCAGAGGGATACAGTAAACCTGAAGTGAAGCATCGGAATCTATAACTAGTGACACAGGAATAGTTAAAAACATAGTCAGTAAGAAGTCAGTCTTCTTGTACTTAAGTCGGCACGGTACCTTTTCAATTTAATTCCCATGCAATTTCTGTGTTTCATCGTCAATAAGAAGGTCCAAGGGATACAGTAAACCTGAAGTGAAGCATCGGAATCTATAACTAGTGTCACAGGATGGTTCAAAACATAGACAGTAGGAAGAGTCAGTCTTCTTGTATGTAAGTGGGCATTGTGCCTTCTGTACTTAATTCCCATGCAATTTCTGTGTTTCATTGTCAATAAGAAGGTCAGAGTGATACAGTAAACCTGAAGTGAAGCATCGGAATCCAAAACTAGTGTCACAGGAATGGTTCAAAACATAGACAGTAGGAAGAGTCAGTCTTCTTGTACTTAAGTCGGCATTGTGCCTTTTGTATTTAATTGCGATGCAATTTCTGTGTTTCATCGTCAATAAGAAATTCGAAGGTATACAGTAAACCTGAAGTGTAGCATCGGAATCTATAACTAGTGTCACAGGAATGGTTCAAAACATAGGCAGTAAGAAGAGTCAGGCTTCTTGTACTTAAGTCGGCATTGTGCCTTTTCTAGTAAATTCCGATGCAATTTCTGTGTATCATCGTCAATAAGAAGGTCCAAGGGATACAGTAAACTTGAAGTGAAGCATCGGAATCTATAACTAGTGTCACAGGAATGGTTCAAAACATAGTCAGTAAGAAGAAACAGTGTTCTTGTCCTTAAGTCGGCATTGTGCCTTTTTTATTTAATTCCGATGCAATTTCTGTATTTCATTGTCAACAAGAAGGTCCAAGGGATACAGTAAACCTGGAGTGAAGCATCAGAATCTATTACTAGTGTCTCAGGAATGGTTCAAAACATAGTCAGTAAGAAGAAACAGTCTTCTTGTCCTTAAGTCGGCATTGTGCCTTTTTTATTTAATTCCGATGCAATTTCTGTGTTTCATTGTCAACAAGAAGGTCCAAGGGATACAGCAAACCTGGAGTGGAGCATCGGAATCAATAACTAGTGTCACAGTAATGGTTCAAAACATTGACAGTAAGAAGAGTCAGTCTTCTTGTACTTAAGTCGGCATTGTACCTTTTGTATTTAGTTTCGATGCAATTTCTGTGATTCATCGTCAATAAGAAGGTCCAAGGAATACAGTAAACCTGAATTGAAGTATCGGAATCTATAACTAGTGTCACTGGAATGGTTCAAAATATAGACAGTAAGAAGAGTCAGTCTTCTTGTAGTTAAGTCGGCATTGTGCCTTGTGTATTTAATTCCGATACAATTCCTGTGATTCATCGTCAATAAGAAGGTCCAAGCGATACAGTAAACCTGAAGTGAAGCATCGGACTCTATTACTAGTGTCACAGAATTGGTTCAAAACATAGACAGTAGGAAGAGTCAGTCATCTTGTACTTAATTCGGCATTGTGCCTTTTGTATTTAATTCCGATGAAATTTCTGTGTTTCATCGTCAATAAGAAGGTCCAAGGAATTCAGTAAACCTGAAGTGAAGCATCGGAATCTATAACTAGTGTCACTGGAATGGTTCAAAATATAGACAGTAAGAAGAGTCAGTCTTCTTGTCCTTAAGTCGGCATTGTGCCTTTTGTATTTAATTCCGATCCAATTTCTGTGATTCATAGTCAATAAGAAGTTCCAAGGGATACAGTAAACCTGAAGTGAAGTTTTGGACTCTATAACTAGTGTCACAGAATTGGTTCAAAACATAGACAGTAGGAAGAGTCAGTCCTCTTGTACTTAAGTCGGCATTGTGCCTTTTGTATTTAATTCCGATGCAATTTCTGTGTTTCATCGTCAATAAGAAGGTCCAAGGGAAACAGTATACATGAAGTGAAGCATCGGAATCTATAACTAGTGTCACAGGAATGGTTCAAATCATAGACAGTAAGAAGAGTCAGTCTTCTTGTACTTAAGTCGGCATTGTGGCTTTTGTATTTAATTACGATGCAATTTCTGTGTTTCATCGTCAATAAGAAGGTCAGAGGGATACAGTAAACCTGAAGTGAAGCATCGGAATCTATAACTAGTGTCACAGGAATGGTTCAAAACATAGTCAGTAAGAAGAGTCAGTCTTCTTGTGCTTAAGTTGACATTGTGTCTTTTCTATTTAATTCCGATGCATTTTCTGTGTTTCATCGTCAATAGAATGTCCAAGGTATACAGTAAACCTGAAGTAAAGGGTCGGAATCTATAACTAGTGACACAGCAGTGGTTCAAACTATAATCACTAAGAAGTGTCAGTCTTCTTGTACTTAAGTCGGCATTGTGCTTTTTCTATTTAATTCCGATGCAATTTCTGTGTTTCATCGTCAAAAAGAAGGTCCAAGGGATACAGTAAACCAGGAGTGAAGCATCGGAATCTATAACAAGTGTCAATGGAATGGTTCAATACATAGACAGTAAGAAGAGTCAGTCTTCTTGTACTTAAGTCGGCACTGTGCCTTTTCTATTTAATTCCGAAGCAATCTCTGTGTTTCATCGTCAATAAGAAGGTCAGAGGGATACAGTAAACCTGAAGTGAAGCATCGGAATCTATAACTAGTGTCACAGGAATAGTTAAAAACATAGTCAGTAAGAAGTCAGTCTTCTTGTACTTAAGTCGGCACGGTACCTTTTCAATTTAATTCCCATGCAATTTCTGTGTTTCATCGTCAATAAGAAGGTCCAAGGGATACAGTAAACCTGAAGTGAAGCATCGGAATCTATAACTAGTGTCACAGGATGGTTCAAAACATAGACAGTAGGAAGAGTCAGTCTTCTTGTATGTGAGTGGGCATTGTGCCTTCTGTACTTAATTCCCATGCAATTTCTGTGTTTCATTGTCAATAAGAAGGTCAGAGTGATACAGTAAACCTGAAGTGAAGCATCGGAATCCAAAACTAGTGTCACAGGAATGGTTCAAAACTTAGACAGTAGGAAGAGTCAGTCTTCTTGTACTTAAGTCGGCATTGTGCCTTTTGTATTTAATTGCGATGCAATTTCTGTGTTTCATCGTCAATAAGAACTTCGAAGGTATACAGTAAACCTGAAGTGTAGCATCGGAATCTATAACTAGTGTCACAGGAATGGTTCAAAACATAGGCAGTAAGAAGAGTCAGGCTTCTTGTACTTAAGTCGGCATTGTGCCTTTTCTATTAAATTCCGATGCAATTTCTGTGTTTCATCGTCAATAAGAAGGTCCAAGGGATACAGTAAACTTGAAGTGAAGCATCGGAATGTATAACTAGTGTCACAGGAATGGTTCAAAACATAGTCAGTAAGAAGAAACAGTGTTCTTGTCCTTAAGTCGGCATTGTGCCTTTTTTATTTAATTCTGATGCAATTTCTGTGTTTCATTGTCAACAAGAAGGTCCAAGGGATACAGTAAACCTGGAGTGAAGCATCAGAATCTATAACTAGTGTCACAGGAATGGTTCAAAACATAGTCAGTAAGAAGAAACAGTCTTCTTGTCCTTAAGTCGGCATTGTGCCTTTTTTATTTAATTCCGATGCAATTTCTGTGTTTCATTGTCAACAAGAAGGTCCAAGGGATACAGCAAACCTGGAGTGGAGCATCGGAATCTATAATTAGTGTCACAGTAATGGTTCAAAACATTGACAGTAAGAAGAGTCAGTCTTCTTGTACTTAAGTCGGCATTGTACCTTTCGTATTTAGTTTCGATGCAATTTCTGTGTTTCATCGTCAATAAGAAGGTCCAAGGAATACAGTAAACCTGAATTGAAGTATCGGAATCTATAACTAGTGTCACTGGAATGGTTCAAAATATTGACAGTAAGAAGAGTCAGTCTTCTTGTAGTTAAGTCGGCATTGTGCCTTGTGTATTTAATTCCGATACAATTCCTGTGATTCATCGTCAATAAGAAGGTCCAAGCGATACAGTAAACCTGAAGTGAAGCATCAGACTCTATTACTAGTGTCACAGAATTGGTTCAAAACATAGACAGTAGGAAGAGTCAGTCATCTTGTACTTAATTCGGCATTGTGCCTTTTGTATTTAATTCCGATGAAATTTCTGTGTTTCATCGTCAATAAGAAGGTCCAAGGAATTCAGTAAACCTGAAGTGAAGCATCGGAATCTATAACTAGTGTCACTGGAATGGTTCAAAATATAGACAGTAAGAAGAGTCAGTCTTCTTGTCCTTAAGTCGGCATTGTGCCTTTTGTATTTAATTCCGATCCAATTTCTGTGATTCATAGTCAATAAGAAGTTCCAAGGGATACAGTAAACCTGAAGTGAAGCTTTGGACTCTATAACTAGTGTCACAGAATTGGTTCAAAACATGGCCAGTAGGAAGAGTCAGTCCTCTTGTACTTAAGTCGGCATTGTGCCTTTTGTGTTTAATTCCGATGCAATTTCTGTGTTTCATCGTCATTAAGAAGGTCCAAGGGAAACAGTATACCTGAAGTGAAGCATCGGAATCTATAACTAGTGTCACAGGAATGGTTCAAATCATAGACAGTAAGAAGAGTCAGTCTTCTTGTACTTAAGTCGGCATTGTGGCTTTTGTATTTAATTACGATGCAATTTCTGTGTTTCATCGTCAATAAGAAGGTCAGAGGGATACAGTAAACCTGAAGTGAAGCATCGGAATCTATAACTAGTGTCACAGGAATGGTTCAAAACATAGTCAGTAAGAAGAGTCAGTCTTCTTGTGCTTAAGTTGACATTGTGTCTTTTCTATTTAATTCCGATGCATTTTCTGTGTTTCATCGTCAATAGAATGTCCAAGGTATACAGTAAACCTGAAGTAAAGGGTCGGAATCTATAACTAGTGACACAGCAGTGGTTCAAACTATAATCACTATGAAGTGTCAGTCTTCTTGTACTTAAGTCGGCATTGTGCTTTTTCTATTTAATTCCGATGCAATTTCTGTGTTTCATCGTCAAAAAGAAGGTCCAAGGGATACAGTAAACCAGGAGTGAAGCATCGGAATCTATAACAAGTGTCAATGGAATGGTTCAATACATAGACAGTAAGAAGAGTCAGTCTTCTTGTACTTAAGTCGGCACTGTGCCTTTTCTATTTAATTCCGAAGCAATCTCTGTGTTTCATCGTCAATAAGAAGGTCAGAGGGATACAGTAAACCTGAAGTGAAGCATTGGAATCTATAACTAGTGTCACAGGAATAGTTAAAAACATAGTCAGTAAGAAGTCAGTCTTCTTGTACTTAAGTCGGCACGGTACCTTTTCAATTTAATTCCCATGCAATTTATGTGTTTCATCGTCAATAAGAAGGTCCAAGGGATACAGTAAACCTGAAGTGAAGCATCGGAATCTATAACTAGTGTCACAGGATGGTTCAAAACATAGACAGTAGGAAGAGTCAGTCTTCTTGTATGTAAGTGGGCATTGTGCCTTCTGTACTTAATTCCCATGCAATTTCTGTGTTTCATTGTCAATAAGAAGGTCAGAGTGATACAGTAAACCTGAAGTGAAGCATCGGAATCCAAAACTAGTGTCACAGGAATGGTTCAGACCATAGACATTAGGAAGAGTCAGTCTTCTTGTACTTAAGTCGGCATTGTGCCTTTTGTATTTAATTGCGATGCAATTTCTGTGTTTCATCGTCAATAAGAACTTCCAAGGTATACAGTAAACCTGAAGTGTAGCATCGGAATCTATAACTAGTGTCACAGGAATGGTTCAAAACATAGGCAGTAAGAAGAGTCAGGCTTCTTGTACTTAAGTCGGCATTGTGCCTTTTTTATTTAATTCCGATGCAATTTCTGTGTTTCATTGTCAACAAGAAGGTCCAAGGGATACAGTAAACCTGGAGTGAAGCATCAGAATCTATTACTAGTGTCACAGGAATGGTTCAAAACATAGTCAGTAAGAAGAAACAGTGTTCTTGTCCTTAAGTCGGCATTGTGCCTTTTTTATTTAATTCTGATGCAATTTCTGTGTTTCATTGTCAACAAGAAGGTCCAAGGGATACAGTAAACCTGGAGTGAAGCATCAGAATCTATAACTAGTGTCACAGGAATGGTTCAAAACATAGTCAGTAAGAAGAAACAGTCTTCTTGTCCTTAAGTCGGCATTGTGCCTTTTTTATTTAATTCCGATGCAATTTCTGTGTTTCATTGTCAACAAGAAGGTCCAAGGGATACAGCAAACCTGGAGTGGAGCATCGGAATCTATAACTAGTGTCACAGTAATGGTTCAAAACATTGACAGTAAGAAGAGTCAGTCTTCTTGTACTTAAGTCGGCATTGTACCTTTTGTATTTAGTTTCGATGCAATTTCTGTGATTCATCGTCAATAAGAAGGTCCAAGGAATACAGTAAACCTGAATTGAAGTATCGGAATCTATAACTAGTGTCACTGGAATGGTTCAATATATTGAAAGTAAGAAGAGTCAGTCTTCTTGTAGTTAAGTCGGCATTGTGCCTTGTGTATTTAATTCCGATACAATTCCTGTGATTCATCGTCAATAAGAAGGTCCAAGCGATACAGTAAACCTGAAGTGAAGCATCAGACTCTATTACTAGTGTCACAGAATTGGTTCAAAACATAGACAGTAGGAAGAGTCAGTCATCTTGTACTTAATTCGGCATTGTGCCTTTTGTATTTAATTCCGATGAAATTTCTGTGTCTCATCGTCAATAAGAAGGTCCAAGGAATTCAGTAAACCTGAAGTGAAGCATCGGAATCTATAACTAGTGTCACTGGAATGGTTCAAAATATAGACAGTAAGAAGAGTCAGTCTTCTTGTCCTTAAGTCGGCATTGTGCCTTTTGTATTTAATTCCGATCCAATTTCTGTGATTCATAGTCAATAAGAAGTTCCAAGGGATACAGTAAACCTGAAGTGAAGCTTTGGACTCTATAACTAGTGTCACAGAATTGGTTCAAAACATAGACAGTAGGAAGAGTCAGTCCTCTTGTACTTAAGTCGGCATTGTGCCTTTTGTATTTAATTCCGATGCAATTTCTGTGTTTCATCGTCAATAAGAAGGTCCAAGGGAAACAGTATACCTGAAGTGAAGCATCGGAATCTATAACTAGTGTCACAGGAATGGTTCAAATCATAGACAGTAAGAAGAGTCAGTCTTCTTGTACTTAAGTCGGCATTGTGGCTTTTGTATTTAATTACGATGCAATTTCTGTGTTTCATCGTCAATAAGAAGGTCAGAGGGATACAGTAAACCTGAAGTGAAGCATCGGAATCTATAACTAGTGTCACAGGAATGGTTCAAAACATAGTCAGTAAGAAGAGTCAGTCTTCTTGTGCTTAAGTTGACATTGTGTCTTTTCTATTTAATTCCGATGCATTTTCTGTGTTTCATCGTCAATAGAATGTCCAAGGTATACAGTAAACCTGAAGTAAAGGGTCGGAATCTATAACTAGTGACACAGCAGTGGTTCAAACTATAATCACTAAGAAGTGTCAGTCTTCTTGTACTTAAGTCGGCATTGTGCTTTTTCTATTTAATTCCGATGCAATTTCTGTGTTTCATCGTCAAAAAGAAGGTCCAAGGGATACAGTAAACCAGGAGTGAAGCATCGGAATCTATAACAAGTGTCAATGGAATGGTTCAATACATAGACAGTAAGAAGAGTCAGTCTTCTTGTACTTAAGTCGGCACTGTGCCTTTTCTATTTAATTCCGAAGCAATCTCTGTGTTTCATCGTCAATAAGAAGGTCAGAGGGATACAGTAAACCTGAAGTGAAGCATCGGAATCTATAACTAGTGTCACAGGAATAGTTAAAAACATAGTCAGTAAGAAGTCAGTCTTCTTGTACTTAAGTCGGCACGGTACCTTTTCAATTTAATTCCCATGCAATTTCTGTGTTTCATCGTCAGTAAGAAGGTCCAAGGGATACAGTAAACCTGAAGTGAAGCATCGGAATCTATAACTAGTGTCACAGGATGGTTCAAAACATAGACAGTAGGAAGAGTCAGTCTTCTTGTATGTAAGTGGGCATTGTGCCTTCTGTACTTAATTCCCATGCAATTTCTGTGTTTCATTGTCAATAAGAAGGTCAGAGTGATACAGTAAACCTGAAGTGAAGCATCGGAATCCAAAACTAGTGTCACAGGAATGGTTCAAAACATAGACAGTAGGAAGAGTCAGTCTTCTTGTACTTAAGTCGGCATTGTGCCTTTTGTATTTAATTGCGATGCAATTTCTGTGTTTCATCGTCAATAAGAAATTCGAAGGTATACAGTAAACCTGAAGTGTAGCATCGGAATCTATAACTAGTGTCACAGGAATGGTTCAAAACATAGGCAGTAAGAAGAGTCAGGCTTCTTGTACTTAAGTCGGCATTGTGCCTTTTCTATTAAATTCCGATGCAATTTCTGTGTATCATCGTCAATAAGAAGGTCCAAGGGATACAGTAAACTTGAAGTGAAGCATCGGAATCTATAACTAGTGTCACAGGAATGGTTCAAAACATAGTCAGTAAGAAGAAACAGTGTTCTTGTCCTTAAGTCGGCATTGTGCCTTTTTTATTTAATTCCGATGCAATTTCTGTATTTCATTGTCAACAAGAAGGTCCAAGGGATACAGTAAACCTGGAGTGAAGCATCAGAATCTATTACTAGTGTCTCAGGAATGGTTCAAAACATAGTCAGTAAGAAGAAACAGTCTTCTTGTCCTTAAGTCGGCATTGTGCCTTTTTTATTTAATTCCGATGCAATTTCTGTGTTTCATTGTCAACAAGAAGGTCCAAGGGATACAGCAAACCTGGAGTGGAGCATCGGAATCAATAACTAGTGTCACAGTAATGGTTCAAAACATTGACAGTAAGAAGAGTCAGTCTTCTTGTACTTAAGTCGGCATTGTACCTTTTGTATTTAGTTTCGATGCAATTTCTGTGATTCATCGTCAATAAGAAGGTCCAAGGAATACAGTAAACCTGAATTGAAGTATCGGAATCTATAACTAGTGTCACTGGAATGGTTCAAAATATAGACAGTAAGAAGAGTCAGTCTTCTTGTAGTTAAGTCGGCATTGTGCCTTGTGTATTTAATTCCGATACAATTCCTGTGATTCATCGTCAATAAGAAGGTCCAAGCGATACAGTAAACCTGAAGTGAAGCATCGGACTCTATTACTAGTGTCACAGAATTGGTTCAAAACATAGACAGTAGGAAGAGTCAGTCATCTTGTACTTAATTCGGCATTGTGCCTTTTGTATTTAATTCCGATGAAATTTCTGTGTTTCATCGTCAATAAGAAGGTCCAAGGAATTCAGTAAACCTGAAGTGAAGCATCGGAATCTATAACTAGTGTCACTGGAATGGTTCAAAATATAGACAGTAAGAAGAGTCAGTCTTCTTGTCCTTAAGTCGGCATTGTGCCTTTTGTATTTAATTCCGATCCAATTTCTGTGATTCATAGTCAATAAGAAGTTCCAAGGGATACAGTAAACCTGAAGTGAAGTTTTGGACTCTATAACTAGTGTCACAGAATTGGTTCAAAACATAGACAGTAGGAAGAGTCAGTCCTCTTGTACTTAAGTCGGCATTGTGCCTTTTGTATTTAATTCCGATGCAATTTCTGTGTTTCATCGTCAATAAGAAGGTCCAAGGGAAACAGTATACATGAAGTGAAGCATCGGAATCTATAACTAGTGTCACAGGAATGGTTCAAATCATAGACAGTAAGAAGAGTCAGTCTTCTTGTACTTAAGTCGGCATTGTGGCTTTTGTATTTAATTACGATGCAATTTCTGTGTTTCATCGTCAATAAGAAGGTCAGAGGGATACAGTAAACCTGAAGTGAAGCATCGGAATCTATAACTAGTGTCACAGGAATGGTTCAAAACATAGTCAGTAAGAAGAGTCAGTCTTCTTGTGCTTAAGTTGACATTGTGTCTTTTCTATTTAATTCCGATGCATTTTCTGTGTTTCATCGTCAATAGAATGTCCAAGGTATACAGTAAACCTGAAGTAAAGGGTCGGAATCTATAACTAGTGACACAGCAGTGGTTCAAACTATAATCACTAAGAAGTGTCAGTCTTCTTGTACTTAAGTCGGCATTGTGCTTTTTCTATTTAATTCCGATGCAATTTCTGTGTTTCATCGTCAAAAAGAAGGTCCAAGGGATACAGTAAACCAGGAGTGAAGCATCGGAATCTATAACAAGTGTCAATGGAATGGTTCAATACATAGACAGTAAGAAGAGTCAGTCTTCTTGTACTTAAGTCGGCACTGTGCCTTTTCTATTTAATTCCGAAGCAATCTCTGTGTTTCATCGTCAATAAGAAGGTCAGAGGGATACAGTAAACCTGAAGTGAAGCATCGGAATCTATAACTAGTGTCACAGGAATAGTTAAAAACATAGTCAGTAAGAAGTCAGTCTTCTTGTACTTAAGTCGGCACGGTACCTTTTCAATTTAATTCCCATGCAATTTCTGTGTTTCATCGTCAATAAGAAGGTCCAAGGGATACAGTAAACCTGAAGTGAAGCATCGGAATCTATAACTAGTGTCACAGGATGGTTCAAAACATAGACAGTAGGAAGAGTCAGTCTTCTTGTATGTGAGTGGGCATTGTGCCTTCTGTACTTAATTCCCATGCAATTTCTGTGTTTCATTGTCAATAAGAAGGTCAGAGTGATACAGTAAACCTGAAGTGAAGCATCGGAATCCAAAACTAGTGTCACAGGAATGGTTCAAAACATAGACAGTAGGAAGAGTCAGTCTTCTTGTACTTAAGTCGGCATTGTGCCTTTTGTATTTAATTGCGATGCAATTTCTGTGTTTCATCGTCAATAAGAACTTCGAAGGTATACAGTAAACCTGAAGTGTAGCATCGGAATCTATAACTAGTGTCACAGGAATGGTTCAAAACATAGGCAGTAAGAAGATTCAGGCTTCTTGTACTTAAGTCGGCATTGTGCCTTTTCTATTAAATTCCGATGCAATTTCTGTGTTTCATCGTCAATAAGAAGGTCCAAGGGATACAGTAAACTTGAAGTGAAGCATCGGAATGTATAACTAGTGTCACAGGAATGGTTCAAAACATAGTCAGTAAGAATAAACAGTGTTCTTGTCCTTAAGTCGGCATTGTGCCTTTTTTATTTAATTCTGATGCAATTTCTGTGTTTCATTGTCAACAAGAAGGTCCAAGGGATACAGTAAACCTGGAGTGAAGCATCAGAATCTATAACTAGTGTCACAGGAATGGTTCAAAACATAGTCAGTAAGAAGAAACAGTCTTCTTGTCCTTAAGTCGGCATTGTGCCTTTTTTATTTAATTCCGATGCAATTTCTGTGTTTCATTGTCAACAAGAAGGTCCAAGGGATACAGCAAACCTGGAGTGGAGCATCGGAATCTATAATTAGTGTCACAGTAATGGTTCAAAACATTGACAGTAAGAAGAGTCAGTCTTCTTGTACTTAAGTCGGCATTGTACCTTTCGTATTTAGTTTCGATGCAATTTCTGTGTTTCATCGTCAATAAGAAGGTCCAAGGAATACAGTAAACCTGAATTGAAGTATCGGAATCTATAACTAGTGTCACTGGAATGGTTCAAAATATTGACAGTAAGAAGAGTCAGTCTTCTTGTAGTTAAGTCGGCATTGTGCCTTGTGTATTTAATTCCGATACAATTCCTGTGATTCATCGTCAATAAGAAGGTCCAAGCGATACAGTAAACCTGAAGTGAAGCATCAGACTCTATTACTAGTGTCACAGAATTGGTTCAAAACATAGACAGTAGGAAGAGTCAGTCATCTTGTACTTAATTCGGCATTGTGCCTTTTGTATTTAATTCCGATGAAATTTCTGTGTTTCATCGTCAATAAGAAGGTCCAAGGAATTCAGTAAACCTGAAGTGAAGCATCGGAATCTATAACTAGTGTCACTGGAATGGTTCAAAATATAGACAGTAAGAAGAGTCAGTCTTCTTGTCCTTAAGTCGGCATTGTGCCTTTTGTATTTAATTCCGATCCAATTTCTGTGATTCATAGTCAATAAGAAGTTCCAAGGGATACAGTAAACCTGAAGTGAAGCTTTGGACTCTATAACTAGTGTCACAGAATTGGTTCAAAACATAGACAGTAGGAAGAGTCAGTCCTCTTGTACTTAAGTCGGCATTGTGCCTTTTGTGTTTAATTCCGATGCAATTTCTGTGTTTCATCGTCATTAAGAAGGTCCAAGGGAAACAGTATACCTGAAGTGAAGCATCGGAATCTATAACTAGTGTCACAGGAATGGTTCAAATCATAGACAGTAAGAAGAGTCAGTCTTCTTGTACTTAAGTCGGCATTGTGGCTTTTGTATTTAATTACGATGCAATTTCTGTGTTTCATCGTCAATAAGAAGGTCAGAGGGATACAGTAAACCTGAAGTGAAGCATCGGAATCTATAACTAGTGTCACAGGAATGGTTCAAAACATAGTCAGTAAGAAGAGTCAGTCTTCTTGTGCTTAAGTTGACATTGTGTCTTTTCTATTTAATTCCGATGCATTTTCTGTGTTTCATCGTCAATAGAATGTCCAAGGTATACAGTAAACCTGAAGTAAAGGGTCGGAATCTATAACTAGTGACACAGCAGTGGTTCAAACTATAATCACTATGAAGTGTCAGTCTTCTTGTACTTAAGTCGGCATTGTGCTTTTTCTATTTAATTCCGATGCAATTTCTGTGTTTCATCGTCAAAAAGAAGGTCCAAGGGATACAGTAAACCAGGAGTGAAGCATCGGAATCTATAACAAGTGTCAATGGAATGGTTCAATACATAGACAGTAAGAAGAGTCAGTCTTCTTGTACTTAAGTCGGCACTGTGCCTTTTCTATTTAATTCCGAAGCAATCTCTGTGTTTCATCGTCAATAAGAAGGTCAGAGGGATACAGTAAACCTGAAGTGAAGCATCGGAATCTATAACTAGTGTCACAGGAATAGTTAAAAACATAGTCAGTAAGAAGTCAGTCTTCTTGTACTTAAGTCGGCACGGTACCTTTTCAATTTAATTCCCATGCAATTTCTGTGTTTCATCGTCAGTAAGAAGGTCCAAGGGATACAGTAAACCTGAAGTGAAGCATCGGAATCTATAACTAGTGTCACAGGATGGTTCAAAACATAGACAGTAGGAAGAGTCAGTCTTCTTGTATGTAAGTGGGCATTGTGCCTTCTGTACTTAATTCCCATGCAATTTCTGTGTTTCATTGTCAATAAGAAGGTCAGAGTGATACAGTAAACCTGAAGTGAAGCATCGGAATCCAAAACTAGTGTCACAGGAATGGTTCAAAACATAGACATTAGGAAGAGTCAGTCTTCTTGTACTTAAGTCGGCATTGTGCCTTTTGTATTTAATTGCGATGCAATTTCTGTGTTTCATCGTCAATAAGAACTTCCAAGGTATACAGTAAACCTGAAGTGTAGCATCGGAATCTATAACTAGTGTCACAGGAATGGTTCAAAACATAGGCAGTAAGAAGAGTCAGGCTTCTTGTACTTAAGTCGGCATTGTGCCTTTTTTATTTAATTCCGATGCAATTTCTGTGTTTCATTGTCAACAAGAAGGTCCAAGGGATACAGTAAACCTGGAGTGAAGCATCAGAATCTATAACTAGTGTCACAGGAATGGTTCAAAACATAGTCAGTAAGAAGAAACAGTCTTCTTGTCCTTAAGTCGGCATTGTGCCTTTTTTATTTAATTCCGATGCAATATCTGTGTTTCATTGTCAACAAGAAGGTCCAAGGGATACAGCAAACCTGGAGTGGAGCATCGGAATCTATAACTAGTGTCACAGTAATGGTTCAAAACATTGACAGTAAGAAGAGTCAGTCTTCTTGTACTTAAGTCGGCATTGTACCTTTTGTATTTAGTTTCGATGCAATTTCTGTGTTTCATCGTCAATAAGAAGGTCCAAGGAATACAGTAAACCTGAATTGAAGTATCGGAATCTATAACTAGTGACACTGGAATGGTTCAAAATATTGACAGTAAGAAGAGTCAGTCTTCTTGTAGTTAAGTCGGCATTGTGCCTTGTGTATTTAATTCCGATACAATTCCTGTGATTCATCGTCAATAAGAAGGTCCAAGCGATACAGTAAACCTGAAGTGAAGCATCGGACTCTATTACTAGTGTCACAGAATTGGTTCAAAACATAGACTGTAGGAAGAGTCAGTCATCTTGTACTTAATTCGGCATTGTGCCTTTTGTATTTAATTCCGATGAAATTTCTGTGTTTCATCGTCAATAAGAAGGTCAGAGGGATACAGTAAACCTGAAGTGAAGCATCGGAATCTATAACTAGTGTCACAGGAATGGTTCAAAACATAGTCAGTAAGAAGAGTCAGTCTTCTTGTCCTTAAGTCGGCATTGTGCCTTTTCTATTTAATTCCGATGCAATTTCTGTGTTTCATCGTCAATAAGAAGGTCCAAGGGATACGGTAAACCTGGAGTGAAGCATCGGAATCTATAACTAGTGTCACAGGAATGGTTCAAATCATAGACAGTAAGAAGAGTCAGTCTTCTTGTGCTTAAGTTGACATTGTGTCTTTTCTATTTAATTCCGATGCATTTTCTGTGTTTCATCGTCAATAGAATGTCCAAGGTATACAGTAAACCTGAAGTAAAGGGTCGGAATCTATAACTAGTGACACAGCAGTGGTTCAAACTATAATCACTAAGAAGTGTCAGTCTTCTCGTACTTAAGTCGGCATCGTGTTTTTTCTATTTAATTCCGATGCAATTTCTGTGTTTCACCGTCAAAAAGAAGGTCCAAGGGATACAGTAAACCAGGAGTGAAGCATCGGAATCTATAACTAGTGTCAATGGAATGGTTCAATACATAGACAGTAAGAAGAGTCAGTCTTCCTGTGTTTAAGTCGGCACTGTGCCTTTTCTATTTAATTCCGAAGCAATCTCTGTGTTTCATCTTCAATAAGAAGGTCAGAGGGATACAGTAAACCTGAAGTGAAGCATCGGAATCTATAACTAGTGTCACAGGAATATTTAAAAACATAGTCAGTAAGAAGTCAGTCTTCTTGTACTTAAGTCGGCACGGTACCTTTTCAATTTAATTCCCATGCAATTTCTGTGTTTCATCGTCAATAAGAAGGTCCAAGGGATACAGTAAACCTGAAGTAAAGCATCGGAATCTATAACTAGTGTCACAGGAATTCTTCAAACATAGTCAGTAAGAAGAGTCAGTCTTCTTGTACTTAAGTCCGCATTCTGCCTTTCGTATTTAATTCCGATGCAATGTCTGTGTTTCACCGTCAATAAGAAGTTCAGAGGGATACAGTAATCCTGAAGTGAAGCATCGGAATCTATAACTAATGTCACAGGAATGGTTCAAACATTGACAGTAAGAAGAGTCAGTCTTCGGGTACTTAAGGTGGCATTGTCCCTTTTGTATTTAATTCCGATGCAATTTCCATGTTTCATCGTTAATAAGAAGGTCAGAGGGATACAGTAAACCTGAAATGGAGCATCGGAATCTATAACTAGTGTCACAGGAATGGTTCAAGGCATAGTCAGTAAGAAGAGTCAGTCTTTGGGAACTTGAGTCGGCATTGTCCCATTTGTATTTAATTCCGATGCAATTTCTGTGTTTCATTGTCAATAAGAAGGTCAGAGGGATACAGTAAACCTGAAGTGAAGCATCGGAATCCAAAACTAGTGTTACAGGAAGGGTTCAAAACATAGACAGTGGGAAGAGTCAGTCTTCTTGTACTTAAGTCGGCATTGTGCCTTTTGTATTTAATTCCGATGCTATGTCTGTGCTTCATCGTCAATAAGAAGGTCCAAGGTATACAGTAAACCTGAAGTGAAGCATCGCAATTTATAACTAGTGTCACAGGAATGGTTCAAAACATAGTCAGTAAGAAGAGTCAGTCTTCTTGTACTTAAGTCGGCATTGTGCGTTTTCTATTTAATTCCGAAGCAATTTCTATGTTTCATCGTCAATAAAAAGGTCCAAGGGATACAGTAAACCTGGAGTGAAGCATCGGAACTATAACTAGTGTCACATTAATGGTTCAAAACATAGACAGTAAGAAGAGTCAGTCTTCTTGTACTTAAGTCGACATTGTGCCTTTTCTATTTAATTCCGATGCAATTTCTGTGTTTCATCGTCAATAAGAATGTCCAAGGTATACAGTAAACCTGAAGTAAAGCGTCGGAATCTATAACTAGTGTCAGAGCAATGGTTCAAACTATAATCACTAAGACGAGTCAGTCTTCTTGTACTTAAGTCGGCATTGTGCCTTTTCTATTTAATTCCGATGCAATTTCTGTGTTTCATCGTCAATAAGAAGGTCCAAGGGATACAGTAAACCTGGAGCGAAGCATCGGAATCTATAACTAGTGTCACAGGAATGGATCAAAACATAGACAGTAAGAGGAGTCAGTTTTCTTGTACTTAAGTCGGCATTGTGCCTTTTCTATTTATTTCCGATGCAATTTCTGTGTTTCATCGTCAATAAGGTCAGAGGGATACAGTAAACCTGAAGTGATGCATCGGAATCTATAACTAGTGTCACAGGAATGGTTCAAAACATAGTGAGTAAAAAGAGTCAGTCTTCTTGTACTTAAGTCGGCATTGTGCATTTTGTATTTAATTCCGATGCAATTTCTGTGTTTCATCGTCAATAAGAAGGTCAGAGGGCTACAGTAAACCTGAAGTGAAGCATCGGAATCTACAACTAGTGTCACAGGAATGGTTGAAACATAGACAGTAGGAATAGACAGTCTTCTTGTACTTAAGTCGGCATTGTGCCTTTTGTATTTAATTCCGATGCAATTTCTGTGTTTCATCGTCAATAAGAAGGTCCAAGGGATACAGTAAACATGAAGTGAAGCATCGGAATCTATAACTAGTGTCACAGGAATGATTCAAAACATAGTCAGTAAGAAGAAACAGTCTTCTTGTCCTTAAGTCGACATTGTGCCTTTTTTATTTAATTCCGATGCAATTTCTGTGTTTCATTGTCAACAAGAAGGTCCAAGGGATACAGCAAACCTGGAGTGAAGCATCGGAATCTATAACTAGTGTCACAGGAATGGTTCAAAACATAGACAGTAAGAAGAGTCAGTCTTCATGTGCTTAATTTGACATTGTGTCTTATCTATTTAATTCCGATGCATTTTCTGTGTTTCATCGTCAATAAGAATGTCCAAGGTATACAGTAAACCTGAAGTAAAGCGTCGGAATCTATAACTAGTGACACAGCAGTGGTTCAAACTATAATCACTAAGAAGAGTCAGTCTTTTTGTACTTAAGTCGGCATTGTGCTTTTTCTATTTAATTCCGATGCAATTTCTGTGTTTCATCGTCAAAAAGAAGGTCCAAGGGATACAGTAAACCAGGAGTGAAGCATCGGAATCTATAACTAGTGTCAATGGAATGGTTCAATACATAGACAGTAGGAAGAGTCAGTCTTCTTCTACTTAAGTCGGCACTGTGCCTTTTCTATTTAATTCCGAAGCAATCTCTGTGTTTCATCGTCAATAATAAGGTCAGAGGGATACAGTAAACCTGAAGTGAAGCATCGGAATCTATAACTAGTGTCACAGGAATAGTTAAAAACATAGTCAGTAAGAAGTCAGTCTTCTTGTACTTAAGTCGGCACGGAACCTTTTCAATTTAATTCCCATGCAATTTCTGTGTTTCATCGTCAATAAGAAGGTCCAAGGGATACAGTAAACCTGAAGTGAAGCATCGGAATCTATAACTAGTGTCACAGGAATGGTTCAAAACATAGCAGTAGGAAGAGTCAGTCTTCTTGTATGTAAGTGGGCATTGTGCTTTCTGTATTTAATTCCCATGCAATTTCTGTGTTTCATTGTCAATAAGAAGGTCAGAGGGATATAGTAAACCTGAAGTGAAGCATCGGAATCCAAAACTAGTGTCACAGGAATGGTTCAAAACATAGACAGTAGGAAGAGTCAGTCTTCTTGTACTTAAGTCGGCATTGTGCCTGTTGTATTTAATTGCGATGCAATTTCTGTGTTTCATCGTCAATAAGAACTTTCAAGGTATACAGTAAACCTGAAGTGTAGCATCGGAATCTATAACTAGTGTCACAGGAATGGTTCAAAACATAGGCAGTAAGAAGAGTCAGGCTTCTTGTACTTAAGTCGGCATTGTGCCTTTTCTATTAAATTCCGATGCAATTTCTGTGATTCATCGTCAATAAGGAGGTCCAAGGGATATAGTAAACCTGAAGTGAAGCATCGGAATCCAAAACTAGTGTCACAGGAATGGTTCAAAACATAGACAGTAGGAAGAGTCAGTCTTCTTGTCCTTAAGTCGGCATTGTGCCTTTTGTATTTAATTCCGATCCAATTTCTGTGATTCATAGTCAATAAGAAGTTCCAAGGGATACAGTAAACCTGAAGTGAAGCTTTGGACTCTATAACTAGTGTCACAGAGTTGGTTCAAAACATAGACAGTAGGAAGAGTCAGTCCTCTTGTACTTAAGTCGGCATTGTGCCTTTTGTATTTAATTCCGATGCAATTTCTGTGTTTCATCGTCAATAAGAAGGTCCAAGGGAAACAGTATACCTGAAGTGAAGCATCGGAATCTATAACTAGTGTCACAGGAATGGTTCAAATCATAGACAGTAAGAAGAGTCAGTCTTCTTGTACTTAAGTCGGCATTGTGGCTTTTGTATTTAATTACGATGCAATTTCTGTGTTTCATCGTCAATAAGAAGGTCAGAGGGATACAGTAAACCTTAAGTGAAGCATCGGAATCTATAACTAGTGTCACAGGAATGGTTCAAAACATAGTCAGTAAGAAGAGTCAGTCTTCTTGTCCTTAAGTCGGCATTGTGCCTTTTCTATTTAATTCCGATGCAATTTCTGTGTTTCATCGTCAATAAGAAGGTCCAAGGGATACAGTAAACATGGAGTGAAGCATCGGAATCTCTAACTAGTGTCACAGGAATGGTTCAAATCATAGACTGTAAGAAGAGTCAGTCTTCTTGTGCTTAAGTTGACATTGTGTCTTTTCTATTTAATTCCGATGCATTTTCTGTGTTTCATCGTCAATAGAATGTCCAAGGTATACAGTAAACCTGAAGTAAAGGGTCGGAATCTATAACTAGTGACACAGCAGTGGTTCAAACTATAATCACTAAGAAGTGTCAGTCTTCTTGTACTTAAGTCGGCATTGTGCCTTTTCTATTTAATTCCGAAGCAATCTCTGTGTTTCATCGTCAAAAAGAAGGTCCAAGGGATACAGTAAACCAGGAGTGAAGCATCGGAATGTATAACAAGTGTCAATGGAATGGTTCAATACATAGACAGTAAGAAGAGTCAGTCTTCTTGTACTTAAGTCGGCACTGTGCCTTTTCTATTTAATTCCGAAGCAATCTCTGTGTTTCATCGTCAATAAGAAGGTCAGAGGGATACAGTAAACCTGAAGTGAAGCATCGGAATCTATAACTAGTGTCACAGGAATAGTTAAAAACATAGTCAGTAAGAAGTCAGTCTTCTTGTACTTAAGTCGGCACGGTACCTTTTCAATTTAATTCCCATGCAATTTCTGTGTTTCATCGTCAATAAGATGGTCCAAGGGATACAGTAAACCTGAAGTGAAGCATCGGAATCTATAACTAGTGTCACAGGATGGTTCAAAACATAGACAGTAGGAAGAGTCAGTCTTCTTGTATGTAAGTGGGCATTGTGCCTTCTGTACTTAATTCCCATGCAATTTCTGTGTTTCATTGTCAATAAGAAGGTCAGAGTGATACAGTAAACCTGAAGTGAAGCATCGGAATCCAAAACTAGTGTCACAGGAATGGTTCAAAACATAGACAGTAGGAAGAGTCAGTCTTCTTGTACTTAAGTCGGCATTGTGCCTTTTGTATTTAATTGCGATGCAATTTCTGTGTTTCATCGTCAATAAGAACTTCCAAGGTATACAGTAAACCTGAAGTGTAGCTTCGGAATCTATGACTAGTGTCACAGGAATGGTTCAAAACATAGGCAGTAAGAAGAGTCAGGCTTCTTGTACTTAAGTCGGCATTGTGCCTTTTCTATTAAATTCCGATGCAATATCTGTGTTTCATCGTCAATAAGAAGGTCCAAGGGATACAGTAAACTTGAAGTGAAGCATCGGAATCTATAACTAGTGTCACAGGAATGGTTCAAAACATAGTCAGTAAGAAGAAACAGTCTTCTTGTCCTTAAGTCGGCATTGTGCCTTTTTTATTTAATTCCGATGCAATTTCTGTGTTTCATTGTCAATAAGAAGTTCCAAGGGATACAGTAAACCTGAAGTGAAGCTTTGGACTCTATAACTAGTGTCACAGAATTGGTTCAAAACATAGACAGTAGGAAGAGTCAGTCCTCTTGCACTTAAGTCGGCATTGTGCCTTTTGTATTTAATTCCGATGCAATTTCTGTGTTTCATCGTCAATAAGAAGGTCCAAAGGAAACAGTAAACCTGAAGTGAAGCATCGGAATGTATAACTAGTGTCACAGTAATGGTTCAAATCATAGACAGTAAGAAGAGTCAGTCTTCTTGTACTTAAGTCGGCATTGTGGCTTTTGTATTTAATTACGATGCAATTTCTGTGTTTCATCGTCAATAAGAAGGTCAGAGGGAAACAGTAAACCTGAAGTGAAGCATCGGAATCTATAACTAGTGTCACAGGAATGGTTGAAAACATAGTCAGTAAGAAGAGTCAGTCTTCTTGTACTTAAGTCGGCATTGTGCCTTTTCTATTTAATTCCGATGCAATATCTGTGTTACATCGTCAATAAGAATGTCCAAGGTATACAGTAAACCTGAAGTAAAGCGTCGGAATCTATAACTAGTGACACAGCAGTGGTTCAAACAATAATCACTAAGAAGAGTCAGCCTTCTTGTACTTAAGTCGGCATTGTGCTTTTTCTATTTAATTCCCATGCAATTTCTGTGTTTCATCGTCAAAAAGAAGGTCCAAGGGATACAGTAAACCAGGAGTGTAGCATCGGAATCTATAACTAGTGTCAATGGAATGGTTCAATACATAGACAGTAAGAAGAGTCAGTCTTCTTGTACTTAAGTCGGCACTGTGCCTTTTCTATTTAATTCCGAAGCAATCTCTGTGTTTCATCGTCAATAAGAAGGTCAGAATGATACAGTAAACCTGAAGTGAAGCATCGGAATCTATAACTAGTAGTCACAGGAATGGTTAAAAACATAGTCAGTAAGAAGTCAGTCTTCTTGTACTTAAGTCGGCACGGTACATTTTCAATTTAATTCCCATGCAATTTCTGTGTTTCATCGACAATAAGAAGGTCCAAGGGATACAGTAAACCTGAAGTGAAGCATCGGAATCTATAACTAGTGTCACAGGAATGGTTCAAAACTAAGTCAGTAAGAAGAGTCAGTCTTCTTGCATTTAAGTCGGAATTGTGCCTTTTCTACTTAATTCCGACGCAATTTCTGTGTTTCATCGTCAATAACAAGGTCCAAGGGATACAGTGAACCTGGAGTGAGACATCGGAATCCATAACTAGTGTCAATGGAATGGGTCAAAACATAGACAGTAAGAAGAGTAAGTCTTCTTGTACTTAAGTCGGCATTATGCCTTTTGTATTTAATTCCGATGCAATTTCTGAGTTTCATCGTCTATAAGAAGGTCAGAGGGATACAGTAAACCTGAAGTGAAGCGTTGGAATTTGTAACTAGTGTCACAGGAATGGTTCAAAACAGAGTCAGTAAGAGGAGTCAGTCTTCTTGTCCTTAAGTCGGCATTGTGCATTTTGTATTTAATTCCGATGCAATTTCTGTGTTTCATCGGCAATAAGGTCAGAGGGATACAGTAAACATGAAGTCAAACATCGGAATCTATAACTAGTGTCACAGGAATGGTTCAAAACATAGACAGTAGGAAGAGTCAGTCTTCTTGTACTTAAGTCGGCATTGTGCCTTTTGTATTTAATTGCGATGCAATTTCTGTGTTTCATCGTCAATAAGAACTTCCAAGGTATACAGTAAACCTGAAGTGTAGCATCGGAATCTATAACTAGTGTCACAGGAATGGTTCAAAACATAGACAGTAGGAAGAGTCAGTCTTCTTGTACTTAAGTCGACATTGTGCCTTTTGTATTTAATTCCAATGCGATTTCTGTGTTTCATCGTGAATAAGAAGGTCAGAGGGATACAAAAAACCTGAAGTGAATCATCGGAATCTATAACTAGTGTCACAGGAATGGTTCAAAACTAAGTCAGTAAGAAGAGTCAGTCTTCTTGTCCTTAAGTCGGCATTGTGCCTTTTGTATTTAATTCCGATGCAATTTCCGTGTTTCATCGTCAATAAGAAAGTCCAGGGGATACAGTAAACCTGGAGTGTAGCATCGGGATCCATAACTAGTGTCACAGGAATGGTTCAAAACATAGACAGTATGAAGAGTCAGTCTTCTTGTACTTAAGTCGGCATTGTGGGTTTTGTGTTTAATTACGATGCAATTTCTGTGTTTCATCGTCAATAAGTAGGTCAGAGGGATACAGTAAACCTGAAGTGAAGCATCCGAATCTATAACTAGACTCACAGGAATGGTTCAAAACATAGTAAGTAAGAAGAGTCAGTCTTCTTGTCCTTAAGTCGGCATTGTGCCTTTGGTATTTAATTACGATGCAATTTCTGTGTTTCATCGGCTATAAAGTCAGAGGGATACAGTAAACCTGAAGTGAAGAATCGGAATCTATAACTAGTGTCACAGGAATGGTTCAAAGCATAGACAGTAGGAACAGTCAGTCTTCTTTTACTTAAGTCGGCATTGTGCCTTTTGTATTTAATTCCGATGCAATTTCTGTGTTTCATTGTCAATAAGAAGGTCAGAGGGATACAGTAAACCTGAAGTGAAGCATCGGAATCCAAAACTAGTGTCACAGGAAGGGTTCAAAATATAGACAGTGGGAAGAGTCAGTCTTCTTGTACGTAAGTCGGCATTGTGCCTTTTGTATTTAATTCCGATGCTATTTCTGTGTTTCATCGTCAATAAGAAGGTCCAAGGTATACAGTAAACCTGAAGTGAAGCATCGCAATCTATAACTAGTGTCACAGGTATGGTTTAAAACATAGTCAGTAAGAAGAGTTAGTCTTCTTGTACTTAAGTCGGCATTGTGCGTTTTCTATTTAATTCCGATGCAATTTCTGTGTTTCATCGTCAATAAAAAGATCCAAAGGATACAGTAAACCTGGAGTGAAGCATCGGAATCTATAACTAGTGTCACAGGAATGGTTCAAAACATAGACAGTAAGAAGAGTCAGTCTTCTTGTACTTAAGCCGGCATTGTGCCTTATCTATTTATTTCCGATGCAATTTCTGTGTTTCATCGTCAATAAGAAGGTCAGAGGGATACAGTAAACCTGAAGTGAAGCATCGGAATCTATAACTAGTGTCACAGGAATGGTTCAAAAGATAGTCAGTAAGAAGAGTCAGTCTTCTTGTACTTAAGTCGGCATTGTGCCTTTTGTATTTAATTCCGATGCAATTTCTGTGTTTCATCGTCAATAAGAACGTTAGAGGGCTACAGTAAACCTGAAGTGAAGCATCGGAATCTACAACTAGTGTCACAGCAATGGTTGAAACATAGACAGTAAGAATAGACAGTCTTCTTGTACTTAAGTCGGCATTGTGCCTTTTGTATTTAATTCCGATGCAATTTCTGTGTTTCATCGTCAATAAGAAGGTCCAAGGGATACAGTAAACATGAAGTGAAGCATCGGAATCTATAACTAGTGTCACAGGAATGGTTCAAAACATAGTCAGTAAGAAGAAGCAGTCTTCTTGTCCTTAAGTCGGCATTGTGCCTTTTTTATTTAATTCCGATGCAATTTCTGTGTTTCATTGTCAACAAGAAGGTCCAAGGGATACAGCAAACCTGGAGTGGAGCATCGGAATCTATAACTAGTGTCACAGTAATGGTTCAAACATTGACAGTAAGAAGAGTCAGTCTTCTTGTACTTAAGTCGGCATTGTACCTTTTGTATTTAGTTTCGATGCAATTACTGTGTTTCATCGTCAATAAGAAGGTCCAAGGAATACAGTAAACCTGAATTGAAGCATCGGAATCTATAACTAGTGTCACTGGAATGGTTCAAAATATAGACAGTAAGAAGAGTCAGTCTTCTTGTAGTCAAGTCGGCATTGTGCCTTGTGTATTTATTTCCGATGCAATTCCTGTGATTCATCGTCAATAAGAAGGTCCAAGCGATACAGTAAACCTGAAGTGAAGCATCGGACTCTATTACTAGGTTCACAGAATTGGTTCAAAACATAGACAGTAGGAAGAGTCAGTCATCTTGTACTTAATTCGGCATTGTGCCTTTTGTATTTACTTCCGATGAAATTTCTGTGTTTCATCGTCAATAAGAAGGTCCAAGGAATTCAGTAAACCTGAAGTGAAGCATCGGAATCTATAACTAGTGTCACTGGAATGGTTCAAATTATAGACAGTAAGAAGAGTCAGTCCTCTTGTCCTTAAGTCGGCATTGTGCCTTTTGTATTTAATTCCGATCCAAATTCTGTGATTCATAGTCAATAAGAAGTTCCAAGGGATACAGTAAACCTGAAGTGAAGCATCGGAATCTATAACTAGTGTCACAGGAATGGTTCAAAACATAGTCAGTAAGAAGAGTCAGTCTTCTTGTACTTAAGTCGGCATTGTGCCTTTTCTATTTAATTCCGATGCAATTTCTGTGTTTGATCGTCAATAAGAAGGTCCAAGGGATACAGTAAACCTGGAGTGAAGCATCGGAATCTATAACTAGTGTCACAGGAATGGTTCAAAACATAGACAGTAAGAAGAGTTTGTCTTCTTGTGCTTAAGTTGACATTGTGTCTTTTCTATTTAATTCCGATGCATTTTCTGTGTTTCATCGTCAATAAGAATGTCCAAGGTATACAGTAAACCTGAAGTAAAGCGTCAGAATCTATAACTAGTGACACAGCAATGGTTCAATCTATAATCATTAAGAAGAGTCAGTCTTCTTGTACATAAGTCGGCATTGTGCTTTTTCTATTTAATTCCGATGCAATTTCTGTGTTTCATCGTCAAAAAGAAGGTCCAAGGGATACAGTAAACCAGGAGTGAAGCATCGGAATCTATAACTAGTGTCAATGGAATGGTTCAATACATAGACAGTAAGAAGAGTCAGTCTTCTTGTACTTAAGTCGGCACTGTGCCTTTTCTATTTAATTCCGAAGCAATCTCTGTGTTTAATCGTCAATAAGAAGGTCGGAGGGATACAGTAAACCTGAAGTGAAGCATCGGAATCTATAAATAGTGTCACAGGAATGGTTAAAAACATAGTCAGTAAGAAGTCAGCCTTCTTGTACTTAAGTCGGCACTGTACCTTCTCAATTTAATTCCCATGCAATTTCTGTGTTTCATCGTCAATAAGAAGGTCCAAGGGATGTAGTAAACCTGGAGTCAAGCATCGGAATCTATAACTAGTGTCACAGGAATGGTTCATAACATAGACAATAAGAAGAGTCAGTCTTCTTGTACTTAAGTCGGCATTGTGCCTTTTATATTTATTTCCGATGCAATTTCTGTGTTTCATCGTCAATAAGAATGTCCAAGGGATACAGTAAAAATGAAGTGAAGCTTCGGAATCTATAACTAGTGTCACAGGAATGGTTCAAATCATTGTCAGTAAGAAGATTCGGTCTTCATGTACTTAAGTCGGCATTGTGCCTTTTGTATATAATTCCGATGCAATTTCTGTGTTTCATCGTCTATAAGAAGGTCCAAGGGATACAGTAAACCTGAAGTGAAGCATCGGAATCTATAACTAGTGTCACAGGAATGGTTCAAAACATAGACAGTAGGAAGAGTCAGTCTTCTTGTATTTAAGTGGGCATTGTGCCTTTTGTATTTAATTCCCATGCAATTTCTGTGTTTCATTGTCAATAAGAAGGTCAGAGGGATACAGTAAACCTGAAGTGAAGCATCGGAATCCAAAACTAGGGTCACAGGAATGGTTCAAACATAGACAGTAGGAAGAGTCAGTCTTCTTGGACTTAAGTCGGCATTGTGCCTTTTGTATTTAATTGCGATGCAATTTCTGTGTATCATCGTCAATAAGAACTTCCAAGGTATACAGTAAACCTGAAGTGTAGCATCGGAATCTATAACTAGTGTCACAGGAATGGTTCAAATCATAGGCAGTAAGAAGAGTCAGGCTTCTTGTACTTAAGTCGGCATTGTGCCTTTTCTATTTAATTCCGATGCAATTTCTGTGTTTGATCGTCAATAAGAATGTCCAAGGGACACAGTAAACCTGGAATGAAGCATCGGAATCTATAACTAGTGTCACAGGAATGGTTCAAAACATAGACAGTAAGAAGAGTCAGTCTTCTTGTCCTTAAGTCGCCATTGTGCCTTTTGTATTTAATTCCGATGCAATTTCTGTGTTTCATCGGCAATAAGGTCAGAGGGATACAGTAAACCTGAAGTCAAGCATCGGAATCTATAACTAGTGTCACAGGAATGGTTCAAAACATAGACAGTAAGAAGAGTAAGTCTTCGTGTACTAAAGTTTGCAATTTGCCTTTTGTATTTTTTCCGATGCAATATCTGTGTTTCATCGTCAATAACAAGGTCCAAGGGATACAGTGAACCTGGAGTGAAGCATCGGAATCCATAACTAGTGTCAATGGAATGGGTCAAAACATAGACAGTAAGAAGAGTCAGTCTTCTTGTACTTAAGTCGGCATTATGCCTTTTGTATTTAATTCCGATGCAATTTCTGTGTTTCATCGTCAATAAGAAGGTCAGAGGGATACAGTAAACCTGAAGTGAAGCATCGGAATCTGTTGCTAGTGTCACAGGAATGGTTCAAAACAGAGTCAGTAAGAAGAGTCAGTCTCCTTGTCCTTAAGTCGGCATTGTGCCTTTTGTATTTAATTCCGATGCTATTTCTGTGTTTCATCGTCAATACGAAGGTCAGAGGGAAACAGTAAACCTGAAGTGAAGCATCGGAATCCATAACTAGTGTCACAGGAATGGTTCAAATCATAGACAGTAAGAACAGTCAGTCCTCTTGTACTTAAGTCGGCATTGTGGCTTTTGTATTTAATTACGATGCAATTTCTGTGTTTGATCGTCAATAAGAAGGTCCAAAGGATACAGTAAACCTGGAGTGAAGCATCGGAATCTATAACTAGTGTCACAGGAATGGTTCAAAACATAGGCAGTAAGAAGAGTCAGTCTTCTTGTCCTTAAGTCGCCATTGTGCCTTTTGTATTTAATTCCGATGCAATTTCTGTGTTTCATCGGCAATAAGGTAAGAGGGATACAGTAAACATGAAGTCAAACATCGGAATCTATAACTAGTGTCACAGGAATGGATCAAAACATAGACAGTAGGAAGAGTCAGCCTTCCTGTATTTAAGTCGGCATTGTGCCTTTTGTATTTAATTCCCATGCAATTTCTGTGTTTCATTGTCAATAAGAAGGTCAGAGGGATACAGTAAATCTGAAGTGAAGCATCGGAATCCTAAACTAGTGTCACAGGAATGGTTCAAAACATAGACAGTAGGAAGAGTCAGTCTTCTTGTACTTAAGTCGGCATTGTGCCTTTTGTATTTAATTGCGATGCAATTTCTGTGTTTCATCGTCAATAAGAACTTCCAAGGTATACAGTAAACCTGAAGTGTAGCATCGGAATCTATAACTAGTGTCACAGGAATGGTTCAAAACATAGACAGTAGGAAGAGTCAGTCTTCTTGTACTTAAGTCGACATTGTGCCTTTTGTATTTAATTCCAATGCGATTTCTGTGTTTCATCGTGAATAAGAAGGTCAGAGGGATACAAAAAACCTGAAGTGAATCATGGGAATCTATAACTAGTGTCACAGGAATGGTTCAAAACTAAGTCAGTAAGAAGAGTCAGTCTTCTTGTCCTTAAGTCGGCATTGTGCCTTTTGTATTTAATTCCGATGCAATTTCCGTGTTTCATCGTCAATAAGAAAGTCCAGGGGATACAGTAAACCTGGAGTGTAGCATCGGGATCCATAACTAGTGTCACAGGAATGGTTCAAAACATAGACAATATGAAGAGTCAGTCTTCTTGTACTTAAGTCGGCATTGTGGGTTTTGTGTTTAATTACGATGCAATTTCTGTGTTTCATCGTCAATAAGTAGGTCAGAGGGATACAGTAAACCTGAAGTGAAGCATCCGAATCTATAACTAGACTCACAGGAATGGTTCAAAACATAGTAAGTAAGAAGAGTCAGTCTTCTTGTCCTTAAGTCGGCATTGTGCCTTTTGTATTTAATTACGATGCAATTTCTGTGTTTCATCGGCTATAAAGTCAGAGGGATACAGTAAACCTGAAGTGAAGAATCGGAATCTATAACTAGTGTCACAGGAATGGTTCAAAGCATAGACAGTAGGAACAGTCAGTCTTCTTTTACTTAAGTCGGCATTGTGCCTTTTGTATTTAATTCCGATGCAATTTCTGTGTTTCATTGTCAATAAGAAGGTCAGAGGGATACAGTAAACCTGAAGTGAAGCATCGGAATCCAAAACTAGTGTCACAGGAAGGGTTCAAAATATAGACAGTGGGAAGAGTCAGTCTTCTTGTACGTAAGTCGGCATTGTGCCTTTTGTATTTAATTCCGATGCTATTTCTGTGTTTCATCGTCAATAAGAAGGTCCAAGGTATACAGTAAACCTGAAGTGAAGCATCGCAATCTATAACTAGTGTCACAGGTATGGTTTAAAACATAGTCAGTAAGAAGAGTTAGTCTTCTTGTACTTAAGTCGGCATTGTGCGTTTTCTATTTAATTCCGATGCAATTTCTGTGTTTCATCGTCAATAAAATGATCCAAGGGATACAGTAAACCTGGAGTGAAGCACCGGAATCTATAACTAGTGTCACAGGAATGGTTCAAAACATAGACAGTAAGAAGAGTCAGTCTTCTTGTACTTAAGTCGGCATTGTGCCTTATCTATTTATTTCCGATGCAATTTCTGTGTTTCATCGTCAATAAGAAGGTCAGAGGGATACTGTAAACCTGAAGTGAAGCATCGGAATCTATAACTAGTGTCACAGGAATGGTTCAAAAGATAGTCAGTAAGAAGAGTCAGTCTTCTTGTACTTAAGTCGGCATTGTGCCTTTTGTATTTAATTCCGATGCAATTTCTGTGTTTCATCGTCAATAAGAACGTTAGAGGGCTACAGTAAACCTGAAGTGAAGCATCGGAATCTACAACTAGTGTCACAGCAATGGTTGAAACATAGACAGTAAGAATAGACAGTCTTCTTGTACTTAAGTCGGCATTGTGCCTTTTGTATTTAATTCCGATGCAATTTCTGTGTTTCATCGTCAATAAGAAGGTCCAAGGGATACAGTAAACATGAAGTGAAGCATCGGAATCTATAACTAGTGTCACAGGAATGGTTCAAAACATAGTCAGTAAGAAGAAGCAGTCTTCTTGTCCTTAAGTCGGCATTGTGCCTTTTTTATTTAATTCCGATGCAATTTCTGTGTTTCATTGTCAACAAGAAGGTCCAAGGGATACAGCAAACCTGGAGTGGAGCATCGGAATCTATAACTAGTGTCACAGTAATGGTTCAAACATTGACAGTAAGAAGAGTCAGTCTTCTTGTACTTAAGTCGGCATTGTACCTTTTGTATTTAGTTTCGATGCAATTACTGTGTTTCATCGTCAATAAGAAGGTCCAAGGAATACAGTAAACCTGAATTGAAGCATCGGAATCTATAACTAGTGTCACTGGAATGGTTCAAAATATAGACAGTAAGAAGAGTCAGTCTTCTTGTAGTCAAGTCGGCATTGTGCCTTGTGTATTTATTTCCGATGCAATTCCTGTGATTCATCGTCAATAAGAAGGTCCAAGCGATACAGTAAACCTGAAGTGAAGCATCGGACTCTATTACTAGGTTCACAGAATTGGTTCAAAACATAGACAGTAGGAAGAGTCAGTCATCTTGTACTTAATTCGGCATTGTGCCTTTTGTATTTACTTCCGATGAAATTTCTGTGTTTCATCGTCAATAAGAAGGTCCAAGGAATTCAGTAAACCTGAAGTGAAGCATCGGAATCTATAACTAGTGTCACTGGAATGGTTCAAATTATAGACAGTAAGAAGAGTCAGTCTTCTTGTCCTTAAGTCGGCATTGTGCCTTTTGTATTTAATTCCGATCCAAATTCTGTGATTCATAGTCAATAAGAAGTTCCAAGGGATACAGTAAACCTGAAGTGAAGCATCGGAATCTATAACTAGTGTCACAGGAATGGTTCAAAACATAGTCAGTAAGAAGAGTCAGTCTTCTTGTACTTAAGTCGGCATTGTGCCTTTTCTATTTAATTCCGATGCAATTTCTGTGTTTGATCGTCAATAAGAAGGTCCAAGGGATACAGTAAACCTGGAGTGAAGCATCGGAATCTATAACTAGTGTCACAGGAATGGTTCAAAACATAGACAGTAAGGAGAGTTTGTCTTCTTGTGCTTAAGTTGACATTGTGTCTTTTCTATTTAATTCCGATGCATTTTCTGTGTTTCATCGTCAATAAGAATGTCCAAGGTATACAGTAAACCTGAAGTAAAGCGTCAGAATCTATAACTAGTGACACAGCAATGGTTCAATCTATAATCATTAAGAAGAGTCAGTCTTCTTGTACATAAGTCGGCATTGTGCTTTTTCTATTTAATTCCGATGCAATTTCTGTGTTTCATCGTCAAAAAGAAGGTCCAAGGGATACAGTAAACCAGGAGTGAAGCATCGGAATCTATAACTAGTGTCAATGGAATGGTTCAATACATAGACAGTAAGAAGAGTCAGTCTTCTTGTACTTAAGTCGGCACTGTGCCTTTTCTATTTAATTCCGAAGCATTCTCTGTGTTTAATCGTCAATAAGAAGGTCGGAGGGATACAGTAAACCTGAAGTGAAGCATCGGAATCTATAAATAGTGTCACAGGAATGGTTAAAAACATAGTCAGTAAGAAGTCAGCCTTCTTGTACTTAAGTCGGCACTGTACCTTCTCAATTTAATTCCCATGCAATTTCTGTGTTTCATCGTCAATAAGAAGGTCCAAGGGATATAGTAAACCTGGAGTCAAGCATCGGAATCTATAACTAGTGTCACAGGAATGGTTCATAACATAGACAATAAGAAGAGTCAGTCTTCTTGTACTTAAGTCGGCATTGTGCCTTTTATATTTATTTCCGATGCAATTTCTGTGTTTCATCGTCAATAAGAATGTCCAAGGGATACAGTAAAAATGAAGTGAAGCTTCGGAATCTATAACTAGTGTCACAGGAATGGTTCAAATCATTGTCAGTAAGAAGATTCGGTCTTCATGTACTTAAGTCGGCATTGTGCCTTTTGTATATAATTCCGATGCAATTTCTGTGTTTCATCGTCTATAAGAAGGTCCAAGGGATACAGTAAACCTGAAGTGAAGCATCGGAATCTATAACTAGTGTCACAGGAATGGTTCAAAACATAGACAGTAGGAAGAGTCAGTCTTCTTGTATTTAAGTGGGCATTGTGCCTTTTGTATTTAATTCCCATGCAATTTCTGTGTTTCATTGTCAATAAGAAGGTCAGAGGGATACAGTAAACCTGAAGTGAAGCATCGGAATCCAAAACTAGGGTCACAGGAATGGTTCAAACATAGACAGTAGGAAGAGTCAGTCTTCTTGGACTTAAGTCGGCATTGTGCCTTTTGTATTTAATTGCGATGCAATTTCTGTGTTTCATCGTCAATAAGAACTTCCAAGGTATACAGTAAACCTGAAGTGTAGCATCGGAATCTATAACTAGTGTCACAGGAATGGTTCAAATCATAGGCAGTAAGAAGAGTCAGGCTTCTTGTACTTAAGTCGGCATTGTGCCTTTTCTATTTAATTCCGATGCAATTTCTGTGTTTAATCGTCAATAAGACGGTCCAAGGGATACAGTGAACCTGGAGTGAAGCATCGGAATCTATAACTAGTGTCACAGGAATGGTTCAAAACATAGGCAGTAAGAAGAGTCAGGCTTCTTGTCCTTAAGTCGGCATTGTGCCTTTTGTATTTAATTCCGATGCAATTTCTGTGTTTCATCGTCAATAAGAAGGTCAGAGGGATACAGTAAACCAGAAGTAAAGCATCGGAATCTATAACTAGTGTCACAGGAATGGTTCAAAACATAGTCAGTAAGAAGAGTCAGTCTTCTTGTACTTAAGTCGGCATTGTGCCTTTTCTATTTAATTCCGATGCAATTTCTGTGTTTGATCGTCAATAAGAAGGTCCAAGGACACAGTAAACCTGGAATGAAGCATCGGAATCTATAACTAGTGTCACAGGAATGGTTCAAAACATAGACAGTAAGAAGAGTCAGTCTTCTTGTCCTTAAGTCGCCATTGTGCCTTTTGTATTTAATTCCGATGCAATTTCTGTGTTTCATCGGCAATAAGGTCAGAGGGATACAGTAAACCTGAAGTCAAGCATCGGAATCTATAACTAGTGTCACAGGAATGGTTCAAAACATAGACAGTAAGAAGAGTAAGTCTTCGTGTACTAAAGTTTGCAATTTGCCTTTTGTATTTTTTCCGATGCAATATCTGTGTTTCATCGTCAATAACAAGGTCCAAGGGATACAGTGAACCTGGAGTGAAGCATCGGAATCCATAACTAGAGTCAATGGAATGGGTCAAAACATAGACAGTAAGAAGAGTCAGTCTTCTTGTACTTAAGTCGGCATTATGCCTTTTGTATTTAATTCCGATGCAATTTCTGTGTTTCATCGTCAATAAGAAGGTCAGAGGGATACAGTAAACCTGAAGTGAAGCATCGGAATCTGGTGCTAGTGTCACAGGAATGGTTCAAAACAGAGTCAGTAAGAAGAGTCAGTCTCCTTGTCCTTAAGTCGGCATTGTGCCTTTTGTATTTAATTCCGATGCAATTTCTGTGTTTCATCGTCAATACGAAGGTCAGAGGGAAACAGTAAACCTGAAGTGAAGCATCGGAATCCATAACTAGTGTCACAGGAATGGTTCAAATCATAGACAGTAAGAAGAGTCAGTCTTCTTGTACTTAAGTCGGCATTGTGGCTTTTTCTATTTAATTCCGATGCAATTTCTGTGTTTCATGGTCAAAAAGAAGGTCCAAGGGATACAGTAAACCTGGAGTGAAGCATCGGAATCTATAACTAGTGTCACAGGCATGGTTCTAAACATAGACAGTAAGAAGAGTCAGTCTTCTTGTGCATAAGTCTGCATTGTGCCTTTTCTATTTAATTCCGATGCAATTTCTGTGTTTCATCGTCAATAAGAAGGTCAGAGGGATACAGTAAACCTGAAGTGAAGCATCGGAATCTATAACTAGTGTCACAGGAATGGTTCAAAACATAGTCAGTAAGAAGAGTCAGTCTGCTTGTACTTAAGTCGGCATTGTGCCTTTTCTATTTAATTCCGATGCAATTTCTGTGTTTCATCGTCAATAAGAAGGTCCAAGGGATACAGTAGACCTGGAGTGAAGCATCGGAATCTATAACTAGTGTCAATGGAATGGTTCAATACATAGACAGTAAGAAGAGTCAGTCTTCTTGTACTTAAGTCGGCATTGTGCCTTTTGTATTTAATTGCGATGCAATTTCTGAGTTCCATCGTCAATAAGAAGGTCAGAGGGATACAGTAAACCTGAGGTGAAGCATCGGAATCTATAACTAGTGTCACAGGAATGGTTCAAAACATAGTCAGTAAAAGAGTCAGTCTATTTGCCCTTAAGTCGGCATTGTGCCTTTTGTATTTAATTCCGATGCAATTTCTGTGTTTCATCGTCAATAAGAAGGTCTAAGGGATATAGTAAACCTGGAGTGAAGCATCGGAATCTATAACTAGTGTCGCAGGAATGGTTCATAACATAGACAGTAAGAAGAGTCAGTCTTCTTGTACTTAAGTTGGCATTGTGCTTTTTATATTTATTTCCGATGCAATTTCTGTGTTTCATCGTCAATAAGAATGTCCAAGGGATACAGTAAAAATGAAGTGAAGGATCGGAATCTATAACTAGTGTCACAGGAATGGTTCAAATCATTGTCAGTAAGATGATTCGGTCCTCATGTACTTAAGTAGGCATTGTGCTTTTTGTATATAATTCCGATGCAATTTCTGTGTTTCATCGTCTATAAGAAGGTCCAAGGGATACAGTAAACCTGAAGTGAAGCATCGGAATCTACAACTAGTGCCACAGGAATGGTTCAAAACATAGACAGTAAGATGAGTCAGTCTTCATGTACTTAAGTTGGCATTGTGCCTTTTCTATTTAATTCCGATGCAATCTCTGTGTTTCATCGTCAATAAGAAGGTCAGAGGAATACAAAAAACCTGAAGTGAAGCATCGGAATCTATAACTAGTGTCACAGGAATGGTTCAAAACTAAGTCAGTAAGAAGAGTCAGTCTTCTACTCCTTAAGTCGGCTTTGTGCCTTTTGTATTTAATTCCGCTGCAATTTCTGTGTTTCATCGTCAATAAGAAGGTCCAGGGGATACAGTAAACCTGGAGTGTAGCATCGGGATCCATAACTAGTGTCACTGGAATGATTCAAAACATAGACAGTAAGAAGAGTCAGTCTTCGTGTACTAAAGTTGGCAATTTGCCTTTTGTATTTAATTCCGATGCAATTTCTGTGTTTCATCGTCAATAAAAAGGTCCAAGGGATACTGTAAACCTGAAGTGTAGCATCGGAATCTATAACTAGTGTCACAGGAATGGTTCAAAACATAGGCAGTAAGAAGAGTCAGTCTTCTTGTCCTTAAGTCGCCATTGTGCCTTTTGTATTTAATTCCGTTGCAATTTCTGTGTTTCATCGGCAATAAGGTCAGAGGGATACAGTAAACCTGAAGTCAAGCATCGGAATCTATAACTAGTGTCACAGGAATGGTTAAAAACATAGTCAGTAAGAAGTCAGCCTTCTTGTACTTAAGTCGGCACTGTACCTTCTCAATTTAATTCCCATGCAATTTCTGTGTTTCATCGTCAATAAGAAGGTCCAAGGGATATAGTAAACCTGGAGTCAAGCATCGGAATCTATAACTAGTGTCACAGGAATGGTTCATAACATAGACAATAAGAAGAGTCAGTCTTCTTGTACTTAAGTCGGCATTGTGCCTTTTATATTTATTTCCGATGCAATTTCTGTGTTTCATCGTCAATAAGAATGTCCAAGGGATACAGTAAAAATGAAGTGAAGCTTCGGAATCTATAACTAGTGTCACAGGAATGGTTCAAATCATTGTCAGTAAGAAGATTCGGTCTTCATGTACTTAAGTCGGCATTGTGCCTTTTGTATATAATTCCGATGCAATTTCTGTGTTTCATCGTCTATAAGAAGGTCCAAGGGATACAGTAAACCTGAAGTGAAGCATCGGAATCTATAACTAGTGTCACAGGAATGGTTCAAAACATAGACAGTAGGAAGAGTCAGTCTTCTTGTATTTAAGTGGGCATTGTGCCTTTTGTATTTAATTCCCATGCAATTTCTGTGTTTCATTGTCAATAAGAAGGTCAGAGGGATACAGTAAACCTGAAGTGAAGCATCGGAATCCAAAACTAGGGTCAAAGGAATGGTTCAAACATAGACAGTAGGAAGAGTCAGTCTTCTTGGACTTAAGTCGGCATTGTGCCTTTTGTATTTAATTGCGATGCAATTTCTGTGTTTCATCGTCAATAAGAACTTCCAAGGTATACAGTAAACCTGAAGTGTAGCATCGGAATCTATAACTAGTGTCACAGGAATGGTTCAAATCATAGGCAGTAAGAAGAGTCAGGCTTCTTGTACTTAAGTCGGCATTGTGCCTTTTCTATTTAATTCCGATGCAATTTCTGTGTTTAATCGTCAATAAGACGGTCCAAGGGATACAGTGAACCTGGAGTGAAGCATCGGAATCTATAACTAGTGTCACAGGAATGGTTCAAAACATAGGCAGTAAGAAGAGTCAGGCTTCTTGTCCTTAAGTCGGCATTGTGCCTTTTGTATTTAATTCCGATGCAATTTCTGTGTTTCATCGTCAATAAGAAGGTCAGAGGGATACAGTAAACCAGAAGTAAAGCATCGGAATCTATAACTAGTGTCACAGGAATGGTTCAAAACATAGTCAGTAAGAAGAGTCAGTCTTCTTGTACTTAAGTCGGCATTGTGCCTTTTCTATTTAATTCCGATGCAATTTCTGTGTTTGATCGTCAATAAGAAGGTCCAAGGGACACAGTAAACCTGGAATGAAGCATCGGAATCTATAACTAGTGTCACAGGAATGGTTCAAAACATAGACAGTAAGAAGAGTCAGTCTTCTTGTCCTTAAGTCGCCATTGTGCCTTTTGTATTTAATTCCGATGCAATTTCTGTGTTTCATCGGCAATAAGGTCAGAGGGATACAGTAAACCTGAAGTCAAGCATCGGAATCTATAACTAGTGTCACAGGAATGGTTCAAAACATAGACAGTAAGAAGAGTAAGTCTTCGTGTACTAAAGTTTGCAATTTGCCTTTTGTATTTTTTCCGATGCAATATCTGTGTTTCATCGTCAATAACAAGGTCCAAGGGATACAGTGAACCTGGAGTGAAGCATCGGAATCCATAACTAGTGTCAATGGAATGGGTCAAAACATAGACAGTAAGAAGAGTCAGTCTTCTTGTACTTAAGTCGGCATTATGCCTTTTGTATTTAATTCCGATGCAATTTCTGTGTTTCATCGTCAATAAGAAGGTCAGAGGGATACAGTAAACCTGAAGTGAAGCATCGGAATCTGGTGCTAGTGTCACAGGAATGGTTCAAAACAGAGTCAGTAAGAAGAGTCAGTCTCCTTGTCCTTAAGTCGGCATTGTGCCTTTTGTATTTAATTCCGATGCAATTTCTGTGTTTCATCGTCAATACGAAGGTCAGAGGGAAACAGTAAACCTGAAGTGAAGCATCGGAATCCATAACTAGTGTCACAGGAATGGTTCAAATCATAGACAGTAAGAAGAGTCAGTCTTCTTGTACTTAAGTCGGCATTGTGGCTTTTTCTATTTAATTCCGATGCAATTTCTGTGTTTCATGGTCAAAAAGAAGGTCCAAGGGATACAGTAAACCTGGAGTGAAGCATCGGAATCTATAACTAGTGTCACAGGCATGGTTCTAAACATAGACAGTAAGAAGAGTCAGTCTTCTTGTGCATAAGTCTGCATTGTGCCTTTTCTATTTAATTCCGATGCAATTTCTGTGTTTCATCGTCAATAAGAAGGTCAGAGGGATACAGTAAACCTGAAGTGAAGCATCGGAATCTATAACTAGTGTCACAGGAATGGTTCAAAACATAGTCAGTAAGAAGAGTCAGTCTGCTTGTACTTAAGTCGGCATTGTGCCTTTTCTATTTAATTCCGATGCAATTTCTGTGTTTCATCGTCAATAAGAAGGTCCAAGGGATACAGTAGACCTGGAGTGAAGCATCGGAATCTATAACTAGTGTCAATGGAATGGTTCAATACATAGACAGTAAGAAGAGTCAGTCTTCTTGTACTTAAGTCGGCATTGTGCCTTTTGTATTTAATTGCGATGCAATTTCTGAGTTCCATCGTCAATAAGAAGGTCAGAGGGATACAGTAAACCTGAGGTGAAGCATCGGAATCTATAACTAGTGTCACAGGAATGGTTCAAAACATAGTCAGTAAAAGAGTCAGTCTATTTGCCCTTAAGTCGGCATTGTGCCTATTGTATTTAATTCCGATGCAATTTCTGTGTTTCATCGTCAATAAGAAGGTCTAAGGGATATAGTAAACCTGGAGTGAAGCATCGGAATCTATAACTAGTGTCGCAGGAATGGTTCATAACATAGACAGTAAGAAGAGTCAGTCTTCTTGTACTTAAGTTGGCATTGTGCTTTTTATATTTATTTCCGATGCAATTTCTGTGTTTCATCGTCAATAAGAATGTCCAAGGGATACAGTAAAAATGAAGTGAAGGATCGGAATCTATAACTAGTGTCACAGGAATGGTTCAAATCATTGTCAGTAAGATGATTCGGTCCTCATGTACTTAAGTAGGCATTGTGCTTTTTGTATATAATTCCGATGCAATTTCTGTGTTTCATCGTCTATAAGAAGGTCCAAGGGATACAGTAAACCTGAAGTGAAGCATCGGAATCTACAACTAGTGCCACAGGAATGGTTCAAAACATAGACAGTAAGATGAGTCAGTCTTCATGTACTTAAGTTGGCATTGTGCCTTTTCTATTTAATTCCGATGCAATCTCTGTGTTTCATCGTCAATAAGAAGGTCAGAGGAATACAAAAAACCTGAAGTGAAGCATCGGAATCTATAACTAGTGTCACAGGAATGGTTCAAATCTAAGTCAGTAAGAAGAGTCAGTCTTCTACTCCTTAAGTCGGCTTTGTGCCTTTTGTATTTAATTCCGCTGCAATTTCTGTGTTTCATCGTCAATAAGAAGGTCCAGGGGATACAGTAAACCTGGAGTGTAGCATCGGGATCCATAACTAGTGTCACTGGAATGATTCAAAACATAGACAGTAAGAAGAGTCAGTCTTCGTGTACTAAAGTTGGCAATTTGCCTTTTGTATTTAATTCCGATGCAATTTCTGTGTTTCATCGTCAATAAAAAGGTCCAAGGGATACTGTAAACCTGAAGTGTAGCATCGGAATCTATAACTAGTGTCACAGGAATGGTTCAAAACATAGGCAGTAAGAAGAGTCAGTCTTCTTGTCCTTAAGTCGCCATTGTGCCTTTTGTATTTAATTCCGTTGCAATTTCTGTGTTTCATCGGCAATAAGGTCAGAGGGATACAGTAAACCTGAAGTCAAGCATCGGAATCTATAACTAGTGTCACAGGAATGGTTCAAAACATAGACAGTAGGAAGAGTCAGTCTTCTTGTATTTAAGTCGGCATTGTGAATTTTGTATTTAATTCCCATGCAAATTCTGTGTTTCATTGTCAATAAGAAGGTCAGAGGGATACAGTAAACCGAAGTGAAGCATCGGAATCCTAAACTAGTGTCACAGGAATGGTTCAAAACATAGACAGTAGGAAGAGTCAGTCTTCTTGTACTTAAGTCGGCATTGTGCCTTTTGTATTTAATTGCGATGCAATTTCTGTGTTTCATCGTCAATAAGAAGTTCCAAGGTATACAGTAAACCTGAAGTGAAGCATCGGAATCTATAACTAGTGTCACAGGAATGTTTCAAAACATAGGCAGTAAGAAGAGTCAGACTTCTTGTCCTTAAGTCGGCATTGTGCCTTTTGTATTTAATTCCGATGCAATTTCTGTGTTTCATCGTCAATAAGAAGGTCAGAGGGATACAGTAAACCTGAAATAAAGCATCGGAATCAATAACTAGTGTCACAGGAATGGTTCAAAACATAGTCAGTAAGAAGAGTCAGTCTTCTTGTACTTAAGACGGCATTGTGCATTTTCTATTTAATTCCGATGCAATTTCTGTGTTTGATCGTCAATAAGAAGGTCCAAGGGATACAGTAAACCGGGATTGAAGCATCGGAATCTATAACTAGTGTCACAGGAATGGTTCAAAACATAGACAGTATGAAGAGTCAGTCTACTTGTCCTTAAGTCGCCATTGTGCCTTTTGTATTTAATTCCGATTCAATTTCTGTGTTTCATCGGCAATAAGGTCAGAGGGATACAGTAAACCTGAAGTCAAGCATCGGAATCTATAACTAGTGTCACAGGAATGGTTCAAAACATAGACAGTAAGAAGAGTAAGTCTTCGTGTACTAAAGTTTGGAATTTGCCTTTTGTATTTAATTCCGATGCAATATCTGTGTTTCATCGTCAATAACAAGGTCCAAGGGATACAGTGAACCTGGAGTGAAGCATCGGAATCCATAACTAGTGTCAATGGAATGGGTCAAAACATAGACAGTAAGAAGAGTCAGTCTTCTTGTACTTAAGTCGGCATTATGCCTTTTGTATTTAATTCCGATGCAATTTCTGTGTTTCATCGTCAATAAGAAGGTCAGAGGGAAACAGTAAACCTGAAGTGTAGCATCGGATTCTATAACTAGTGTCATAGGAATGGTTCAAAACATAAACAGTAAGAAGAGTCAGTCTTCTTGTCCTTAAGTCGCCATTGTGCCTTTTGCATTTAATTCCGATGCAATTTCTGTGTTTCATCGGCAATAAGGTCAGAGGGATACAGTAAACCTGAAGTCAAGCATCGGAATCTATAACTAGTGTCACAGGAATGGTTCAAAACATAGACAGTAGGAAGAGTCAGTCTTCTTGTATTTAAGTCGGCATTGTGAATTTTGTATTTAATTCCCATGCAAATTCTGTGTTTCATTGTCAATAAGAAGGTCAGAGGGCTACAGTAAACCTGAAGTGAACCGTCGGAATCCTAAACTAGTGTCACAGGAATGGTTCAAAACATAGACAGTAGGAAGAGTCAGTCTTCTTGTACTTAAGTCGGCATTGTGCCTTTTGTATTTAATTGCGATGCAATTTTTGTGTTTCATCGTCAATAAGAACTTCCAAGGTATACAGTAAACCTGAAGTGAAGCATCGGAATCTATAACTAGTGTCACAGGAATGGTTCAAAACATAGGCAGTAAGAAGAGTCAGGCTTCTTGTCCTTAAGTCGGCATTGTGCCTTTTGTATTTAATTCCGATGCAATTTCTGTGTTTCATCGTCAATAAGAAGGTCAGAGGGATACAGTAAACCTGAAGTAAAGCATCGGAATCTATAACTAGTGTCACAGGAATGGTTCAAAACATAGTCAGTAAGAAGAGTCAGTCTTCTTGTACTTAAGTCGGCATTGTGCCTTTTCTATTTAATTCCGATGCCATTTCTGTGTTTGATCGTCAATAAGAAGGTCCAAGGGACACAGTAAACCTGGAATGAAGCATCGGAATCTATAACTAGTGTCACAGGAATGGTTCAAAACATAGACAGTAAGAAGAGTCAGTCTTCTTGTCCTTAAGTCGCCATTGTGCCTTTTGTATTTAATTCCGATGCAATTTCTGTGTTTCATCGGCAATAAGGTCAGAGCGATACAGTAAACCTGAAGTCAAGCATCGGAATCTATAACTAGTGTCACAGGAATGGTTCAAAACATAGACAGTAAGAAGAGTAAGTCTTCGTGTACTAAAGTTTGCAATTTGCCTTTTGTATTTAATTCCGATGCAATATCTGTGTTTCATCGTAAATAACAAGGTCCAAGGGATACAGTGAACCTGGAGTGAAGCATCGGAATCCATAACTAGTGTCAATGGAATGGGTCAAAACATAGACAGTAAGAAGAGTCAGTCTTCTTGTACTTAAGTCGGCATTATGCCTTTTGTATTTAATTCCGATGCAATTTCTGTGTTTCATCGTCAATATGAAGGTCAGAGGGATACAGTAAACCTGGTGTGAAGCATCGGAATCTGTTGCTAGTGTCACAGGAATGGTTCAAAACAGAGTCAGTAAGAAGAGTCAGTCTACTTGTCCTTAAGTCGGCATTGTGCCTTTTGTATTTAATTCCGATGCAATTTCTGTGTTTCATCGTCAATAAGAAGGTCAGAGGGAAACAGTAAACCTGAAGTGAAGCATCGGAATCCATAACTAGTGTCACAGGAATGGTTCAAATCATAGACAGTAAGAAGAGTCAGTCTTCTTGTACTTAAGTCGGCATTGTGGCTTTTTCTATTTAATTCCGATGCAATTTCTGTGTTTCATCGTCAAAAAGAAGGTCCAAGGGATACAGTAAACCTGGAGTGAAGCATCGAAATCTATAACTAGTGTCACAGGAATGGTTCAAAACATAGGCAGTAAGAAGAGTCAGTCTTCTTGTACATAAGTCTGCATTGTGCCTTTTCTATTTAATTCCGATGCAATTTCTGTGTTTCATCGTCAATAAGACGGTCAGAGGCATACAGTAAACCTGAAGTGAAGCATCGGAATCTATAACTAGTGTCACAGGAATGGTTCAAAACATAGTCAGTAAGAAGAGTCAGTCTGCTTGTACTTAAGTCGGCATTGTGCCTTTTCTATTTAATTCCGATGCAATTTTTGTGTTTCATCGTCAATAAGAAGGTCCAAGGGATACAGTAGACCTGGAGTGAAGCATCAGAATCTATAACTAGTGTCAATGGAACGGTTCAATTCATAGACAGTAAGAAGTGTCAGTCTTCTTGTACTTAAGTCGGCATTGTGCCTTTTGTATTTCATTCCGATGCAATTTCAGAGTTTCATTGTCAATAAGAAGGTCAGAGGGATACAGTAAACCCTGATGTGAAGCATCGGAATCTATAACTAGTGTCACAGGAATGGTTAAAAACATAGTCAGTAAGAAGTCAGTCTTCTTGTACTAAAGTCGGCATTGTGCATTTTCAATTTAATTCCCATGCAATATCTGTGTTTCATCGTCAATAAGAAGGTCCAAGGGATACAGTAAACCAGGAGTGAAACATCGGAATCTATAACTAGTGTCAATGGAATGGTTCAATACATAGACAGTAAGAAGAGTCAGTCTTCTTGTACTTAAGTTGGCATTGTGCCTTTTCAATTTAATTCCGATGCAATCTCTGTGTTTCATCGTCAATAAGAAGGTCAGAGGAATACAAAAAACCTGAAGTGAAGCATCGGAATCTATAACTAGTGTCACAGGAATGGTTCAAAACTAAGTCAGTAAGAAGAGTCAGTTTTCTACTCCTTAAGTCGGCTTTGTGCCTTTTGTATTTAATTCCGCTGCAATTTCTGTGATTCATCGTCAATAAGAAGGTCCAGGGGATACAGTAAACCTGGAGTGTAGCATCGGGATCCATAACTAGTGTCACTGGAATGATTCAAAACATAGACAGTAAGAAGAGTCAGTCTTCGTGTACCAAAGTTGGCAATTTGCCCTTTGTATTTAATTCCGATGCAATTTCTGTGTTTCATCGTCAATAAAAAGGTCCAAGGGATACTGTAAACCTGAAGTGAAGCATCGGAATCTATAACTAGTGTCACAGGAATGGTTCAAAACATAGTCAATAAGAAGAGTCGGTCTTCTTGTACTTAAGTCGGCATTGTGCCTTTTCTACTTAATTCCGATGCAATATCTGTGTTTCATCGTCAATAACAAGGTCGAAGGGATACAGTGAACGTGGAGTGAACCTTCGGAATCCATAACCAGTGTCAATGGAATGGGTCAAAACATAGACAGTAAGAAGAGTCAGTCTTCTTGTACTTAAGTCGGCATCATGCCTTTTGTATTTAATTCCGATGCAATTTCTGTGTTTCATCGTCAATAAGAAGGTCAGAGGGATACAGTAAACCTGAAGTGAAGCATCGGAATCTATTGCTAGTGTCACAGGAATGGTTCAAAACAGAGTCAGTAAGAAGAGTCTGTCTTCTTGTCCTTAAGTCGGCATTGTGCCTTTTGTATTTAATTCCGATGCAATTTCTGTGTTTCATCATCAATAAGAAGGTCAGAGGGATACACTAAACCTAAAGTGAAGCATCGGAATCCACAACTAGTGTCACAGGAATGGTTCAAAACATAGACAGTAGGAAGATTCAGCCTTCTTGTACTTAAGTCGGCATTGTGCCTTTTGTATTTAATTCCGATGCTTTTTCTGTGTTTCATCGTCAATAAGAAGGTCCAAGGTATACAGTAAACCTGAAGTAAAGCATCGGAATTTATACTAGTGTCACAGGAATGGTTCAAACATAGTCAGTAAGAAGAGTCAGTCATCTTGTACTTAAGTCGGCATTGTGCCTTTCGCATTTCATTCCGATGCAATTTCTGTGTTTCACCGTCAATAAGAAGGTCACGGGGATACAGTAAACCTGAAGTGAAGCATCGGAATCTATAACTAGTGTCACAGGAATGGTTCAAATATTGACAGTAAGATTAGTCAGTCTTCGAGTACTTAAGTCGGCATTGTCCCTTTTGTATTTAATTCCGATGCAATTTCTGTGTTTTATCGTCAATAAGAAGGTCCAAGGTATATAGTAAACCTGAAGTGAAGCATCGGAGTCTATAACTAGTGTCACAGGAATGGTTCAAAACTAAGTCAGTTAGAAGAGTCAGTCTTCTTGTCCTTAAGTCGGCATTGTGACTTTTGCATTTAATTCCGAAGCAATTTCTGTGTTTCATCGTCAATAAGAAAGTCCAGGGGATACAGTAAACCTGGAGTGTATCATCGGGATCCATAACTAGTGTCACAGGAATGGTTCAAAACATAGACAGTAAGAAGAGTCAGTCTTCGTGTACTAAAGTTGGCAATTTGCCTTTTGTATTTAATTCCGATGCAATTTTTGTCTTTCATCGTCAATACAAAGGTCCAAGGGATACTGTAAACCTGAAGTGAAGCATCGGAATCTATAACTAGTGTCACAGGAATGGTTCAAAACATAGTCAGTAAGAAGAGTCGGTCTTCTTGTACTTAAGTCGGCATTGTGCTTTTTCTACTTAATTCCGATGCCATTTCTGTGTTTCATCGTCAATAACAAGGTCCAAGGGATACAGTGAACCTGGAGTGAAGCATCGGAATCCATAACTAGTGTCAATGGAATGGGTCAAAACATAGACAGTAAGAAGAGTTTGTCTGCATGTACTTAAGTCGGCATTATGCCTTTTGTATTTAATTTCGATGCAATTTCTGTGTTTCATCGTCAATAAGAAGGTCAGAGGGATACAGTAAACCTGAAGTGAAGCATCGGAATCTATTGCTAGTGTCACAGGAATGGTTCAAAACAGAGTCAGTAAGAAGAGTCAGTCTTCTTGTCCTTAAGTCGGCATTGTGCTTTTGTATTTAATTCCGATGCAATTTCTGTGTTTCATCGTCAATAAGAAGGTCGGAGGGATGCACTAAACCTGAAGTGAAGCATCGGAATCCACATCTAGTGTCACAGGAATGGTTCAAATAATAGACAGTAGGAAGAATCAGCCTTCTTGTACTTATGTCGGCTTTGTGCCTTTTGTATTTAATTCCGATGCATTTTCTGTGTTTCATCGTCAATAACAAGGTCCAAGGTATACAGTAAACCTGAAGTAAAGCATCGGAATCAATAACTAGTGTCACAGGAATGGTTCAAACATAGTCAGTAAGAAGAGTCAGTCTTCTTGTACTTTAGTCAGCATTGTGCCTTTCGTATTTAATTCCGATGCAATTTCTGTGTTTCACCGTCAATAAGAAGGTCAGAGGGATACAGTAAACCTGAAGTGAAGCATCGGAATCTATAACTAGTGTCACAGGAATGGTTCAAGACATAGTCAGTAAGAAGAGACAGTCTTCGGGTACTTAAGTCGGCATTGTCCCTTTTGTACTTAATTCCGACGCCATTTCTGTGTTTCATCGTCAATAAGAAGTTCCAAGGGATACAGTAAACCTGAAGTGAAGCATCGGACTCTATAACTAGTGTCACAGAATTGGTTCAAACATAGACAGTAGGAAGAGCCAGTCTTCTTGTACTTAAGTCGGCATTGTGCCTTTTGTATTTAATTCCGATGCAATTTCTGTGTTTCATCGTCAATAAGAAGGTCCAAGGGAAACAGTAAACCTGAAGTGAAGCATCGGAATCTATAACTAGTGTAACAGGAATGGTTCAAATCATAGACAGTAAGAAGAGTCAGTCTTATTGTATTTAAGTCGGCATTGTGGCTTTTGTATTTAATTACGATGCAGTTTCTGTGTTTCATCGTCAATAAGAAGGTCACAGGGATACAGTAAACCTGAAGTGAAGCATCGGAATCTATAACTAGAGTCACAGGAATGGTTCAAAACATAGTCAGTAAGAAGAGTCAGTCTTCGTGTCCTTAAGTCGGCATTGTGCCTTTTGTACTTAATTCCTATGCAATTTCTGTGTTTCATCGGCAATAAAGTCAGAGGGATACAGTAAACCTGAAGTGAAGCATCGGAATCTATAACTAGTGTCACAGGAATGGGTCAAAACATAGACAGTAGGAAGAGTCAGTCTTCTTGTACTTGAGTCGGCATTGTGAGTTTTCTATTTAATTCCGATGCAATTTCGGTGTTTCATCGTCAATAAGAAGGTCATAGGGATACAGTAAACCTGAAGTGAAGCATCGGAATCTGTAACTAGTGTCACAGGAATGGTTCAAACATAGTCAGTAAGAAGAGTCAGTCTTCTTGTACTTAAGTCAGCATTGTGCCTTTTCTATTTAATTCCGATGCAATTTCTGTGTTTCATCGTCAATAAGATGGTCCAAGGTATATGGTAAACCTGAAGTGAAGCATCGGAATCTATAACTAGTGTCACAGGAATGGTTCAAAACTAAGTCAGATAGAAGAGTCAGTCTTCTTGTCCTTAAGTCGGCATTGTGCCATTTGTATTTAATTCCGATGCAATTTCTGTGTTTCATCGTCAATAAGAAGGTCCAGGGAATACAGTAAACGTGGAGTGTATCATCGGGATCCATAACCAGTGTCACAGGAATGGTTCAAAACATAGACAGTAAGAAGAGTCAGCCTTCGTGTACTAAAGTTGGCAATTTGCCTTTTGTATTTAATTCCGATGTAATTTCTGTGTTTCATCGTCAATAGGAACGTCAGAGGGATACAGTAAACCTGAAGTGATGCATCGGAATCTATTGCTAGTGTCACAGGAATGGTTCAAAACATAGTCAGTAAGAAGAGTCGGTCTTCTTGTACTTAAGTCGGCATTGTGCCTTTTCCACTTAATTCCGATGCAATTTCTGTGTTTCATCGTCAATAACCAGGTCCAAGGGATACAGTGAACCTGGAGTGAACCTTCGGAATCCATAACCAGTGTCAATGGAATGGGTCAAAACATAGACAGTAAGAAGAGTCAGTCTTCTTGTACTTAAGTCGGCATCATGCCTTTTGTATTTAATTCCGATGCAATTTCTGTGTTTCATCGTCAATAAGAAGGTCAGAGGGATACAGTAAACCTGAAGTGAAGCATCGGAATCTATTGCTAGTGTCACAGGAATGGTTCAAAACAGAGTCAGTAAGAAGAGTCAGTCTTCTTGTACTTAAGTCGGCATTGTGCCTTTCGCATTTAATTCCGATGCAATTTCTGTGTTTCACCGTCAATAAGAAGGTCTGGGGGATACAGTAAACCTGAAGTGAAGCATCTGAATCTATAACTAGTGTCACAGGAATGGTTCAAGACATAGTCAGTAAGAAGAGACAGTCTTCGGGTACTTAAGTCGGCATTGTCCCTTTTGTACTTAATTCCGACGTCATTTCTGTGTTTCATCGTCAATAAGAAGTTCCAAGGGATACAGTAAACCTGAAGTGAAACATCGGACTCTATAACTAGTGTCACAGAATTGGTTCAAACATAGACAGTAGGAAGAGCCAGTCTTCTTGCACTTAAGTCGGCATTGTGCCTTTTGTATTTAATTCCGATGCAATTTCTGTGTTTCATCGTCAATAAGAAGGTCCAAGGGAAACAGTAAACCTGAAGTGAAGCATCGGAATCTATAACTAGTGTCACAGGAATGGTTCAAATCATAGACAGTAAGAAGAGTCAGTCTTATTGTATTTAAGTCGGCATTGTGGCTTTTGTATTTAATTACGATGCAGTTTCTGTGTTTCATCGTCAATAAGAAGGTCACAGGGATACAGTAAACCTGAAGTGATGCATCGGAATCTATAACTAGAGTCACAGGAATGGTTCAAAACATAGTCATTAAGAAGAGTCAGTCTTCTTGTCCTTAAGTCGGCATTGTGCCTTTTGTATTTAATTCCTATGCAATTTCTGTGTTTCATCGGCAATAAAGTCAGAGGGATACAGTAAACCTGAAGTGAAGCATCGGAATCTATAACTAGTGTCACAGGAATGGGTCAAAACATAGACAGTAGGAAGAGTCAGTCTTCTTGTACTTGAGTCGGCATTGTGAGTTTTCTATTTAATTCCGATGCAATTTCGGTGTTTCATCGTCAATAAGAAGGTCATAGGGATACAGTAAACCTGAAGTGAAGCATCGGAATCTGTAACTAGTGTCACAGGAATGGTTCAAACATAGTCAGTAAGAAGAGTCAGTCCTCTTGTACTTAAGTCAGCATTGTGCCTTTTCTATTTAATTCCGATGCAATTTCTGTGTTTCATCGTCAATAAGATGGTCCAAGGTATATGGTAAACCTGAAGTGAAGCATCGGAATCTATAACTAGTGTCACAGGAATGGTTCAAAACTAAGTCAGATAGAAGAGTCAGTCTTCTTGTCCTTAAGTCGGCATTGTGCCTTTTGTATTTAATTCCGATGCAATTTCTGTGTTTCATCGTCAATAAGAAGGTCCAGGGAATACAGTAAACGTGGAGTGTATCATCGGGATCCATAACCAGTGTCACAGGAATGGTTCAAAACATAGACAGTAAGAAGAGTCAGCCTTCGTGTACTAAAGTTGGCAATTTGCCTTTTGTATTTAATTCCGATGTAATTTCTGTGTTTCATCGTCAATAGGAACGTCAGAGGGATACAGTAAACCTGAAGTGATGCATCGGAATCTATTGCTAGTGTCACAGGAATGGTTCAAAACATAGTCAGTAAGAAGAGTCGGTCTTCTTGTACTTAAGTCGGCATTGTGCCTTTTCTACTTAATTCCGATGCAATTTCTGTGTTTCATCGTCAATAACCAGGTCCAAGGGATACAGTGAACCTGGAGTGAACCTTCGGAATCCATAACCAGTGTCAATGGAATGGGTCAAAACATAGACAGTAAGAAGAGTCAGTCTTCTTGTACTTAAGTCGGCATCATGCGTTTTGTATTTAATTCCGATGCAATTTCTGTGTTCATCGTCAATAAGAAGGTCAGAGGGATACAGTAAACCTGAAGTGAAGCATCGGAATCTATTGCTAGTGTCACAGGAATGGTTCAAAACAGAGTCAGTAAGAAGAGTCAGTCTTCTTGTACTTAAGTCGGCATTGTGCCTTTCGCATTTAATTCCGATGCAATTTCTGTGTTTCACCGTCAATAAGAAGGTCTGGGGGATACAGTAAACCTGAAGTGAAGCATCTGAATCTATAACTAGTGTCACAGGAATGGTTCAAACATTGACAGTAAGATTAGTCAGTCTTCGAGTACTTAAGTCGGCATAGTCCCTTTTGTATTTAATTCCGATGCAATTTCTGTGTTTCATCGTCAATAAGAAGGTCGGAGGGATACAGTAAACCTGAAGTGAAGCATCGGAATCTATAACTAGTGTCACAGGAATGGTTCAAGACATAGTCAGTAAGAAGAGTCTGTCTTCGGGTACTTAAGTCGGCATTGTCCCTTTTGTATTTAATTCCGATGTCATTTCTGTGTTTCATCGTCAACAAGAAGCTCCAAGGGATACAGTAAGCCTGAAGTGAAGCATCGGAATCTATAACTAGTGTCACAGGAATGGTTCAAATCATAGACAGTAAGAAGAGTCAGTCTTCTTGTCCTTGTCGGCATTGTGCCTTTTGTATTTAATTCCGATGCAATTTCTGTGTTTTATCGTCAATAAGAAGGTCCAAGGTATATAGTAAACCTGAAGTGAAGCATCGGAATCTATAACTAGTGTCACAGAAATGGTTCAAAACTAAGTCAGTTAGAAGAGTCAGTCTTCTTGTCCTTAAATCGGCATTGTGCCTTTTGTATTTAATTCCGATGCAATTTCTGTGTTTCATCGTCAATAAGAAGGTCCAGGGGATACAGTAAACCTGGAGTGTATCATCGGGATCCATAACTAGTGTCACAGGAATGGTTCAAACCATAGACAGTAAGAAGAGTCAGTCTTCGTGTACTAAAGTTGGCAATTTGCCTTTTGTTTTTAATTCCGATGCAATTTCTGTGTTTCATCGTCAATACAAAGGTCCAAGGGATACTGTAAACCTGAAGTGAAGCATCGGAATCTATAACTAGTGTCACAGGAATGGTTCAAAACATAGTCAGTAAGAAGAGTCGGTCTTTTTGTACTTAAGTCGGCATTGTGCTTTTTCTATTTAATTCCGATGCAATTTCTGTGTTTCATCGTCAATAAGGTCGGAGGGATACACTAAACCTGAAATGAAGCATCGGAATCCACATCTAGTGTCACAGGAATGGTTCAAATAATAGACAGTAGGAAGAATCAGCCTTCTTGTACTTATGTCGGCTTTGTGCCTTTTGTATTTAATTCCGATGCATTTTCTGTGTTTGATCGTCAATAACAAGGTCCAAGGTATACAGTAAACCTGAAGTAAAGCATCGGAATCTATAACTAGTGTCACAGAAATGGTTCAAACATAGTCAGTAAGAAGAGTCAGTCTTCTTGTACTTTAGTCAGCATTGTGCCTTTCGTATTTAATTCCGATGCAATTTCTGTGTTTCACCGTCAATAAGAAGGTCAGAGGGATACAGTAAACCTGAAGTGAAGCATCGGAATCTATAACTAGTGTCACAGGAATGGTTCAAATAATTGATAGTAAGAAGAGTCAGTCTTCGAGTACTTAAGTCGGCATTGTCCCTTTTGTATTTAATTCCGATGCATTTTCTGTGTTTCATCGTCAATAAGAAGGTCAGAGGGATACAGTAAACCTGAAGAGAAGCATCGGAATTTATAAATAGTGTCACAGGAATGGTTCAAGGCATAGTCAGTAAGAAGAGACAGTCTTCGGGTACTTAAGTCGGCATTGTCCCTTTTGTACTTAATTCCGACGTCATTTCTGTGTTTCATCGTCAATAAGAAGTTCCAAGGGATACAGTAATCCTGAAGTGAAGCATCGGACTCTATAACTAGTGTCACAGAATTGGTTCAAAACATAGACAGTAGGAAGAGCCAGTCTTCTTGTAGTTAAGTCGGCATTGTGCCTTTTGTATTTAATTCCGATGTAATTTCTGTGTTTCATCGTCAATAAGAAGGTCCAAGGGAAACAGTAAACCTGAAGTGAAGCATCGGAATCTATAACTAGTGTCACAGGAATGGTTCAAATCATAGACAGTAAGAAGAGTCAGTCTTATTGTCCTTAAGTCGGCATTGTGCCTTTTGTATTTAATTCCGATGCAATTTCTGTGTTTTATCGTCAATAAGAAGGTCCAAGGTATATAGTAAACCTGAAGTGAAGCATCGGAATCTATAACTAGTGTCACAGGAATGGTTCAAATCATAGACAGTAAGAAGAGTCAGTCTTATTGTATTTAAGTCGGCATTGTGGCTTTTGTATTTAATTACGATGCAATTTCTGTGTTTCATCGTCAATAAGAAGGTCACAGGGATACAGTAAACCTGAAGTGAAGCATCGGAATCTATAACTAGAGTCACAGGAATGATTCAAAACATAGTCAGTAAGAAGAGTCAGTCTTCTTGTCCTTATGTCGGCATTGTGCCTTTTGTATTTAATTCCTATGCAATTTCTGTGTTTCATCGGCAATAAAGTCAGTGGGATACAGTAAACCTGAAGTGAAGCATCGGAATCTATAACTAGTTTCACAGGAATGGTTCAAGACATAGTCAGTAAGAAGAGTTAGTCTTCGGGTACTTAAGTCGGCATTGTCCCTTTTGTATTTAATTTCGATGTCATTTCTGTGTTTCATCGTCAACAAGAAGCTCCAAGGGATACAGTAAACCTGAAGTGAAGCATCGGAATCTATAACTAGTGTCACAGGAATGGTTCAAATCATAGATAGTAAGAAGAGTCAGTCTTCTTGTCCTTAAGTCGGCATTGTGCCTTTTGTATTTAATTCCGATGCAATTTCTGTGTTTTATCGTCAATAAGAAGGTCCAAGGTATATAGTAAACCTGAAGTGAAGCATCGGAATCTATAACTAGTGTCACAGGAATGGTTCAAAACTAAGTCAGTTAGAAGAGTCTGTCTTCTTGTCCTTAAGTCGGCATTGTGCCTTTTGTATTTAATTCCGATGCAATTTCTATGTTTCATCGTCAATAAGAAGGTCCAGGGGATACAGTAAACCTGGAGTGTATCATCGGGATCCATAACTAGTGTCACAGGAATGGTTCAAAACATAGACAGTAAGAAGAGTCAGTCTTCGTGTACTAAAGTTGGCAATTTGCATTTTGTATTTAATTCCGATGCAATTTCTGTGTTTCATCGTCAATACAAAGGTCCAAGGGATACTGTAAACCTGAAGTGAAGCATCGGAATCTATAACTAGTGTCACAGGAATGGTTCAAAACATAGTCAGTAAGAAGAGTCGGTCTTCATGTACTTAAGTCGGCATTTTCATTTTTGGATTTAATTTCGTTGCAATTTCTGTGTTTCATCGTCAATAAGAATGTCAGAGGGATACAGTAAACCTGAAGTGAAGCATCGGAATCTATTGCTAGTGTCACAGGAATGGTTCAAAACAGAGTCAGTAAGAAGAGTCAGTCTTCTTGTCCTTAAGTCGGCATTGTGCCTTTTGTATTTAATTCCGATGCAATTTCTGTGTTTCATCGTCAATAAGAAGGTCGGAGGGATACACTAAACCTGAAGTGAAGCATCGGAATCCACATCTAGTGTCACAGGAATGGTTCAAATAATAGACAGTAGGAAGAATCAGCCTTCTTGTACTTATGTCGGCTTTGTGCCTTTTGTATTTAATTCCGATGCATTTTCTGTGTTTCATCGTCAATAAAAAGGTCCAAGGTATACAGTAAACCTGAAGTAAAGCATCGGAATCTATAACTAGTGTCACAGGAATGGTTCAAACATAGTCAGTAAGAAGAGTCAGTCTTCTTGTACTTTAGTCAGCATTGTGCCTTTCGTATTTCATTCCGATGCAATTTCTGTGTTTCACCGTCAATAAGAAGGTCAGAGGGATACAGTAAACCTGAAGTGAAGCATCGGAATCTATAACTAGTGTCACAGGAATGGTTCAAACATTGACAGTAAGAGGAGTCAGTCTTCGAGTACTTAAGTCGGCATTGTCCCTTTGTATTTAATTCCGATGCATTTTCTGTGTTTCATCGTCAATAAGAAGGTCAGAGGGATACAGAAAACCTGAAGAGAAGCATCGGAATTTATAACTAGTGTCACAGGAATGGTTCAAGACATAGTCAGTTAGAAGAGACAGTCTTCGGGTACTTAAGTCGGCATTGTCCCTTTTGTACTTAATTCCGACGTTATTTCTGTGTTTCATCGTCAATAAGAAGTTCCAAGGGATACAGTAAACCTGAAGTGAAGCATCGGACTCTATAACTAGTGTCACAGAATTGGTTCAAAACATAGACAGTAGGAAGAGCCAGTCTTTTTGTACTTAAGTCGGCATTGTGCCTTTTGTATTTAATTCCGATGCAATCTCTGTGTTTCATCGTCAATAAGAAGGTCCAAGGGAAACAGTAAACCTGAAGTGAAGCATCGGAATCTATAACTAGTGTCACAGGAATGGTTCAAATCATAGACAGTAAGAAGAGTCAGTCTTATTGTATTTAAGTCGGCATTGTGGCTTTTGTATATAATTACGATGCAATTTCTGTGTTTCATCGTCAATAAGAAGGTCACAGGGATACAGTAAACCTGAAGTGAAGGATCGGAATCTATAACTAGAGTCACAGGAATGGTTCAAAACATAGTCAGTAAGAAGAGTCAGTCTTCTTGTCCTTAAGTCGGCATTCTGCCTTTTGATTTTATTCCTATGCAATTTCTGTGTTTCATCGGCAATAAAGTCAGAGGGATACAGTAAACCTGAAGTGAAGCATCGGAATCTTTAACTAGTGTCACAGGAATGGGTCAAAACATAGACAGTAGGAAGAGTCAGTCTTCTTTTACTTGAGTCGGCATTGTGAGTTTTCTATTTAATTCCGATGCAATTTCGGTGTTTCATCGTTAATAAGAAGGTCATAGGGATACAGTAAACCTGAAGTGAAGCATCGGAATCTGTAACTAGTGTCACAGGAATGGTTCAAACATAGTCAGTAAGAAGAGTCAGTCTTCTTGTACTTAAGTCAGCATTGTGCCTTTTCTATTTAATTCCGATGCAATTTCTGTGTTTCATCGTCAATATGATGGTCCAAGGTATATGGTAAACCTGAAGTGAAGCATCGGAATCTATAACTAGTGTCACAGGAATGGTTCAAAACTAAGTCAGATAGAAGAGTCAGTCTTCTTGTCCTTATGTCGGCATTGTGCCTTTTGTATTTAATTTCGATGCAATTTCTGTGTTTCATCGTCAATAAGAAGGTCCAGGGAATACAGTAAACGTGGAGTGTATCATCGGGATCCATAACTAGTGTCACAGGAATGGTTCAAAACATAGACAGTAAGAAGAGTCAGTATTCGTGTACTAAAGTTGGCAATTTGCCTTTTGTATTTAATTCCGATGCAATTTCTGTGTTTCATCGTCAATAGGAAGGTCAGAGGGATACAGTAAACCTGAAGTGATGCATCGGAATCTATTGCTAGTGTCACAGGAATGGTTCAAAACATAGTCAGTAAGAAGAGTCGGTCTTCTTGTACTTAAGTCGGCATTGTGCCTTTTCTACTTAATTCCGATGCAATTTCTGTGTTTCATCGTCAATAACAAGGTCCAAGGGATACAGTGAGCTTGGAGTGAACCTTCGGAATCCATAACCAGTGTCAATGGAATGGGTCAAAACATAGACAGTAAGAAGAGTCAGTCTTCTTGTACTTAAGTCAGCATCATGCCTTTTGTATTTAATTCCGAAGCAATTTCTGTGTTTCATCGTCAATAAGGTCAGAGGGATACAGTAAACCTGAAGTGAAGCATCGGAAACTATTGCTAGTGTCACAGGAATGGTTCAAAACAGAGTCAGTAAGAAGAGTCTGTCTTCTTGTACTTAAGTCGGCATTGTGCCTTTTGTATTTAATTCCGATGCAATTCTGTGTTTCATCATCAATAAGAAGGACAGAGGGATACACTAAACCTGAAGTGGAGCATCGGAATCCACAACTAGTGTCACAGGAATGGTTCAAAACATAGACAGTAGGAAGATTCAGCCTTCTTGTACTTATGTCGGCATTGTGCCTTTTGTATTTAATTCCGATGCTTTTTCTGTGTTTCATCGTCAATAAGAAGGTCCAAGGTATACAGTAAACCTGAAGTAAAGCATCGGAATTTATAACTAGTGTCACAGGAATGGTTCAAACATAGTCAGTAAGAAGAGTCAGTCTTCTTGTACTTAAGTCGGCATTGTGCCTTTCGCATTTAATTCCGATGCAATTTCTGTGTTTCACCGTCAATAAGAAGGTCAGGGGGATACAGTAAACCTGAAGTGAAGCATCGGAATCTATAACTAGTGTCACAGGAATGGTTCAAACATTGACAGTAAGATTAGTCAGTCTTCGAGTACTTAAGTCGGCATAGTCCCTTTTGTATTTAATTCCCATGCAATTTCTGTGTTCCATCGTCAATAAGAAGGTCGGAGGGATACAGTAAACCAGAAGTGAAGCATCGGAAACTATAACTAGTGTCACAGGAATGGTTCAAGACATAGTCAGTAAGAAGAGTCAGTCTTCGGGTACTTAAGTCGGCATTGTCCCTTTTGTATTTAATTCCGATGTCATTTCTGTGTTTCATCGTCAACAAGAAGCTCCAAGGGATACAGTAAACCTGAAGTGAAGCATCGGAATCTATAACTAGTGTCACATGAATGGTTCAAATCATAGACAGTAAGAAGAGTCAGTCTTCTTGTCCTTAAGTTGGCATTGTGCCTTTTGTATTTAATTCCGATGCAATTTCTGTGTTTTATCGTCAATAAGAAGGTCCAAGGTATATAGTAAACCTGAAGTGAAGCATCGGAATCTATAACTAGTGTCACAGGAATGGTTCAAAACTAAGTCAGCTAGAAGAGTCAGTCTTCTTGTACTTAAGTCGGCATTGTGCCTTTTGTATTTAATTCCGATGCAATTTCTGTGTTTCATCGACAATAAGAAGGTCCAGGGGATACAGTAAACCTGGAGTGTATCATCAGGATCCATAACTAGTGTCACAGGAATGGTTCAAAACATAGACAGTAAGAAGAGTCAGTCTTCGTGTACTAAAGTTGGCAATTTGCCTTTTGTATTTAATTCCGATGCTATTTCTGTGTTTCATCGTCAATAAAAAGGTCCAAGGGATACTGTAAACCTGAAGTGAAGCATCGGAATCTATAACTAGTGTCACAGGAATGGTTCAAAACATAGTCAGTAAGAAGAGTCGGTCTTCATGTACTTAAGTCGGCATTTTCATTTTTGGATTTAATTTCGTTGCAATTTCTGTGTTTCATCGTCAATAAGAATGTCAGAGGGATACAGTAAACCTGAAGTGAAGCATCGGAATCTATTGCTAGTGTCACAGGAATGGTTCAAAACAGAGTCAGTAAGAAGAGTCAGTCTTCTTGTCCTTAAGTCGGCATTGTGCCTTTTGTATTTAATTCCGATGCAATTTCTGTGTTTCATCGTCAATAAGAAGGTCGGAGGGATACACTAAACCTGAAGTGAAGCATCGGAATCCACATCTAGTGTCACAGGAATGGTTCAAATAATAGACAGTAGGAAGAATCAGCCTTCTTGTACTTATGTCGGCTTTGTGCCTTTTGTATTTAATTCCGATGCATTTTCTGTGTTTCATCGTCAATAAAAAGGTCCAAGGTATACAGTAAACCTGAAGTAAAGCATCGGAATCTATAACTAGTGTCACAGGAATGGTTCAAACATAGTCAGTAAGAAGAGTCAGTCTTCTTGTACTTTAGTCAGCATTGTGCCTTTCGTATTTCATTCCGATGCAATTTCTGTGTTTCACCGTCAATAAGAAGGTCAGAGGGATACAGTAAACCTGAAGTGAAGCATCGGAATCTATAACTAGTGTCACAGGAATGGTTCAAACATTGACAGTAAGAGGAGTCAGTCTTCGAGTACTTAAGTCGGCATTGTCCCTTTGTATTTAATTCCGATGCATTTTCTGTGTTTCATCGTCAATAAGAAGGTCAGAGGGATACAGAAAACCTGAAGAGAAGCATCGGAATTTATAACTAGTGTCACAGGAATGGTTCAAGACATAGTCAGTTAGAAGAGACAGTCTTCGGGTACTTAAGTCGGCATTGTCCCTTTTGTACTTAATTCCGACGTTATTTCTGTGTTTCATCGTCAATAAGAAGTTCCAAGGGATACAGTAAACCTGAAGTGAAGCATCGGACTCTATAACTAGTGTCACAGAATTGGTTCAAAACATAGACAGTAGGAAGAGCCAGTCTTTTTGTACTTAAGTCGGCATTGTGCCTTTTGTATTTAATTCCGATGCAATCTCTGTGTTTCATCGTCAATAAGAAGGTCCAAGGGAAACAGTAAACCTGAAGTGAAGCATCGGAATCTATAACTAGTGTCACAGGAATGGTTCAAATCATAGACAGTAAGAAGAGTCAGTCTTATTGTATTTAAGTCGGCATTGTGGCTTTTGTATATAATTACGATGCAATTTCTGTGTTTCATCGTCAATAAGAAGGTCACAGGGATACAGTAAACCTGAAGTGAAGGATCGGAATCTATAACTAGAGTCACAGGAATGGTTCAAAACATAGTCAGTAAGAAGAGTCAGTCTTCTTGTCCTTAAGTCGGCATTCTGCCTTTTGATTTTATTCCTATGCAATTTCTGTGTTTCATCGGCAATAAAGTCAGAGGGATACAGTAAACCTGAAGTGAAGCATCGGAATCTTTAACTAGTGTCACAGGAATGGGTCAAAACATAGACAGTAGGAAGAGTCAGTCTTCTTTTACTTGAGTCGGCATTGTGAGTTTTCTATTTAATTCCGATGCAATTTCGGTGTTTCATCGTCAATAAGAAGGTCATAGGGATACAGTAAACCTGAAGTGAAGCATCGGAATCTGTAACTAGTGTCACAGGAATGGTTCAAACATAGTCAGTAAGAAGAGTCAGTCTTCTTGTACTTAAGTCAGCATTGTGCCTTTTCTATTTAATTCCGATGCAATTTCTGTGTTTCATCGTCAATATGATGGTCCAAGGTATATGGTAAACCTGAAGTGAAGCATCGGAATCTATAACTAGTGTCAGAGGAATGGTTCAAAACTAAGTCAGATAGAAGAGTCAGTCTTCTTGTCCTTATGTCGGCATTGTGCCTTTTGTATTTAATTTCGATGCAATTTCTGTGTTTCATCGTCAATAAGAAGGTCCAGGGAATACAGTAAACGTGGAGTGTATCATCGGGATCCATAACTAGTGTCACAGGAATGGTTCAAAACATAGACAGTAAGAAGAGTCAGTATTCGTGTACTAAAGTTGGCAATTTGCCTTTTGTATTTAATTCCGATGCAATTTCTGTGTTTCATCGTCAATAGGAAGGTCAGAGGGATACAGTAAACCTGAAGTGATGCATCGGAATCTATTGCTAGTGTCACAGGAATGGTTCAAAACATAGTCAGTAAGAAGAGTCGGTCTTCTTGTACTTAAGTCGGCATTGTGCCTTTTCTACTTAATTCCGATGCAATTTCTGTGTTTCATCGTCAATAACAAGGTCCAAGGGATACAGTGAGCTTGGAGTGAACCTTCGGAATCCATAACCAGTGTCAATGGAATGGGTCAAAACATAGACAGTAAGAAGAGTCAGTCTTCTTGTACTTAAGTCAGCATCATGCCTTTTGTATTTAATTCCGATGCAATTTCTGTGTTTCATCGTCAATAAGGTCAGAGGGATACAGTAAACCTGAAGTGAAGCATCGGAAACTATTGCTAGTGTCACAGGAATGGTTCAAAACAGAGTCAGTAAGAAGAGTCTGTCTTCTTGTACTTAAGTCGGCATTGTGCCTTTTGTATTTAATTCCGATGCAATTCTGTGTTTCATCATCAATAAGAAGGACAGAGGGATACACTAAACCTGAAGTGGAGCATCGGAATCCACAACTAGTGTCACAGGAATGGTTCAAAACATAGACAGTAGGAAGATTCAGCCTTCTTGTACTTATGTCGGCATTGTGCCTTTTGTATTTAATTCCGATGCTTTTTCTGTGTTTCATCGTCAATAAGAAGGTCCAAGGTATACAGTAAACCTGAAGTAAAGCATCGGAATTTATAACTAGTGTCACAGGAATGGTTCAAACATAGTCAGTAAGAAGAGTCAGTCTTCTTGTACTTAAGTCGGCATTGTGCCTTTCGCATTTAATTCCGATGCAATTTCTGTGTTTCACCGTCAATAAGAAGGTCAGGGGGATACAGTAAACCTGAAGTGAAGCATCGGAATCTATAACTAGTGTCACAGGAATGGTTCAAACATTGACAGTAAGATTAGTCAGTCTTCGAGTACTTAAGTCGGCATAGTCCCTTTTGTATTTAATTCCCATGCAATTTCTGTGTTCCATCGTCAATAAGAAGGTCGGAGGGATACAGTAAACCAGAAGTGAAGCATCGGAAACTATAACTAGTGTCACAGGAATGGTTCAAGACATAGTCAGTAAGAAGAGTCAGTCTTCGGGTACTTAAGTCGGCATTGTCCCTTTTGTATTTAATTCCGATGTCATTTCTGTGTTTCATCGTCAACAAGAAGCTCCAAGGGATACAGTAAACCTGAAGTGAAGCATCGGAATCTATAACTAGTGTCACATGAATGGTTCAAATCATAGACAGTAAGAAGAGTCAGTCTTCTTGTCCTTAAGTTGGCATTGTGCCTTTTCTATTTAATTCCGATGCAATTTCTGTGTTTTATCGTCAATAAGAAGGTCCAAGGTATATAGTAAACCTGAAGTGAAGCATCGGAATCTATAACTAGTGTCACAGGAATGGTTCAAAACTAAGTCAGCTAGAAGAGTCAGTCTTCTTGTACTTAAGTCGGCATTGTGCCTTTTGTATTTAATTCCGATGCAATTTCTGTGTTTCATCGACAATAAGAAGGTCCAGGGGATACAGTAAACCTGGAGTGTATCATCAGGATCCATAACTAGTGTCACAGGAATGGTTCAAAACATAGACAGTAAGAAGAGTCAGTCTTCGTGTACTAAAGTTGGCAATTTGCCTTTTTTATTTAATTCCGATGCAATTTCTGTGTTTCTTCGTCAATACAAAGGTCCAAGGTATACAGTAAACCTGAAGTAAAGCATCGGAATCTATAACTAGTGTCTCAGGAATGGTTCAAACATAGTCAGTAGGAAGAGTCAGTCTTCTTGTACTTTAGTCAGCATTGTGCCTTTCGTATTTAATTCCGATGCAATTTCTGTGTTTCACCGTCAACAAGAAGGTCAGAGGGATACAGTAAACCTGAAGTGAAGCATCGGAATCTATAACTAGTGTCACAGGAATGGTTCAAACATTGACAGTAAGAAGAGTCAGTCTTCGAGTACTTAAGTCGGCATTGTCCCTTTTGTATTTAATTCCGATGCATTTTCTCTGTTTCATCGTCAATAAGAAGGTCAGAGGGATACAGTAAACCTGAAGAGAAGCATCGGAAATTATAACTAGTGTCACAGGAATGGTTCAAATTATAGACAGTAAGAAGAGTCAGTCAACTTGTACTTTAGTTGGCATTGTGCCTTTTCTATTTAATTCCGATGCAATTTCTGTGTTTCATTGTCAATAAGATGGTCCAAGGTATATGGTAAACCTGAAGTGAAGCATCGGAATCTATAACTAGTGTCACAGGAATGGTTCAAATCTATGTCGGATAGAAGAGTCAACTTCTTGTCCTTAAGTCGGCATTGTCCCTTTTGTATTTAATTCCGATGCAATTTCTGTGTTTCATCGTCAATAAGAAGGTCCAGGGAATACAGTAAACCTGGAGTGTATCATCGGGATCCATAACTAGTGTCACAGGAATGGTTCAAAACATAGACAGTAGGAAGAGTCAGTCTTCGTGTACTAAAGTTTGCAATTTGCCTTTTGTATTTAATTCCGATGCAATTTCTGTGTTTCATCGTCAATAGGAAGGTCAGAGGGATACAGTAAACCTGAAGTGATGCATCGGAATCTATTGCTAGTGTCACAGGATTGGTTCAAAACAGAGACAGTAAGAAGAGTCATTCTTCTTGTCCTAATGTTGGCATTGTGCCTTTTGTATTTAATTCCGATGCAATTTCTGTGTTTCATCGTCAATAAGAAGGACAGAGGGATACAGTAAACCTGAAGTGAAGCATCGGAATCCACAACTAGTGTCACAGGAATGGTTCAAAGCATAGACAATAGGAAGAATCAGCCTTCTTGTACTTATGTCGGCATTGTGCCTTTTGTATTTAATTCCGATGCTTTTTCTGTGTTTCATCGTCAATAAGAAGGTCCAAGGGATACAGTAAACCTGAAGTAAAGCATCGGAATCTATAACTAGTGTCACAGGAATGGTTCAAACATTGACAGTAAGAAGAGTCAGTCTTCGGGTACTTAAGTCGGCATTGTCCCTTTTGTATTTAATTCCGATGCAATTTCTGTGTTTCATCGTCAATAAGAAGTTCCAAGGGATACAGTAAACCGAAGGGAAGCATCGGACTCTATAACTAGTGTCACAGAATTGGTTCAAAACATAGACATTAGGAAGAGTCAGTCTTCATGTACTTAAGTCGGCATTGTGCCTTTTGTATTTCATTCCGATGCAATTTCTGTGTTTCACCGTCAATAAAAAGGTCCAAGGGAAACAGTAAACCTGAAGTGAAGCATCGGAATCTATAACTAGTGTCACAGGAATGGTTCAAATCATAGACAGTAAGAAGAGTTAGTCTTCTTGTACTTAAGTCGGCATTGTGGCTTTTGTATTTAATTACGATGCAATATCTGTGTTTCATCGGCAATAAGAAGGTCCAAGGTATAGAGTTAACCTGAAGTAAAGCTTCGGAATCTATAATTAGTGTCACAGGAATGGTTCATAACATAGACAGTAAGAAGAGTCAGTCTTCTTAAGTCGGCATTGTCCCTTTTGTATTTAATTCCGATGCAATTTCTGTGTTTCATCGTCAATAAGAAGGTCCAAGGGATACAGTAGACCTGGAGTGAAGCATCGGAATCTATAACTAGTGTCAATGCAATGGTTCAATTCATAGACAGTAAGAAGAGTCAGTCTTCTTGTACTTAAGTCGGCATTGTGCCTTTCGTATTTAATTCCGATGCAATTTCTGAGTTTCATCGTCAATAACAAGGTCAGAGGTATACAGTAAACCTGAAGGGAAGCATCGGAATCTATAACTAGTGTCACAGGAATGGTTCAAAACATAGACAGTAAGAAGAGTCAGTTTTCTTGTTCTTAAGTCGGCATTGTGCCTTTTCTATTTAATTCCGATACAATTTCTGTGTTTCATCGTCAATAAGAAGGTTCTAGGGATACAGTAAACCTGGAGTGAAGCATCGGAATCTATAACTAGTGTCGATGGAATGTTTCAATACATAGACAGTAAGAAGGGTCAATCTTCTTGTACTTAAGTCGGCATTGTGCCTTTTGTATTTAATTCCGATGCAATTTCGAGTTTCATCGTCAATAAGAAGGTCAGAGGAATACAGTAAACCTGAAGTGAAGTATCGGAATCTATAACTAGTGTCACAGGAATGGTTCAAAACATAGTCAGTAAAAGAGTCAGTCCTCTTGTCCTTAAGTCGGCTTTGTGCCTTTTGTGTTTAATTCCGAGGCAATTTCTGTATTTCATCGTCAATAAGAAGGTCCAACGGATATAGTAAACCTGGGGTGAAGCATCGGAATCTATAACTAGTGTCACAGGAATGGTTCATAACATAGACAGTAAGAAGAGTCAGTCTTCTTAAGTCGGCATTGTCCCTTTTGTATTTAATTCCGATGCAATTTCTGTGTTTCATCGTCAATAAGAATGTCCAAGGGATACAGTAATAATGAAGTGAAGCAATGGAATCTATAACTAGTGTCACAGGAATGGTTCAAATCATTGTCAGTAAGAAGAGTCGGTCTTCATGTACTTAAGTCGGCATTGTGCCTTTTGTATATAATTCCGATTCTATTTCTGTGTTTCATCGTCTATAAGAAGGTCCAAGGGGTATAGTAAACCTGGAGTGAAGCATCGGAATCTATAACTAGTGTCACAGGAATGGTTCATAACATAGACAGTAAGAAGAGTCAGTCTTCTTAAGTCGGCATTGTCCCTTTTGTATTTAATTCCGATGCAATTTCTGTGTTTCATCGTCAATAAGAAGTTCCAAGGGATACAGTAAACCGAAGGGAAGCATCGGACTCTATAACTAGTGTCACAGAATTGGTTCAAAACGTAGACATTAGGAAGAGTCAGTCTTCTTGTACTTAAGTCGGCATTGTGCCTTTTGTATTTCATTCCGATGCTATTTCTGTGTTTCACCGTCAATAAAAAGGTCCAAGGGAAACAGTAAACCTGAAGTGAAGCATCGGAATCTATAACTAGTGTCACAGGAATGGTTCAAATCATAGAAAGTAAGAAGAGTTAGTCTTCTTGTACTTAAGTCGGCATTGTGGCTTTTGTATTTAATTACGATGCAATATCTATGTTTCATCGGCAATAAGAAGGTCCAAGGTATAGAGTCAACCTGAAGTAAAGCATCGGAATCTATAATTAGTGTCTCAGCAATGGTTCAAAGTATAATCACTAAGAAGAGTCAGGCTTCTTGTACTTAAGTCGGCATTGTGCCTTTTCTATTTAATTCCGATGCAATTTCTGTGTTTCATCTTCAATAAGAAGGTCCAAGGGATACAGTAAACCTGGAGTGAAGCATCGGAATCTCCAACTAGTGTCACAGGAATGGTTCAAAACATAGACTGTAAGAAGAGTCAGTCTTCTTGTACTTAAGTCGGCATTGTGCCTTTTGTATTTAATTCCGATGCAATTTCTGTGTTTCATCGTCAATCAGAAGGTCAGAGGGATACAGTAAACCTGAAGTGAAGCATCGGAATCTATAACTAGTGTCACAGGAATGGTTCAAAACATAGACAGTAAGAAGAGTCAGTCTTCTTGTACTTAAGTCGGCATTGTGCCTTTTCTACTTAATTCCGATGCAATTTCTGTGTTTCATCGTCAATAAGAAGGTCCAAGGGATACAGAAGACCTGGAGTGAAGCATCGGAATCTATAACTAGTGTCAATGGAATGGTTCAATTGATAGACAGTAAGAAGAGTCAGTCTTCTTGTACTTAAGTCGGCATTGTGCCTTTCGTATTTAATTCCGATGCAATTTCTGAATTTCATCGTCAATAACAAGGTCAGAGGTATACATTAAACCTGAAGGGAAGCATCGGAATCTATAACTAGTGTCACAGGAATGGTTCAAAACATAGTCAGTAAGAAGAGTCAGTTTTCTTGTTCTTAAGTCGGCATTGTGCCTTTTCTATTTAATTCCGATACAATTTCTGTGTTTCATCGTCAATAAGAAGGTCCAAGGGATACAGTAAACCTGGAGTAAAGCATCGGAATCTATAACTAGTGTCAATGGAATGTTTCAATACATAGACAGTAAGAAGGGTCAATCTTCTTGTACTTAAGTCGGCATTGTGCCTTTTGTATTTAATTCCGATGCAATTTCTGAGTTTCATCGTCAATAAGAAGGTCAGAGGGATACAGTAAACCTGAAGTGAAGCATCGGAATCTATAACTAGTGTCACAGGAATGGTTCAAAACATAGTCAGTAAAAGAGTCAGTCTTCTTGTCCTTAAGTCGGCTTTGTGCCTTTTGTATTTAATTCCGATGCAATTTCTGTGTTTCATCGTCAATAAGAAGGTCCAAGGGATATAGTAAACCTGGAGTGAAGCATCGGAATCTATAACTAGTGTCACACGAATGGTTCATAACATAGACAGTAAGAAGAGTCAGTCTTCTTAAGTCGGCATTGTCCCTTTTGTATTTAATTCCGATGCAATTTCTGTGTTTCATCGTCAATAAGAATGTCCAAGGGATACAGTAAACATTAAGTGAAGCAATGGAATCTATATCTAGTGTCACAGGAATGGTTCAAATCATTGTCAGTAAGAAGAGTCGGTCTTCATGGACTTAAGTCGGCAATGTGCCTTTTGTATATAATTCCGATTCAATTTCTGTGTTTCATCGTCTATAAGAAGGTCCAAGGGATACAGTAAACCTGAATTGAAGCATCGGAATCTAAAACTAGTGCCACAGGAATGGCTCAAATCATAGACTGTAAGATGAGTCAGCCTTCTTGTACTTATGTCGGCATTGTGCCTTTTGTAATTAATTCCGATGCATTTTCTGTGTTTCATCGTCAATAAGAAGGTCCAAGGAATACAGTAAACCTGAAGTAAAGCATCGGAATCTATAACTAGTGTCACAGGAATGGTTCAAACATAGTCAGTAAGAAGAGTCAGTCATCTTGTACTTAAGTCGGCATTGTGCCTTTCGTATTTAATTCCGATGCAATTTCTGTGTTTCACCGTCAATAAGAAGGTCAGAGGGATACATTAAACCTGAAGTGAAGCATCGGAATCTATGACTAGTGTCACAGGAATGGTTCAAACATTGACAGTAAGAAGAGTCAGTCTTCGGGTACTTAAGTCGGCATTGTCCCTTTTGTATTTAATTCCGAGGAAATTTCTGTGTTTCATCGTCAATAAGAAGGTCAGAGGGATACAGTAAACTTGAAGTGAAGCATCGGAATCTATAACTATTGTCACAGGAATGGTTCAAGACATTGTCAGTAAGAAGAGTCAGTCTTCGGGTACTTAAGTCTGCATTGTCCCTTTTGTATTTAATTCCGATGCAATTTCTGTGTTTCATCGTCAATAAGAAGTTCCAAGGGATACAGTAAACCTGAAGTGAAGCATCGGACTCTATAACTAGTGTCACAGAATTGGTTCAAAACATAGAGAGTTGGAAGAGTCTGTCTTCTTGTACTTAAGTCAGCATTGTGCATTTTGTATTTAATTCCGATGCAATTTCTGTGTTTCATCGTCAATAAGAAGGTCCAAGGGAAACAGTAAACCTGAAGTGAAGCATCGGAATCTATAACTAGTGTTACAGGAATGGTTCAAATGATAGACAGTAAGAAGAGTTAGTCTTCTTGTACTTAAGTCGGCATTGTGGCTTTTGTATTTAATTACGATGCAATTTCAGTGTTTCATCGTCAATACGAAGGTCAGAGGGATACAGTAAACCTGAAGTGAAGCATCGGAATCTTTAACTAGAGTCACAGGAATGGTTCAAAAAATAGTCAGTAAGAAGAGTCAGTCTTCTTAAGTCGGCATTGTGCCTTTTGTATTTAATTCCGATGCAATTTCTGTGTTTCATCGTCAATAAGAATGTCCAAGGGATACAGTAAAAATGAAGTGAAGCATCGGAATCTATAACTAGTGTCACAGGAATGGTTCAAATCATTGTCAGTAAGGAGAGTCGGTCTTCATGTACTTAAGTCGGCATTGTGCCTTTTGTATATAATTCCGATGCAATCTCTGTGTTTCATCGTCAATAAGCAGGTCACAGGATACAGTAAACCTGAAGTGAAGCATCGGAATCTATAACTAGTGTCACAGGAATGGTTCAAAACATAGACAGTAGGAAGAGTCAGTCTTCTTCTACTTAAGTCGGCATTGTGCCTCTTGTATTTAATTCCCATGAAATTTCTGTGTTTCATCGTCAATAAGAAGGTTCAAGGGATACAGTAAACCTGAAGTGAAGCATCGGAATCTATAACTAGTGTCACAGGAATGGTTCAAAACATAGACAGTAGGAAGGGTCAATCTTCTTGTACTTAAGTCGGCATTGTGCCTTTTGTATTTAATTCCGATGCAATTTCTGAGTTTCATCGTCAATAGGAAGGTCGGAGGGATACAGTAAACCTGAAGTGAAGCATCGGAATCTATAACTAGTGTCAAAGGAATGGTTCAAAACATAGTCAGTAAAAGAGTCAGTCCTCTTGTCCTTAAGTCGGCTTTGTGCCTTTTGTATTTAATTCCGATGCAATTTCTGTGTTTCTTCGTCAATAAGAAGGTCCAACGGATATAGTAAACCTGGAGTGAAGCATCGGAATCTATAACTAGTGTCACAGGAATGGTTCATAACATAGACAGTAAGAAGAGTCAGTCTTCTTAAGTCGGCATTGTCCCTTTTGTATTTAATTCCGATGCAATTTCTGTGTTTCATCGTCAATAAGAATGTCCAAGGGATACAGTCAAAATGAAGTGAAGCAATGGAATCTATAACTAGTGTCACAGGAATGGTTCAAATCGTTGTCAGTAAGAAGAGTCGGTCTTCATGTACTTAAGTCGGCATTGTGCCTTTTGTATATAATTCCGATTCAATTTCTGTGTTTCATCGTCTATAAGAAGGTCCAAGGGAAATAGTAAACCTGGAGTGAAGCATCGGAATCTATAACTAGTGTCACAGGAATGGTTCATAACATAGACAGTAAGAAGAGTCAGTCTTCTTAAGTGGGCATTGTCCCTTTTGTATTTAATTCCGATGCAATTTCTGTGTTTCATCGTCAATAAGAAGTTCCAAGTGATACCGTAAACCGAAGGGAAGCATCGGACTCTATAACTAGTGTCACAGAATTGGTTCAAAACATAGACATTAGGAAGAGTCAGTCTTCTTGTACTTAAGTCGGCATTGAGCCTTTTGTATTTCATTCCGATGCAATTTCTGTGTTTCACCGTCAATAAAAAGGTCCAAGGGAAACAGTAAACCTGAAGTGAAGCATCGGAATCTATAACTAGTGTCACAGGAATGGTTCAAATCATAGACAGTAAGAAGAGTTAGTCTTCTTGTACTTAAGTCGGCATTGTGGCTTTTGTATTTAATTACGATGCAATATCTGTGTTTCATCGGCAATAAGAAGGTCCAAGGTATAAAATCAACCTGAAGTAAAGCGTCGGAATCTATAATTAGTGTCTCAGCAATGGTTCAAAGTATAATCACTAAGAAGAGTCAGGCCTCTTGTACTTAAGTCGGCATTGTGCCTTTTCTATTTAATTCCGATGCAATTTCTGTGTTTCATCGTCAATAAGAAGGTCCAAGGGATACAGTAAACCTGGAGTGAAGCATCGGAATCTATAACTAGTGTCACAGGAATGGTTCAAATCATAGACAGTAAGAAGAGTCAGTCTTCTTGTACTTAAGTCGGCATAGTGCCTTTTGTATTTAATTCCGATGCAATTTCTGTGTTTCATCGTCAATCAGAAGGTCCAAGGGATACAGAAAACCTGGAGTGAAGCATCGGAATCTATAACTAGTGTCAATGGAATGGTTCAATTCATAGACAGTAAGAAGAGTCAGTCTTCTTGTACTTAAGTCGGCATTGTGCCTTTCGTATTTAATTCCGATGCAATTTCTGAGTTTCATCGTCAATAACAAGGTCAGAGGTATACAGTAAACCTGAAGGGAAGCATCGGAATCTATAACTAGTGTCACAGGAATGGTTCAAAACATAGTCAGTAAGAAGAGTCAGTTTTCTTGTTCTTAAGTCGGCATTGTGCCCTTTCTATTTAATTCCGATACAATTTCTGTGTTTCATCGTCAATAAGAAGGTCCAAGTGATACAGTACACCTGGAGTAAAGCATCGGAATCTATAACTAGTGTCAATGGAATGTTTCAATACATAGACAGTAAGAAGGGTCCACCTTCTTGTACTTAAGTCGGCATTGTGCCTTTTGTATTTAATTCCGATGCAATTTCTGAGTTTCATCGTCAATAAGAAGGTCAGAGGGATACAGTAAACCTGAAGTGAAGCATCGGAATCTATAACTAGTGTCACAGGAATGGTTCAAAACATAGTCAGTAAAAGAGTCAGTCTTCTTGTATTTAAGTCGGCTTTGTGCCTTTTGTATTTAATTCCGATGCAATTTCTGTGTTTCATCGTCAATAAGAAGGTCCAAGGGATATAGTAAACCTGGAGTGAAGCATCGGAATCTATAACTAGTGTCACACGAATGGTTCATAACATAGACAGTAAGAAGAGTCAGTCTTCTTAAGTCGGCATTGTCCCTTTTGTATTTAATTCCGATGCAATTTCTGTGTTTCATCGTCAATAAGAATTTCCAAGGGATACAGTAAAAATTAAGTGAAGCAATGGAATCTATCACTAGTGTCACAGGAATGGTTCAAATCATTGTCAGTAAGAAGAGTCGGTCTTCATGTACTTAAGTCGGCATTGTGCCTTTTGTATATAATTCCGATTCAATTTCTGTGTTTCATCGTCTATAAGAAGGTCCAAGGGATACAGTAAACCTGAATTGAAGCATCGGAATCTAAAACTAGTGCCACAGGAATGGCCCAAATCATAGACAGTAAGATGAGTCAGCCTTCTTGTACTTATGTCGGCATTGTGCCTTTTGTAATTTATTCCGATGCATTTTCTGTGTTTCATCGTCAATAAGAAGGTCCAAGGTATACAGTAAACCTGAAGTAAAGCATCGGAATCTATAACTAGTGTCACAGGAATGGTTCAAACATAGTCAGTAAGAAGAGTCAGTCTTCTTGTACTTAAGTCGGCATTGTGCCTTTCGTATTTAATTCCGATGCAATTTCTGTGTTTCACCGTCAATAAGAAGGTCAGAGGGATACATTAAACCTGAAGTGAAGCATCGGAATCTATAACTAGTGTCACAGGAATGGTTCAAACATTGACAGTAAGAAGAGTCAGTCTTCGGGTACTTAAGTCGGCATTGTCCCTTTTGTATTTAATTCCGATGAAATTTCTGTGTTTCATCGTCAATAAGAAGGTCAGAGGGATACAGGAAATTTGAAGTGAAGCATCGGAATCTATAACTATTGTCACAGGAATGGTTCAAGACATAGTCAGTAAGAAGAGTCAGTCTTCGTGTACTTAAGTCTGCATTGTCCCTTTTGTATTTAATTCCGATGCAATTTCTGTGTTTCATCGTCAATAAGAAGTTCCAAGGGATACAGTTAACCTGAAGTGAAGCATCGGACTCTATAACTAGTGTCACAGAATTGGTTCAAAACATAGAGAGTTGGAAGTGTCAGTCTTCTTGTACTTAAGTCAGCAATGTGCATTTTGTATTTAATTCCGATGCAATTTCTGTATTTCATCGTCAATAAGAAGGTCCAAGGGAAACAGTAAACCTGAAGTGAAGCATCGGAATCTATAACTAGTGTTACAGTAATGGTTCAAATGATAGACAGTAAGAAGAGTTAGTCTTCTTGTACTTAAGTCGGCATTGTTGCTTTTGTATTCAATTACGATGCAATTTCTGTGTTTCATCGTCAATAAGAAGGTCAGAGGGATACAGTAAACCTGAAGTGAAGCATCGGAATCTTTAACTAGAGTCACAGGAATGGTTCAAAACATAGTCAGTAAGAAGAGTCAGTCTTCTTGTCTTAAGTCGGCATTGTGCCTTTTGTATTTAATTTCGATGCAATTTCTGTGTTTCATCGGCAATAAAGTCAGAGGGATACAGTAAACCTGAAGTGAAGCATCGGAATCTATAACTAGTGTCACAGGAATGGTTCAAAACATAGACAGTATGAAGAGTCAGTCTTCTTGTACTTAAGTCGGCATTGTGCCTTTTGTATTTAATTCCGATGCAATTTCTGTGTTTCATTGTCAATAAGAAGGTCAGAGGAATACAGTAAACCTGAAGTGAAGCATCGGAATCAAAAACTAGTGTCACAGGAATGGTTCAAATCATAGACTGTGGGAAGAGTCAGTCTTCTTATACTTAAGTCGGCATTGTGCCTTTTGTATTTAATTCCGATGCAATTTCTTTGTTTCATCGTCAATAAGAAGGTCCAAGGTATACAGTAAACCTGAAGTGAAGCATCGGAATCTATAACTAGTGTCACAGGAATGGTTCATAACATAGAAAGTAAGAAGAGTCAGTCTTCTTAAGTCGGCATTGTGCCTTTTGTATTTAATTCCGATGCAATTTCTGTGTTTCATCGTCAATAAGAATGTCCAAGGGATACAGTAAAAATGAAGTGAAGCATCGGAATCTATAACTAGTGTCACAGGAATGGTTCAAATCATTGTCAGTAAGAGGAGTCGGTCTTCATGTACTTAAGTCGGCATTGTGCCTTTTGTATATAATTCCGATGCAATCTCTGTGTTTCATCGTCAATAAGCAGGTCACAGGATACAGTAAACCTGAAGTGAAGCATCGGAATCTATAACTAGTGTCACAGGAATGGTTCAAAACATAGACAGTAGGAAGAGTCAGTCTTCTTGTACTTAAGTCGGCATTGTGCCTCTTGTATTTAATTCCCATGCAATTTCTGTGTTTCATTGTCAATAAGAAGGTCAGAGGGATACAGTAAACCTGAAGTGAAGCATCGGAATCCAAAACTAGTGTCACAGGAATGGTTCAAAACATAGACAGTAGGAAGAGTCAGTCTTCTTGTACTTAAGTCGGCATTGTGCATTTTGCATTTCATTCCGATGCAATTTCTGTGTTTCATCGTCAATAAGAACTTCGAAGGTATACAGTAAACCTCAAGTATAGTATCGGAATCAATAACTAGTGTCACAGGAATGGTTCAAACATAGGCAGTAAGAAGAGTCAGTCTTCTTGTACTTAAGTCGGCATTGTGCCTTTTCTATTTAATTCCAATGCTATTTCTGTGTTTTATCGTCAATAATAGGTCCAAGGGATACAGTAAACCTGGAGTGAAGCATCGGAATCTATAACTAGTGTCACAGGAATGGTTCAAAACATAGACAGTAGGAAGAGTCAGTCTTCTTGTACTTTTGTCGGCATTGTGCCTTTTGTATTTAATTCCGATGCAATTTCTGTGTTTCATCGTCAATAAGAAGGTCCAAGGGATACAGTAAACCTGAAGTGAAGCACCGGAATCTACAACTAGAGCCACAGGAATGGTTCAAAACATAGACAGTAAGAAGAGTCAGTCTTCTTGTACTTAAGTCGGCATTGTGCCTTTTCTATTTAATTCCGATGTAATCTCTGTGTTTCATCGTCAATAAGCAGGTCACAGGGATACAGTAAACCTGAAGTGAAGCATCGGAATCTATAACTAGTGTCACAGGAATGGTTCAAAGCATTGTCAGTATGAACAGTCAGTCTTCTTGTCCTTAAGTCGCCATTGTGCCTTTTGTATTTAATTCAGATGCAATTTCTGTGTTTCATCGGCAATAAGGTCAGAGGGATACAGTAAACCTGAAGTGAAGCATCGGAATCTATAACTAGTGTCACAGGAATGGTTCAAAACATAGACAGTAGGAAGAGTCAGTCTTCATCTACTTAAGTCCGCATTGTGCCTTTTGTATTTAATTCCCATGCAATTTCTGTGTTTCATTGTCAATAAGAAGCTCAGAGGGATACAGTATACCTGAAGTGAAGAATCGGGATCCAAAACTAGTGTCACAGGAATGCTTCAAAACATAGACAGTAGGAAGAGTCAGTCTTCTTGTACTTAAGTCGGCATTGTGCCTTTTGCATTTAATTCCGATGCAATTTCTGTGTTTCATCGTCAATAAGAACTTCCAAGGTATACAGTAAATCTCAAGTGTAGTATCGGAATCTATAACTAGTGCCACAGGAATGGTTCAAAACATAGGCAGTAAGAAGAGTCAGTCTTCTTGTACTTAAGTCGGCATTGTGCCTTTTCTATATAATTCCAATGCAATTTCTGTGTTTTATCGTCAATAAGAGGGTCCAAGGGATACAGTAAACCTGCAGTGAAGCATCGGAATCTATAACTAGTGTCACAGGAATGGTTCAAAACATAGACAGTAAGAAGAGTCAGTCTTCTTGTACTTAAGTCGGCATTGTGCCTTTTGTATTTAATTCCGATGCAATTTCTGTGTTTCATTGTCAATAAGAAGGTCAGAGGAATACAGTAAACCTGAAGTGAAGCATCGGAATCCAAAACTAGTGTCACAGGAATGGTTCAAATCATAGACTGTGGGAAGAGTCAGTCTTCTTGCACTTAAGTCGGCATTGTGCCTTTAGTATTTAATTCCGATGCAATTTCTTTGTTTCATCGTCAATAAGAAGGTCCAAGGTATACAGTAAACCTGAAGTGAAGCATCGGAATCTATAACTAGTGTCACAGGAATGGTTCATAACATAGACAGTAAGAAGAGTCAGTCTTCTTAAGTCGGCATTGTGCCTTTTGTATTTAATTCCGATGCAATTTCTGTGTTTCATCGTCAATAAGAAGCTCAGTGGGATACAGTAAACCTGAAGTGAAGCATCGGAATCTATTGCTAGTGTCACAGGATGGTTCAAAACAGAGTCAGTAAGAAGAGTCAGTCTTCTTGTCCTTAAGTCGGCATTGTGCCTTTTGTATTTAATTCCGATGAAATTTCTGTGTTTCATCGTCAATAAGAAGGTCAGAGGGATACAGTAAACCTGAAGTGAAGCATCGGAATCCACAACTAGTGTCACAGGAATGGTTCAAAACATAGACAGTAGGAAGAATCAGCCTTCTTGTACTTAAGTCGGCATTGTGCCTTTTGTATTTAATTCCGATGCATTTTCTGTGTTTCATCGTCAATAAGAAGGTCCAAGGTATACAGTAAACCTGAAGTAAAGCATCGGAATCTATAACTAGGGTCACAGGAATGGTTCAAACATAGACAGTAAGAAGAGTCAGTCTTCGGGTACTTAAGTCGGCATTGTGCCCTTTGTATTTAATTCCGATGCAATTTCTGTGTTTCATCGTCAATAAGAAGGTCCAAGGGATACAGTAAACCTGGAGTGAAGCATCGGAATCAATAACTAGTGTCACAGGAAATGTTCCAAACATAGACAGTAAGAAGAGTCAATCTTCTTGTATTTAAGTCGGCATTGTGGCTTTTGTATTTAATTGCGATGCCATTTCTGTGTTTCATCGTCAATAAGAAGGTCCGAGGGATACAGTAAACCTGAAGTGAAGCATCGGAATCTATAACTAGAGTCACAGGAATGGTTCAAAACATAGTCAGTAAGAAGAGTCAGTCTTCTTGTCCTTAAGTCGGCATTGTGCCTTTTGTATTTAATTCCGATGCAATTTCTGTGTTTCATCGGCAATAAGATCAGAGGGATACAGTAAACCTGAAGTGAATCATCGGAATCTATAACTACTGTCACAGGAATGGTTCAAAACATTGACAGTAGGAAGAGTCAGTCTTCTTGTACTTAAGTCGGCATTGTGCCTTTTGTACTTATTTCCGATGCAATTTCTGTGTTTCATTGTCAATTAGTAGGTCAGAGTGGTACAGTAAACCTCAAATTAAGCATCGGAATCCAAAACTAGTGTCGCAGGAATGGTTCAAAACATAGACAGTAGGAAGAGTCAGTCTTCTTGTACTTCAGTCGGCATTGTGCCTTTTGTATTTAATTCCGATGCAATTTCTGTGTTTCTTCGTCACTAAGAAGGTCCAAGGTATACAGTAAACCTAAAGTGAAGCATCGGAATCTATAACTAGTGTCACAGGAATGGTTCAAAACATAGTAAGAAGAGTCAGTCTGCTTGTACTTAAGGCGCCATTGTGCCTTTTCTATTTAATTCCGATGCAATTTCTGTGTCTCATCGTCAATAAGAAGGTCCAAGGTACACAGTAAACCTGAAGTAAAGTATCGCAATCTATAACTAGTGTCACAGGAATGGTTCAAACTATAATCAGTAAGAAGAGTCAGTCTTCTTGTACTTAATTCGGCATTGTGCCTTTTGTATTTAATTCCGATGCAATTTCTGATGTGTTTTAATAGTCAATAAGAAGGTCCAAGGAATACAGTAAACCTGAAGTGAAGCATCGGAATCTATAACTTGTGTCACTGGAACGGTTCAAAGTATAGACAGTAAGAAGAGTCAGTCATCTTGTACTTTAGTTGGCATTGTGCCTTTTGTATTTAATTCCTATGCAATTTCTGTGATTCATCGTCAATAAGAAGGTCCAAGGGATACAGTAAACCTGAAGTGAAGCATCGGAATCTACAAATAGTGTCACAGAAATGGTTCAAAACATAGACAGTAGGAAGAGTCAGTCTTCTTGTACTTAAGTCGGCATTGTGCCTTTCGTATTTAATTCCGATGCAATTTCTGTGTTTCACCGTCAATAAGAAGGTCAGAGGGATGCAGTAAACCTGAAGTGAAGCATCAGAATCTATAACTAGGGTCACAGGAATGGTTCAAACATAGACAATAAGAAGAGTCAGTCTTCGGGTACTTAAGTCGGCATTGTCCCTTTTGTATTTAATTCCGATGCAATTTCTGTGTTTTATCATCAATAAGAAGGTCAGAGGGATACAGTAAACCTGAAGTGAAGCATCGGAATCTATAACTAGTGTCACAGGAATGGTTCAAGACATAGTCAGTAAGAAGAGTCAGTCTTCTTGTACTTAAGTCGGCATTGTGCCATTTGTATTTAATTCCGATGCAATTTCTGTGTTTCATCGTCAATAAGAAGGTCCAAGGGATACAGTAAACCTGGAGTGAAGCATCGGAATCAATAACTAGTGTCACAGGAATGATTCAAAACATAGACAGTAAGAAGAGTCAGTCTTCTTGTATTTAAGTCGGCATTGTGGCTTTTGTATTTAATTGCGATGCAATTTCTGTGTTTCATCGTCAATAAGAAGGTCAGAGGGATACAGTAAACCTTAAGTGAAGCATCGGAATCTATAACTAGAGTTACAGGAATGGTTCAAAACATAGTCAGTAAGTAGAGTCAGTCTTCTTGTACTTAAGTCGGCATTGTGCCATTTGTATTTCATTCCGATGCAATTTCTGTGTTTCATCGGCAATAAGGTCAGAAGGATACAGTAAACCTGAAGTGAATCATCGGAATCTATAACTACTGTAACAGGAATGGTTCATAACATTGACAGTAGGAAGAGTCAGTCTTCTTGTACTTAAGTCGGCATTGTGTCTTTCGTATTTAATTCCGATGCAATTTCTGTGGTTTCACCGTCAATAAGAAGGTAAGAGGGATACAGTAAACCGGAAGTGAATCATCGGAATCTATAACTAGTGTCACAGGAATGGTTCAAACATAGACAGTAAGAAGAGTGAGTCTTCTTGTACTTAATTCGGCATTGTGCCTTTTGTATTTAATTCCGCTGCAATTTCTGTGTTTCATCGGCAATAAGATGGTCCAAGGGATACAGTAAACCTGGAGTGAAGCATCGGAATCTATAACTAGTGTCACAGTAATGGCTCAAAACATAGACAGTAAGAAGAGTCAGTCTTCTTGTACTTAATTCGGCATTGTGCCTTTCGTATTTAATTCCGATGCAATTTCTGATGTGTTTTAATCGTCAATAAGAAGGCCCAAGGAATACAGTAAACCTGAAGTGAAGCATCGGAATCTATAACTAGTGTCACTGGAACGGTTCAAAGTATAGACAGTAAGAAGAGTCAGTCATCTTGTACTTTAGTTGGCATTGTGCCTTTTGTATTTAATTCCTATGCAATTTCTGTGATTCATCGTCAATAAGAAGGTCCAAGGGATACAGTAAACCTGAAGTGAAGCATCGGACTCTACAAATAGTGTCACAGAAATGGTTCAAAACATAGACAGTAGGAAGAGTCAGTCTTCTTGTACTTAAGTCGGCATTGTGCCTTTCGTATTTAATTCCGATGCAATTTCTGTGTTTCACCGTCAATAAGAAGGTCAGAGGGATGCAGTAAACCTGAAGTGAAGCATCGGAATCTATAACTAGAGTCACAGGAATGGTTCAAACAAAGACAGTAAGAAGAGTCAGTCTTCGGGTACTTAAGTCGGCATTGTCCCTTTTGTATTTAATTCCGATGCAATTTCTGTGTTTCATCATCAATAAGAAGGTCAGAGGGATACAGTAAACCTGAAGTGAAGCATCGGAATCTATAACTAGTGTCACAGGAATGGTTCAAGACATAGACAGTAGGACGAGTCAGTCTTCTAGTACTTAAGTCGGCATTGTGCCATTTGTATTTAATTCCGATGCAATTTCTGTGTTTCATCGTCAATAAGAAGGTCCAAGGGATACAGTAAACCTGGAGTGTAGCATCGGAATCAATAACTAGTGTCACAGGAATGGTTCAAAACATAGACAGTAAGAAGAGTCAGTCTTCTTGTATTTAAGTCGGCATTGTGGCTTTTGTATTTAATTGCGATGCAATTTCTGTGTTTCATCGTCAATAAGAAGGTCAGAGGGATACAGTGAACCTGAAGTGAAGCATCGGAATCTATAACTAGAGTTACAGGAATGGTTCAAAACATAGTCAATAAGAAGAGTCAGTCTTCTTGTCCTTAAGTCGGCATTGTGCCTTTTGTATTTAATTCCGATGCAATTTCTGTGTTTCATCGGCAATAAGGTCAGAAGGATACAGTAAACCTGAAGTGAATCATCGGAATCTATAACTACTGTCACAGGAATGGTTCAAAACATTGACAGTAGGAAGAGTCAGTCTTATTGTACTTAAGTCGGCATTGTGCCTTTTGTACTTATTTCCGATGCAATTACTGTGTTTCATTGTCAATTAGTAGGTCAGAGTGGTACAGTAAACCTGAAGTGAAGTATCGGAATCCAAAACTAGTGTTGCAGGAATGGTTCAAAACATAGACAGTGGGAAGAGTCAGTCTTCTTGTACTTCAGTCGGTATTGTGCCTTTTTTATTTAATTCCGATGCAATTTCTGTGTTTCTTCGTCACTAAGAAGGTCCAAGGTATACAGTAAAACTAAAGTGAAGCATCGGTATCTATAACTAGTGTCACAGGAATGGTTCAAACATAGTAAGAAGAGTCAGTCTGCTTGTACTTAAGGCGCCATTGTGACTTTTCTATTTAATTCCGATGCAATTTCTGTGCCTCATCGTCAATAAGAAGGTCCAAGGTACACAGTAAACCTGAAGTAAAGTATCGGAATCTATAACTAGTGTCACAGGAATGGTTCAAACTATAATCAGTAAGAAGAGTCAGTCTTCTTGTACTTAAGTCGGCATTGTGCCTTTTCTATTTAATTCCGATGCAATTTCTGTGTTTCATCGTCAATAAGAAGGTCCAAGGGATATAGTAAACCTAGAGTGAAGCATCGGAATCTATAACTAGTGTCACAAGAATGGTACAATACATAGACAGTAAGCAGAGTCAGTCTTCTTGTACTTAAGTCGTCATAGTGCCTTTTATATTTAATCCCGATGCAATTTCTGTGTTTGATCGTCAATAAGATGGTCCAAGGGATATAGTAAACCTGAAGTGAAGCATCGGAATCTATAACTAGTGTCACAGGAATGGTTCGAAACATACTCAGTAAGAAGAGTCAGTCTTCTTGTACTTAAGTCGGCATTGTGCCTTTCGTATTTAATTCCGATGCAATTTCTGTGTTTCACCGTCAATAAGACGGTCAGTGGGATATAGTAAACCGGAAGGGAATCATCGGAATCTATAACTAGTGTCACAGGAATGGTTCAAACATAGACAGTAAGAAGAGTCAGTCATCTTGTACTTAAATCGGCATTGTGCCTTTTGTATTTAATTCCCATGCAATTTCTGTGTTTCATCGGCAATAAGAAGGTCCAAGGGATACAGTAAACCTGGAGTGAAGCATCGGAATCTATAACTAGTGTCACAGTAATGGTTCAAAACATAGACAGTAAGAAGAGTCAGTCTTCTCGTACTTAATTCAGCATTGTGCCTCTTGTATTTAATTCCGATGCAACTTCTGTGTGTTTTAATCGTCAATAAGAAGGTCCAAGGAATACAGTAAACCTGAAGTGAAGCATCGGAACCTAAAACTAGTGTCACTGGAACGGGTCAAAATATTGACAGTAAGAAGAGTCAGTCATCTTGTAATTTACTCGGCATTGTGCATTTGTATTTACTTCCGATGTAATTTCTGTGATTCATCGTCAATAAGAAGGTCCAAGGGATACAGCAAACCTGAAGTGAAGCATCGGAATCTAAAACTAGTGCCACAGGAATGGTTCAAAACATAGGCAGTAAGAAGAGTCAGTCTTCTTGTACTTAAGTCGGCATTGTGCCTTTTCTATTTAATTCCGATGCAATCTCTGTGTTTCATCGTCAATAAGCAGGTCACAGGGATACAGTAAACCTAAAGTGAAGCATCGGAATCTATAACTAGTGTAACAGAAATGGTTCACAACATAGACAGTAGAAAGAGTCAGTCTTCTTGTACTTAAGTCGGCATTGTGCCTTTTGTTTTTAATTCCGATGCAATTTCTGTGTTTCATCGTCAATAAGAAGGTCCAAGGGAAACAGTAAACCTGAAGTGAAGCATCGAAATCTATAACTAGAGTTACAGGAATGGTTCAAAACATAGTCAATAAGAAGAGTCAGTCTTCTTGTCCATAAGTCGGCATTGTGCCTTTTGTATTTAATTCCGATGCAATTTCTGTGTTTCATCGGCAATAAGGTCAGAAGGATACAGTAAACCTGAAGTGAATCATCGGAATCTATAACTACTGTCACAGGAATGGTTCAAAACATTGACAGTAGGAAGAGTCAGTCTTCTTGTACTTAAGTCGGCATTGTGCCTTTTGTACTTATTTCCGATGCAATTTCTGTGTTTCATTGTCAATTAGTAGGTCAGAGTGGTACAGTAAACCTGAAGTGAAGTATCGGAATCCAAAACTAGTGTCGCAGGAATGGTTCAAAACATAGACAGTAGGAAGAGTCAGTCTTCTTGTACTTCAGTCGGCATTGTGCCTTTTGTATTTAATTCCGATGCAATTTCTGTGTTTCTTCGTCACTAAGAAGGTCCAAGGTATACAGTAAACCTAAAGTGAAGCATCGGAATCTATAACTAGTGTCACAGGAATGGTTCAAAACATAGTAAGAAGAGTCAGTCTGCTTGTACTTAAGGCGCCATTGTGCCTTTTCTATTTAATTCCGATGCAATTTCTGTGTCTCATCGTCAATAAGAAGGTCCAAGGTACACAGTAAACCTGAAGTAAAGTATCGGAACCTATAACTAGTGTCACAGGAATGGTTCAAACTATAATCAGTAAGAAGAGTCAGTCTTCTTGTACTTAAGTCGGCATTCTGCCTTTTCAAATTAATTCCGAGGCAATTTCTGTGTTTGATCGTCTATATGAAGGTCCAAGGATTACAGTAAACCTGAAGTGAAGCATCGGAATCTATAACTAGTGTCACAGGAATGGTTCAAAACACACTCAGTAAGAAGAGTCAGTCTTCTTGTACTTAAGTCGGCATTGTGCCTTTCGTATTTAATTCCGATGCAATTTCTGTGGTTTCACCGTCAATAAGAAGGTAAGAGGGATACAGTAAACCGGAAGTGAATCATCGGAATCTATAACTAGTGTCACAGGAATGGTTCAAACATAGACAGTAAGAAGAGTCAGTCTTCTTGTACTTAATTCGGCATTGTGCCTTTTGTATTTAATTCCGCTGCAATTTCTGTGTTTCATCGGCAATAAGAAGGTCCAAGGGATACAGTAAACCTGGAGTGAAGCATCGGAATGTATAACTAGTGTCACAGTAATGGTTCAAAACATAGACAGTAAGAAGAGTCAGTCTTCTTGTACTTAATTCGGCATTGTGCCTTTTGTATTTAATTCCGATGCAATTTCTGATGTGTTTTAATCGTCAATAAGAAGGTCCAAGGAATACAGTGAACCTGAAGTGAAGCATCGGAATCTATAACTAGTGTCACTGGAACGGTTCAAAGTATAGACAGTAAGAAGAGTCAGTCATCTTGTACTTTAGTTGGCATTGTGCCTTTTGTATTTAATTCCTATGCAATTTCTGTGATTCATCGTCAATAAGAAGGTCCAAGGGATACAGTAAACCTGAAGTGAAGCACCGGACTCCACAAATAGTGTCACAGAAATGGTTCAAAACATAGACAGTAGGAAGAGTCAGTCTTCTTGTACTTAAGTCGGCATTGTGCCTTTCGTATTTAATTCCGATGCACTTTCTGTGTTTCACCGTCAATAAGAAGGTCAGGGGATGCAGTAAACCTGAAGTGAAGCATCGGAATCTATAACTAGGCTCACAGGAATGGTTCAAACATAGACAGTAAGAAGAGTCAGTCTTCGGGTACTTAAGTCGGCATTGTCCCTTTTGTATTTAATTCCGATCCAATTTCTGTGTTTCATCGTCAATAAGAAGGTCACAGGGATACAGTAAACCTGAAGTGAAGCATCGGAATCTATAACTAGTGTCGCAGGAATGGTTCAAGACATAGTCAGTAAGAAGAGTCACTCTTCTTGTACTTATGTCGGCATTGTGCCTTTTGTATTTAATTCCGATGCAATTTCTGTGTTTCATCGTCAATAAGAAGGTCCAAGGGATACAGTAAACCTGGAGTGAAGCATTGGAATCAATAACTAGTGTCACAGGAATGGTTCAAAACATAGTCAGTAAGAAGAGACAGTCTTCTTGTCCTTAAGTCGCCATTGTGTCTTTTGTATTTAATTCCGATGCAATTTCTGTGTTTCATCGGCAATAAGGTCAGAGGGATACAGTAAACCAGAAGTGAATCATCGGAATCTATAACTACTGTCACAGGAATGGTTCAAAACAGTGACAGTAGGAAGAGTCAGTCTTCTTGTACTTAAGTCGGCATTGTGCCTTTTGTACTTATTTCCGATGCAATTTCTGTGTTTCATTGTCAATTAGTAGGTCAGAGTGGTACAGTAAACCTGAAGTGAAGTATCGGAATCCAAAACTAGTGTCGCAGGAATGGTTCAAAACATAGACAGTAGGAAGAGTCAGTCTTCTTGTACTTCAGTCGGTATTGTGCCTTTTTTATTTAATTCCGATGCAATTTCTGTGTTTCTTCGTCACTAAGAAGGTCCAAGGTATACAGTAAACCTAAAGTGAAGCATCGGAATCTATAACTAGTGTCACAGGAATGGTTCAAAACATAGTAAGAAGAGTCAGTCTGCTTGTACTTAAGGCGCCATTATGACTTTTCTATTTCATTCCGATGCAATTTCTGTGCCTCATCGTCAATAAGAAGGTCCAAGGTACACAGTAAACCTGAAGTAAAGTAACGGAATCTATAACTAGTGTCACAGGAATGGTTCAAACTATAATCAGTCAGAAGAGTCAGTTTTCTTGTACTTAAGTCGGCATTGTGCCTTTTCTATTTAATTCCGATGCAATTTCTGTGTTTCATCGTCAATAAGAAGGTCCAAGGGATATAGTAAACCTAGAGTGAAGCATCGGAATCTATAACTAGTGTCACAAGAATGGTTCAAAACATACTCAGTAAGAAGAGTCAGTCTTCTTGTACTTAAGTCGGCATTGTGCCTTTCGTATTTAATTCCGGTGCAATTTCTGTGTTTCACCGTCAATAAGACGGTCAGAGGGATACAGTAAACCGGAAGGGAATCATCGGAATCTATAACTAGTGTCACAGGAATGGTTCAAACATAGACAGTATGAAGAATCAGTCTTCTTGTACTTAAGTCGGCATTGTGCCTTTTGTATTTTATTCCCATGCAATTTCTGTGTTTCATCGGCAATAAGAAGGTCCAAGGGATACAGTAAACCTGGAGTGAAGCATCGGAATCTATAACTAGTGTCACAGTAATGGTTCAAAACATAGACAGTAAGAAGAGTCAGTCTTCTTGTACTTAATTCGGCATTGTGCCTTTTGTATTTAATTCCGATGCAACTTCTGTGTGTTTTAATCGTCAATAAGAAGGTCCAAGGAATACAGTAAACCTGAAGTGAAGCATCGGAAGCTAAAACTAGTGTCACTGGAACGGGTCAAAATATTGACAGTAAGAAGAGTCAGTGATCTTGTAATTTAGTCGGCATTGTGCATTTGTATTTACTTCCGATGCAATTTCTGTGATTCATCGTCAATAAGAAGGTGCAAGGGATACAGCAAACCTGAAGTGAAGCATCGGAATCTAAAACTAGTGCCACAGGAATGGTTCAAAACATAGGCAGTAAGAAGAGTCAGTCTTCTTGTACTTATGTCGGCATTGTGCCTTTTCTATTTAATTCCGATGCAATCTCTGTGTTTCATCGTCAACAAGAAGGTCACAGGGATACAGTAAACCTGAAGTGAAGCATCGGAATCTGCAACTAGAGCCACAGGAATGGTTCAAAACATAGTCAGTAAGAAGAGACAGTCTTCTTGTCCTTAAGTCGCCATTGTGTCTTTTGTATTTAATTCCGATGCAATTTCTGTGTTTCATCGGCAATAAGGTCAGAGGGATACAGTAAACCAGAAGTGAATCATCGGAATCTATAACTACTGTCACAGGAATGGTTCAAAACAGTGACAGTAGGAAGAGTCAGTCTTCTTGTACTTAAGTCGGCATTGTGCCTTTTGTACTTATTTCCGATGCAATTTCTGTGTTTCATTGTCAATTAGTAGGTCAGAGTGGTACAGTAAACCTGAAGTGAAGTATCGGAATCCAAAACTAGTGTCGCAGGAATGGTTCAAAACATAGACAGTAGGAAGAGTCAGTCTTCTTGTACTTCAGTCGGTGTTGTGCCTTTTTTATTTAATTCCGATGCAATTTCTGTGTTTCTTCGTCACTAAGAAGGTCCAAGGTATACAGTAAACCTAAAGTGAAGCATCGGAATCTATAACTAGTGTCACAGGAATGGTTCAAAACATAGTAAGAAGAGTCAGTCTGCTTGTACTTAAGGCGCCATTGTGACTTTTCTATTTCATTCCGATGCAATTTCTGTGCCTCATCGTCAATAAGAAGGTCCAAGGTACACAGTAAACCTGAAGTAAAGTAACGGAATCTATAACTAGTGTCACAGGAATGGTTCAAACTATAATCAGTCAGAAGAGTCAGTTTTCATGTACTTAAGTCGGCATTGTGCCTTTTCTATTTAATTCCGATGCAATTTCTGTGTTTCATCGTCAATAAGAAGGTCCAAGGGATATAGTAAACCTAGAGTGAAGCATCGGAATCTATAACTAGTGTCACAAGAATGGTTCAAAACATACTCAGTAAGAAGAGTCAGTCTTCTTGTACTTAAGTCGGCATTGTGCCTTTCGTATTTAATTCCGGTGCAATTTCTGTGTTTCACCGTCAATAAGACGGTCAGAGGGATACAGTAAACCGGAAGGGAATCATCGGAATCTATAACTAGTGTCACAGGAATGGTTCAAACATAGACAGTATGAAGAATCAGTCTTCTTGTACTTAAGTCGGCATTGTGCCTTTTGTATTTTATTCCCATGCAATTTCTGTGTTTCATCGGCAATAAGAAGGTCCAAGGGATACAGTAAACCTGGAGTGAAGCATCGGAATCTATAACTAGTGTCACAGTAATGGTTCAAAACATAGACAGTAAGAAGAGTCAGTCTTCTTGTACTTAATTCGGCATTGTGCCTTTTGTATTTAATTCCGATGCAACTTCTGTGTGTTTTAATCGTCAATAAGAAGGTCCAAGGAATACAGTAAACCTGAAGTGAAGCATCGGAAGCTAAAACTAGTGTCACTGGAACGGGTCAAAATATTGACAGTAAGAAGAGTCAGTGATCTTGTAATTTAGTCGGCATTGTGCATTTGTATTTACTTCCGATGCAATTTCTGTGATTCATCGTCAATAAGAAGGTGCAAGGGATACAGCAAACCTGAAGTGAAGCATCGGAATCTAAAACTAGTGCCACAGGAATGGTTCAAAACATAGGCAGTAAGAAGAGTCAGTCTTCTTGTACTTATGTCGGCATTGTGCCTTTTCTATTTAATTCCGATGCAATCTCTGTGTTTCATCGTCAACAAGAAGGTCACAGGGATACAGTAAACCTGAAGTGAAGCATCGGAATCTGCAACTAGAGCCACAGGAATGGTTCAAAACATAGTCAGTAAGAAGAGACAGTCTTCTTGTCCTTAAGTCGCCATTGTGTCTTTTGTATTTAATTCCGATGCAATTTCTGTGTTTCATCGGCAATAAGGTCAGAGGGATACAGTAAACCAGAAGTGAATCATCGGAATCTATAACTACTGTCACAGGAATGGTTCAAAACAGTGACAGTAGGAAGAGTCAGTCTTCTTGTACTTAAGTCGGCATTGTGCCTTTTGTACTTATTTCCGATGCAATTTCTGTGTTTCATTGTCAATTAGTAGGTCAGAGTGGTACAGTAAACCTGAAGTGAAGTATCGGAATCCAAAACTAGTGTCGCAGGAATGGTTCAAAACATAGACAGTAGGAAGAGTCAGTCTTCTTGTACTTCAGTCGGTGTTGTGCCTTTTTTATTTAATTCCGATGCAATTTCTGTGTTTCTTCGTCACTAAGAAGGTCCAAGGTATACAGTAAACCTAAAGTGAAGCATCGGAATCTATAACTAGTGTCACAGGAATGGTTCAAAACATAGTAAGAAGAGTCAGTCTGCTTGTACTTAAGGCGCCATTGTGACTTTTCTATTTCATTCCGATGCAATTTCTGTGCCTCATCGTCAATAAGAAGGTCCAAGGTACACAGTAAACCTGAAGTAAAGTAACGGAATCTATAACTAGTGTCACAGGAATGGTTCAAACTATAATCAGTCAGAAGAGTCAGTTTTCTTGTACTTAAGTCGGCATTGTGCCTTTTCTATTTAATTCCGATGCAATTTCTGTGTTTCATCGTCAATAAGAAGGTCCAAGGGATATAGTAAACCTAGAGTGAAGCATCGGAATCTATAACTAGTGTCACAAGAATGGTTCAAAACATACTCAGTAAGAAGAGTCAGTCTTCTTGTACTTAAGTCGGCATTGTGCCTTTCGTATTTAATTCCGGTGCAATTTCTGTGTTTCACCGTCAATAAGACGGTCAGAGGGATACAGTAAACCGGAAGGGAATCATCGGAATCTATAACTAGTGTCACAGGAATGGTTCAAACATAGACAGTATGAAGAATCAGTCTTCTTGTACTTAAGTCGGCGTTGTGCCTTTTGTATTTTATTCCCATGCAATTTCTGTGTTTCATCGGCAATAAGAAGGTCCAAGGGATACAGTAAACCTGGAGTGAAGCATCGGAATCTATAACTAGTGTCACAGTAATGGTTCAAAACATAGACAGTAAGAAGAGTCAGTCTTCTTGTACTTAATTCGGCATTGTGCCTTTTGTATTTAATTCCGATGCAACTTCTGTGTGTTTTAATCGTCAATAAGAAGGTCCAAGGAATACAGTAAACCTGAAGTGAAGCATCGGAAGCTAAAACTAGTGTCACTGGAACGGGTCAAAATATTGACAGTAAGAAGAGTCAGTGATCTTGTAATTTAGTCGGCATTGTGCATTTGTATTTACTTCCGATGCAATTTCTGTGATTCATCGTCAATAAGAAGGTGCAAGGGATACAGCAAACCTGAAGTGAAGCATCGGAATCTAAAACTAGTGCCACAGGAATGGTTCAAAACATAGGCAGTAAGAAGAGTCAGTCTTCTTGTACTTATGTCGGCATTGTGCCTTTTCTATTTAATTCCGATGCAATCTCTGTGTTTCATCGTCAACAAGAAGGTCACAGGGATACAGTAAACCTGAAGTGAAGCATCGGAATCTGCAACTAGAGCCACAGGAATGGTTCAAAACATAGACAGTAAGAAGAGTCAGTCTTCTTGTACTTAAGTCGGCATTGTGCCTTTTCTATTTAATTCCGATGCAATCTCTGTGTTTCATCGTCAATAAGCAGGTCACAGGGATACAGTAAACCTGAAGTGAAGCATCGGAATCTATAACTAGTGTCACAGGAATGGTTCAAAACATAGTCAGTATGAACAGTCAGTCTTTTTGTCATTAAGTCGGCATTGTGCATTTTGTATTTAATTCCGATGCAATTTCTGTGTTTCATCGTCAATAAGAAGGTCCAAGGGATACAGTAACCATGAAGTGCAGCATCGGACTCTATAACTAGTGTCACAGAAGTGGTTCACAACATTGACAGTAGAAAGAGTCAGTCTTCTTGTACTTAAGTCGGCATTGTGCCTTTTGTTTTTAATTCCGATGCAATTTCTGTGTTTCATCGTCAATAAGAAGGTCCAAGGGAAACAGGTAACCTGAAGTGAAGCATCGAAATCTATAACTAGTGTCACAGGAATGGTTCAAAACATAGTCAGTAAGAAGAGACAGTCTTCTTGTCCTTAAGTCGCCATTGTGCCTTTTGTATTTAATTCCGATGCAATTTCTGTGTTTCATCGGCAATAAGGTCAGAGAGATACAGTAAACCTGAAGTGAAGCATCGGAATCTATAACTAGAGTCACAGGAATGGTTCAAGACATAGTCAGTATGAACAGTCTGTCTTCTTGTCCTTAAGTCGGCATTGTGCCTTTTGTCTTTAATTCCGATGCAATTTCTGTGTTTCATCGTCAATAAGAAGGTCCAAAGGATACAGTAAACCTGAGATGCAGCATCAGAATCCATAACTAGTGCTAATGGAATGGGTCGAAACATAGACAGTAAGAAGAGTCAGACTTCTTGTACTTAAGTCGGCATTATGCCTTTTGTATTTAATTCCGATGCAATTTCTGTGTTTGATCGTCAATAAGAAGGTCAGAGCGATACAGTAAACCTGAAGTGAAGCATCGGAATCTATTGCTAGTGTCACAGGAATGATTCAAAACAGAGTCAGTAAGAAGAGTCTGTCTTCTTGTCCTTAAGTCGGCATTGTGCCTTTTGTATTTAATTCCGATGCAATTTCTGTGTTTCATCGTCAATAAGAAGTTCAGAGGGATACAGTAAACCTGAAGTGAAGCATCGGAATCCACAACTAGTGTCACAGGAAGGGTTCAAAACACAGACAGTAGGAAGAATCAGCTTTCTTGTACTTAAGTCGGCATTGTGCCTTTTGTATTTAATTCCGATGCATTTTCTGTGTTTCATCGTCAATAAGAAGGTCCAAGGTACACAGTAAACCTGAAGTAAAGTATCGGAATCTATAACTAGTGTCACAGGAATGGTTCAAACATAGTCAGTAAGAACAGTCAGTCTTCTTGTACTTAAGTCGGCATTGTGCATTTTGTATTTAATTCCGATCGATTTCTGTGTTTCATCGTCAATAAGAAGGTCCAAGAGATACAGTAAACCTGGAATGAAGCATCAGAATCAATAACTAGTGTCACAGGAATGGTTCAAAACATAGACAGTAGGAAGAGTCAGTCTTCTTGTACTTAAGTCGGCATTGTGCCTTTTGTATTTAATTCCGATGCAATTTCTGTGTTTCATCGGCAATAAGGTCAGAGGGATACAGTAAACCTGAAGTGAAGCATCGAAATCTATAACTAGAGTCACAGGAATGGTTCAAAACATAGTCAGTAAGAAGAGTCAGTCTTCTTGTACTTAAGTCGGCATTGTGTCTTTCGTATTTCATTCCGATGCAATTTCTGTGCTTCATTGTCAATAAGAAGGTCAGAGGGATACAGTAAACCTGGAGTGAAGCATCGGAATCTATAACTAGTGTCACAAGAATGGTACAATACATAGACAGTAAGAAGAGTCAGTCTTCTTGTATTTAAGTCGTCATTGTGCCTTTTCTATTTAATCCCGATGCAATTTCTGTGTTTCATCGTCAATAAGAAGGGCCTAGGGATACAGTACACCTGAAGTGAAGCATCGGAATCTATAACTAGTGTCACAGTAATGGTTCAAAACATAGTCAGTAAGAAAATTCAGTCTTCTTGTACTTAAGTCGGCATTGTGCCTTTCGTATTTAATTCCGATGCAATTTCTGTGTTTCACCGTCAATAAGAAGGTCAGAGGGATACAGTAAACCGGAAGTGAAGCATCGGAATCTATAACTAGTGTCACAGGAATGGTTCAAACATAGACAGTAAGAAGAGTCAGTCTTCTTGTACTTAAGTTGGCATTGTGCCTTTTGTATTTAAATCCGATGCAATTTCTGTGTTTCATCGTCAATAAGAAGGTCCAAGGGATACAGTAAACCTGGAGTGAAGCATCGAAATCTATAACTAGTGTCACAGTAATTGTTCAAAACATAGACAGTAAGAAGAGTCAGTCTTCTTGTACTTAAGTCAGCATTGTGCCTTTTGTATTTAATTCCGTTGCAATTTATGTGTTTTAATCGTCAATAAGAAGGTCCAAGGAATACAGTAAACCTGAAGTGAAGCATCGGATTCTATAACTAGTGTCACTGGAATGGTTCAAAATATAGACAGTAAGAAGAGTCAGTCTTCTTGTACTTTGGTCGGCATTGTGATTTTTGTATTTAATTCCGATGCAATTTCTGTGATTCATCGTCAATAAGAAGGTCCAAGGGATACAGTAAACCTCAAGTGAAGCATCGGCCTCTATAACTAGTGTCACAGAAATGGTTCAAAACATAGACAGTAGGAAGAGTCAGTCTTCTTGTACTTAAGTCGGCATTGTGCAATTTCTATTTAATTCCGATGCAATTTCTGTGTTTCATCGTCAATAAGAAGGTCCAAGGGCAACATCAAATCTGAAGTGAAGCATCGGAATCTAAAACTAGTGCCACAGGAATGGTTCAAATCGTAAACAGTAAGAAGAGTCAGTCTACTTGTACTTAAGTCGCCATTGTGCGTTTTTTATTTAATTCCGATGCAATCTCTGTGTTTCAACGTCAATAAGAAGGTCAGAGGGATACAGTAAACCTGAAGTGAAGCACCGGAATCTTTAACTAGTGTCACAGGAATGGTTCAAAACATAGTCAGTAAGAAGAGTCAGTCTTCTTGCACTTAGGTCGGCATTGTGCCTTTCGTATTTAATTCCGATGCAATTTCTGTGTTTCACCGTCAATCAGAAGTACAGTGGGATACAGTAAACCTGAAGTGAAGCATCGGAATCTATAACTAGTGTCACAGGAATGGTTCAAACATAGACAGTAAGAAGAGTCAGTTTTCTTGTACTTAAGTCGGCATTGTGCCTTTTGTATTTAATTCCGATGCAATTTCTGTGTTTCATCGTCAATAAGAAGGTCCAAGGGATACAGTAAACCTGAAGTGAAGCATCGGAATCTACAACTAGTGCCACAGGAGTGGTTCAAAACATAGACAGTAAGAAGAGTCAGTCTTCTTGTACTTAAGTCGGCATTGTGCCTTTTCTATTTAATTCCGATGCAATCCCTGTGTTTCATCGTCAATACGCAGGTCACAGGGATACAGTAAACTTGAAGTGAAGCATCGGAATGTATAACTAGTGTCACAGGAATGGTTCAAAACATAGTCAGATTGAACAGTCAGTCTTCTTGTCCTTAAGTCGGCATTATGCCTTTTGTATTTATTTCCGATGCAATTTCTGTGTTTCATCGTGAATAAGAAGGTCCAAGGGATACAGTAAACCTGAAGTGTAGCATCGGACTCTATAACTAGTGTCTCAGAAATCGTTCAAAACATAGACAGTAGGACGAGTCAGTCTTCTTGTACTTAAGTCGGCATTGTGCCTTTTGTTTTTAATTCAGATGCAATTTCTGTGTTTCATCGACAATAAGAAGGTCCAAGGGAAACAGTAAACCTGAAGTGAAGCATCGCAATCTATAACTAGTGTCACAGGAATGGTTCAAAACATAATCAGTAAGAAGAGACAGTCTTCTTGTCCTTAAGTCGCCATTGTGCCTTTTGTATTTAATTCCGATGCAATTTCTGTGTTTCATCGGCAATAAGGTCAGAGGGATACAGTAAACCTGAAATGAAGCATCGGAATCTATAACTAGTGTCACAGGAATGGTTCAAAACATAGACAGTAGGAAGAGACAGTCTTCTTGTACTTAAGTCGGCATTGTGCCTTTTGTATTTAATTCCCATGCAATTTCTATATTTCATTGTCAATAAGAAGGTCAGAGGGATACAGTAAACCTGAAGTGAAGCATCGGAATCCAAAACTAGTGTCACAGGAATGGTTCAAAACATAGGCAGTAAGAAGAGTCAGTCTTCTTGTACTTAAGTCGGCATTGTGCCTTTTCTAATTAATTCCGATGCAATATCTGTGTATCATCGTCAATAACAAGGTCCAAGGGATACAGTAAACCTGAAGTGAAGCATCGGAATCTATAACTAGTGTCACAGGAATGGTTCAAATTATAGTCAGTATGAACAGTCAGTCTTCTTCTCCATAAGTCGGCATTGTGCCTTTTGTAATTAGTTCCGATGCAATTTCTGTGTATCATCGTCAATAAGAAGGTCCAAGGGATACAGTAAACCTGAAGTGCAGCATCGGAATCCATAACTAGTGTCACAGGAATTGTTCAAACAGAGACAGTAAAAAGAGTCATTCTTCTTGTACTTAAGTCGGCATTATGTCTTTTATATTGAATTCCGATGCAATTTCTGTGTTTCATCGTCAATAAGAAGGTCCAAGGGATACAGTAAAACCTGAAGTGTAGCATCGGAATCTATAACTAGTGTCACAGGCATGGTTCAAAACATAGGCAGTAAGAAGAGTCAGTCTTCTTTACTTAAGTCGGCATTGTGCTTTTTCTATTTAATTCCAATGCAATTTCTGTGTTTCATCATCAATAAGAAGGTCCAAGGGATACAGTCAACCTGAAGTGCAGCATCGGAATCCATAACTAGTGTCACAGGAATGGTTCAAACATAGACAGTAAGAAGAGTCAGTCTTCTTGTACTTAAGTCGGCATTATGCCTTTTGTATTTAATTCCGATGCAATTTCTGTGTTTCATGGTCAATAAGACGGTCCAAGGGATACAGTAAACCTGAAGTGCAGCATCGGAATCCATAACTAGTGTCACAGGAATGGTTCAAACATAAACAGTAAGAAGAGTCAGTCTTCTTGTACTTAAGTCGGCATTGTGCCTTTCGTATTTAATTCCGATGCAATTTCTGTGTTTCACCGCCAATACGAAGGTCAGAGGGATACAGTAAACCTGAAGTGAAGCATCGGAATCTATAACTAGTGTCACAGGAATGGTTCAAACTTAGACAGTAAGAAGAGTCAGTCTTCGGGTACTTAAGTCGGCATTGTCCCTTTTGTATTTAATTCCGATGCACTTCTGTGTTTCATCGTCAATAAGAAGGTCAGAGGGATACAGTAAACCTGAAGTGAAGCATCGGAATCTATAACTAGTGTCACAGGAATGGTTCAAGACATAGTCAGTAAGAATAGACAGTCGTCTTGTCCTTAAGTCGCCATTGTGCCTTTTGTATTTAATTCCGATGCAATTTCTGTGTTTCATCGGCAATAAGGTCAGACGGATACAGTAAACGTTAAGTGAAGCATCGGCATCTATAACTAGAGTCACAGGAATGGTTCAAAACATAGTCACTATGAACAGTCAGTCTTCTTGTCCATAAGTCGGCATTGTGCCTTTTGTATTTAATTCCGTTGCAATTTCTGTGTTTCATCGTCAATAAGAAGGTCCAAGGGATACAGTAAACCTGAAGTGCAGCATCAGAATCCATAACTAGTGCTAATGGAATGGGTCAAAACATAGACAGTAAGGAGAGTCAGACTTCTTGTACTTATGTCGGCATTATGCCTTTTGTATTTAATTCCGATGCAATTTCTGTGTTTGATCGTCAATAAGAAGGTCAGAGGGATACAGTAAACCTGAAGTGAAGCATCGGAATCTATTGCTAGTGTCACAGGAATGGTTCAAAACAGAGTCAGTAAGAAGAGTCTGTCTTCTTGTCCTTAAGTCGGCATTGTGCCTTTTGTATTTAATTCCGATGCAATTTCTGTGTTTCATCGTCAATAAGAAGGTCAGAGGGATACAGTAAACCTGAAGTGAAGCATCGGAATCCACAACTAGTGTCACAGGAATGGTTCAAAACATAGACAGTAGGAAGAATCAGCTTTCTTGTACTTAAGTCGGCATTGTGCCTTTTGTGTTTAATTCCGATGCATTTTCTGTGTTTCATCGTCAATAAGAAGGTCAGAGGGATGCAGTAAACCTGAAGTGAAGCATCGGAATCTATAACTAGTGTCACAGGAATGGTTCAAGACATAGTCAGTCAGAAGAGTCAGTCTTCTTGTACTTAAGTCGGCATTGTGCCTTTTGTATTTAATTCCGATGCAATTTCTGTGTTTCATCGTCAATAAGAAGGTCCAAGGGATACAGTAAACCTGGAGTGAAGCATCGGAATCAATAACTAGTGTCACAGGAATGGTTCAAAACATAGACAGTAAGAAGAGTTAGTCTTCTTGTATTTAAGTCGGCATTGTGGCTTTTGTATTTAATTGCGATGCAATTTCTATGTTTCATCGTCAATAAGAAGGTCAGAGGGATACAGTAAACCTGAAGTGAAGCATCGGAATCTATAACTAGAGTCACAGGAATGGTTCAAAACATAGTCAGTATTACGAGTCAGTCTTCTTGTCCTTAAGTCTTCATTGTGCCTTTTGTATTTAATTCCGATGCAATATCTGTGTTTCATCAGCAATAATGTCAGAGGGATACAGTAAACCTGAAGTGAATCATCGGAATCTATAACTACTGTCACAGGAATGGTTCAAAACATTGACAGTAGGAAGAGTCAGTCTTCTTGTACTTAAGTCGGCTTTGTGCCTTTTGTACTTATTTCCGATGCAATTTCTAATGTGTTTTAATCGTCAATAAGAAGCTCCAAGGAATACAGTAAACCTGAAGTGAAGCATCGGAATCTATAACTAGTGTCACTGGAACAGTTCGAAATGTAGACTGTAAGAAGAGTCAGTCATCTTGTACTTTAGTCGGCATTGTGCCTTTTGTATTTAATTCCGATGCAATTTCTGTGATTCATCGTCAATAAGAAGGTCCAAGAGATACAGTAAACCTGTAGTGAAGCATCGGACTCTATAAATAGTGTCACAGAAATGGTTCAAAGCATAGACAGTAGGAAGAGTCAGTCTTTTTGTACTTAAGTCGGCATTGTGCCTTTTCTATTTAAATCCGATGCATTTTCTGTGTTTCATCGTCAATAAGAAGGTCCAATGTATACAGTAAACCTGAAGTAAAGCAGCGGAATCTATAACTAGTGTCACAGGAATGGTTCAAACATAGTCAGTAAGAAGAGTCAGTCTTCTTGTACTTAAGTCGGCATTGTGCCTTTCGTATTTAATTCCGATGCAATTTCTGTGTTTCACCGTCAATAAGAAGGTCAGGGGATGCAGTAAACCTGAAGTGAAGCATCGGAATCTATAACTAGGGTCACAGGAATGGTTCAAACATAGACAGTAAGAAGAGTCAGTCTTCGGGTACTTAAGTCGGCATTGTCCCTTTTGTATTTAATTCCGATGCAATTTCTGTGTTTCATCGTCAATAAGAAGGTCAGAGGGATACAGTAAACCTGAAGTGAAGCAATGGAATCTATAACTAGTGTCACAGGAATGGTTCAAAACATTGTAAGAGGAGTCAGTCTGCTTGTACTTAAGGCGCCATTGTGACTTTTCTATTTAATTCCGATGCAATTTCTGTGCCTCATCGTCAATAAGAAGGTCCAAGGTACACAGTAAACCTGAAGTAAAGTATCGGAATCTATAACTAGTGTCACAGGAATTGTTCAAACTATAATCAGTAAGTAGAGTCAGTCTTCTTGTATTTAAGCCGGCATTGTGCCTTTTCTATTTAATTCCGATGCAATTTCTGTGTTTCATCGTCAATAAGAAGGTCCAAGGGATATAGTAAACCTAGAGTGAAGCATCGGAATCTATAACTAGTGTCACAAGAATGGTACAATACATAGACAGTAAGAAGAGTCAGTCTTCTTGTACTTAAGTCGTCATTGTGCCTTTTATATTTAATCCCGATGCAATTTCTGTGATTGATCGTCAATAAGAAGGTCCAAGGGATATAGTAAACCTGAAGTGAAGCATCGGAATCTATAACTAGTGTCACAGGAGTGGTTCAAAACATACTCAGTAAGAAAAGTCAGTCTTCTTGTACTTAAGTCGGCATTGTGGCTTTCGTATTTAATTCCGATGCAATTTCTGTGTTTCACCGTCAATAAGAAGGTCAGAGGGATACAGTAAACCGGAAGTGAATTATCGGAATCTATAACTAGTGTCACAAGAATGGTTCAAACATAGACAGTAAGAAGAGTCAGTCACCTTGTACTTAAATCGGCATTGTGCCTTTTGTATTTAATTCCCATGCAATTTCTGTGTTTCATCGGCAATAAGAAGGTCCAACGGATACAGTAAACCTGGAGTGAAGCATCGGAATCCATAACTAGTGTCACAGTAATGGTTCCAAACATAGACAGTAAGAAGAGTCAGGCTTCTTGTACTTAATTCGGCATTGTGCCTTTTGTATTTAATTCCGATGCAACTTCTGTGTGTTTTAATCGTCAATAAGAAGGTCCAAGGAATATAGTAAATCTGAAGTGAAGCATCGGACTCTATAAATAGTGTCACAGAAATGGGTCAAAACATAGACAGTAGGAAGTGTCAGTCTTCTTGTACTTAAGTCGTCATTGTGCCTTTTCTATTTAATTCCGATGCAATTTCTGTGTTTCATCGTCAATAAGAAGGTCCAAGGGAAACAGCAAACCTGAAGTGAAGCATCGGTATCTAAAACTAGTGCCACAGGAATGGTTCAAAACATAGGCAGTAAGAAGAGTCAGTCTTCTTGTACTTAAGTCGGCATTGTGCCTTTTCTATTTAATTCCGATGCAATCTCTGTGTTTCATCGTCAACAAGAAGGTCACAGGGATACAGTAAACCTGAAGTGAAGCATCGGAATCTACAACTAGTGCCACAGGAATGGTTCAAAACATAGACAGTAAGAAGAGTCAGTCTTCTTGTACTTAAGTCGGCATTGTGCCTTTTCTATTTAATTCCGATGCAATCTCTGTGTTTCATCGTCAATAAGCAGGTCACAGGGATACAGTAAACCTGAAGTGAAGCATCGGAATCTATAACTATTGTCACATGAATGGTTCAAAACATAGTCATTATGAAAAGTCAGTCTTCTTGTCATTAAGTCGGCATTGTGCATTTTGTATTTAATTCCGATGCAATTTCTGTGTTTCATCGTCAATAAGAAGGTCCAAGGGATACAGTAAACATGAAGTGCAGCATCGGACTCTATAACTAGTGTCACAGAAATGGTTCACAACATAGACAGTAGAAAGAGTCAGTCTTCTTGTACTTAAGTCGGCATTGTGCCTTTTGTTTTTAATTCCGATGCAATTTCTGTGTTTCATCGTCAGTTAGAAGGCCAAGGGAAACAGTAAACCTGAAGTGAAGCATCGAAATCTATAACTAGTGTCACAGGAATGGTTCAAAACATAGTCAGTAAGAAGAGACAGTCTTCCTGTCCTTATGTCGCCATTGTGCCTTTTGTATTTAATTCCGATGCAATTTCTGTGTTTCATCGGCAATAAGGTCAGAGGGATACAGTAAACCTGAAGTCAAGCATCGGAATCTATTGCTAGTGTCACAGGAATGGTTCAAAACAGAGTCAGTAAGAAGAGTCTGTCTTCTTGTCCTTAAGTCGGCATTGTGCCTTTTGTATTTAATTCCGATGCAATTTCTGTGTTTCATCGTCAATAAGAAGTTCAGAGGGATACAGTAAACCTGAAGTGAAGCATCGGAATCCACAACTAGTGTCACAGGAAAGGTTCAAAACATAGACAGTAGGAAGAATCAGTTTTCTTGTACTTAAGTCGGCATTGTGCCTTTTGTATTTAATTCCGATGCATTTTCTATGTTTCATCGTCTATAAGAAGGTCCAAGGTACACAGTAAACCTGAAGTAAAGTATCGGAATCTATAACTAGTGTCACAGGAATGGTTCAAACATAGTCAGTAAGAACAGTCAGTCTTCTTGTACTTAAGTCGGCATTGTCCCTTTTGTATTTAATTCCGATGCGATTTCTGTGTTTCTTCGTCAATAAGAAGGTCCAAGAGATACAGTAAACCTGGGGTGAAGCATCGGAATCAATAACTAGTGTCACAGGAATGGTTCAAAACATAGACAGTAGGAAGAGTCAGTCTTCTTGTACTTAAGTCGGCATTGTGCCTTTTGTATTTAATTCCGATGCAATTTCTGTGTTTCATCGGCAATAAGGTCAGAGGGATACAGTAAACCTGAAGTGAAGCATCGAAATCTATAACTAGAGTCACAGGGATGGTTCGAACATAGTCAGTAAGAAGAGTCAGTCTTCTTGTACTTAAGTCGGCATTGTGTCTTTCGTATTTCATTCCGATGCAATTTCTGTGCTTCATCGTCAATAAGAAGGTCCAAGGGATACAGTAAACCTGGAGTGAAGCATCGGAATCTATAACTAGTGTCACAAGAATGGTACAATACATAGACAGTAAGAAGAGTCAGTCTTCTTGTACTTAAGTCGTCATTGTGCCTTTTCTATTTTATCCCGATGCAATTTCTGTGTTTCATCATCAATAAGAAGGTCCTAGGGATACAGTACACCTGAAGTGAAGCATCGGAATCTATAACTAGTGTCACAGGAATGGTTCAAAACATAGTCAGTAAGAAGAGTCAGTCTTCTTGTACTTAAGTCGGCATTGTGCATTTCGTATTTAATTCCGATGCAATTTCTGTGTTTCACCGTCAATAAGAAGGACAGAGGGATACAGTAAACCGGAAGTGAAGCATCCGAATCTATAACTAGAGTCACAGGAATGGTTCAAACATAGACAGTAAGAAGAGTCAGTCTTCTTGTACTTAAGTCGGCATTGTGCCTTTTGTATTTAATTCCGATGCAATTTCTGTGCTTCATCGTCAATAAGAAGGTCCAAGGGATACAGTAAACCTGGAGTGAAGCATCGGAATCTATAACTAGTGTCACAAGAATGGTACAATACATAGACAGTAAGAAGAGTCAGTCTTCTTGTACTTAAGTCGTCATTGTGCCTTTTCTATTTTTTCCCGATGCAATTTCTGTGTTTCATCATCAATAAGAAGGTCCTAGGGATACAGTACACCTGAAGTGAAGCATCGGAATCTATAACTAGTGTCACAGGAATGGTTCAAAACATAGTCAGTAAGAAGAGTCAGTCTTCTTGTACTTAAGTCGGCATTGTGCATTTCGTATTTAATTCCGATGCAATTTCTGTGTTTCACCGTCAATAAGAAGGTCAGAGGGATACAGTAAACCGGAAGTGAAGCATCCGAATCTATAACTAGAGTCACAGGAATGGTTCAAACATAGACAGTAAGAAGAGTCAGTCTTCTTGTACTTAAGTCGGCATTGTGCCTTTTGTATTTAATTCCGATGCAATTTCTGTGTTTCATCGTGAATTAGAAGGTCCAAGGGATACAGTAAACCTGGAGTGAAGCATCGAAATCTATAACTAGTGTCACAGTAATGGTTCAAAACATAGACAGTAAGAGGAGTCAGTCTTCTTGTGCTTAAGTCAGCATTGTGCCTTTTGTATTTAATTCCGATGCAATTTCTGTGATTCATCGTCAATAAAAAGGTCCAAGGGATACAGTAAACCTCAAGTGAAGCATCGGCCACTATAACTGGTGTCACAGAAATGGTTCAGAACATAGACAGTAGGAAGAGTCAGTCTTCTTGTACTTAAGTCGGCATTGTGCCTTTTCTATTTAATTCCGATGCAATTTCTGTGTTTCATCGTCAATAAGAAGGTCCAAAGGCAACAGCAAATCTGAAGTGAAACATCGGAATCTAAAACTAGTGCCACAGGAATGGTTCAAAACGTAGACAGTAAGAAGAGTCAGTCTTCTTGTACTTAAGTCGGCATTGTGCGTTTTTTATTTAATTCCGATGCAATCTCTGTGTTTCAACGTCAATAAGAAGGTCAGAGGGATACAGTAAACCTGAAGTGAAGCACCGGAATCTATAACTAGTGTCACAGGAATGGTTCAAAACTCAGTCAGTAAGAAGAGTCAGTCCTCTTGCACTTTTCTCGGCATTGTGCCTATTGTATTTCATTCCGATGCAATTTCTGTGATTCATCGTCAATAAGAAGGTCCAAGAGATACAGTAAACCTGAAGTGAAGCATCGGACTCTATAAATAGTGTCACAGAAATGGTTCAAAGCATAGACAGTAGGAAGAGTCAGTCTTCTTGTACTTAAGTCGGCATTGTGCCTTTTCTATTTAAATCCGATGCATTTTCTGTGTTTCATCGTCAATAAGAAGGTCCAATGTATACAGTAAACCTGAAGTAAAGCATCGGAATCTATAACTAGTGTCACAGGAATGGTTCAAACATAGTCAGTAAGAAGAGTCAGTCTTCTTGTACTTAAGTCGGCATTGTGCCTTTCGTATTTAATTCCGATGCAATTTCTGTGTTTCACCGTCAATAAGAAGGTCAGGGGATGCAGTAAACCTGAAGTGAAGCATCGGAATCTATAACTAGGGTCACAGGAATGGTTCAAACATAGACAGTAAGAAGAGTCAGTCTTCGGGTACTTAAGTCGGCATTGTCCCTTTTGTATTTAATTCCGATGCAATTTCTGTGTTTCATCGTCAATAAGAAGGTCAGAGGGATACAGTAAACCTGAAGTGAAGCAATGGAATCTATAACTAGTGTCACAGGAATGGTTCAAAACATTGTAAGAAGAGTCAGTCTGCTTGTACTTAAGGCGCCATTGTGACTTTTCTATTTAATTCCGATGCAATTTCTGTGCCTCATCGTCAATAAGAAGGTCCAAGGTACACAGTAAACCTGAAGTAAAGTATCGGAATCTATAACTAGCGTCACAGGAATTGTTCAAACTATAATCAGTAAGTAGAGTCAGTCTTCTTGTATTTAAGCCGGCATTGTGCCTTTTCTATTTAATTCCGATGCAATTTCTGTGTTTCATCGTCAATAAGAAGGTCCAAGGGATATAGTAAACCTAGAGTGAAGCATCGGAATCTATAACTAGTGTCACAAGAATGGTACAATACATAGACAGTAAGAAGAGTCAGTGTTCTTGTACTTAAGTCGTCATTGTGCCTTTTATATTTAATCCCGATGCAATTTCTGTGATTGATCGTCAATAAGAAGGTCCAAGGGATATAGTAAACCTGAAGTGAAGCATCGGAATCTATAACTAGTGTCACAGGAGTGGTTCAAAACATACTCAGTAAGAAAAGTCAGTCTTCTTGTACTTAAGTCGGCATTGTGCCTTTCGTATTTAATTCCGATGCAATTTCTGTGTTTCACCGTCAATGAGAAGGTCAGAGGGATACAGTAAACCGGAAGTGAATTATCGGAATCTATAACTAGTGTCACAAGAATGGTTCAAACATAGACAGTAAGAAGAGTCAGGCTTCTTGTACTTAATTCGGCATTGTGCCTTTTGTATTTAATTCCGATGCAACTTCTGTGTGTTTTAATCGTCAATAAGAAGGTCCAAGGAATACAGTAAACCTGAAGTGAAGCATCGGAATCTAAAACTAGTGTCACTGGAACGGGTCAAAATATTGACAGTAAGAAGAGTCAGTCATCTTGTTCTTTAGTAGGCATTGTGCATTTGTATTTAATTCCGATGCAATTTTTGTGATTCATCGTCAATAAGAAGGTCCAAGGAATACAGTAAAAGTGAAGTGAAGCATCGGACTCTATAAATAGTGTCACAGAAATGGTTCAAAACATAGACAGTAGGAAGAGTCAGTCTTCTTGTACTTAAGTCGTCATTGTGCCTTTTCTATTTAATTCCGATGCAATTTCTGTGTTTCATCGTCAATAAGAAGGTCCAAGGGAAACAGCAAACCTGAAGTGAAGCATCGGTATCTAAAACTAGTGCCACAGGAATGGTTCAAAACATAGGCAGTAAGAAGAGTCAGTCTTCTTGTACTTAAGTCGGCATTGTGCCTTTTCTATTTAATTCCGATGCAATCTCTGTGTTTCATCGTCAACAAGAAGGTCACAGGGATACAGTAAACCTGAAGTGAAGCATCGGAATCTACAACTAGTGCCACAGGAATGGTTCAAAACATAGACAGTAAGAAGAGTCAGTCTTCTTGTACTTAAGTCGGCATTGTGCCTTTTCTATTTAATTCCGATGCAATCTCTGTGTTTCATCGTCAATAAGCAGGTCACAGGGATACAGTAAACCTGAAGTGAAGCATCGGAATCTATAACTATTGTCACATGAATGGTTCAAAACATAGTCAGTATGAAAAGTCAGTCTTCTTGTCATTAAGTCGGCATTGTGCATTTTGTATTTAATTCCGATGCAATTTCTGTGTTTCATCGTCAATAAGAAGGTCCAAGGGATACAGTAAACATGAAGTGCAGCATCGGACTCTATAACTAGTGTCACAGAAATGGTTCACAACATAGACAGTAGAAAGAGTCAGACTTCTTGTACTTACGTCGGCATTGTGCCTTTTGTATTTAATTCCGATGCAATTTCTGTGTTTCATCGGCAATAAGGTCAGAGGGATACAGTAAACCTGAAGTCAAGCATCGGAATCTATAACTAGAGTCACAGGAATGGTTCAAAACATAGTCAGTATGAACAGTCAGTCTTCTTGTCCTTAAGTCGGCATTGTGCCTTTTGTATTTAATTCCGATGCAATTTCTGTGTTTCATCGTCAATAAGAAGGTCCAAGGGATACAGTAAACCTGGAGTGCAGCATCACAATCCATAACTAGTGCTAATGGAATGGGTCAAAACATAGACAGTAAGAAGAGTCAGAGTTCTTGTACTTAAGTCGGCATTATGCCTTTTGTATTTAATTCCGATGCAATTTCTTTGTTTGATCGTCAATAAGAAGGTCAGAGGGATACAGTAAACCTGAAGTGAAGCATCGGAATCTATTGCTAGTGTCACAGGAATGGTTCAAAACAGAGTCAGTAAGAAGAGTCTGTCTTCTTGTCCTTAATTCGGCATTGTGCCTTTTGTTTTTAATTCCGATGCAATTTCTGTGTTTCATCGTCAATAAGAAGTTCAGAGGGATACAGTAAACCTGAAGTGAAGCATCGGAATCCACAACTAGTGTCACAGGAAAGGTTCAAAACATAGACAGTAGGAAGAATCAGTTTTCTTGTACTTAAGTCGGCATTGTGCCTTTTGTATTTAATTCAGATGCATTTTCTGTGTTTCATCGTCTATAAGAAGGTCCAAGGTACACAGTAAACCTGAAGTAAAGTATCGGAATCTATAACTAGTGTCACAGGAATGGTTCAAACATAGTCAGTAAGAACAGTCAGTCTTCTTGTACTTAAGTCGGCATTGTCCCTTTTGTATTTAATTCCGATGCGATTTCTGTGTTTCATCGTCAATAAGAAGGTCCAAGAGATACAGTAAACCTGGAGTGAAGCATCGGAATCAATAACTAGTGTCACAGGAATGGTTCAAAACATAGACAGTAGGAAGAGTCAGTCTTCTTGTACTTAAGTCGGCATTGTGCCTTTTGTATTTAATTCCGATGCAATTTCTGTGTTTCATCGGCAATAAGGTCAGAGGGATACAGTAAACCTGAAGTGAAGCATCGAAATCTATAACTAGAGTCACAGGAATGGTTCAAACATAGTCAGTAAGAAGAGTCAGTCTTCTTGTACTTAAGTCGGCATTGTGTCTTTCGTATTTCATTCCGATGCAATTTCTGTGCTTCATCGTCAATAAGAAGGTCCAAGGGATACAGTAAACCTGGAGTGAAGCATCGGAATCTATAACTAGTGTCACAAGAATGGTACAATACATAGACAGTAAGAAGAGTCAGTCTTCTTGTACTTAAGTCGTCATTGTGCCTTTTCTATTTTATCCCGATGCAATTTCTGTGTTTCATCATCAATAAGAAGGTCCTAGGGATACAGTACACCTGAAGTGAAGCATCGGAATCTATAACTAGTGTCACAGGAATGGTTCACAACATAGTCAGTAAGAAGAGTCAGTCTTCTTGTACTTAAGTCGGCATTGTGCATTTCGTATTTAATTCCGATGCAATTTCTGTGTTTCACCGTCAATAAGAAGGTCAGAGGGATACAGTAAACCGGAAGTGAAGCATCCGAATCTATAACTAGAGTCACAGTAATGGTTCAAACATAGACAGTAAGAAGAGTCAGTCTTCTTGTACTTAAGTCGGCATTGTGCCTTTTGTATTTAATTCCGATGCAATTTCTGTGTTTCATCGTCAATAAGAAGGTCCAAGGGATACAGTAAACCTGGAGTGAAGCATCGAAATCTATAACTAGTGTCACAGTAATGGTTCAAAACATAGACAGTAAGAAGAGTCAGTCTTCTTGTACTTAAATCAGCATTGTGCCTTTTGTATTTAATTCCGTTGCAATTTATGTTTTTTAATCGTCAATAAGAAGGTCCAAGGAATACAGTAAACCTGAAGTGAAGCATCGGAATCTATAACTTGTGTCACTGGAATGGTTCAAAATATAGACAGTAAGAAGAGTCAGTCTTCTTGTACTTTGGTCGGCATTGGATTTTTGTATTTAATTCCGATGCAATTTCTGTGATTCATCGTCAATAAAAAGGTCCAAGGGATGCAGTAAACCTCAAGTGAAGCATCGCCCCCTATAACTAGTGTCACAGAAATGGTTCAAAACATAGACAGTAGGAAGAGTCAGTCTTCTTGTACTTAAGTCGGCATTGTGCCTTTTCTATTTAATTCCGATGCAATTTCTGTGTTTCGTCGTCAATAAGAAGGTCCAAAGGCAACAGCAAATCTGAAGTGAAACATCGGAATCTAAAACTAGTGCCACAGGAATGGTTCAAAACGTAGACAGTAAGAAGAGTCAGTCTTCTTGTACTTAAGTCGGCATTGTGCGTTTTTTTTTAATCCCGATGCAATCTCTGTGTTTCAACGTCAATAAGAAGGTCAGAGGGATACAGTAAACCTGAAGTGAAGCACCAGAATCTATAACTAGTGTCACAGGAATGGTTCAAAACACAGTCAGTAAGAAGAGTCAGTCCTCTTGCACTTAAGTCGGCATTGTGCCTTTCGTATTTAATTCCGATGCAATTTCTGTGTTTCACCGTCAATCAGAAGGTCCAAGGGAAACAGTAAACCTGAAGTGAAGCATCGGAATCTACAACTAGTGCCACAGGAGTGGTTCAAAACATAGCCAGTAAGAAGAGTCAGTCTTCTTGTACTTAAGTCGGCATTGTGCCTTTTCTATTTAATTCCGATGCAATCTCTGTGTTTCATCGTCCAAACGCAGGTCACAGGGATACAGTAAACCTGAAGTGAAGCATCGGAATCTATAACTAGTGTCACAGGAATGGTTCAAACATAGTCAGTAAGAAGAGTCAGTTTTCTTGTACTTAAGTCGGAATTGTGCATTTTGTATTTAATTCCGTTGCAATTTCTGTGATTCATCGTCAATAAGAAGGTCCAAGGGATACAGTAAACCTGAAGTGAAGCATCGGAATCTACAACTAGTGCCACAGGAGTGGTTCAAAAGATAGACAGTAAGAAGAGTCAGTCTTCTTGTACTTAAGTCGGCATTGTGCCTTTTCTATTTAATTCCGATGCAATCTCTGTGTTTCATCGTCCATACGCAGGTCACAGGGATACAGTAAACCTGAAGTGAAGCATCGGAATCTAAAACTAGTGTCACAGGAATGGTTCAAAACATAGGCAGTAAGAAGAGTCAGTCTTCTTGTACTTAAGTCGGCATTGTGCCTTTTCTAATTAATTCCGATGCAATATCTGTGTATCATCGTCAATAACAAGGTCCAAGGGATACAGTAAACCAGAAGTGAAGCATCGGAATCTATAACTAGTGACACAGGAATGGTTCAAATTATAGTCAGTATGAACAGTCAGTCTTCTTCTCCTTAAGTCGGCATTGTGCCTTTTGTATTTAATTCCGATGCAATTTCTGTGTTTCATCGTCAATAAGAAGGTCCAAGGGATACAGTAAACCTGAAGTGCAGCATCGTAATCCATAACTAGTGTCACAGGAATTGTTCATACGTAGACAGTAAGAAGAGTCAGTCTTCTTGTACTTAAGTCGGCATTATGCCTTTTGTATTGAATTCCGATGCAATTTCTGTGTTTCATCGTCAATAAGAAGGTCCAAGGGATACAGTAAAACCTGAAGTGTAGCATCGGAAACTATAACTAGTGTCACAGGAATGGTTCAAAACATAGGCAGTAAGAAGAGTCAGTCTTCTTGTACTTAAGTCGGCATTGTGCCTTTTCTATTTAATTCCAATGCAATTTCTGTGTTTCATTATCAATAAGAAGGTCCAAGGGATACAGTAAACCTGAAGTGCAGCATCGGTATCCATAACTAGTGTCACAGGAATGGTTCTAACATAGACAGTAAGAAGAGTCAGTCTTCTTGTACTTAAATCAGCATTGTGCCTTTTGTATTTAATTCCGTTGCAATTTATGTGTTTTAATCGTCAATAAGAAGGTCCAAGGGATACAGTAAACCTGAAGTGAAGCATCAGAATCTATAACTTGTGTCACTGGAATGGTTCAAAATATAGACAGTAAGAAGAGTCAGTCTTCTTGTACTTTGGTCGGCATTGGATTTTTGTATTTAATTCCGATGCAATTTCTGTGATTCATCGTCAATAAAAAGGTCCAAGGGATACAGTAAACCTCAAGTGAAGCATCGCCCACTATAACTAGTGTCACAGAAATGGTTCAAAACATAGACAGTAGGAAGAGTCAGTCTTCTTGTACTTAAGTCGGCATTGTGCCTTTTCTATTTAATTCCGATGCAATTTCTGTGTTTCATCGTCAATAAGAAGGTCCAAAGGCAACAGCAAATCTGAAGTGAAACATCGGAATCTAAAACTAGTGCCACAGGAATGGTTCAAAACGTAGACAGTAAGAAGAGTCAGTCTTCTTGTATTTAAGTCGGCATTGTGCGTTTTTTTTTAATCCCGATGCAATCTCTGTGTTTCAACGTCAATAAGAAGGTCAGAGGGATACAGTAAACCTGAAGTGAAGCACCGGAATCTATAACTAGTGTCACAGGAATGGTTCAAAACACAGTCAGTAAGAAGAGTCAGTCTTCTTGCACTTAAGTCGGCATTGTGCCTTTCGTATTTAATTCCGATGCAATTTCTGTGTTTCACCGTCAATCAGAAGGTCCAAGGGAAACAGTAAACCTGAAGTGAAGCATCGGAATCTACAACTAGTGCCACAGGAGTGGTTCAAAACATAGACAGTAAGAAGAGTCAGTCTTCTTGTACTTAAGTCGGCATTGTGCCTTTTCTATTTAATTCCGATGCAATCTCTGTGTTTCATCGTCCAAACGCAGGTCACAGGGATACAGTAAACCTGAAGTGAAGCATCGGAATCTATAACTAGTGTCACAGGAATGGTTCAAAACATAGTCAGTATGAACAGTCAGTCTTCTTGTCCTTAAGTCGGCATTGTGCCTTTTGTATTTAATTCCGATGCAATTTCTGTGTTTCATCGTTAATAAGAAGGTCCAAGGGATACAGTAAACCTGAAGTGTAGCATCGGACTCTATAACTAGTGTCTCAGAAATGGTTCAAAACATAGACAGTAGGACGAGTCAGTCTTTTTGTACTTAAGTCGGCATTGTGCCTTTTCTATTTAATTCCAATGCAATTTCTGTGTTTCATCAACAATAAGAAGGTCCAAGGGATACAGTAAACCTGAAGTGCAGCATCGGTATCCATAACTAGTGTCACAGGAATGGTTCTAACATAGACAGTAAGAAGAGTCAGTCTTCTTGTACTTAAGTCGGCATTATGCCTTTTGTATTTAATTCCGATGCAATTTCTGTGTTTCATGGTCAATAAGAAGGTCCAAGGGATACAGTAAACCTGAAGTGCAGCATCGGAATCCATAACTAGTGTCACAGGAATGGTTCAAACATAAATAGTAAGAAGAGTCAGTCTTCTTGTACTTAAGTCGGCATTGTGCCTTTCGTATTTAATTCCGATGCAATTTCTGTGTTTCACCGTCAATACGAAGGTCAGAGGGATACAGTAAACCTGAAGTGAAGCATCGGAATCTATAACTAGTGTCACAGGAATGGTTCAAACATAGACAGTAAGAAGAGTCAGTCTTCTTGTACTTAAGTCGGCATTGTGTCTTTCGTCGGCATTGTCCCTTTTGTATTTAATTCCGATGCAATTTCTGTGTTTCATCGCCAATAAGAAGGTCAGAGGGATACAGTAAACCTGAAGTGAAGCATCGGAATCTATAACTAGTGTCACAGGAATGGTTCAAGACATAGTCAGTAAGATGAGACAGTCTTCTTGTCCTTAAGTTGCCATTGTGCCTTTTGTATTTAATTCCGATGCAATTTCTGTGTTTCATCGGCAATAAGGTCAGAGGGATACAGTAAACCTGAAGTGAAGCATCGGAATCTATAACTAGAGTCACAGGAATGGTTCAAAACATAGTCAGTATGAACAGTCAGTCTTCTTGTCCTTATGTCGGCATTGTGCCTTTTGTATTTAATTCCGATGCACTTTCTGTGTTTCATCGTCAATAAGAAGGTCCAAGGGATACAGTAAACCTGAAGTGCAGCATCAGAATCCATAACAAGTGCTAATGGAATGGGTCAAAACATAGACAGTAAGAAGAGTCAGACTTCTTGTACTTAAGTCGGCATCATGCCTTTTGTATTTAACTCCGATGCAATTTCTGTGTTTGATCGTCAATAAGAAGGTCAGAGGGATACAGTAAACCTGAAGTGAAGCATCGGGCTCTATTGCTAGTGTCACAGGAATGGTTCAAAACAGAGTCAGTAAGAAGAGTCTGTCTTCTTGTCCTTAAGTCGGCATTGTGCCTTTTGTATTTAATTCCGATGCAATTTCTGTGTTTCATCGTTAATAAGAAGGTCAGAGGGATACAGAAAACCTGAAGTGAAGCATCGGAATCCACAACTAGTGTCACAGGAATGGTTCAAAACATAGACAGTAGGAAGAATCAGCTTTCTTGTACTTAAGTCGGCATTGTGCCTTTTGTATTTAATTCCGATGCATTTTCTGTGTTTCATCGTCAATAAGAAGTTCCAAGGTACACAGTAAACCTGAAGTAAAGTATCGGAAGCTATAACTGGTGTCACAGGAATGGTTCAAACATAGTCAGTAAGAAGAGTCAGTCTTCTTGTACTTAAGTCGGCATTGTGCCTTTTGTATTTAATTCCGATGCAATTTCTGTGTTTCATCGGCAATAAGGTCAGAGGGATACAGTAAACCTGAAGTGAAGCATCGCAATCTATAACTAGAGTCACAGGAATGGTTCAAAACATAGACAGTAGGAAGAGACAGTCTTCTTGTACTTAAGTCGGTATTGTGCCTTTTGTATTTAATTCCCATGCAATTTCTATATTTCATTGTCAATAAGAAGGTCAGAGGGATACAGTATACCTGAAGTGAAGCATCGGAATCCAAAACTAGTGCCACAGGAATGGTACAAAACATAGGCAGTAAGAAGAGTCAGTCTTCTTGTACTTAAGTCGGCATTGTGCCTTTTCTAATTAATTCCGATGCAATTTCTGTGTATCATCGTCAATAACAAGGTCCAAGGGATACAGTAAACCTGAAGTGAAGCATCGGAATCTATAACTAGTGTCACAGGAATGGTTCAAAACATAGGCAGTAAGAAGAGTCAGTCTTCTTGTACTTAAGTCGGCATTGTGCCTTTTCTAATTAATTCCAATGCAATTTCTGTGTTTCATCATCAATAAGAAGGTCCAAGGGATACAGTAAACCTGAAGTACAGCATCGGAATCCATAACTAGTGTCACAGGAATGGTTCAAACATAGACAGTAAGAAGAGTCAGTCTTCTTGTACTTAAGACGGCATTATGCCTTTTGTATTTAATTCCGATGCAATTTCTGTGTTTCATGGTCAATAAGAAGGTCCAAGGGATACAGTAAACCTGAAGTGCAGCATCGGAATCCATAACTAGTGTCACAGGAATGGTTCAAACATAGACAGTAAGAAGAGTCAGTCTTCTTGTACTTAAGTCGGCATTGTGCCTTTCGTATTTAATTCCGATGCAATTTCCGTGTTTCACCGTCAATACGAAGGTCAGAGGGATACAGTAAACCTGAAGTGAAGCATCGGAATCTATAACTAGTGTCACAGAAATGGTTCAAACATAGAAAGTAAGAAGAGTCAGTCTTCGGGTACTTAAGTCGGCATTGTCCCTTATGTATTTAATTCCGAAGCAATTTCTGTGTTTCATCGTCAATAAGAAGGTCAGAGGGTTACAGTAAACCTGATGTGAAGCATCGGAATCTATAACTAGTGTCACAGGAATGGTTCAAGACATAGTCAGTAAGAAGAGACAGTCTTCTTGTCCTTAAGTCGCCATTGTGCCTTTTGTATTTAATTCCGATGCAATTTCTGTGTTTCATCGGCAATAAGGTCAGAGGCATACAGTAAACCTGAAGTGAAGCATCGGAATCTATAACTAGTCACAGGAATGGTTCAAAACATAGTCAGTATGAACAGTCAGTCTTCTTGTCCTTAAGTCGGCATTGTGCCTTTTGTATTTAATTCCGATGCAATTTCTGTGTTTCATCGGCAATAAGGTCAGAGGGATACAGTAAACCTGAAGTGAAGCATCGAAATCTATTGCTAGTGTCACAGGAATAGTTCAAAACAGAGTCAGTAAGAAGAGTCTGTCTTCTCGTCCTTAAGTCGGCATTGTGCCTTTTGTATTTAATTCCGATGCAATTTCTGTGTTTCATCGTCAATAAGAAGGTCAGAGGGATACAGTAAACCTGAAGTGAAGCATCGGAATCCACAACTAGTGTCACAGGAATGGTTCAAAACATAGACAGTAGGAAGAATCGGCTTTCTTGTACTTAAGTCGGCATTGTGCCTTTTGTATTTAATTCCGATGCATTTTCTGTGTTTCATCGTCAATAAGAAGGTCCAAGGTACACAGTAAACCTGAAGTAAAGTATCGGAATCTATAACTAGTGTCACAGGAATGGTTCAAACATAGTCGGTAAGAAGAGTCAGTCTTCTTGTTCTTAAGTCGGCATTGTGCCTTTTGTATTTAATTCCGATGCGATTTATGTGTTTCATCGTCAATAAGAAGGTCCAAGAGATACAGTAAACCTGGAGTGAAGCATCGGAATCAATAACTAGTGTCACAGGAATGGTTCAAAACATAGACAGTAGGAAGAGTCAGTCTTCTTGTACTTAAGTCAGCATTGTGCCTTTTGTATTTAATTCCGATGCAATTTCTGTGTTTCATCGGCAATAAGGTCAGAGGGATACAGTAAACCTGAAGTGAAGCATCGAAATCTATAACTAGAGTCACAGGAATGGTTCAAAACATAGTCAGTAAGAAGAGTCAGTCTTCTTGTACTTAAGTCGGCATTGTGTCTTTCGTATTTCATTCCGATGCAATTTCTTTGCTTCATCGTCAATAAGAAGGTCCAAGGGATACAGTAAACCTGGAGTGAAGCATCGGAATCTATAACTAGTGGCACAAGAATGGTACAATGCATAGACAGTAAGAAGAGTCAGTCTTCTTGTACTTAAGTCGTCATTGTGCCTTTTCTATTTAATCCCGATGCAATTTCTGTGTTTCATCGTCAATAAGAAGGACCTAGGGATACAGTACACCTGAAGTGAAGCATCGCAATCTATAACTAGTGTCACAGTAATGGTTCAAAACATAGTCAGTAAGAAGAGTCAGTCTTCTTGTACTTAAGTCGGCATTGTGCCTTTCGTATTTAATTCCGATGCAATTTCTGTGTTTCACCGTCAATAAGAAGGTCAGAGGGATACAGTAAACCGGAAGTGAAGCATCGGAATCTATAACTAGTGTCACAGGAATGGTTCAAACATAGACAGTAAGAAGAGTCAGTCTTCTTGTACTTAAGTCGGCATTGTGCCTTTTGTATTTAATTCCGATGCAATTTATGTGTTTTAATCGTCAATAAGAAGGTCCAAGGAATACAGTAAACCTGAAGTGAAGCATCGGAATCTATAACTAGTGTCACTGGAATGGTTCAAAATATAGACAGTAAGAAGAGTCAGTCTTCTTGTACTTTGGTCGGCATTGTGATTTTTGTATTTAATTCCGATGCAATTTCTGTGATTCATCGTCAATAAGAAGGTCCAAGGGATACAGTAAACCTCAAGTGAAGCATCGGCCTCTATAACTAGTGTCACAGAAATGGTTCAAAACATAGACAGTAGGAAGAGTCAGTCTTCTTGTACCTAAGTCGGCATTGTGCCTTTTCTATTTAATTCCGATGCAATTTCTGTGTTTCATCGTCAATAAGAAGGTCCAAGGGCAACAGCAAATCTGAAGTGAAGCATCGGAATCTAAAACTAGTGCCACAGGAATGGTTCAAAACGTAGACAGTAAGAAGAGTCAGTCTTCTTGTACTTAAGTCGTCATTGTGCGTTTTTTATTTGATTCCGATGCAATCTCTGTGTTTCATCGTCAATAAGAAGGTCAGAGGGATACAGTAAACCTGAAGTGAAGCACCGGAATCTATAACTAGTGTCACAGGAATGGTTCAAAACATAGTCAGTAAGAAGAGTCAGTCTTCTTGCACTTAAGTTGGCATTGTGCCTTTCGTATTTAATTCCGATGCAATTTCTGTGTATCACCGTCAATCAGAGGAACTGTGGGATACAGTAAACCTGAAGTGAAGCATCGGAATCAATAACTAGTGTCACAGGAATGTTTCAAACACAGACAGTAAGAAGAGTCAGTTTTCTTGTACTTAAGTCGGCATTGTGCCTTTTGTATTTAATTCCGATGCAATTTCAGTGTTTCATCGTCAATAAGAAGTTCCAAGGGATACAGTAAACCAGAAGTGAAGCATCGGAATCTACAACTAGTGCCACAGGAGTGGTTCAAAACATAGACAGTAAGAAGAGTCAGTCTTCTTGTACTTAAGCCGACATTGTGCCTTTTCTATTTAATTCCGATGCAATCTCTGTGTTTCATCGTCAATACGCAGGTCACAGGGATACAGTAAACCTGAAGTGAAGCATCGGAATCCAAAACTAGTGCCACAGGAATGGTACAAAACATAGGCAGTAAGAAGAGTCAGTCTTCTTGTACTTAAGTCGGCATTGTGCCTTTTCTAATTAATTCCGATGCAATTTCTGTGTATCATCGTCAATAACAAGGTCCAAGGGATACAGTAAACCTGAAGTGAAGCATCGGAATCTATAACTAGTGTCACAGGAATGGTTCAAAACATAGGCAGTAAGAAGAGTCAGTCTTCTTGTACTTAAGTCGGCATTGTGCCTTTTCTAATTAATTCCAATGCAATTTCTGTGTTTCATCATCAATAAGAAGGTCCAAGGGATACAGTAAACCTGAAGTACAGCATCGGAATCCATAACTAGTGTCACAGGAATGGTTCAAACATAGACAGTAAGAAGAGTCAGTCTTCTTGTACTTAAGACGGCATTATGCCTTTTGTATTTAATTCCGATGCAATTTCTGTGTTTCATGGTCAATAAGAAGGTCCAAGGGATACAGTAAACCTGAAGTGCAGCATCGGAATCCATAACTAGTGTCACAGGAATGGTTCAAACATAGACAGTAAGAAGAGTCAGTCTTCTTGTACTTAAGTCGGCATTGTGCCTTTCGTATTTAATTCCGATGCAATTTCCGTGTTTCACCGTCAATACGAAGGTCAGAGGGATACAGTAAACCTGAAGTGAAGCATCGGAATCTATAACTAGTGTCACAGAAATGGTTCAAACATAGAAAGTAAGAAGAGTCAGTCTTCGGGTACTTAAGTCGGCATTGTCCCTTATGTATTTAATTCCGAAGCAATTTCTGTGTTTCATCGTCAATAAGAAGGTCAGAGGGTTACAGTAAACCTGATGTGAAGCATCGGAATCTATAACTAGTGTCACAGGAATGGTTCAAGACATAGTCAGTAAGAAGAGACAGTCTTCTTGTCCTTAAGTCGCCATTGTGCCTTTTGTATTTAATTCCGATGCAATTTCTGTGTTTCATCGGCAATAAGGTCAGAGGCATACAGTAAACCTGAAGTGAAGCATCGGAATCTATAACTAGTCACAGGAATGGTTCAAAACATAGTCAGTATGAACAGTCAGTCTTCTTGTCCTTAAGTCGGCATTGTGCCTTTTGTATTTAATTCCGATGCAATTTCTGTGTTTCATCGGCAATAAGGTCAGAGGGATACAGTAAACCTGAAGTGAAGCATCGAAATCTATTGCTAGTGTCACAGGAATAGTTCAAAACAGAGTCAGTAAGAAGAGTCTGTCTTCTTGTCCTTAAGTCGGCATTGTGCCTTTTGTATTTAATTCCGATGCAATTTCTGTGTTTCATCGTCAATAAGAAGGTCAGAGGGATACAGTAAACCTGAAGTGAAGCATCGGAATCCACAACTAGTGTCACAGGAATGGTTCAAAACATAGACAGTAGGAAGAATCGGCTTTCTTGTACTTAAGTCGGCATTGTGCCTTTTGTATTTAATTCCGATGCATTTTCTGTGTTTCATCGTCAATAAGAAGGTCCAAGGTACACAGTAAACCTGAAGTAAAGTATCGGAATCTATAACTAGTGTCACAGGAATGGTTCAAACATAGTCGGTAAGAAGAGTCAGTCTTCTTGTTCTTAAGTCGGCATTGTGCCTTTTGTATTTAATTCCGATGCGATTTATGTGTTTCATCGTCAATAAGAAGGTCCAAGAGATACAGTAAACCTGGAGTGAAGCATCGGAATCAATAACTAGTGTCACAGGAATGGTTCAAAACATAGACAGTAGGAAGAGTCAGTCTTCTTGTACTTAAGTCGGCATTGTGCCTTTTGTATTTAATTCCGATGCAATTTCTGTGTTTCATCGGCAATAAGGTCAGAGGGATACAGTAAACCTGAAGTGAAGCATCGAAATCTATAACTAGAGTCACAGGAATGGTTCAAAACATAGTCAGTAAGAAGAGTCAGTCTTCTTGTACTTAAGTCGGCATTGTGTCTTTCGTATTTCATTCCGATGCAATTTCTTTGCTTCATCGTCAATAAGAAGGTCCAAGGGATACAGTAAACCTGGAGTGAAGCATCGGAATCTATAACTAGTGGCACAAGAATGGTACAATGCATAGACAGTAAGAAGAGTCAGTCTTCTTGTACTTAAGTCGTCATTGTGCCTTTTCTATTTAATCCCGATGCAATTTCTGTGTTTCATCGTCAATAAGAAGGACCTAGGGATACAGTACACCTGAAGTGAAGCATCGCAATCTATAACTAGTGTCACAGTAATGGTTCAAAACATAGTCAGTAAGAAGAGTCAGTCTTCTTGTACTTAAGTCGGCATTGTGCCTTTCGTATTTAATTCCGATGCAATTTCTGTGTTTCACCGTCAATAAGAAGGTCAGAGGGATACAGTAAACCGGAAGTGAAGCATCGGAATCTATAACTAGTGTCACAGGAATGGTTCAAACATAGACAGTAAGAAGAGTCAGTCTTCTTGTACTTAAGTCGGCATTGTGCCTTTTGTATTTAATTCCGATGCAATTTATGTGTTTTAATCGTCAATAAGAAGGTCCAAGGAATACAGTAAACCTGAAGTGAAGCATCGGAATCTATAACTAGTGTCACTGGAATGGTTCAAAATATAGACAGTAAGAAGAGTCAGTCTTCTTGTACTTTGGTCGGCATTGTGATTTTTGTATTTAATTCCGATGCAATTTCTGTGATTCATCGTCAATAAGAAGGTCCAAGGGATACAGTAAACCTCAAGTGAAGCATCGGCCTCTATAACTAGTGTCACAGAAATGGTTCAAAACATAGACAGTAGGAAGAGTCAGTCTTCTTGTACCTAAGTCGGCATTGTGCCTTTTCTATTTAATTCCGATGCAATTTCTGTGTTTCATCGTCAATAAGAAGGTCCAAGGGCAACAGCAAATCTGAAGTGAAGCATCGGAATCTAAAACTAGTGCCACAGGAATGGTTCAAAACGTAGACAGTAAGAAGAGTCAGTCTTCTTGTACTTAAGTCGTCATTGTGCGTTTTTTATTTGATTCCGATGCAATCTCTGTGTTTCATCGTCAATAAGAAGGTCAGAGGGATACAGTAAACCTGAAGTGAAGCACCGGAATCTATAACTAGTGTCACAGGAATGGTTCAAAACATAGTCAGTAAGAAGAGTCAGTCTTCTTGCACTTAAGTTGGCATTGTGCCTTTCGTATTTAATTCCGATGCAATTTCTGTGTTTCACCGTCAATCAGAGGAACTGTGGGATACAGTAAACCTGAAGTGAAGCATCGGAATCAATAACTAGTGTCACAGGAATGTTTCAAACACAGACAGTAAGAAGAGTCAGTTTTCTTGTACTTAAGTCGGCATTGTGCCTTTTGTATTTAATTCCGATGCAATTTCAGTGTTTCATCGTCAATAAGAAGGTCCAAGGGATACAGTAAACCAGAAGTGAAGCATCGGAATCTACAACTAGTGCCACAGGAGTGGTTCAAAACATAGACAGTAAGAAGAGTCAGTCTTCTTGTACTTAAGCCGACATTGTGCCTTTTCTATTTAATTCCGATGCAATCTCTGTGTTTCATCGTCAATACGCAGGTCACAGGGATACAGTAAACCTGAAGTGAAGCATCGGAATCTATAACTAGTGTCACAGGAATGGTTCAAAACATAGTCAGTATGAACAGTCAGTCTTCTTGTCCTTAAGTCGGCATTGTGCCTTTTGTATTTAATTCCGATGCAATTTCTGTGTTTCATCGTCAATAAGAAGGTCCAAGGGATACAGTAAACCTGAAGTGTTGCATCGGACTCTATAACTAGTGTCTCAGAAATGGTTCAAAACATAGACAGTAGGAAGAGTCAGTCTTCTTGTACTTAAGTCGGCATTGTGCCTTTTGTATTTAATTCCGATGCAATTTCTGTGTTTCATCGTCAATAAGACGGTCCAAGGGAAACAGTAAACCTGAAGTAATGCATCGCAATCTATAACTAGTGTCACAGGAATGGTTCAAAACATAATCAGTAAGAAGAGACAGTCTTCTTGTCCTTAAGTCGCCATTGTGCCTTTTGTATTTAATTCCGATGCAATTTCTGTGTTTCATCGGCAATAAGGTCAGAGGGATACAGTAAACCTGAAGTGAAGCATCGGAATCTATAACTAGTGTCACAGGAATGGTTCAAAACATAGACAGTAGGATGAGACGGTCTCCTTGTACTTAAGTCGGCATTGTGCCTTTTGTATTTAATTCCCATGCCATTTCTATATTTCATTGTCAATAAGAAGGTCACAGGGATACAGTAAAACTGAAGTGAAGCATCGGAATCCAAAATTAGTGTCACAGGAATGGTTCAAAACATAGGCAGTAACAAGAGTCAGTCTTCTTGTACTTAATCGGCATTGTGCCTTTTCTAATTAATTCCGATGCAATATCTAAGTACCATCGTCAATAAGAAGGTCCAAGGGATACAGTAAACCGGAAGTGAAGCATCGGAATCTATAACTAGTGACACAGGAATGCTTCAAATTATAGTCAGTATGAACAGTCAGTCTTCTTCTCCTTACGTCTGCATTGTGCCTTTTGTATTTAATTCCGATGCAATTTCTGTGTTTCATCGTCAATAAGAAGGTCCAAGGGATACAGTAAACCTGAAGTGCAGAATCGGAATCCATAACTAGTGTCACAGGAATGGTTCAAACATAGACAGTAAGAAGAGTCAGTGTTCTTGTACTTAAGTCGGCATTATGCCTTTTGTATTGAATTCCGATGCAATATCTGTGTTTCATCGTCAATAAGAAGGTCCAAGGGATACAGTAAAACCTGAAGTGTAGCATCGGAATCTATAACTAGTGTCACAGGAATGGTTCCAAACATAGGCACTAAAAAGAGTCAGTCTTCTTGTACTTAAGTCGGCATTGTGCCTTTTCTATTTAATTCCAATGCAATTTCTGTGTTTCATCATCAATAAGAAGGTCCAAGGTATACAGTAAACCTGAAGTGCAGCATCGGAATCCATAACTAGTGTCACAGGAATGGTTCAAACATAGACAGTAAGAAGAGTCAGTCTTCTTGTACTTAAGTCGGCATTATGCATATTGTATTTAATTCCGATGCAATTTCTGTGTTTCATGGTCAATAAGAAGGTCCAAGGGATACAGTAAACCTGAAGTGCAGCATCGGAATCCATAACTAGTGTCACAGGAATGGTTCAAACATAGACAGTAAGAAGAGTCAGTCTTCTTGTACTTAAGTCGGCATTGTGCCTTTCGTATTTAATTCCGATGCAATTTCTGAGTTTCACCGTCAATACGAAGGTCAGAGGGATACAGTAAACCTGAAGTGAAGCATCGGAATCTATAACTAGTGTCACAGGAATGGTTCAAACATAGACAGTAATAAGAGTCAGTCTTCGGGTACTTAAGTCAGCATTGTTCTTTTTGTATTTAATTCCGATGCAATTTCTGTGTTTCATCGTCAATAAGATGGTCAGAGGGATACAGTAAACCTGAAGTGAACCATCGGAATCTATAACTAGTGTCACAGGAATGGTTCAAGACATAGTCAGTAAGAAGAGTCAGTCTTCTTGTCCTTAAGTTGGCATTGTGCCTTTTCTATTTAATTCCGTTGCAATTTCTGTGTTTCATCGGCAATAAGGTCAGAGGGATACAGTAAACCTGAAGTGAAGCATCGGAATCTATATCTAGAGTCACAGGAATGGTTCAAAACATAGTCAGTAAGAAGAGTCAGTCTTCTTGTACTTAAGTCGGCATTTTGCCTTTCGTATTTCATTCCAATGCAATTTCTGTGTTTCATCGTCAATAAGAAGGTCCAAGGGATACAGTAAACCTGGAGTGAAGCATCGGAATCTATAACTAGTGTCACAAGAATGGTACATTACATTGATAGTAAGAAGAGTCAGTCTTCTTGTACTTAAGTCGTCATTGTGCCTTTTCTATTTAATTCCGATGCAATTTCTGTGTTTCATCGCCAATAAGAAGGTCCAAGGGATACAGTGAACCTGGAGTGAAGCATCGGAATCTCTAACTAGTGTCACAGGAATGGTTCAAAACAGAGTCAGTAAGAAGAGTCAGTCTTCTTGTCCTTAAGTCGGCATTGTGCCTTTTGTATTTAATTCCGATGCAATTTCCGTGTTTCATCGTCCATAAGAAGGTCCAAGGGAAACAGTAAACCTGAACTGAAGCATCGGAATCTATAACTAGTGTCACAGGAATGGTTCAAATCATAGACAGTAAGAAGAGTGAGTCCTCTTGTTCTTAAGTCGGCATTGTGGCTTTTGTATTTAATTACGATGCAATTTCTGTGTTTCATCGTCAATAAGAAGGTCAGAGGGATACAGTAAACCTGTAGTGAAGCATCGGAATCTATAACTAGTGTCACAGGAATGGTTCAAATCATAGTCAGTAAGAAGAGTCAGTCTTCTTGTACTTAAGTCGGCATTGTGCCTTTTCTATTTAATTCCGATGCAATTTCTGTGTTTGATCGTCAATAAGAAGGTCCAAGGGATACAGTAAACCTTGAGTGAAGCATTGGAATCTATAACTAGTGTCACAGGAATGGTTCAAAACATAGGCAGTAAGAAGAGTCGGTCTTCTTGTCCTTAAGTCGCCATTGTGCCTTTTGTATTTAATTCCGATGCAATTTCTGTGTTTCATCGGCAATAAGGTCGGAGGGATACAGTAAACCTGAAGTCAAGCATCGGAATCTATAACTAGTGTCACAGGAATGGTTCAAAACATAGACAGTAGGAAGAGTGAGTCTTCTTGTATTTAAGTCGGCATTGTGAATTTTGTATTTAATTCCCATGCAATTTCTGTGTTTCATTGTCAATAAGAAGGTCAGAGGGATACAGTAAACCTGAAGTGAAGCATTGGAATCCTAAACTAGTGTCACAGGAATGGTTCAAAACATAGACAGTAGGAAGAGTCAGTCTTCTTGTACTTAAGTCGGCATTGTGCCTTTTGTATTTAATTGCATTGCAATTTCTGTGTTTGATCGTCAATACGAACTTCCAAGGTATACAGTAAACCTGAAGTGTAGCATCGGAATCTATAACTAGTGTCACAGGAATGGTTCAAAACATAGGCAGTAAGAAGAGTCAGGCTTTTTGTCCTTAAGTCGGCATTGTGCCTTTTGTATTTAATTCCGATGCAATTTCTGTGTTTCATCGTCAATAAGAAGGTCCAAGGGAAACAGTAAACCTGATGTGAAGCATCGGAATCTATAACTAGTGTCACAGGAATGGTTCAAATCATAGACAGTAAGAAGAGTCAGTCTTCTTGTACTTATGTCGGCATTGTGGCTTTTGTATTTCATTACGATGCAATTTCTGTGTTTCATTGTCAATAACAAGGTCAGAGGGATACAGTAAACCTGAAGTAAAGCATCGGAATCTATAACTAGTGTCACAGGAATGGTTCAAACATAGTCAGTAAGAAGAGTCAGTCTTCTTGTACTTAAGTCGGCATTGTGCCTTTTCTATTTAATTCCGATGCAATTTCTGTGTGTGATCGTCAATAAGAAGGTCCAAGGGATACAGTAAACCTGGAGTGAAGCATCGGAATCCATAACTAGTGTCACAGGAATGGTTCAAAACATAGACAGTAGGAAGAGTCAGTCTTCTTGTACTTAAGTCGGCATTGTGCCTATTGTATTTAATTGCGATGCAATTTCTGTGTTTCATCGTCAATAAGACGGTCCAAAGGAAACAGTAAATCTAAAGTGAAGCATCGGGATACAGTAAACCTGAAGTGAAGCATCGGAATCTATAACTAGTGTCACAGGAATGGTTCAAAACATAGACAGTAGGAAGTGTCAGTCTTCTTGTATTTAAGTCGGCATTGTGCCTTTTGTATTTAATTCACATGCAATTTCTGTGTTTCATTGTCAATAAGAAGGTCAGAGGGATACAGTAAACCTGAAGTGAAGCATCGGAATCCAAAACTAGTGACACAGGAATGGTTCAAAACATAGACAGTAGGAAGAGTCACTCTTCTTGTACTTAAGTCGGCATTGTGCCTTTTCTATGTAATTCCGATGCAATTTCTGTGTTTCATCGTCAATAAGAAGGTCTAAGGGATACAGTGAACCTGGAGTGAAGCATCGGAATCTCTAACTAGTGTCACAGGAATGGTTCAAAACATAGACTGTAAGAAGAGTCAGTCTTCTTGTACTTAAGTCGACATTGTGCCTTTTGTATTTAATTCCGATGCAATTTCTGTGTTTCATCGTCAATAAGAAGGTCAGAGGGATAGAAAAAACCTGAAGTGAAGCATCGGAAGCTATAACTAGTGTCACAGGAATGGTTCAAAACGAAGTCAGTAAGAAGAGTCAGTCTTCTTGTCCTTAAGTCGGAATTGTGCCTTTTCTACTTAATTCCAATGCAATTTCTGTGTTTCATCGTCAATAACATGGTCCAAGGGATACAGTGAACCCGGAGTGAGGCATCGTAATCCATAACTAGTGTCAAAGGAATGGGTCAAAACATAGACAGTAAGAAGAGTAAGTCTTCTTGTACTTAAGTCGACATTATGCCTTTTGTATTTAATTCCGATGCAATTTCTGTGTTTCATCGTCAATATGAAGGTCAGAGGGATACAGTAAACCTGAAGTGAAGCGTTCGAATTGGTAACTAGTGTCACAGGAATGGTTCAAAACAGAGTCAGTAAGGAGAGTCAGTCTTCTTGTCCTTAAGTCGGCATTGTGCCTTTTGTATTTAATTCCGATGCAATTTCTGTGTTTCATCGTCAATAAGAAGGTCAGAGGGATACAGTAAACCTGAAGTGAAGCATCGGAATCTATAACTAGTGTCACAGGAATGGTTCAAAGCATAGTCAGTAAGAAGAGTCAGTCTTCTTGTACTTAAGTCGGCATCGTGCCTTTTCTATTTAATTCCGATGCAATTTCTGTGTTTTATCGTCAATAAGAAGGTCCAAGGGATACAGTAAACCTTGATGGAAGCATCGGAATCTATAACTAGTGTCACAGGAATGGTTCAAAACATAGACAATAGCAAGAGTCAGTCTTCTTGTATTTAAGTCGGCATTGTGAATTTTGTATTTAATTCCCATGCAATTTCTGTGTTTCATTGTCAATAAGAAGGTCAGAGGGATACAGTAAACCTGAAATGTAGCATCGGAATCCAAAACTAGTGTCACAGGAATGGTTCAAAACATAGACAGTAGGAAGTGTCAGTCTTCTTGTATTTAAGTCGGCATTGTGCCTTTTGTATTTAATTCCCATGCAATTTCTGTGTTTCATTGTCAATAAGAAGGTCAGAGGGATACAGTAAACCTGAAGTGAAGCATCGGAATCCAAAACTAGTGTCACAGGAATGGTTCAAAACATAGACAGTAGGAAGAGTCACTCTTCTTGTACTTAAGTCGGCATTGTGCCTTTGCTATGTAATTCCGATGCAATTTCTGTGTTTCATCGTCAATAAGAAGGTCCAAGGGATTCAGTGAACCTGGAGTGAAGCATCGGAATCTCTAACTAGTGTCACAGGAATGGTTGAAAACATAGACTGTAAGAAGAGTCAGTCTTCTTGTACTTAAGTCGACATTGTGCCTTTTGTATTTAATTCCGATGCAATTTCTGTGTTTCATCGTCAATAAGAAGGTCAGAGGGATACAAAAAACCTGAAGTGAAGCATCGGAATCTATAACTAGTGTCACAGGAATGGTTCAAAACGAAGTCAGTAAGAAGAGTCAGTCTTCTTGTCCTTAAGTCGGAATTGTGCCTTTTGTATTTAATTCCGATGCAATTTCTGTGTTTCATCGTCAATAAGAAGGTCCAAGGGAAACAGTAAACCTGAAGTGAAGCATCGGAATCTATAACTAGTGTCACAGGAATGGTTCAAAACATAGTCAGTAAGAAGAGTCAGTCTTCTTGTACTTAAGTCGGCATTGTGCCTTTTCTATTTTATTCCGATGCAATTTCTGTGTTTTATCGTCAATAAGAAGGTCCAAGGGATACAATGAACCTTGATGGAAGCATCGGAATCTATAACCAGTGTCACAGGAATGGTTCAAAACATAGGCAGTAAGAAGAGTCAGTCTTCTTGTCCTTAAGTCGCCATTGTGCCTTTTGTATTTAATTCCGATGCAATTTCTGTGTTTCATCGGCAATAAGGTCAGAGGGATACAGTAAACCTGAAGTCAAGCATCGGAATCTATAACTAGTGTCACAGGAATGGTTCAAAACATAGACAGTAGGAAGAGTCAGTCTTCTTGTATTTAAGTCGGCATTGTGAATTTTGTATTTAAATCCCATGCAATTTCTGTGTTTCATCGTCAATAAGAAGGTCAGAGGGATACAGTAAACCTGTAGTGAAGCATCGGAATCTATAACTAGTGTCACAGGAATGGTTCAAATCATAGTCAGTAAGAAGAGTCAGTCTTCTTGTACTTAAGTCGGCATTGTGCCTTTTCTATTTAATTCCGATGCAATTTCTGTATTTGATCGTCAATAAGAAGGTCCAAGGGATACAGTAAACCTTGAGTGAAGCATCGGAATCTATAACTAGTGTCACAGGAATGGTTCAAAACATAGGCAGTAAGAAGAGTCGGTCTTCTTGTCCTTAAGTCGCCATTGTGCCTTTTGTATTTAATTCCGATGCAATTTCTGTGTTTCATCGGCAATAAGGTCGGAGGGATACAGTAAACCTGAAGTCAAGCATCGGAATCTATAACTAGTGTCACAGGAATGGTTCAAAACATAGACAGTTGGAAGAGTGAGTCTTCTTGTATTTAAGTCGGCATTGTGAATTTTGTATTTAATTCCCAAGCAATTTCTGTGTTTCATTGTCAATAAGAAGGTCAGAGGGATACAGTAAACCTGAAGTGAAGCATTGGAATCCTAAACTAGTGTCACAGGAATGGTTCAAAACATAGACAGTAGGAAGAGTCAGTCTTCTTGTACTTAAGTCGGCATTGTGCCTTTTGTATTTAATTGCATTGCAATTTCTGTGTTTGATCGTCAATACGAACTTCCAAGGTATACAGTAAACCTGAAGTGTAGCATCGGAATCTATAACTAGTGTCACAGGAATGGTTCAAAACATAGGCAGTAAGAAGAGTCAGGCTTTTTGTCCTTAAGTCGGCATTGTGCCTTTTGTATTTAATTCCGATGCAATTTCTGTGTTTCATCGTCAATAAGAAGGTCCAAGGGAAACAGTAAACCTGATGTGAAGCATCGGAATCTATAACTAGTGTCACAGGAATGGTTCAAATCATAGACAGTAAGAAGAGTCAGTCTTCTTGTACTTATGTCGGCATTGTGGCTTTTGTATTTCATTACGATGCAATTTCTGTGTTTCATTGTCAATAACAAGGTCAGAGGGATACAGTAAACCTGAAGTAAAGCATCGGAATCTATAACTAGTGTCACAGGAATGGTTCAAACATAGTCAGTAAGAAGAGTCAGTCTTCTTGTACTTAAGTCGGCATTGTGCCTTTTCTATTTAATTCCGATGCAATTTCTGTGTTTGATCGTCAATAAGAAGGTCCAAGGGATACAGTAAACCTGGAGTGAGGCATCGGAATGCGTAACTAGTGTCACAGGAATGGTTCAAAACATAGACAGTAAGAAGAGTCAGTCTTCTTGTCCTTAAGTCGCCATTGTGCATTTTGTATTTAATTCCGATGCAATTTCTGTGTTTCATCGGCAGTAAGGTCAGAGGGATACAGTAAACCTGAAGTCAAGCATCGGAATCCATAACTAGTGTCACGGGAATGGTTCAAAACATAGACAGTAGGAAGAGTCAGTCTTCTTGTACTTAAGTCGGCATTGTGCCTATTGTATTTAATTGCGATGCAATTTCTGTGTTTCATCGTCAATAAGACGGTCCAAAGGAAACAGTAAATCTAAAGTGAAGCATCGGGATACAGTAAACCTGAAGTGAAGCATCGGAATCTATAACTAGTGTCACAGGAATGGTTCAAAACATAGACAGTAGGAAGTGTCAGTCTTCTTGTATTTAAGTCGGCATTGTGCCTTTTGTATTTAATTCCCATGCAATTTCTGTGTTTCATTGTCAATAAGAAGGTCAGAGGGATACAGTAAACCTGAAGTGAAGCATCGGAATCCAAAACTAGTGTCACAGGAATGGTTCAAAACATAGACAGTAGGAAGAGTCACTCTTCTTGTACTTAAGTCGGCATTGTGCCTTTTCTATGTAATTCCGATGCAATTTCTGTGTTTCATCGTCTATAAGAAGGTCTAAGGGATACAGTGAACCTGGAGTGAAGCATCGGAATCTCTAACTAGTGTCACAGGAATGGTTCAAAACATAGACTGTAAGAAGAGTCAGTCTTCTTGTACTTAAGTCGACATTGTGCCTTTTGTATTTAATTCCGATGCAATTTCTGTGTTTCATCGTCAATAAGAAGGTCAGAGGGATACAAAAAACCTGAAGTGAAGCATCGGAATCTATAACTAGTGTCACAGGAATGGTTCAAAACGAAGTCAGTAAGAAGAGTCAGTCTTCTTGTCCTTAAGTCGGAATTGTGCCTTTTCTACTTAATTCCAATGCAATTTCTGTGTTTCATCGTCAATAACATGGTCCAAGGGATACAGTGAACCCGGAGTGAGGCATCGTAATCCATAACTAGTGTCAAAGGAATGGGTCAAAACATAGACAGTAAGAAGAGTAAGTCTTCTTGTACTTAAGTCGGCATTATGCCTTTTGTATTTAATTCCGATGCAATTTCTGTGTTTCATCGTCAATAAGAAGGTCAGAGGGATACAGTAAACCTGAAGTGAAGCGTTCGAATTTGTAACTAGTGTCACAGGAATGGTTCAAAACAGAGTCAGTAAGGAGAGTCAGTCTTCTTGTCCTTAAGTCGGCATTGTGCCTTTTGTATTTAATTCCGATGCAATTTCTGTGTTTCATCGTCAATAAGAAGGTCAGAGGGATACAGTAAACCTGAAGTGAAGCATCGGAATCTATAACTAGTGTCACAGGAATGGTTCAAAGCATAGTCAGTAAGAAGAGTCAGTCTTCTTGTACTTAAGTCGGCATCGTGCCTTTTCTATTTAATTCCGATGCAATTTCTGTGTTTTATCGTCAATAAGAAGGTCCAAGGGATACAGTAAACCTTGATGGAAGCATCGGAATCTATAACTAGTGTCACAGGAATGGTTCAAAACATAGGCAGTAAGAAGAGTCAGTCTTCTTGTCCTTAAGTCGCCATTGTGCCTTTTGTATTTAATTCCGATGCAATTTCTGTGTTTCATCGGCAATAAGGTCAGAGGGATACAGTAAACCTGAAGTCAAGCATCGGAATCTATAACTAGTGTCACAGGAATGGTTCAAAACATAGACAATAGCAAGAGTCAGTCTTCTTGTATTTAAGTCGGTATTGTGAATTTTGTATTTAATTCCCATGCAATTTCTGTGTTTCATTGTCAATAAGAAGGTCAGAGGGATACAGTAAACCTGAAATGTAGCATCGGAATCCAAAACTAGTGTCACAGGAATGGTTCAAAACATAGACAGCAGGAAGAGTCACTCTTCTTGTACTTAAGTCGGCATTGTGCCTTTTGTATTTAATTGCGATGCAATTTCTGTGTTTCATCGTCAATAAGAACTTCCAAGGTATACAGTAAACCTGAAGTGTAGCATCGGAATCTATAACTAGTGTCACAGGAATTGTTCAAAACATAGGCAGTAAGAAGATTCAAGCTTCTTGTACTTAAGTCGGCATTGTGCCTTTTCTATGTAATTCCGATGCAATTTCTGTGTTTCATCGTCAATAAGAAGGTCCAAGGGATTCAGTGAACCTGGAGTGAAGCATCGGAATCTCTAACTAGTGTCACAGGAATGGTTGAAAACATAGACTGTAAGAAGAGTCAGTCTTCTTGTACTTAAGTCGACATTGTGCCTTTTGTATTTAATTCCGATGCAATTTCTGTGTTTCATCGTCAATAAGAAGGTCAGAGGGATACAAAAAACCTGAAGTGAAGCATCGGAATCTATAACTAGTGTCACAGGAATGGTTCAAAACGAAGTCAGTAAGAAGAGTCAGTCTTCTTGTCCTTAAGTCGGAATTGTGCCTTTTGTATTTAATTCCGATGCAATTTCTGTGTTTCATCGTCAATAACATGGTCCAAGGGATACAGTGAACCTGGAGTGAGGCATCGTAATCCATAACTAGTGTCAAAGGAATGGGTCAAAACATAGACAGTAAGAAGAGTAAGTCTTCTTGTACTTAAGTCGGCATTATGCCTTTTGTATTTAATTCCGATGCAATTTCAGTGTTTCATCATCAATAAGAAGGTCAGAGGGATACAGTAAACCTGAAGTGAAGCGTTGGAATTTGTAACTAGTGTCACAGGAATGGTTCAAAACAGAGTCAGTAAGGAGAGTCAGTCTTCTTGTCCTTAAGTCGGCATTGTGCCTTTTGTATTTAATTCCGATGCAATTTCTGTGTTTCATCGTCAATAAGAAGGTCCAAGGGAAACAGTAAACCTGAAGTGAAGCATCGGAATCTATAACTAGTGTCACAGGAATGGTTCAAAACATAGTCAGTAAGAAGAGTCAGTCTTCTTGTACTTAAGTCGGCATTGTGCCTTTTCTATTTTATTCCGATGCAATTTCTGTGTTTTATCGTCAATAAGAAGGTCCAAGGGATACAATGAACCTTGATGGAAGCATCGGAATCTATAACCAGTGTCACAGGAATGGTTCAAAACATAGGCAGTAAGAAGAGTCAGTCTTCTTGTCCTTAAGTCGCCATTGTGCCTTTTGTATTTAATTCCGATGCAATTTCTGTGTTTCATCGGCAATAAGGTCAGAGGGATACAGTAAACCTGAAGTCAAGCATCGGAATCTATAACTAGTGTCACAGGAATGGTTCAAAACATAGACAGTAGGAAGAGTCAGTCTTCTTGTATTTAAGTCGGCATTGTGAATTTTGTATTTAATTCCCATGCAATTTCTGTGTTTCAATGTCAATAAGAAGGTCAGAGGGATACAGTTAACCTGAAGTGAAGCATCGGAATCCTAAACTAGTGTCACAGGATTGGTTCAAAACATAGACAGTAGGAAGAGTCAGTCTTCTTGTACTTAAGTCGGCATTGTGCCTTTTGTATTTAATTGCGATGCAATTTCTGTGTTTGATCGTCAATAAGAACTTCCAAGGTATACAGTAAACCTGAAGTGTAGCATCGGAATCTATAACTAGTGTCACAGGAATGGTTCAAAACATAGGCAGTAAGAAGAGTCAGGCTTATTGTACTTAAGTCGGCATTGTGCCTTTTCTATTTAATTCCGATGCAATTTCTGTGTTTCATCGTCAATAAGAAGGTCCAAGGGATACATTGAACCTGGAGTGAAGCATCGGAAACTCTAACTAGTGTCAAAGGAATGGTTCAAAACATAGACTGTAAGAAGAGTCAGTCTTCTATTACTTAAGTCGACATTGTGCCTTTTGTATTTAATTTCGATGCAATTTCTGTGTTTCATCGTGAATAAGAAGGTCAGAGGGATACAAAAAACCTGAAGTGAATCATCGGAATCTATAACTAGTGTCACAGGAATGGTTCAAAACTAAGTCAGTAAGAAGAGTCAGTCTTCTTGTCCTTAAGTCGGCATTGTGCCTTTTGTATTTAATTCCGATGCAATTTCTGTGTTTCATCGTCAATAAGAAGGTCCAGGGGATACAGTAAACCTGGACTGTAGCATCGGGATCCATAACTAGTGTCACTGGAATGGTTCAAAACATAGACAGTAAGAAGAGTCAGTCTTCGTGTACTAAAGTTTGCTATTTGCCTTTTGTATTTAATTCCGATGCAATTTCTGTGTTTCATCGTCAATAACAAGGTCCATGGGATACAGTGAACCTGGAGTGAAGCATCGGAATCTATAACTAGTGTCACAGGCATGGTTAAAATCATAGGCAGTAAGAAGAGTCAGGCTTCTTGTACTTAAGTCGGCATTGTGCCTTTTGTATTTAATTCCGATGCAATTTCTGTGTTTCATCGTCAATAAGAAGGTCTAAGGGATATTGTAAACCTGGAGTGAAGCATCGCAATCTATAACTAGTGTCACAGGAATGGTTCATAACATAGACAGTAGGAAGAGTCAGTCTTCTTGTACTTATGTCGGCATTGTGCCTTTTATATATAATTCCGATGCAATTTCTGTGTTTCATCGTCAATAAGAATGTCCAAGGGATACAGTAAAAATGATGTGAAGCATCGGAATCTATAACTAGTGTCACAGGAATGTTTCAAATCATTGTCAGTAAGATGATTCGGTCTTCATGTACTTAAGTAGGCATTGTGCCTTTTGTATATAATTCCGATGCAATTTCTGTGTTTCATCGTCTATAAGAAGGTCCAAGGGATACAGTAAACCTGAAGTGAATCATCGGAATCTACATCTAGTGCCACAGGAATGGTTCAAAACATAGACAGTACGATGAGTCAGTCTTCATGTACTTAAGTTGGCATTGTGCCTTTTCTATTTAATTCCGATGCAATCTCTGTGTTTCATCGTCAATTAGAAGGTCACAGGGATACAGTAAACCAGAAGTGATGCATCGGAACCTACAACTAGTGCCACAGGAATGGTTCAAAACATAGACAGTAAGAAGAGTCAGTCTTCTTGTACTTAAGTCGCCAGTGTGCCTTTTCAATTTAATTCCGATGCAATCTCTGTGTTTCATCGTCAATAAGAAGGTCACAGGGATACAGTAAACCTGAAGTGAAGCATCGGAATCTATAACTAGTGTCACAGGAATGGTTCAAAACATAGACAGGAGGAAGAGTCAGTCTTCTTGTACTTAAGTCGGCATTGTACCTTTTGTATTTAATTCCCATGCAATTTTTGTGTTTCATTGTCAATAAGAAGGTCAGTGGGATACAGTAAACCTGAAGTGAAGCATCGAAATCCAAAACTAGTGTCACAGGAATGGTTCAAAACATAGACAGTAGGAAGAGTCAGTCTTCTTGTACTTAAGTCGGCATTGTGCCTTTTGTATTTAATTGCGATGCAATTTCTGTGTTTCATCGTCAATAAGAACTTCCAAGGTATACAGTAAACCTGAAGTGTAGCATCAGAATCTATAACTAGTGTCAAAGGAATGGTTCAAAACATAGGCAGTAAAAAGAGTCAGGCTTCTTGTACTTAAGTCGGCATTGTACCTTTTGTATATAATTCCGATGCAATTTCTGTGTTTCATCGTCTATAAGAAGGTCCAAGGGATACAGTGAACCTGAAGTGAAGCCTCGGAATCTACAACTAGTGCCACAGGAATGGTTCAAAACATAGACTGTAAGAAGAGTCAGCCTTCTTGTACTTAAGTCGGCATTGTGCCTTTTGTATTTAATTCCGATGCAATTTCTGTGTTTCATCGTCAATAAGAAGGTCTAAGGGATATTGTAAACCTGGAGTGAAGCATCGCAATCTATAACTAGTGTCACAGGAATGGTTCATAACATAGACAGTAGGAAGAGTCAGTCTTCTTGTACTTATGTCGGCATTGTGCCTTTTATATATAATTCCGATGCAATTTCTGTGTTTCATCGTCAATAAGAATGTCCAAGGGATACAGTAAAAATGATGTGAAGCATCGGAATCTATAACTAGTGTCACAGGAATGTTTCAAATCATTGTCAGTAAGATGATTCGGTCTTCATGTACTTAAGTAGGCATTGTGCCTTTTGTATATAATTCCGATGCAATTTCTGTGTTTCATCGTCTATAAGAAGGTCCAAGGGATACAGTAAACCTGAAGTGAATCATCGGAATCTACATCTAGTGCCACAGGAATGGTTCAAAACATAGACAGTACGATGAGTCAGTCTTCATGTACTTAAGTTGGCATTGTGCCTTTTCTATTTAATTCCGATGCAATCTCTGTGTTTCATCGTCAATTAGAAGGTCACAGGGATACAGTAAACCAGAAGTGATGCATCGGAACCTACAACTAGTGCCACAGGAATGGTTCAAAACATAGACAGTAAGAAGAGTCAGTCTTCTTGTACTTAAGTCGCCAGTGTGCCTTTTCAATTTAATTCCGATGCAATCTCTGTGTTTCATCGTCAATAAGAAGGTCACAGGGATACAGTAAACCTGAAGTGAAGCATCGGAATCTATAACTAGTGTCACAGGAATGGTTCAAAACATAGACAGGAGGAAGAGTCAGTCTTCTTGTACTTAAGTCGGCATTGTACCTTTTGTATTTAATTCCCATGCAATTTTTGTGTTTCATTGTCAATAAGAAGGTCAGTGGGATACAGTAAACCTGAAGTGAAGCATCGAAATCCAAAACTAGTGTCACAGGAATGGTTCAAAACATAGACAGTAGGAAGAGTCAGTCTTCTTGTACTTAAGTCGGCATTGTGCCTTTTGTATTTAATTGCGATGCAATTTCTGTGTTTCATCGTCAATAAGAACTTCCAAGGTATACAGTAAACCTGAAGTGTAGCATCAGAATCTATAACTAGTGTCAAAGGAATGGTTCAAAACATAGGCAGTAAAAAGAGTCAGGCTTCTTGTACTTAAGTCGGCATTGTACCTTTTGTATATAATTCCGATGCAATTTCTGTGTTTCATCGTCAATAAGAAGGTCAGAGGGATACAAAAAACCTGAAGTGAAGCATCGGAATCTATAACTAGTGTCACAGGAATGGTTCAAAACTAAGTCAGTAAGAAGAGTCAGTCTTCATCTCCTTAAGTCGGAATTGTGCCTTTTGTATTTAATTCCGATGCAATTTCTGTGTTTCATCGTCAATAAGAAGGTCCAGGGGATACAGTAAACCTGGAGTGTAGCATCGGGATCCATAACTAGTGTCACTGGAATGGTTCAAAACATAGACAGTAAGAAGAGTCAGTCTTCGTGTACTAAAGTTGGCAATTTGCCTTTTGTATTTAATTCCGATGCAATTTCTGTGTTTCATCGTCAATAAATAGGTCCAAAGGATACTGTAAACCAGAAGTGAAGAATCGGAATCTATAACTAGTGTCACAGGAATGGTTCAAAACATAGTCAGTAAGAAGAGTCGGTCTTCTTGTACTTATGTCGGCATTGTGCCTTTTCTACTTAATTCCGATGCAATTTCTGTGTTTCATCGTCAATAACAAGGTCCAAGGGATACACTGAACCTGGAGTGAAGCTTCGGAATCCATAACTAGTGTCAATGGAATGGGTCAAAACATAGACAGTAAGAAGAGTCAGTCTTCTTGTACTTAAGTCGGCATCATGCCATTTGTATTTAATTCCGATGCAATTTCTGTGTTTCATCGTCAACAAGAAGATCTGAGGGATACAGTAAACCTGAAGTGAAGCATCGGAATCTATTGCTAGTGTCACAGGAATGGTTCAAAACAGAGTCAGTAAGAAGAGTCAGTCTTCTTGTCCTTAGGTCGGCATTGTGCCTTTTGTATTTAATTCCGATGCAATTTCTGTGTTTCATCATCAATAATAAGGTCAGAGGGATACACTAAACCTGAAGTGAAGCATCGAATCCACAACTAGTGTCACAGGAATGGTTCAAAACATAGACAGTAGGAAGAATCAGTCTTCTTGTACTTATGTCGGCATTGTGCCTTTTGTATTTAATTCCGATGCATTTTCTGTGTTTCATCGTCAATAAGAAGGTCCAAGGTATACAGTAAACCTGAAGTACAGCATCGGAATCTATAACTAGTGTCACAGGAATGGTTCAAACATAGTCAGTAAGAAGTGCCAGTCTTCTTGCACTTAAGTCGGCATTGTGCCTTTCGCATTCAATTCCGATGCAATTTCTGTGTTTCACCGTCAATAAGAAGGTCAGGGGGATACAGTAAACCTGAAGTGAAGCATCGGAATCTATAACTACTGTCACAGGAATGGTTCAAACATTGACAGTAAGAAGAGTCAGTCTTCGAGTACTTAAGTCGGCATAGTCCCTTTTGTATTTAATTCCGATGCAATTTCTGTGTTCCTTCGTCAATAAGAAGGTCAGAGGGATACAGTAAACCTGAAGTGAAGCATCGGAATCTATTGCTAGTGTCACAGGAATGGTTCGAAACAGAGTCAGTACGAAGAGTCAGTCTTCTTGTCCATAAGTCGGCATTGTGCCTTTTTTATTTAATTCCGATGCAATTTCTGTGTTTCATCGTCAATAAGAAGGTCCAAGGGAAACAGTAAACCTGAAGTGAAGCATCGGAATCTATAACTAGTGTCACGGGAATGGTTCAAATCCTAGACAGTAAGAAGAGTCAGTCTTCTTGTACTTAAGTCGGCATTGTGCCATTTGTATTTAATTCCGATGCAATTTCTGAGTTTCATCGTCAATAAGAAGGTCAGAGGGATACAGTAAACCTGATGTGAGGCATCGGAATCTATAACTAGTGTCACAGGAATGGTTAAAAACATAGTCAGTAAGAAGTCAGTCTTCTTGTACTTAAGTCGGCATTGTGCCTTTTCAATTTAATTCCCATGCAATTTCTGTGTTTCATCGTCAACAAGAAGGTCCAAGGGATACAGTGAACCAGGAGTGAAACATCGGAATCTATAAATGGTGTCAATGGCATGGTTCAACACATAGACAGTAAGAAGAGTCAGTCTTCTTGTACTTAAGTCGGCATTGTGCCATTTGTATTTAATTGCGATGCAATTTCTGAGTTCCATCGTCAGTAAGAAGGTCAGAGGGATACAGTAAACCTGAGGTGAAGCATCGGAATCTATAACTAGTGTCACAGGAATGGTTCAAAACATAGTCAGTAAAAGAGTCAGTCTTCTTGTCCTTAAGTCGGCATTGTGCCTTTTGTATTTAATTCCGATGCAATTTCTGTGTTTCATCGTCAATAACAAGATCTAAGGGATATAGTAAACCTGGAGTGAAGCATCGGAATCTATAACTAGTGTCACAGGAATGGTTCATAACATAGACAGTAGGAAGAGTCAGTCTTCTTGTACTTAAGTCGGCATTGTGCCTTTTATATATAATTCCGATGCAATTTCTGTGTTTCATCGTCAATAAGAATGTCCAAGGGATACAGTAAAAATGAAGTGAAGCATCGGAATCTATAACTAGTGTCACAGGAATGGTTCAAATCATTGTGAGTAAGATGATTCGGTCTTCATGTACTTAAGTAGGCATTGTGCCTTTTGTATATAATTCCGATGCATTTTCTGTGTTTCATCGTCTATAAGAAGGTCCAAGGGATACAGTAAACCTGAAGTGAAGCATCGGAATATACAACTAGTGCCACAGGAATGGTTCAAAACATAGACAGTAAGATGAGTCAGTCTTCATGTACTTAAGTTGGCATTGTGCCTTTTCTATTTAATTCCGATGCAATCTCTGTGTTTCATCGTCAATTAGAAGATCACAGGGATACAGTAAACCTGAAGTGAAGCATCGGAATCTACAACTAGTGCCACAGGAATGGTTCAAAACATAGACAGTAAGAAGAGTCAGTCTTCTTGTACTTAAGTCGGCATTGTGCCTTTTCAATTTAAATCCGATGCAATCTCTGTGTTTCATCGTCAATAAGAAGGTCACAGGGATACAGTAAACCTGAAGTGAAGCATCGGAATCTATAACTAGTGTCACAGGAATGGTTCAAAACATAGACAGTAGGAAGAGTCAGTCTTCTTGTACTTAAGTCGGCATTGTACCTTTTGTATTTAATTCCCACGCAATTTTTGTGTTTCATTGTCAATAAGAAGGTCAGTGGGATACAGTAAACCTGAAGTGAAGCATCGAAATCCAAAACTAGTGTCACAGGAATGGTTCAAAACATAGACAGTAGGAAGAGTCAGTCTTCTTGTACTTAAGTCGGCATTGTGCCTTTTGTATTTAATTGCGATGCAATTCCTGTGTTTCATCGTCAATAAGAACTTCCAAGGTATACAGTAAACCTGAAGTGTAGCATCAGAATCTATAACTAGTGTCAAAGGAATGGTTCAAAACATAGGCAGTAAAAAGAGTCAGGCTTCTTGTACTTAAGTCGGCATTGTGCCTTTTGTATATAATGCCGATGCAATTTCTGTGTTTCATCGTCTATAAGAAGGTCCAAGGGATACAGTAAACCTGAAGTGAAGCCTCGGAATCTACAATTGGTGCCACAGGAATGGTTCAAAACATAGACTGTAAGAAGAGTCAGTCTTCTTGTACTTAAGTCGACATTGTGCCTTTTGTATTTCATTCCGATACAATTTCTGTGTTTCATCGTCAATAAGAAGGTCAGAGGGATACAAAAAACCTGAAGTAAAGCATCGGAATCTATAACTAGTGTCACAGGAATGGTTCAAAACTAAGTCAGTAAGAAGAGTCAGTCTTCGTGTACTAAAGTTGGCAATTTGCCTTTTGTATTTAATTCCGATGCAATTTCTGTGTTTCATCGTCAATACAAAGGTCCAAGGGATACTGTAAACCTGAAGTGAAGCATCGGAATCTATACCTAGTGTCACAGGAATGGTTCAAAACATAGTCAGTAAGAAGAGTCGGTCTTCTTGTACTTAAGTCGGCATTGTGCTTTTTCTACTTAATTCCGATGTAATCTCTGTGTTTCATCGTCAATAACAAGGTCCAAGGGATACAGTGAACCTGGAGTGAAGCATCGGAATCCATAACTAGTGTCAATGGAATGGGTCAACACATAGACAGTAAGAAGAGTTTGTCTTCTTGTACTTAAGTCGGCATTATGCCTTTTGTATTTAATTTCGATGCAATTTCTGTGTTTCATCGTCAATAAGAAGGTCAGAGGGATACAGTAAACCTGAAGTGAAGCATCGGAATCTATTGCTAGTGTCACAGGAATGGTTCAAAACAGAGTCAGTAAGAAGAGTCAGTCTTCTTGTCCTTATGTCGGCATTGTGCCTTTTGTATTTAATTCCGATGCAATTTCTGTGTTTCATCGTCAATTAGAAGGTCGGAGGGATACACTAAACCTGAAGTGAAGCATCGGAATCCACAACTAGTGTCTCAGGAATGGTTCAAAACATAGACAGTAGGAAGAATCAGCCTTCTTGTACTTATGTTGGCATTGTGATTTTTGTATTTAATTCCGATGCATTTTCTGTGTTTCATCGTCAATAAGAAGGTCCAAGGTATACAGTAAACCTGAAGTAAAGCATCGGAATCTATAACTAGTGTCACAGGAATGGTTCAAACATAGTCAGTAAGAAGAGTCAGTCTTCTTGTACTTAAGTCGGCACTGTGCCTTTCGTATTTAATTCCGATGCAATTTCTGTGTTTCACTGTCAATAAGATGGTCAGGGGGATACAGTAAACCTGAAGTGAAGCATCGGAATCTATAATTAGTGTCACAGGAATGGTTCAAGACATAGTCAGTAGGAAGAGCCAGTCTTCTTGTACTTAAGTCGGCATTGTGCCTTTTGTATTTAATTCCGATGCAATTTCTGTGTTTCATCGTCAATAAGAAGTTCCAAGGGAAACAGTAAACCTGAAGTGAAGCATCGGAATCTATAACTAGTGTCACAGGAATGGTTCAAATCATAGACAGTAAGAAGAGTCAGTCTTCTTGTACTTAAGTCGGCATTGTGGCTTTTGTATTTAATTACGATGAGATTTCTGTGTTTCATCGTCAATAAGAAGGTCACAGGGATACAGTATACCTGAAGTGAAGCATCGGAATCTATAACTAGAGTCTCAGGAATGGTTCAAAACATAGTCAGTAAGAAGAGTCAGTCTTCTTGTCCTTAAGTCGGCATTGTGCCTTTTGTATTTAATTCCTATGCAAATTCTGTGTTTCATCGGCAATAAAGTCAGAGGGATAGAGTAAACCTGAAGTGAAGCATCGGAATCTATAACTAGTGTCACAGGAATGGGTCAAAACATAGACAGTAGGAAGAGTCAGTCCTCGTGTACTTAAGTCGGCATTGTGCCTTTTGTATTTTTAATTCCGATGCAATTTCTGTGTTTCATCGTCAATAAGAAGTTCCAAGGGAAACAGTAAACCTGAAGTGAAGTATCGGAGTCTATAACTAGTGTCACAGGAATGGCTCAAACATAGTCAGTAAGAAGAGTCAGTCTTCTTGTACTTAGGTCGGCATTGTGCCTTTTCTATTTAATTCCGATGCAATTTCTGTGTTTCATCGTCAATAAGAAGGTCCAGGGAATACAGTAAACCTGGAGTGTATCATCGGGATCCATAACAAGTGTCACAGGAATGGTTCAAAACATAGACAGTAAGAAGAGTCAGTCTTCGTGTACTAAAGTTGGCAATTTGCCTTTTGTATTTAATTCCGATGAAATTTCTGTGTTTCATCGTCAATACAAAGGTCCAAGGGATACTGTAAACCTTAAGTGAAGCATCGGAATCTATAACTAGTGTCACAGGAATGGTTCAAAACATAGTCAGTAAGAAGAGTCAGTCTTCTTGTACTTAAGTCGGCATTGTGTCTTTTCTATTTAATTCCGTTGCAATTTCTGTGTTTCATCGTCAATAAGAAGGTCCAAGGGATACAGTAGACCTGGAGTGAAGCATCGGAATCTATAACTAGTGTCAATGGAATGGTTCAATTCATAGACAGTAAGAAGAGTCAGTCTTCTTGTACTTAAGTCGGCATTGTGGCTTTTGTATTTAATTACGATGAGATTTCTGTGTTTCATCGTCAATAAGAAGGTCACAGGGATACAGTATACCTGAAGTGAAGCATCGGAATGTATAACTAGAGTCTCAGGAATGGTTCAAAACATAGTCAGTAAGAAGAGTCAGTCTTCTTGTCCTTAAGTCGGCATTGTGCCTTTTGTATTTAATTCCTATGCAATTTCTGTGTTTCATCGGCAATAAAGTCAGAGGGATACAGTAAAGCTGAAGTGAAGCATCGGAATCTATAACTAGTGTCACAGGAATGGGTCAAAACATAGACAGTAGGAAGAGTCAGTCCTCTTGTACTTAAGTCGGCATTGTGCCTTTTGTATTTAATTCCGATGCAATTTCTGTGTTTCATCGTCAATAAGAAGTTCCAAGGGAAACAGTAAACCTGAAGTGAAGCATCGGAATCTATAACTATTGTCACAGGAATGGTTCAAACATAGTCAGTAAGAAGAGTCGGTCTTCATGTACTTAAGTCGGCATTGTGTTTTTTCTTCTTAATTCCGATGCAATTTCTGTGTTTCATCGTCAATAACAAGGTCCAAGGGATACAGTGAACCTGGAGTGAAGCATCGGAATCCATAACTTGTGTCAATGGAATGGGTCAAAACATAGACAGTAAGAAGAGTCAGTCTTCTTCTACTTAAGTCGGCAGTATACCTTTTGTATTTAATTCCGATGCAATTTCTGTGTTTGATCGTCAATAGGAAGGACAGAGGGATACAGTAAACCTGAAGTGAAGCATCAGAATCTATTGCTAGTGTCACAGGAATGGTTCAAAACAGAGACAGTAAGAAGAGTCAGTCTTCTTGTCCTTATGTCTGCATTGTGCCTTTTGTATTTAATTCCGATGCAATTTCTGTGTTTCATCGTCAATAAGAAGGACAGAGGGATACAGTAAACCTGAAGTGAAGCATCGGAATCCACAACTAGTGTCACAGGAATGGATCAAAACATAGACAATAGGTAGAATCAGCCTTCTTGTACTTATGTCGGCATTGTGCCTTTTGTATTTAATTCCGATGCATTTTCTGTGTTTCATCGTCAATAAGAAGGTCCAAGGGATACAGTAAACCTGAAGTAAAGCATCGGAATCTATAACTAGTGTCACAGGAATGGTTCAAACATAGTCAGTAAGAAGAGTCAGTCTTCTTGTACTTAAGTCGGCATTGTGCCTTTCGTATTTAATTCCGATGCAATTTCTGTGTTTCATCGTCCATAAGAAGGTCAGAGTGATACAGTAAACCTGAAGTGAAGCATCGGAATCTATATCTAGTGTCACAGGAATGGTTCAAACATTGACAGTAAGAAGAGTCAGTCTTCGGGTACTTAAGTCGGCATTGTCCCTTTTTTTTTTAATTCCGATGCAATTTCTGTGTTTCATAATCAATAAGAAGGTCAGAGGGATACAGTAAACCTGAAGTGAAGCATCGGAATCTATAACTAGTGTCACATAAATGGTTCAAGACATAGTCAGTAAGAAGAGTCAGTCTTCGGGTACTTAAGTCGGCATTGTCCCTTTTGTCTTTAATTCCGATGCAATTTCTGTGTTTCATCGTCAATAAGAAGTTCCAAGGGATACAGTAAACCGAAGTGAAGCATCGGACTCTATAACTAGTGTCACAGAATTGGTTCAAAACATAGATATTAGGAAGTGTTAGTCTTCTTGTACTTAAGTCGGCATTGTGCCTTTTGTATTTAATTCCGATGCAATTTCTGTGTTTCACCGTCAATAAAAAGGTCCAAGGGATACAGTAAACCTGAAGTGAAGCATCGGAATCTATAACTAGTGTCACAGGAATGGTTCAAATCATAGACAGTAAGAATAGTTAGTCTTCTTGTACTTAAGTCGGCATTTTGGCTTTTGTATTTAATTACGATGCAATTTCTGTGTTTCATCGTCAATAAGAAGGTCAGAGGAATACAGTAAACCTGAAGTGAAGCATCGGAATGAATAACTAGAGTCACAGGAATGGTTCAAAACATAGTCAGTAAGAAGGGTCAGTCTTCTTGTACTTAAGTCGGCATTGTGCCTTTTCTATTTAATTCCGATGCAATTTCTGTGTTTCATCGTCAATAAGAAGGTCCAAGGGATACAGTAAACCTGGAGTGAAGCATCGGAATCTATAACTAGTGTCACAGGAATGGTTCAAAACATAGACAGTAAGAAGAGTCAGTCTTCTTCTACTTAAGTCGGCATTGTGCCATTTCTATTTAATTCCGATGCAATTTCTGTGTTTCATCGTCAATCAGAAGGTCAGAGAGATACAGTAAACCTGACGTGAAGCATCGGAATCTATAACTAGTGTCACAGGATAGGTTCAAAACATAGTCAGTAAGAAGAGTCAGTCTTCTTGTACTTAAGTCGGCATTGTGTCTTTTCTATTTAATTCCGTTGCAATTTCTGTGTTTCATCGTCAATAAGAAGGTCCAAGGGATACAGTAGACCTGGAGTGAAGCATCGGAATCTATAACTAGTGTCAATGGAATGGTTCAATTCATAGACAGTAAGAAGAGTCAGTCTTCTTGTACTTATGTCTGCATTGTGCCTTTCGTATTTAATTCCGATGCAATTTCTGAGTTTCATCGTCAATAACAAGGTCAGAGGTATACAATAAACCTGAAGGGAAGCATCGGAATCTATAACTGGTGTCACAGCAATGGTTCAAAACATAGTCAGTAAGAAGAGTCAGTTTTCTTGTTCTTAAGTCGGCATTGTGCCTTTTCTATTTAATTCCGATGCAATTTCTGTCTTTCATCGTCAATAAGAAGGTCCAAGGGATACGGTAAACCTGGAGTGAAGCATCGGAAACTATAACTAGTGTCAATGGAATGTTTCCATACATAGACAGTAAGAAGGGTCAATCTTCTTGTACTTAAGTCGCCATTGTGCCTTTTGTATTTAATTCCGATGCAAATTCTGAGTTTCATCGTCAATAAGAAGGTCAGAGGGATACAGTAAACCTGAAGTGAAGCATCGGAATCTGTAACTAGTGTCACAGGAATGGTTCATAGCATAGACAGTAAGAAGAGTCAGTCTTCTTAAGTCGGCATTGTCCCTTTTGTATTTAATTCCGATGCAATTTCTGTGTTTCATCGTCAATAAGAATGTCCAAGGGATACAGTAAAAATGAAGTGAAGCATCGGAATCTATAACTAGTGTCACAGGAATGGTTCAAATCATTGTCAGTAAGAAGAGTCGGTCTTCATGTACTTAAGTCGGCATTGTGCCTTTTGTATATAATTCCTATTCAATTTCTGTGTTTCATCGTCAATAAGAAGGTCCAAGGGATACAGTAAACCTGAAGTGAAGCATCGGAATCTATAACTAGTGTCACAGGAATGGTTAAAACATAGTCAGTAAGAACAGTCAGTCTTCTTGTCCTTAAGTCGCCATTGTGATTTTTTGTATTTAATTCCTATGCAATTTCTGTGTTTCATCGTCAATAAGAAGGTCCAAGGGATACAGTAAACCTGAAGCGAAACATCGGAATCTATAACTAGTGTCACAGGAATGGTTCAAATCATTGTCAGTAAGAAGAGTCGGTCTTCATGTACTTAAGTCGGCATTGTGCCTTTTGTATATAATTCCGATTCAATTTCTGTGTTTCATCGTCTATAAGAAGGTCCAAGGGATACAGTAAACCTGAAGTGAAGTATCGGAATGGTCACAGGAATGGTTCAAAACAGAGTCAGTAAGAAGAACAGTCTTCTTGTCCTTAAGTCGGCATTGTGCCTTTTGTATTTAATACCGATGAAATTTCTGTGTTTATTCGTCAATAAGAAGGTCAGAGGGATACAGTAAACCTTAAGAGAAGCATCGGAATCCACAACTAGTGTCACAGGAATGGTTCAAAACATAGACAGTAAGAAGAATCAGCCTTCTTGTTCTTAAGTCGGCATTGTGCCTTTTGTATTTAATTCCGATGCATTTTCTGTGTTTCATCGTCAATAAGAAGGTCCAAGGTATACAGAAAACCTGAAGTAAAGCATCGGAATCTATAACTAGTGTCACCGGAATGGTTCAAACATAGTCAGTAAGAAGAGCCAGTCCTCTTGTACTTAAGTCGGCATTGTGCCTTTTGTATATAATTCCGATGCAATTTCTGTGTTTCATCGACTATAAGAAGGTCCAAGGGATACAGTAAACCTGAAGTGATGCCTCGGAATCTACAACTAGTGCCACAGGAATGGTTCAAAACATAGACTGTAAGAAGAGTCAGTCTTCTTGTACTTAAGTCGACATTGTGCCTTTTGTATTTAATTCCGATGCAATTTCTGTGTTTCATCGTCAATAAGAAGGTCCAGGGGATACAGTAAACCTGGAGTGTAGCATCGGGATCCATAACTAGTGTCACTGGAATGGTTCAAAACATAGACAGTAGGAAGAGTCAGTCTTCGTGTACTAAAGTTGGCAATTTGCCTTTTGTATTTAATTCCGATGCTATTTCTGTGTTTCATCGTCAATAAAAAGGTCCAAGGGATACTGTAAACCTGAAGTGAAGCATCGGAATCTATAACTAGTGTCACAGGAATGGTTCAAAACATAGTCAGTAAGAGGAGTCGGTCTTCTTGTACTTAAGTCGGCATTGTGCCTTTTCCACTTAATTCCGATGCAATTTCTGTGTTTCATCGTCAATAACAAGGTCCAAGGGATACACTGAACCTAGAGTGAAGCTTCGGAATCCATAACTAGTGTCAATGGAATGGGTCAAAACATAGACAGTAAGAAGAGTCAGTCTTCTTGTACTTAAGTCGGCATCATGCCATTTGTATTTAATTCCGATGCAATTTCTGTGTTTCATCGTCAACAAGAAGATCTGAGGGATACAGTAAACCTGAAGTGAAGCATCGGAATCTATTGCTAGTGTCACAGGAATGGTTCAAAACAGAGTCAGTAAGAGGAGTCAGTCTTCTTGTCCTTAAGTCGGCATTGTGCCTTTTGTATTTAATTCCGATGCATTTTCTGTGTTTCATCGTCAATAAGAAGGTCCAAGGTATACAGTAAACCTGAAGTAAAGCATCGGAATCTATAACTAGTGTCACAGGAATGGTTCAAACAAAGACAGTAAGAAGAGCCAGTCTTCTTGCACTTAAGTCGGCATTGTGCCTTTCGCATTTAATTCCGATGCAATTTCTGTGTTTCACCGTCAATAAGAAGGTCAGGGGGATACAGTAAACCTGAAGTGAAGCATCGGAATCTATAACTAGTGTCACAGGAATGGTTCAAACATTGACAGTAAGAAGAGTCAGTCTTTGAGTACTTAAGTCGGCATAGTCCCTTTTGTATTTAATTCCGATGCAATTTCTGTGTCTCATCGTCAATAAGAAGGTCAGAGGGATACAGTTAACCTGAAGTGAAGCATCGGAATCTATTGCTAGTGTCACAGGAATGGTTCAAAACAGAGTCAGTAAGAAGAGTCAGTCTTCTTGTCCTTAAGTCGGCATTGTGCCTTTTGTTTTTAATTCCGATGCAATTTCTGTGTTTCATCGTCAATAAGAAGGTCCAAGGGAAACAGTAAACCTGAAGTGAAGCATCGGAATCTATAACTAGTGTCACAGGAATGGTTCAAATCATAGACAGTAAGAAAAGTCAGTCTTCTTGTACATAAGTCGGCATTGTGGCTTTTCTATTTAATTCCGATGCAATTTCTGTGTTTCATCGTCAATAAGAAGGTCCAAGGGAAACAGTAAACCAGAAGTGAAGCATCGGAATCTATAACTAGTGTCACAGGAATGGTTCAAATCATAGACAGTAAGAAGAGTCAGTCTTCTTGTACATAAGTCGGCATTGTGGCTTTTCTATTTAATTCCGATGCAATTTCTGTGTTTCATCGTCAATAAGAAGGTCCAAGGTATACAGTAAACCGGAAGTAAAGCATCGGAATCTATAACTAGTGTCACAGGAATGGTTCAAACATAGTCAGTAAGAAGAGCCAGTCTTCTTGCACTTAAGTCGGCATTGTGCCTTTCGCATTTAATTCCGATGCAATTTCTGTGTTTCACCGTCAATAAGAAGGTCAGGGGGATGCAGTAAACCTGAAGTGAAGCATCGGAATCTATAACTAGTGTCACAGGAATGGTTCAAACATTGACAGTAAGAAGAGTCAGTCTTTGAGTACTTAAGTCGGCATAGTCCCTTTTGTATTTAATTCCGATGCAATTTCTGTGTCTCATCGTCAATAAGAAGGTCAGAGGGATACAGTAAACCGGAAGTGAAGCATCGGAATCTATTGCTAGTGTCACAGGAATGGTTCAAAACAGGGTCAGTAAGAAGAGTCAGTCTTCTTGTCCTTAAGTCGGCATTGTGCCATTTGTATTTAATTCCGATGCAATTTCTGAGTTTCATCGTCAATAAGAAGGTCAGAGGGATACAGTAAACCTGATGTGAAGCATCGGAATCTATAACTAGTGTCACAGGAATGGTTAAAAACATAGTCAGTAAGAAGTCAGTCTTCTTGTACTTACGTCGGCATTGTGCCTTTTCAATTTAATTCCCATGCAATTTCTGTGTTTCATCGTCAATAAGAAGGTCCAAGGGATACAGTGAACCAGGAGTGAAACATCGGAATCTATAAATGGTGTCAATGGAATGGTTCAATACATAAACAGTAAGAAGAGTCAGTCTTCTTGTACTTAAGTCGGCATTGTGCCTTTTGTATTTAATTGCGATGCAATTTCTGAGTTCCATCGTCAATATGAAGGTCAGAGGGATACAGTAAACCTGAGGTGAAGCATCGGAAACTATAACTAGTGTCACAGGAATGGTTCAAAACATAGTCAGTAAAAGAGTCAGTCTTCTTGTCCTTAAGTCGGCATTGTGCCTTTTGTATTTAATTCCGATGCAATTTCTGTGTTTCATCGTCAATAAGAAGGTCTAAGGGATATAGTAAACCTGGAGTGAAGCATCGGAATCTATAACTAGTGTCACAGGAATGGTTCATAACATAGACAGTAGGAAGAGTCAGTCTTCTTGTACTTAAGTCGGCATTGTGCCTTTTATATATAATTCCGATGCAATTTCTGTGTTTCATCGTCAATAAGAATGTCCAAGGGATACAGTAAAAATGAAGTGAAGCATCGGAATCTGTAACTAGTGTCACAGGAATGGTTCCAATCATTGTCAGTAAGATGATTCGGTCTTCATGTACTTAAGTAGGCATTGTGCCTTTTGTATATAATTCCGATGCAATTCCTGTGTTTCATCGTCTATAAGAAGGTCCAAGGGATACAGTAAACCTGAAGTGAAGCATCGGAATCTACAACTAGTGCCACAGGAATGGTTCAAAACATAGACAGTAAGATGAGTCAGTCTTCATGTACTTAAGTTGGCATTGTGCCTTTTCTATTTAATTCCGATGCAATCTCTGTGTTTCATCGTCAATTAGAAGATCACAGGGATACAGTAAACCTGAAGTGAAGCATCGGAATCTACAACTAGTGCCACAGGAATGGTTCAAAACATAGACAGTAAGAAGAGTCAGTCCTCTTGTACTTAAGTCGGCATTGTGCCTTTTCAATTTAATTCCGATGCAATCTCTGTGTTTCATCGTCAATAAGAAGGTCACAGGGATACAGTAAACCTGAAGTGAAGCATCGGAATCTATAACGAGTGTCAAAGGAATGGTTCAAAACATAGACAGTAGGAAGAGTCAGTCTTCTTGTACTTAAGTCGGCATTGTACCTTTTGTATTTAATTCCCATGCAATTTTTGTGTTTCATTGTCAATAAGAAGGTCAGTGGGATACAGTAAACCTGAAGTGAAGCATCGAAATCCAAAACTAGTGTCACAGGAATGGTTCAAAACAAAGACAGTAGGAAGAGTCAGTCTTCTTGTACTTAAGTCGGCATTGTGCCTTTTGTATTTAATTGCGATGCAATTTCTGTGTTTCATCGTCAATAAGAACTTCCAAGGTATACAGTAAACCTGAAGTGTGGCATCAGAATCTATAACTAGTGTCAAAGGAATGGTTCAAAACATAGGCAGTAAAAAGAGTCAGGCTTCTTGTACTTAAGTCGGCATTGTGCCTTTTGTATATAATTCCGATGCAATTTCTGTGTTTCATCGTCTATAAGAAGGTCCAAGGGATACAGTAAACCTGAAGTGAAGCCTCGGAATCTACAACTAGTGCCACAGGAATGGTTCAAAACATAGACAGTAAGAAGAGTCAGTCTTTGAGTACTTAAGTCGGCATAGTCCCTTTTGTATTTAATTCCGATGCAATTTCTGTGTCTCATCGTCAATAAGAAGGTCAGAGGGATACAGTAAACCGGAAGTGAAGCATCGGAATCTATTGCTAGTGTCACAGGAATGGTTCAAAACAGGGTCAGTAAGAAGAGTCAGTCTTCTTGTCCTTAAGTCGGCATTGTGCCATTTGTATTTAATTCCGATGCAATTTCTGAGTTTCATCGTCAATAAGAAGGTCAGAGGGATACAGTAAACCTGATGTGAAGCATCGGAATCTATAACTAGTGTCACAGGAATGGTTAAAAACATAGTCAGTAAGAAGTCAGTCATCTAGTACTTACATCGGCATTGTGCCTTTTCAATTTAATTCCCATGCAATTTCTGTGTTTCATCGTCAATAAGAAGGCCCAAGGGATACAGTGAACCAGGAGTGAAACATCGGAATCTATAAATGGTGTCAATGGAATGGTTCAATACATAAACAGTAACAAGAGTCAGTCTTCTTGTACTTAAGTCGGCATTGTGCCTTTTGTATTTAATTGCGATGCAATTTCTGAGTTCCATCGTCAATAAGAAGGTCAGAGGGGTACAGTAAACCTGAGGTGAAGCATCGGAATCTATAACTAGTGTCACAGGAATGGTTCAAAACATAGTCAGTAAAAGAGTCAGTCTTCTTGTCCTTAAGTCGGCATTGTGCCTTTTGTATTTAATTCCGATGCAATTTCTGTGTTTCATCGTCAATAAGAAGGTCTAAGGGATATAGTAAACCTGGAGTGAAGCATCGGAATCTATAACTAGTGTCACAGGAATGGTTCATAACATAGACAGTAGGAAGAGTCAGTCTTCTTGTACTTAAGTTGGCATTGTGCCTTTTCTATTTAATTCCGATGCAATCTCTGTGTTTCATCGTCAATTAGAAGATCACAGGGATACAGTAAACCTGAAGTGAAGCATCGGAATCTACAACTAGTGCCACAGGAATTATTCAAAACATAGACAGTAAGAAGAGTCAGTCTTCTTGTACTTAAGTCGGCATTGTGCCTTTTCAATTTAATTCCGATGCAATCTCTGTGTTTCATCGTCAATAAGAAGGTCACAGGGATACAGTAAACCTGAAGTGAAGCATCGGAATCTATAACGAGTGTCAAAGGAATGGTTCAAAACATAGACAGTAGGAAGAGTCAGTCTTCTTGTACTTAAGTTGGCATTGTACCTTTTGTATTTAATTCCCATGCAATTTTTGTGTTTCATTGTCAATAAGAAGGTCAGTGGGATACAGTAAACCTGAAGTGAAGCATCGAAATCCAAAACTAGTGTCACAGGAATGGTTCAAAACATAGACAGTAGGAAGAGTCAGTCTTCTTGTACTTAAGTCGGCATTGTGCCTTTTGTATTTAATTGCGATGCAATTTCTGTGTTTCATGGTCAATAAGAACTTCCAAGGTATACAGTAAACCTGAAGTGTGGCATCAGAATCTATAACTAGTGTCAAAGGAATGGTTCAAAACATAGGCAGTAAATAGAGTCAGGCTTCTTGTACTTAAGTCGGAATTGTGCCTTTTGTATATAATTCCGATTCAATTTCTGTGTTTCATCGTCTATAAGAAGGTCCAAGGGATACAGTAAACCTGAAGTGAAGCCTCGGAATCTACAACTAGTGCCGCAGGAATGGTTCAAAACATAGACTGTAAGAAGAGTCAGTCTTCTTGTACTTAAGTCGACATTGTGCCTTTTGTATTTAATTCCGATACAATTTCTGTGTTTCATCGTCAATAAGAAGGTCAGAGGGATACAAAAAACCTGAAGTGAAGCATCGGAATCTCTAACTAGTGTCACCGGAATGGTTCAAAACTAAGCCAGTAAGAAGAGTCAGTCTTCATCACCTTAAGTCGGAATTGTGCCTTTTGTATTTAATACCGATGCAATTTCAATATTTCATCGTCAATAAGAAGGTCCAGGGGATACAAAAAACCTGGAGTGTAGCATCGGGATCCATAACTAGTGTCACAAGAATGGTTCAAGTCATAGAGAGTAAGAAGAGTCAGTCTTCGTGTACTAAAGTTGGCAATTTGCCTTTTGTATTTAATTCCGATGCAATTTCTGTGTTTCATCGTCAATACAAAGGTCCAAGGGATACTGTAAACCTGAAGTGAAGCATCGGAATCTATAACTGGTGTCACAGGAAAGGTTCAAAACATAGTCAGTAAGAAGAGTCAGTCTTCTTGTCCTTAAGTCGGCATTGTGCCTTTTGTATTTAATTCCGATGCAATTTCTGTGTTTCATCGTCAATAAGAAGGTCGGAGGGATACACTAAACCTGAAGTGAAGCATCGGAATCCACAACTAGTGTCACAGGAATGGTTCAAAACATAGACAGTAGGAAGAATCAGACTTCTTGTACTTATGTCGGCATTGTGCCTTTTGTATTTAATTCCGATGCATTTTCTGTGTTTCATCGTCAATAAGAAGGTCCAAGGTATACAGTAAATCTGAAGAAAGGCGTCGGAATCTATAACTAGTGTCACAGGAATGGTTCAAACATAGTCAGTAAGAAGAGTCAGTCTTCTTGTACTTAAGTCGGCATTGTGCCTTTCGTATTTAATTCCGATGCAATTTCTGTGTTTGACTGTCAATAAGAAGGTCAGGGGGATACAGTAAACCTGAAGTGAAGCATCGGAATCTATAATTAGTGTCACAGGAATGGTTCAAGACATAGTCAGTAAGAAGAGTCAGTCTTCGGGTACTTAAGTCGGCATTGTCCCTTTTGTACTTAATTCCGATGTCATTTCTGTGTTTCATCGTCAATAAGAAGTTCCAAGGGATACAGTAAACCTGAAGTGAAGCATCGGACTCTATAACTAGTGTCACAGAATTGGCCCAAAACATAGACAGTAGGAAGAGCCAGTCTTCTTGTACTTATGTCGGCATTGTGCCTTTTGTATTTAATTCCGATGCAATTTCTGTGTTTCATCGTCAATAAGAAGTTCCAAGGGAAACAGTAAACCTGAAGTGAAGCATCGGAATCTATAACTAGTGTCACAGGAATGGTTCAAATCATAGACAGTAAGAAGAGTCAGTCATCTTGTACTTAAGTCGGCATTGTAGCTTTTGTATTTAATTACGATGAGATTTCTGTGTTTCATCGTCAATAAGAAGGTCACAGGGATACAGTATACCTGAAGTGAAGCATCGGAATCTATAACTAGAGTCTCAGGAATGGTTCAAAACATAGTCAGTAAGAAGAGTCATTCTACTTGTCCTTAAGTCGGCATTGTGCCTTTTGTATTTAATTCCTATGCAATTTCTGTGTTTCATCGGCAATAAAGTCAGAGGGATACAGTAAACCTGAAGTGAAGCATCGGAAACTATAACTAGTGTCACAGGAATGGGTAAAAACATAGACAGTAGGAAGAGTCAGTCTTCTTGTACTTAAGTCGGCATTGTGCCTTTTGTATTTAATTCCGATGCAATTTCTGTGTTTCATCGTCAATAAGAAGTTCCAAGGGAAACAGTAAACCTGAAGTGAAGCATCGGAATCTATAACTAGTGTCACAGGAATGGTTCAAACATAGTCAGTAAGAAGAGTCAGTCTTCTTGTACTTAGGTCGGCATTGTGCCTTTTCTATTTAATTCCGATGCAATTTCTGTGTTTCATCGTCAATAAGAAGGTCCAGGGAATACAGTAAACCTGGAGTGTATCATCGGGATCCATAACAAGTGTCACAGGAATGGTTCAAAACATAGTCAGTAAGAAGAGTCGGTCTTCTTGTACTTAAGTCGGCATTGTGTTTTTTCTTCTTAATTCCGATGCAATTTCTGTGTTTCATCGTCAATAACAAGGTCCAAGGGATACAGTGAACCTGGAGTGAAGCATCGGAATCCATAACTAGTGTCAATGGAATGGGTCAAAACATAGACAGTAAGAAGAGTCAGTCTTCTTCTACTTAAGTCGGCATTATGCCTTTTGTATTTAATTCCGATGCAATTTCTGTGATTGATCGTCAATAGGAAGGTCAGAGGGATACAGTAAACCTGAAGTGAAGCATCGGAATCTATTGCTAGTGTCACAGGAATGGTTCAAAACAGAGACAGTAAGAAGAGTCAGTCTTCTTGTCCTTATGTCGGCATTGTGCCTTTTGTATTTAATTCCGATGCAATTTCAGTGTTTCATCGTCAATAAGAAGGACAGAGGGATACAGTAAACCTGAAGTGAAGCATCGGAATCCACAACTAGTGTCACAGGAATGGTTCAAAACATAGACAATAGGAGGAATCAGCCTTCTTGTACTTATGTCGGCATTGTGCCTTTTGTGTTTAATTCCGATGCATTTTCTGTGTTTCATCGTCAATAAGAAGGTCCAAGGGATACAGTAAACCTGAAGTAAAGCTTCGGAATCTATAACTAGTGTCACAGGAATGGTTCAAACATAGTCAGTAAGAAGAGTCAGTCTTCATGTACTTAAGTCGGCATTGTGCCTTTCGTATTTAATTCCGATGCAATTTCTGTGTTTCATCGTCCATAAGAAGGTCAGAGGGATACAGTAAACCTGAAGTGAAGCATCGGAATCTATAACTAGTGTCACAGGAATGGTTCAAACATTGACAGTAAGAAGAGTCAGTCTTCGGGTACTTAAGTCGGCATTGTCCCTTTTTTTTTTAATTCCGATGCAATTTCTGTGTTTCATCGTCAATAAGAAGGACAGAGGGATACAGTAAACCAGAAGTGAGGCATCGGAATCTATAACTAGTGTCACATAAATGGTTCAAGACATAGTCAGTAAGAAGAGTCAGTCTTCGGGTACTTAAGTCGGCATTGTCCCTTTTGTCTTTAATTCCGATGCAATTTCTGTGTTTCATCGTCAATAAGAAGTTCCAAGGGATACAGTAAACCGAAGTGAAGCATCGGACTCTATAACTAGTGTCACAGAATTGGTTCAAAACATAGATATTAGGAAGTGTTAGTCTTCTTGTACTTAAGTCGGCATTGTGCCTTTTGTATTTAATTCCGATGCAATTTCTGTGTTTCACCGTCAATAAAAAGGTCCAAGGGAAACAGTAAACCTGAAGTGACGCATCAGAATCTATAACTAGTGTCACAGGAATGGTTCAAATCATAGACAGTAAGAATAGTTAGTCTTCTTGTACTTAAGTCGGCATTGTGGCTTTTGTATTTAATTACGATGCAATTTCTGTGTTTCATCGTCAATAAGAAGGTCAGAGGGATACAGTAAACCTGAAGTGAAGCATCGGAATGAATAACTAGAGTCACAGGAATGGTTCAAAACATAGTCAGTATGAAGAGTCAGTCTTCTTCTACTTAAGTAGGCATTGTGCCTTTGCTATTTAATTATGATGCAATTTCTGTGTTTCATCGTCAATAAGAAGGTCCAAGGGATACAGTAAACCTGGAGTGAAGCATCGGAATCTATAACTAGTGTCACAGGAATGGTTCAAAACATAGACAGTAAGAAGAGTCAGTCTTATTCTACTTAAGTCGGCATTGTGCCATTTCTATTTAATTCCGATGCAATTTCTGTGTTTCATCGTCAATCAGAAGGTCAGAGGGATACAGTAAACCTGACGTGAAGCATCGGAATCTATAACTAGTGTCACAGGAATGGTTCAAAACATAGTCAGTAAGAAGAGTCAGTCTTCTTGTACTTAAGTCGGCATTGTGTCTTTTCTATTTAATTCCGTTGCAATTTCTGTGTTTCATCGTCAATAAGAAGGTCCAAGGGATACAGTAGACCTGGAGTGAAGCATCGGAATCTATAACTAGTGTCAATGGAATGGTTCAATTCATAGACAGTAAGAAGAGTCAGTCTTCTTGTACTTAAGTCTGCATTGTGCCATTCGTATTTAATTCCGATGCAATTTCTGAGTTTCATCGTCAATAACAAGGTCAGAGGTATACAGTAAACCAGAAGGGAAGCATCGGAATCTATAACTGGTGTCACAGGAATGGTTCAAAACATAGTCAGTAAGAAGAGTCAGTTTTCTTGTTCTTAAGTCGGCATTGTGCCTTTTCTATTTAATTCCGATGCAATTTCTGTCTTTCATCGTCAATAAGAAGATCCAAGGGATACAGTAAACCTGGAGTGAAGCATCGGAAACTATAACTAGTGTCAATGGAATGTTTCAATACATAGACAGTAAGAAGGGTCAATCTTCTTGTACTTAAGTCGGCATTGTGCCTTTTGTATTTAATTCCGATGCAAATTCTGAGTTTCATCGTCAATAAGAAGGTCAGAGGGATACAGTAAACCTGAAGTGAAGCATCGGAATCTGTAACTAGTGTCACAGGAATGGTTCATAACATAGACAGTAAGAAGAGTCAGTCTTCTTAAGTCGGCATTGTCCCTTTTGTATTTAATTCCGATGCAATTTCTGTGTTTCATCGTCAATAAGAATGTCCAAGGGATACAGTAAAAATTAAGTGAAGCATCGGAATCTATAACTAGTGTCACAGGAATGGTTCAAATCATTGTCAGTAAGAAGAGTCGGTCTTCATGTACTTAAGTCGCCATTGTGCCTTTTGTATATAATTCCTATTCAATTTCTGTATTTCATCGTCAATAAGAAGGTCGAAGGGATACAGTAAACCTGAAGTGAAGCATCGGAATCTATAACTAGTGTCACAGGAATGGTTAAAACATAGTCAGTAAGAACAGTCAATCTTCTTGTCCTTAAGTCTGCATTGTGATTTTTTGTATTTAATTCCTATGCAATTTCTGTGTTTCATCGTCAATAAGAAGGTCCAAGGGATACAGTAAACCTGAAGTAAAGCATCGGAATCTATAACTAGTGTCACCGGAATGGTTCGAACATAGTCAGTAAGAAGAGCCAGTCTTCTTGTACTTAAGTCGGCATTGTGCCTTTCGTATTTAATTCCGCTGCAATTTCTGTGTTTCACTGTCAAAAAGAAGGTCAGGGGGATACAGTAAACCTGAAGTGAAGCATTGGAATCTATAACTAGGGTCACAGGAATGGTTGAAACATAGACAGTAAGAAGAGTCAGTCTTCGGGTACTTAAGTCGGCATTGTCCCTTTTGTATTTAATTCCGATGCAATTTCTGTGTTTCATCGTCAATAAGAAGGTCAGAGGGATACAGTAAACCTGAAGTGATGCATCGTAATCTATAACTAGTGTCACAGGAATGGTTCAAGACATAGTCAGTAAGAAGAGTCAGTCTTCTTGTACTTTAGTCGGCATTGTGCCTTTTGTATTTAAATCCGATGCAATTTCTGTGTTTCATCGTCAATAAGAAGCTCCAAGGGATACAGTACACCTGGAGTGAAGCATCGGAATCCATAACTAGTGTCACAGGAATGGTTCAAACATAGACAGTAAGAAGAGTCAGTTTTCTTGTACTTAAGTCGGCATTGTGCCTTTTGTATTTAATTCCGATGCAATTTCTGTGTTTCATCGTCAATAAGAAGGTCCAAGGGATACAGTAAACCTGAAGTGAAGCATCGGAATCTACAACTAGTGCCACAGGAATGGTTCAAAACATACACAGTAAGAAGAGTCAGTCTTCTTGTCCTTAAGTCGGCATTGTGCCTTTTGTATTTAATTCCGATGCAATTTCTGTGTTTCACCGTCAATAAGCAGGTCACAGGGATACAGTAAACCTGAAGTGAAGCATCGGAATCTATAACTAGTGTCACAGGAATGGTTCAAAACATAGTCAGTATGAACAGTCAGTCTTCTTGTCCTTAAGTCGCCATTGTGCCTTTTGTATTTAATTCAGATGCAATTACTGTGTTTCATCGGCAATAAGGTCAGAGGGATACAGTAAACCTGAAGTGAAGCATCGGAATCTATAACTAGTGTCACAGGAATGGTTCAAAACATAGACAGTAGGAAGAGTCAGTCTTTTTCTACTTAAGTCGGCATTGTGCCTTTTGTATTTAATTCCCATGCATTTTCTGTGTTTCATTGTCAAAAGAAGGTCAGAGGGATACAGTAAACCTGAAGTGAAGCATCGGAATCCAAAACTAGTGTCACAGGAATGGTTCAAAACATAGACAGTAGGAAGAGTCAGTCTTCTTGTACTTAAGTCGGCATTGTGCCTTTTGCATTTAATTCCGATGCAATTTCTGTGTTTCGTCGTCGATGAGAACTTCCAAGGTATACAGTAAACCTCAAGTGTAGTATCGGAATCAATAACTAGTGTCAATGGAATGGTTCAATTCATAGACAGTAAGAAGTGTCAGTCTTCTTGTACTTAAGTCGGCATTGTGCCTTTTGTATTTAATTCCGATGCAATTTCTGAGTCTCATCGTCAATAAGTAGGTCCAAGGGATACAGTAAACCTGAAGTGAAGCATCGGAATCTACAACTAGTGCCACAGGAATGGTTCAAAACATACACAGTAAGAAGAGTCAGTCTTCTTGTACTTAAGTCGGCATTGTGCAATTTCTATTTAATTCCGATGCAATCTCTGTGTTTCATCGTCAAAAAGAAGGTCACAGGGATACAGTAAACCTGAAGTGAAGCATTGGAATCTATAACTATTGTCACAGGAATGGTTCAAATCATAGTCAGTAAGAAAAGTCAGTCTTCTTGCACTTAAGTCGGCATTGTGCCTTTTCTATTTAATTCCGATACAATCTCTGTGTTTCATCGGCAATAAGCAGGTCACAGGGATACAGTAAACCTGAAGTGAAGCATCGGAATCTATAACTAGTGTCACAGGAATGGTTCAAAACATAGACAGTAGGAAGAGTCAGTCTTCTTGTACTTAAGTCGGCATTGTGCCTTTTGTATTTAATTGCCATGCAATTTCTGTGTTTCATTGTCAATAAGAAGGTCAGAGGGATACAGTAAACCTGAAGTGAAGCATCGGAATCCAAAACAAGTGTCACAGGAATGGTTCAAAACAGAGACAGTAGGAAGAGTCAGTTTTCTTGTACTTAATTCGGCATTGTGCCTTTTGCATTTAATTCCGATGCAATTTCTGTGTTTCATCGTCAATAAGAACTTCTAAGGTATACAGTAAACCTCAAGTGCAGTATCGGAATCTATAACTAGGGTCACAGGAATGGTTCAAAACATAGGCAGTAAGAAGAGTCAGTCTTCTTGTACTTAAGTCGGCATTGTGCCTTTTCTATTTAATTCCAATGCAATTTCTGTGTTTTATCGTCAATAAGAAGGTCCAAGGGATACAGTAAACCTGGAGTGAAGCATCGGAATCTATAACTAGTGTCACAGGAATGGTTCAAAACATAGACAGTAAGAAGAGTCAGTCTTCTTGTACTTAAGTCGACATTGTGCCTTTTCTATTTAATTCCGATGCAATGTCTGTGTTTCATCGTCAGTAAAAAGGTCCGAGGGATACTGTAAACCGGAAGTGAAGCATCGGAATCTATAACTAGTGTCACAGGAATGGTTCAAAACATAGACAGTAGGAAGAATCGGCCTTCTTGTACTTAAGTCGGCATTGTTCCTTTTGTATTTAATTCCGATGCATTTTCTGTGTTTCATCGTCAATAAGAAGGTCCAAGGTATACAGAAAACCTATAGTAAAGCATCGGAATCTATAACTAGTGTCACCGGAATGGTTCAAACATAGTCAGTTTGAAGAGTCAGTCTTCTTGTACTTAAGTCGGCATTGTGCCTTTCGTATTTAATTCCGATGCAATTTCTGTGTTTCACCGTCAAAAAGAAGGTCAGAGGGATACAGTAAACCTGAAGTGAAGCATCGGAATCTATAACTAGTGTCACAGGAATGGTTGAAACATAGACAGTACGAAGAGTCAGTCTTCGGGTACTTAAGTCGGCATTGTCCCTTTTGTATTTAATTCCGATGCAATTTCTGTGTTTCATCGTCAATAAGAAGGTCAGAGGGATACAGTAAACCTGAAGTGAAGCATCGTAATCTATAACTAGTGTCACAGGAATGGTTCAAGACATAGTCAGTAAGAAGAGTCAGTCTTCTTGTACTTTAGTCGGCATTGTGCCTTTTGTATTTAATTCCGATGCAATTTCTGTGTTTCATCGTCAATAAGAAGGTCCAAGGGATACAGTATACCTGGAGTGAAGCATCGGAATCTATAACTAGTGTCACAGGAATGGTTCAAACATAGACAGTAAGAAGAGTCAGTTTTCTTGTACTTAAGTCGGCATTGTGCCTTTTGTATTTAATTCCGATGCAATTTCTGTGTTTCATCGTCAATAAGAAGGTCCAAGGGATACAGTAAACCTGAAGTGAAGCATCGGAATCTACAACTAGTGCCACAGGAATGGTTCAAAACATACACAGTAAGAAGAGTCAGTCTTCTTGTACTTAAGTCGGCATTGTGCATTTTCTATTTAATTCCGATGCAATGTCTGTGTTTCATCGTCAATAAGCAGGTCACAGGGATACAGTAAACCTGAAGTGAAGCATCGGAATCTATAACTAGTGTCACAGGAATGGTTCAAAACATAGTCAGTATGAACAGTCAGTTTTCTTGTCCTTAAGTCGCCATTGTGCCTTTTGTATTTAATTCAGATGCAATTTCTGTGTTTCATCGGCAATAAGGTCAGAGGGATACAGTAAACCTGAAGTGAAGCATCGGAATGTATAACTAGTGTCACAGGAATGGTTCAAAACATAGACAGTAGGAAGAGTCAGTCTTCTTCTACTTAAGTCGGCATTGTGCCTTTTGTATTTAATTCCCATGCAATTTCTGTGTTACTTTGTCAATAAGAAGGTCAGAGGGATACAGTAAACCTGACGTGAAGCATCGGAATCCAAAACTAGTGTCACAGGAATGGTTCAAAACATAGACAGTAGGAAGAGTCAGTCTTCTTGTACTTAAGTCGGCATTGTGCCTTTTGCATTTAATTCCGATGTAATTTCTGTGTTTCATCGTCAATAAGAACTTCCAAGGTATACAGTAAACCTCAAGTGTAGTATCGGAATCTATAACTAGTGTCACAGGAATGGTTCAAAACATAGGCAGTAAGAAGAATCAGTCTTCTTGTACTTATGTCGGCATTGTGCCTTTTCTATTTAATTCCAATGCAATTTTTGTGTTTTATAGTCAATAAGAAAGTCCAAGGGATAAAGTAAACCTGGAGTGAAGCATCGGAATCTATAACTAGTGTCACAGGAATGGTTCAAAACATCGACAGTAAGAAGAGTCAGTCTTCTTGTACTTAAGTCGACATTGTGCCTTTTCTATTTAATTCCGATGCAATGTCTGTGTTTCATCGTCAATATAAACGTCCGTGGGATACTGTAAACCTGAAGTGAAGCATCGGAATCTATAACTAGTGTCACAGGAATGGTTCAAATCATAGTCAGTAAGAAGAGTCAGTCTTCTTGTACTTCACTCGGCATTGTGCCTTTTCTACTTAATTGAGATGCAATTTCTGTGTTTCATCGTCAATAACAAGGTCCAAGGGATACAGGGAACCTGGAGTGAAGCATCGGAATCCATAACTAGTGTCAATGGAATGGGTCAAAACATAGACAGTAAGAAGAGTCAGTCTTCTTGTACTTAAGTCGGCATTATGCCTTTTGTATTGAATTCCGATGTAATTTCTGTGTTTCATCGTCAATAAGAAGGTCAGAGGGATACAGTAAACCTGAAGTGAAGCATCGGAATCTATTGCTAGTGTCACAGGAACGGTTCAACACAGAGTGAGTAAGAAGAGTCAGTCTTCTTGTCCTTAAGTCGGCATTATGCCTTTTGTATTTAAATCCTATGAAATATCTGTGTTTCATCGTCAATAAGAAGGTCAGAGGGACACAGAAAACCTGAAGTGAAGCATCGGAATCTATAACTATTGTCACAGGAATGGTTCAAACATAGACAGTAAGAAGAGTCAGTTTTCTTGTACTTAAGTCGGCATTGTGCCTTTTGTATTTAATTCCGATGCAATTTCTGTGTTTCATCGTCAATAAGAAGGTCCAAGGGATACAGTAAACCTGAAGTGAAGCATCGGAATCTACAACTAGTGCCACAGGAATGGTTCAAAACATACACAGTAAGAAGAGTCAGTCTTCTTGTCCTTAAGTCGGCATTGTGCCTTTTGTATTTAATTCCGATGCAATTTCTGTGTTTCACCGTCAATAAGCAGGTCACAGGGATACAGTAAACCTGAAGTGAAGCATCGGAATCTATAACTAGTGTCACAGGAATGGTTCAAAACATAGTCAGTATGAACAGTCAGTCTTCTTGTCCTTAAGTCGCCATTGTGCCTTTTGTATTTAATTCAGATGCAATTACTGTGTTTCATCGGCAATAAGGTCAGAGGGATACAGTAAACCTGAAGTGAAGCATCGGAATCTATAACTAGTGTCACAGGAATGGTTCAAAACATAGACAGTAGGAAGAGTCAGTCTTTTTCTACTTAAGTCGGCATTGTGCCTTTTGTATTTAATTCCCATGCATTTTCTGTGTTTCATTGTCAAAAGAAGGTCAGAGGGATACAGTAAACCTGAAGTGAAGCATCGGAATCCAAAACTAGTGTCACAGGAATGGTTCAAAACATAGACAGTAGGAAGAGTCAGTCTTCTTGTACTTAAGTCGGCATTGTGCCTTTTGCATTTAATTCCGATGCAATTTCTGTGTTTCGTCGTCGATGAGAACTTCCAAGGTATACAGTAAACCTCAAGTGTAGTATCGGAATCAATAACTAGTGTCAATGGAATGGTTCAATTCATAGACAGTAAGAAGTGTCAGTCTTCTTGTACTTAAGTCGGCATTGTGCCTTTTGTATTTAATTCCGATGCAATTTCTGAGTCTCATCGTCAATAAGTAGGTCCAAGGGATACAGTAAACCTGAAGTGAAGCATCGGAATCTACAACTAGTGCCACAGGAATGGTTCAAAACATACACAGTAAGAAGAGTCAGTCTTCTTGTACTTAAGTCGGCATTGTGCAATTTCTATTTAATTCCGATGCAATCTCTGTGTTTCATCGTCAAAAAGAAGGTCACAGGGATACAGTAAACCTGAAGTGAAGCATTGGAATCTATAACTATTGTCACAGGAATGGTTCAAATCATAGTCAGTAAGAAAAGTCAGTCTTCTTGCACTTAAGTCGGCATTGTGCCTTTTCTATTTAATTCCGATACAATCTCTGTGTTTCATCGGCAATAAGCAGGTCACATGGATACAGTAAACCTGAAGTGAAGCATCGGAATCTATAACTAGTGTCACAGGAATGGTTCAAAACATAGACAGTAGGAAGAGTCAGTCTTCTTGTACTTAAGTCGGCATTGTGCCTTTTGTATTTAATTGCCATGCAATTTCTGTGTTTCATTGTCAATAAGAAGGTCAGAGGGATACAGTAAACCTGAAGTGAAGCATCGGAATCCAAAACAAGTGTCACAGGAATGGTTCAAAACAGAGACAGTAGGAAGAGTCAGTTTTCTTGTACTTAATTCGGCATTGTGCCTTTTGCATTTAATTCCGATGCAATTTCTGTGTTTCATCGTCAATAAGAACTTCTAAGGTATACAGTAAACCTCAAGTGCAGTATCGGAATCTATAACTAGGGTCACAGGAATGGTTCAAAACATAGGCAGTAAGAAGAGTCAGTCTTCTTGTACTTAAGTCGGCATTGTGCCTTTTCTATTTAATTCCAATGCAATTTCTGTGTTTTATCGTCAATAAGAAGGTCCAAGGGATACAGTAAACCTGGAGTGAAGCATCGGAATCTATAACTAGTGTCACAGGAATGGTTCAAAACATAGACAGTAAGAAGAGTCAGTCTTCTTGTACTTAAGTCGACATTGTGCCTTTTCTATTTAATTCCGATGCAATGTCTGTGTTTCATCGTCAGTAAAAAGGTCCGAGGGATACTGTAAACCGGAAGTGAAGCATCGGAATCTATAACTAGTGTCACAGGAATGGTTCAAAACATAGACAGTAGGAAGAATCGGCCTTCTTGTACTTAAGTCGGCATTGTTCCTTTTGTATTTAATTCCGATGCATTTTCTGTGTTTCATCGTCAATAAGAAGGTCCAAGGTATACAGAAAACCTATAGTAAAGCATCGGAATCTATAACTAGTGTCACCGGAATGGTTCAAACATAGTCAGTTTGAAGAGTCAGTCTTCTTGTACTTAAGTCGGCATTGTGCCTTTCGTATTTAATTCCGATGCAATTTCTGTGTTTCACCGTCAAAAAGAAGGTCAGAGGGATACAGTAAACCTGAAGTGAAGCATCGGAATCTATAACTAGTGTCACAGGAATGGTTGAAACATAGACAGTACGAAGAGTCAGTCTTCGGGTACTTAAGTCGGCATTGTCCCTTTTGTATTTAATTCCGATGCAATTTCTGTGTTTCATCGTCAATAAGAAGGTCAGAGGGATACAGTAAACCTGAAGTGAAGCATCGTAATCTATAACTAGTGTCACAGGAATGGTTCAAGACATAGTCAGTAAGAAGAGTCAGTCTTCTTGTACTTTAGTCGGCATTGTGCCTTTTGTATTTAATTCCGATGCAATTTCTGTGTTTCATCGTCAATAAGAAGGTCCAAGGGATACAGTATACCTGGAGTGAAGCATCGGAATCTATAACTAGTGTCACAGGAATGGTTCAAACATAGACAGTAAGAAGAGTCAGTTTTCTTGTACTTAAGTCGGCATTGTGCCTTTTGTATTTAATTCCGATGCAATTTCTGTGTTTCATCGTCAATAAGAAGGTCCAAGGGATACAGTAAACCTGAAGTGAAGCATCGGAATCTACAACTAGTGCCACAGGAATGGTTCAAAACATACACAGTAAGAAGAGTCAGTCTTCTTGTACTTAAGTCGGCATTGTGCATTTTCTATTTAATTCCGATGCAATGTCTGTGTTTCATCGTCAATAAGCAGGTCACAGGGATACAGTAAACCTGAAGTGAAGCATCGGAATCTATAACTAGTGTCACAGGAATGGTTCAAAACATAGTCAGTATGAACAGTCAGTTTTCTTGTCCTTAAGTCGCCATTGTGCCTTTTGTATTTAATTCAGATGCAATTTCTGTGTTTCATCGGCAATAAGGTCAGAGGGATACAGTAAACCTGAAGTGAAGCATCGGAATGTATAACTAGTGTCACAGGAATGGTTCAAAACATAGACAGTAGGAAGAGTCAGTCTTCTTCTACTTAAGTCGGCATTGTGCCTTTTGTATTTAATTCCCATGCAATTTCTGTGTTACTTTGTCAATAAGAAGGTCAGAGGGATACAGTAAACCTGACGTGAAGCATCGGAATCCAAAACTAGTGTCACAGGAATGGTTCAAAACATAGACAGTAGGAAGAGTCAGTCTTCTTGTACTTAAGTCGGCATTGTGCCTTTTGCATTTAATTCCGATGTAATTTCTGTGTTTCATCGTCAATAAGAACTTCCAAGGTATACAGTAAACCTCAAGTGTAGTATCGGAATCTATAACTAGTGTCACAGGAATGGTTCAAAACATAGGCAGTAAGAAGAATCAGTCTTCTTGTACTTATGTCGGCATTGTGCCTTTTCTATTTAATTCCAATGCAATTTTTGTGTTTTATAGTCAATAAGAAAGTCCAAGGGATAAAGTAAACCTGGAGTGAAGCATCGGAATCTATAACTAGTGTCACAGGAATGGTTCAAAACATCGACAGTAAGAAGAGTCAGTCTTCTTGTACTTAAGTCGACATTGTGCCTTTTCTATTTAATTCCGATGCAATGTCTGTGTTTCATCGTCAATATAAACGTCCGTGGGATACTGTAAACCTGAAGTGAAGCATCGGAATCTATAACTAGTGTCACAGGAATGGTTCAAAACATAGTCAGTAAGAAGAGTCAGTCTTCTTGTACTTCACTCGGCATTGTGCCTTTTCTACTTAATTGAGATGCAATTTCTGTGTTTCATCGTCAATAACAAGGTCCAAGGGATACAGGGAACCTGGAGTGAAGCATCGGAATCCATAACTAGTGTCAATGGAATGGGTCAAAACATAGACAGTAAGAAGAGTCAGTCTTCTTGTACTTAAGTCGGCATTATGCCTTTTGTATTGAATTCCGATGTAATTTCTGTGTTTCATCGTCAATAAGAAGGTCAGAGGGATACAGTAAACCTGAAGTGAAGCATCGGAATCTATTGCTAGTGTCACAGGAACGGTTCAACACAGAGTGAGTAAGAAGAGTCAGTCTTCTTGTCCTTAAGTCGGCATTATGCCTTTTGTATTTAAATCCTATGAAATATCTGTGTTTCATCGTCAATAAGAAGGTCAGAGGGACACAGAAAACCTGAAGTGAAGCATCGGAATCCACAACTAGTGTCACAGGAATGGGTGTAAACATAGACAGTAGGAAGAATCAGCCTTCTTGTACTTAAGTCGGCATTGTGCCTTTTGTATTTAATTCCGATGCATTTTCTGTGTTTCATCGTCAATAAGGTCCAAGGTATACAGTAAACCTGAAGTAAAGCATCGGAATGTATAACTAGTGTCACAGGAATGGTTCAAACATAGTCAGTAAGAAGAGTCGGTCTTCATGTACTTAAGTCGGCATTGTGCCTTTTGTTTATAATTCCTATTCAATTTCTGTGTTTCATCGTCAATAAGAAGGTCCAAGGGATACAGTAAACCTGAAGTGAAGCATCGGAATCTATAACTAGTGTCACAGGAATGGTTAAAACATAGTCAGTAAGAACAGTCAGTCTTCTTGTCCTTATGTCTGCATTGTGATTTTTTGTATTTAAATCCTATGCAATTTCTGTGTTTCATCGTCAATAAGAAGGTCCAAGGGATACAGTAAACCTGAAGTGAAGCATCGGAATCTATAACTAGTGTCACAGGAATGGTTCAAACATTGACAGTAAGAAGAGTCAGTCTTCGGGTACTTAAGTCAGCATTGTCCCTTTTGTATTTAATTCCGATGCGATTTCTGTGTTTCATCGTCAATAAGAATGTCCAAGGGATACAGTAAAAATGAAGTGAAGCATCGGAATCTATAACTAGTGTCACAGGAATGGTTCAAATCATTGTCAGTAAGAAGAGTCGGTCTTCATGTACTTAAGTCGGCATTGTGCCTTTTGTATATAATTCCGATTCAATTTCTGTGTTTCATCGTCTATAAGAATGTCCAAGGGATACAGTAAACCTGATGTGAAGTATCGGAATGGTCACAGGAATGGTTCAAAACAGAGTCAGTAAGAAGAACAGTCCTCTTGTCCTTAAGTCGGCATTGTGCCTTTTGTATTTAATACCGATGAAATTTCTGTGTTTCATCGTCAATAAGAAGGTCAGAGGGATACAGTAAACCTGAAGTGAAGCATCGGAATCCACAACTAGTGTCACAGGAATGGTTAAAATCATAGACAGTAGAAAGAATCAGCCTTCTTGTACTTAAGTGGGCATTGTGCCTTTTGTATTTAATTCCGATGCATTTTCTGTGTTTCATCGTCAATAAGAAGGTCCAAGGTATACAGAAAACCTGAAGTTAAGCATCGGAATCTATAACTAGTGTCACCGGAATGGTTCAAACATAGTCAGTAATAAGAGTCAGTCTTCTTGTACTTAAGTCGGCATTGTGCCTTTCGTATTTAATTCCGATGCAATTTCTGTGTTTCGCCGTCAAAAAGAAGGTCAGGGGGATACAGTAAACCTGAAGTGAAGCATTGGAATCTATAACTAGGGTCACAGGAATGGTTGAAACATAGACAGTAAGACGAGTCAATCTTCGGGTACTTAAGTCGGCATTGTCCCTTTTGTATTTAATTCCGATGCAATTTCTGTGTTTCATCGTCAATAAGAAGGTCAGAGGGATACAGTAAACCTGAAGTGAAGCATCGTAATCTATAACTAGTGTCACAGGAATGGTTCAAGACATAGTCAGTAAGAAGAGTCAGTCTTCTTGTACTTTAGTCGCCATTGTGCCTTTTGTATTTCATTCCGATGCAATTTCTGTGTTTCACCTTCAATAAGAAGGTCCAAGGGATACAGTATACCTGGAGTGAAGCATCGGAATCTATAACTAGTGTCACAGGAATGGTTCAAACATAGACAGTAAGAAGAGTCAGTTTTCTTGTACTTAAGTCGGCATTGTGACTTTTGTATTTAATTCCGATGCAATTTCTGTGTTTCATCGTCAATAAGAAGGTCCAAGGGATACAGTAAACCTGAAGTGAAGCATCGGAATCTACAACTAGTGCCACAGGAATGGTTCAAAACATACACAGTAAGAAGAGTCAGTCTTCTTGTACTTAAGTCGACATTGTGCCTTTTCTATTTAATTCCGATGCAATGTCTGTGTTTCATCGTCAATATAAACATCCGTGGGATACTGTAAACCTGAAGTGAAGCATCGGAATCTATAACTAGTGTCACAGGAATGGTTCAAAACATAGTCAGTAAGAAGAGACAGTCTTCTTGTACTTCACTCGGCATTGTGCCTTTTCTACTTAATTGAGATGCAATTTCTGTGTTTCATCGTCAATAACAAGGTCCAAGGGATACAGGGAACCTGGAGTGAAGCATCGGAATCCATAACTAGTGTCAATGGAATGGGTCAAAACATAGACAGTAAGAAGAGTCAGTCTTCTTGTACTTAAGTCGGCATTATGCCTTTTGTATTGAATTCCGATGTAATTTCTGTGTTTCATCGTCAATAAGAAGGTCAGAGGGATACAGTAAACCTGAAGTGAAGCATCGGAATCTATTGCTAGTGTCACAGGAACGGTTCAACACAGAGTGAGTAAGAAGAGTCAGTCTTCTTGTCCTTAAGTCGGCATTATGCCTTTTGTATTTAAATCCTATGAAATATCTGTGTTTCATCGTCAATAAGAAGGTCAGAGGGACACAGAAAACCTGAAGTGAAGCATCGGAATCCACAACTAGTGTCACAGGAATGGGTGTAAACATAGACAGTAGGAAGAATCAGCCTTCTTGTACTTAAGTCGGCATTGTGCCTTTTGTATTTAATTCCGATGCATTTTCTGTGTTTCATCGTCAATAAGGTCCAAGGTATACAGTAAACCTGAAGTAAAGCATCGGAATGTATAACTAGTGTCACAGGAATGGTTCAAACATAGTCAGTAAGAAGAGTCGGTCTTCATGTACTTAAGTCGGCATTGTGCCTTTTGTTTATAATTCCTATTCAATTTCTGTGTTTCATCGTCAATAAGAAGGTCCAAGGGATACAGTAAACCTGAAGTGAAGCATCGGAATCTATAACTAGTGTCACAGGAATGGTTAAAACATAGTCAGTAAGAACAGTCAGTCTTCTTGTCCTTATGTCTGCATTGTGATTTTTTGTATTTAAATCCTATGCAATTTCTGTGTTTCATCGTCAATAAGAAGGTCCAAGGGATACAGTAAACCTGAAGTGAAGCATCGGAATCTATAACTAGTGTCACAGGAATGGTTCAAACATTGACAGTAAGAAGAGTCAGTCTTCGGGTACTTAAGTCAGCATTGTCCCTTTTGTATTTAATTCCGATGCGATTTCTGTGTTTCATCGTCAATAAGAATGTCCAAGGGATACAGTAAAAATGAAGTGAAGCATCGGAATCTATAACTAGTGTCACAGGAATGGTTCAAATCATTGTCAGTAAGAAGAGTCGGTCTTCATGTACTTAAGTCGGCATTGTGCCTTTTGTATATAATTCCGATTCAATTTCTGTGTTTCATCGTCTATAAGAATGTCCAAGGGATACAGTAAACCTGATGTGAAGTATCGGAATGGTCACAGGAATGGTTCAAAACAGAGTCAGTAAGAAGAACAGTCCTGTTGTCCTTAAGTCGGCATTGTGCCTTTTGTATTTAATACCGATGAAATTTCTGTGTTTCATCGTCAATAAGAAGGTCAGAGGGATACAGTAAACCTGAAGTGAAGCATCGGAATCCACAACTAGTGTCACAGGAATGGTTAAAATCATAGACAGTAGAAAGAATCAGCCTTCTTGTACTTAAGTGGGCATTGTGCCTTTTGTATTTAATTCCGATGCATTTTCTGTGTTTCATCGTCAATAAGAAGGTCCAAGGTATACAGAAAACCTGAAGTTAAGCATCGGAATCTATAACTAGTGTCACCGGAATGGTTCAAACATAGTCAGTAATAAGAGTCAGTCTTCTTGTACTTAAGTCGGCATTGTGCCTTTCGTATTTAATTCCGATGCAATTTCTGTGTTTCGCCGTCAAAAAGAAGGTCAGGGGGATACAGTAAACCTGAAGTGAAGCATTGGAATCTATAACTAGGGTCACAGGAATGGTTGAAACATAGACAGTAAGACGAGTCAATCTTCGGGTACTTAAGTCGGCATTGTCCCTTTTGTATTTAATTCCGATGCAATTTCTGTGTTTCATCGTCAATAAGAAGGTCAGAGGGATACAGTAAACCTGAAGTGAAGCATCGTAATCTATAACTAGTGTCACAGGAATGGTTCAAGACATAGTCAGTAAGAAGAGTCAGTCTTCTTGTACTTTAGTCGCCATTGTGCCTTTTGTATTTCATTCCGATGCAATTTCTGTGTTTCACCTTCAATAAGAAGGTCCAAGGGATACAGTATACCTGGAGTGAAGCATCGGAATCTATAACTAGTGTCACAGGAATGGTTCAAACATAGACAGTAAGAAGAGTCAGTTTTCTTGTACTTAAGTCGGCATTGTGACTTTTGTATTTAATTCCGATGCAATTTCTGTGTTTCATCGTCAATAAGAAGGTCCAAGGGATACAGTAAACCTGAAGTGAAGCATCGGAATCTACAACTAGTGCCACAGGAATGGTTCAAAACATACACAGTAAGAAGAGTCAGTCTTCTTGTACTTAAGTCGGCATTGTGCATTTTCTATTTAATTCCGATGCCATCTCTGTGTTTCATCGTCAATAAGCAGGTCACAGGAATATAGTAAACCTGAAGTGAAGCATCGGAATCTATAACTAGTGTCACAGGAATGGTTCAAAACATAGTCAGTATGAACAGTCAGTCCTCTTCTCCTTAAGTCGCCATTGTGCCTTTTGTATTTAATTCAGATGCAATTTCTGTGTTTCATCGGCAATAAGGTCAGAGGGATACAGTAAACCTGAAGTGAAGCATCGGAATCTATAATTAGTGTCACAGGTATGGTTCAAAACATAGACAGTAGGAAGAGTCAGTCTTCTTCTACTTAAGTCGGCTCTGTGCCTTTTGTATTTAATTCCCATGCAATTTCTGTGTTTCATTGTCTATAAGAAGGTCAGAGGGATACAGTAAACCTGAAGTGAAGCATCGGAATCCAAAACTAGTGTCACAGGAATGGTTCAAAACATAGACAGTAGGAAGAGTCAGTCTTCTTGTACTTAAGTCGGCATTGTGCCTTTTGCATTTAATTCCGATGCAATTTCTGTGTTTCATCGTCAATAAGAACTTCCAAGGTATACAGTAAACCTCAAGTGTAGTATCGGAATCTATAACTAGTGTCAATGGAATGGTTCAATTCATAGATAGTAAGGAGAGTCAGTCTTCTTGTACTTAAGTCGGCATTGTGCCTTTTGTATTTAATTCCGATGCAATTTCTGAGTCTCATCGTCAATAAGAAGGTCCAAGGGATACAGTAAACCTGAAGTGAAGCCTCGGAATCTACAACTAGTGCCACAGGAATGGTTCAAAACATACACAGTAAGAAGAGTCAGTCTTCTTGTACTTAAGTCGGCATTGTGCATTTTCTATTTAATTCCGATGCAATCTCTGTGTTTCATCGTCAATAAGCAGGTCACAGGGATACAGTAAACCTGAAGTCAAGCATCGGAATCTATAACTAGTGTCACAGGAATGGTTCATAACATAGACAGTAAGAAGAGTCAGTCTTCTTAAGTCGGCATTGTGCCTTCTGTATTTAATTCCGATGCAATTTCTGTGTTTCATCGTCAATAAGAATGACCAAGGGATACAGTAAAAATGAAGTGAAGCATCGGAATCTATAACTAGTGTCACAGGAATGGTTCAAAACATAGTCAGTAAGAAGAGTCAGTCTTCTTGTACTTCAGGCGGCATTGTGCCTTTTCTATTTAATTCCGATGCAATTTCTGTGTTTCATCGTCAATAAGAAGGTCCAAGGTATACAGTTAACCTGGAGTGAAGCATCGGAATCTATAACTAGTGTCACAGGAATGGTTCAAAACATAGACGGTAAGAAGAGTCAGTCTTCTTGTACTTGAGTCGGCATTGAGAGTTTTCTATTTAATTCCGATGCAATTTCGGTGTTTCATCGTCAATAAGAAAGTCAGAGGGATACAGTAAACCTGAAGTGAAGCATCGGAATCTATAACTAGTGTCACAGGAATGGTTCAAACATAGTCAGTAAGAGGAGTCAGTCTTCTTGTACTTAAGTCGGCATTGTGCGTTTTCTATTTAATTCCGATGCAATTTCTGTGTTTCATCGTCAATAAGAAGGTCCAAGGGTTACAGTAAAAATATAGTGAAGCATCGGAATCTATAACTAGTGTCACAGGAATGGTTCAAAGCATAGACAGTAAGAAGAGTCAGTCTTCTTGTACTTAAGTCGACATTGTGCCTTTTCTATTTAATTCCGATGCATTTTCTGTGTTTCATCGTCAATAAGAATGTCCAAGGTATACAGTAAACCTGAAGTAAAGCATCGGAATCTATAACTAGTGACACAGCAATGGTTCAAACTATTATCACTAAGAAGAGTCAGTCTTCTTGTACTTAAGTCGGCATTGTGCCTTTTGTATTTAATTCCGATGCAATTTCTGTGTTTCATCGGCAATAAGGTCAGAGGGATACAGTAAACCTGAAGTGAAGCATCGGAATGTATAACTAGTGTCACAGGAATGGTTCAAAACATAGACAGTAGGAAGAGTCAGTCTTCCTGTACTTAAGTCGGCATTGTGCAATTTGTATTTAATTCCGATGCAGTTTCTGTGTTTCATTGTCAATAAGAAGGTCAGAGGGATACAGTATACCTGAGGTGAAACATCGGAATCCAAAACTAGTGTCACAGGAATGGTTCAAAACATAGTCAGTAAGAAGAGTCAGTCTTGTTGTACTTCAGTCGGCATTGTGCCTTTTCTGTTTAATTCCGATGCAATTTCTGTGTTTCATAGTCAATAAGAAGGTCCAAGGTATACAGTAAACCTGGAGTGAAGCATCGGAATCTATAACTAGTGTCACAGGAATGGTTCAAAACATAGACAGTAAGAAGAATCAGTCTTCTTGTACTTCAGTCGGCATTGTGCCTTTTCTATTTAATTCCGATGCAATTTCTGTGTTTCATCGTCAATCAGAAGGTCCAAGGTATACAGTAAACCTGGAGTGAAGCATCGGAATCTATAACTAGTGTCACAGCAATGGTTCAAACTATAATCACTAAGAAGAGTCAGTCTTCTTGTACTTAAGTCGGCATTGTGCCTTTTCTCTTTAATTCCGATGCAATTTCTGTGTCTCATCGTCAATATGAAGGTCCAAGGGATACAGTAAACCTGGAGTGAAGCATCGGAATCTATAACTAGAGTCACAGGAATGGTTCAAAACATAGACAGTAAGGAGAGTCAGTCTCCGTGTACTAAAGTTGGCATTTTGCCTTTTGTATTTAATTCCAATGCTATTTCTGTGTGTCACCGTCAATAACAAGGTCCAAGGGATACAGTAAACCTGAAGTGAAGCATCGGAATCTATAACTATTGTCACCGGAATGGTTCAAACTATTATCAGTAAGAAGAGTCAGTCCTCTTGTACTTAAGTCGGCATTGTGCCATTTCAATTTCATTCCGATGCAGTTTCTGTGTTTCATCGTCAATACGAAGGTCCAAGGGATACAGTAAACCTGGAGTGAAGCATCGGAATCTATAACTAGTGTCACAGGAATGGTTCAAAACATAGATAGTAGAAAGAGTCAGTCTTCATGTACTTAAGTCGGCACTGTGCCTTTTGTATTTAATTCCGATGCAATTTCTGTGTTTCATTGTCAATAAGAAGGTCAGAGGGATACAGTAAACCTGAAGTGAAGCATCGGAATCCAAAACTAGTGTCACAGGAATGGTTCAAAACATAGACAGTAGGAAGAGTCAGTCTTATTGTACTTAAATCGGCATTGTGCCTTTTGTATTTAATTCCGATGCAATTTCTGTGTTTCATCGTCAATAACAAGGTCCAAGGTATACAGTAAACCTGAAGTGAAGCATCGGAATCTATAACTAGTGTCACAGGAATGGTTTAAAACATAGTCAGTAACAAGAGTCAGTCTTCATGTACTTAAGTCGGCATTGTGCCTTTTCTATTTAGTTCCGATGCAATTTCTGTGTTTCGTCGTCAATAAGAAGGTCCAAGGGTTACAGTAAATCTGGAGTGAAGCATCGGAATCTATAACTACTGTCACAGGAATGGTTCAAAGCATAGACAGTAAGAAGAGTCAGTCTTCTTGTACGTAAGTCGACATTCAGCCTTTTCTATTTAATTCCGATGCAATTTCTGTGTTTCATCGTCAATAAGAATGTCCAAGGTATACAGTAAACCTGAAGTAAAGCATCGGAATCTATAACTAGTGTCACAGCAATGGTTCAAACTATAATCACTATGAAGAGTCAGTCTTCTTGTACTTAAGTCGGCATTGTGCCTTTTCTATTTAATTCCGATGCAATTTCTGTGCTTCATCGTCAATAAGAAGGTCCAAGGAATACAGTAAACCTGAAGTGAAGCATCGGAATATATTACTATTGTCACCGGAATGGTTCAAACTATTATCAGTAAGAAGAGTCAGTCTTCTTGTACTAAAGTCGGCATTGTGCCTTTTCTATTTCATTCCGATGCAGTTTCTGTGTTTCATCGTCAATAAGAAGGTCCAAGGAATACAGTAAACCTGGAGTGTAGCATCGGAATCTATAACTAGTGTCACAGGTATGGTTGAAACATAGACAGTAAGAAGAGTCAGCCTTCTTGTACTTACGTCGGCATTGTGCCTTTTGTATTTAATTCCGATGCAATTTCTGTGTTTCATCGTCAATAAGAAGGTCAGAGGGATACAGTAAACCAGAAGTGAAGGATTCGGAATCTATAACTAGTGTCACAGGAATGGATCAAACTCAGACAGTAAGAAGAGTCAGTCTTCTTGTCCTTAAGTCGGCATTGTGCCTTTTGTATTTAATTCCGTTGCACTTTCTGTGTTAAATCGGCAATAAGGTCAGAGGGATACATTAAAGCTGAAGTGAAGCATCGGAATCCATAACTAGTGTCACAGGAATGGTTCAAAACATAGGCAGTAGGAAGAGTCAGTCTTCTTGTACTTAAGTCGGCATTGTGCCTTTTGTATTTAATTCCGAAGCAGTTTCTGTGTTTCATTGTCAATAAGAAGGTCAGAGGGATACAGTACACCTGAGGTGAAGCATCGGAATCCAAAACTAGTGTCACAGGAATGTTTCAAAGCATAGACAGTAGGAAGAGTCAGTCTTCTTGTACTTATGTCGGCATTCTGCCTTTTGTATTTAATTCCGATACAATTTCTGTGTTTCATCGTCAATAAGAAGGTACAAGGTATACGGTAAACCTGAAGTGAAACATCGGAATCTATAACTAGTGTCACAGGAATGGTTCAAAACATAGTCAGTAAGAAGAGTCAGTCTTCTTGTACTTAAGTCGGCATTGTGCCTTTTCTATTTAATTCCGATGCAATTTCGGTGTTTCATCGTCAATAAGAAGGTCAGAGGGATACAGTAAACCTGAAGTGAAGCATCGGAATCTATAACTAGTGTCACAGGAATGGTTTAAACATAGACAGTAAGAAGAGTCTGTCTTTTTGTACTTAAGTCGACATTGTGCCTTTTCTATTTAATTCCGATGCAATTTCTGTGTTTCATCGTCATTAAGAAGGTCCAAGGCATACAGTAAACCCGGAGTGAAGCATCGGAATCTATAACTAGTGTCACAGGATTGGTTCAAAACATAGACAGCAAGAAGTGTCAGTCTTCTTGTACTTGAGTCGGCATTGTGAGTTTTCTATTTAATTCCGATGCAATTTCGGTGTTTCATCGTCAATAAGAAGGTCAGAGGGATACAGTAAACCTGAAGTGGAGCATCGGAATCTATAACTAGTGTCACAGGATTTGTTCAAAACATAGACAGTAAGAAGAGTCAGTCTTCTTGTACTTAAGTCGACATTGTGCCTTTTCTATTTAATTCCGATGCAATTTCTGTGTTTCATCGTCAATAAGAATGTCCAAGGTATACTGTAAACCTGAAGTAAAGCATCGGAATCTATAACTAGTGTCACAGCAATGGTTCAAACTATAATCACTAAGAAGAGTCAGTCTTCTTGTACTTAAGTCGCCATTGTGCCTTTTCTATTTAATTCCGATGCAATTTCTGTGTTTCATCGGCAATGAAGTCAGAGGGATACAGTAAACCTGAAGTGAAGCATCGGAATCTCTAACTAGTGTCACAGGAATGGTTCAAAAGATAGACAGCAGGAAGAGTCAGTCTTCTTGTACTTAAGTCGGCATCGTGCCATTTGTATTTAATTCCGATGCAATTTCTGTGTTTCTTTGTCAATAAGAAGGTCAGAGGGATACAGTAAACCTGAGGTGAAGCATCGGAATCCAAAACTAGTGTCACAGGAATGGTTCAAAACATAGACAGTAGGAAGAGTCAGTCTTCTTGTACTTAAGTCGGCATTGTGCCTTTTGTATTTAATTCCGATGCAATTTCTGTGTTTCATCGTCAATAAGAAGGTACAAGGTATACAGTAAACCGGAAGTGAAGCATCGGAATCTATAACTAGTGTCACAGGAATGGTACAAAACATAGTCAGTAAGAAGAGTCAGTCTTCTTGTACTTAAGTCGGCATTGTGCCTTTTCTATTTAATTCCGATGCAATTTCTGTGTTTCATCGTCAATGAGAAGGTCCAAGGGTTACAGTGAACCTGGAGTGAAGCATCGGAATCTATAAGTAGTGTCACAGGAATGGTTCAAACGTAGACAGTAAGAAGAGTCAGTCTTCTTATACTTGAGTCGACATTGTGCCTTTTCTATTTAATTCCGATGCAATTTCTGTGTTTCATCTACAATAAGAATGTCCAAGGTATACAGTAAACCTGAAGTAAAGCATCGGAATCTATGACTAGTGTCACAGCAATGGTTCAAACTATGATCACTAAGAAGAGTCAGTCTTCTTGTACTTAAGACGGCATTGTGCCTTTTCTATTTAATTCCGATGCAATTTCATTGTTTCATCGTCAATAAGAAGGTTCAAGGTATACAGTAAACCTGGAGTGAAGCATCGGAATCTATAACTAGTGTCACAGGAATGGTTCAAAGCATAGACAGTAAGGAGAGTCAGTCTTCTTGTACTTGAGTCGGCATTGTGAGTTTTCTATTTAATTCCCATGCAATTTCGGTGTTTCATCCTCAATAAGAAGGTCAGAGGGATACAGTAAACCTGAAGTGAAGCATCGGAATCTATAACTAGTGTCACAGGAATGGTTTAAAACATAGTCAGTAACAGGAGTCAGTCTTGTTGTACTTAAGTCTGCATTGTGCCCATTTCTATTTAATTCCGATGCAATTTCTGTGTTTCATCGTCAATAAGAAGGTCCAAGGGTTACAGTTAGCCTGGAGTGAAGCATCGGAATCTATAACTAGTGTCACAGGAATGGTTCAAAGCATAGACAGTAAGAAGAGTCAGTCTTCTTGTACGTAAGTCGACATTGAGACTTTTCCATTTAATTCCGATGCAATTTCTGTGTTTCATCGTCAATGAGAATGTCGAAGGTATACAGTAAACCTGACGTAAAGCATCGGATTCTATGACTAGTGTCACATCAATGGTTCAAACTATAATCACTAAGAAGAGTCAGTCTTCTTGTACTTAAGTCGGCATTGTGCCTTTTGTATTTAATTCCGAAGCAATTTCTGTGTTTCATCGTCAATAAGATGGTCAGTGGGATACAGTAAACCTGAAGTGAAGCATCGGAATCTATAACTAGTGTCTCAGGAATGGATCAAAACATAGACAGTATGAAGAGTCAGTCTTCTTGTCCTTAAGTCGGCATTGTGCCTATTGTATTTAATTCTGATGCAATTTCTGTGTTTCATCGGCAATAAGGTCAGAGGGATACAGTAAAGCTCAAGTGAAGCATCGGAATCTATAACTAGTGTCACAGGAATGGTTCAAAACATAGACAGTAGGAAGAGTCAGTCTTCTTGTACTTAAGTCGGCATTGTGCCTTTTGTATTTAATTCCGATGCAGTTTCTGTGTTTCATTGTCAATAAGAAGGTCAGAGGGATACAGTAAACCTGAGGTCAAGCATCGGAATCGAAAACTAGTGTCACGGGAATGTTTCAAAGCATAGACAGTAGGAAGAGTCAGTCTTCTTGTACTTAGGTCGGCATTCTGCCTTTTGTATTTAATTCCGATACAATTTCTGTGTTTCATCGTCAATAAGAAGGTACAAGGTATACAGTAAACTTTAAGTGAAGCATCGGAATCTATAACTAGTGTCACAGGAATGGTTCAAAACATAGTCAGTAAGAAGAGTCAGTCTTCTTGTACTTAAGTCGGCATTGTGCCTTTTCTATTTAATTCCGATGCAATTTCTGTGTTTCATCGTCAATAAGAAGGTCCAAGGGTTACAGTGAACCTGGAGTGAAGCATCGGAATCTATAACTAGTGTCACAGGAATGGTTCAAACATAGACAGTAAGAAGAGTCAGTCTTCTTGTACTTGAGTCGGCATTGTGAGTTTTCTATTTAATTCCGATGCAATTCGGTGTTTCATCGTCAATAAGAAGGTCAGAGGGATACAGTAAACCTGAAGTGAAGCATCGGAATCTATAACTAGTGTCACAGGAATGGTTTAAACATAGTCAGTAAGAAGAGTCAGTCTTCTTGTACTTAAGTCGGCATTGTGCCTTTTCTATTTAATTTCAATGCAATTTCTGTGTTTCAACGTCATTAAGAATGTCCAAGGTATACAGTAAACCTGAAGTAAAGCATCGGAATCTATAACTAGTGTCACAGCAATGGTTCAAACTAAAATCACTAAGAAGAGTCAGTCTTCTTGTACTTAACTCGCCAATGTGCCTTTTCTATTTAATTCCGATGCAATTTCTGTGTTTCATCGGCAATGAAGTCAGAGGGATACAGTAAACCTGAATTGAAGCATCGGAATCTATAACTAGAGTCACAGGAGTGTTTCAAATCATAGTCAGTAAGAAGAGTCAGTCTTCTTGTCCTTAAGTCGGCATTGTGCCTGTTGTATTTAATTCCGATGCAATTTCGGTGTTTCATCGGCAATAAGGTCAGAGGGATACAGTAAACCTGAAGTGAAGCATCGGAATCTATAACTAGTGTCACAGGAATCGTTCAAAAGATAGACAGCATGAAGAGTCAGTCTTCTTGTACTTAAGTCGGCATTGTGCCATTTGTATTTAATTCCGATGCAATTTCTGTGTTTCTTTGTCAATAAGAAGGTCAGTGGGATACAGTAAACCTGAGGTTAAGCATCGGAATCCAAAACTAGTGTCACAGGAATGGTTCAAAACATAGACAGTAGGAAGAGTCAGTCCTGTTGTACTTAAGTCGGCATTGTGCCTTTTGTATTTAATTCCGATGCAATTTCTGTGTTTCATCGTCAATAAGAAGGTACAAGGTATACAGTAAACCGGAAGTGAAGCATCGGAATCTATAACTAGTGTCACAGGAATGGTTCAAAATATAGTCAGTAAGAAGAGTCAGTCTTCTTGTACTTAAGTCGGCATTGTGCCTTTTTTATTTAATTCCGATGCAATTTCTGTGTTTCATTGTCAATAAGAAGGTCCAAGGGTTACAGTAAACCTGGAGTGAAGCATCGGAATCTATAACTAGTGTCACAGGAATGGTTCAAACATAGACAGTAAGAAGAGTCAGTCTTCTTGTACGTAAGTCGACATTGAGCCTTTTCTATTTAATTCCGATGCAATTTCTGTGTTTCATCGTCAATAAGAATGTCCAAGGTATACAGTAAACCTGAAGTAAAGCATCGGAATCTATGACTAGTGTCACAGCAATGGTTCAAACTATAATCACTACGAAGAGTCAGTCTTCTTGTACTTAAGTCGGCATTGTGCCTTTTCTATTTAATTCCGATGCAATTTCTGTGTTTCATCGTCAATAAGAAGGTTCAAGGAATACAGTAAACCTGGAGTGAATCATCGGAACCTATAACTAGTGACACAGGACTGGTTCAAAACATAGACAGTAAGAAGAGTCAGTCTTCTTGTTCTTAAGTCGGCATTGTGCATTTTCTATTTAATTCCGATGCGATTTCTGTGTTTCATCGTCAATAAGTAGATCAGAGGGATACAGTAAACCTGAAGTGAAGCATCGGAATGTATAACTAGTGTTACAGGAATAATTCAAAACATAGACAGTAAGAAGAGTCAGTCTTTGTGTACTAAAGTTGGCATTTTGCCTTTTGTATTTAATTCCAATGCTATTTCTGTGTGTTACCGTCAATAACAAGGTCCAAGGGATACAGTAAACCTGAAGTGAAGCATCGGAATCTATAACTATTGTCACCGGAATGGTTCAAAACATAGTCAGTAAGAAGAGTCAGTCTTCTTGTACTTAAGTCGGCATTGTGCCTTTTCTATTTCATTCCGATGCAGTTTCAGTGTTTCATCGTCAATAAGAAGGTCCAAGGAATACAGTAAACCTGGAGTGAAGCATCGGAATCTATAACTTGTGTCACAGGAATGGTTGAAACATAGACAGTAAGAAGAGTCAGCCTTCTTGTACTTAAGTCGGCATTGTGCCTTTTGTATTTAATTCCGATGCAATTTCTGTGTTTCATCGTCAATAAGAAGGTCAGAGGGATACAGTAAACCTGAGGTGAAGCATCGGAATCCAAAACTAGTGTCACAGGAATGGTTCAAAACATAGACATTAGGAAGAGTCAGTCTTCTTGTACTTAAGTCGGCATTCTGCCTTTTGTATTTAATTCCGATGCAATTTCTGTGTTTCATCGTCAATAAGAAGGTACAAGGTATGCAGTAAACCGGAAGTGAAGCATCGGAATCTATAACTAGTGTCACAGGAATGGTTCAAAACATAGTCAGTAAGAAGAGTCAGTCTTCTTGTACTTAAGTCGGCATTGTGCCTTTTCTATTTAATTCCGATGCAATTTCTGTGTTTCATCGTCAATAAGAAGGTCCAAGGGTTACAGTAAACCTGGAGTGAAGCATCGGAATCTATAACTAGTGTCACAGGAATGGATCAAACGTAGACAGTAAGAAGAGTCAGTCTTCTTGTACTTAAGTCGACGTTGTGCCTTTTCTATTTAATTCCGATGCAATTTCTGTGTTTCATCGTCAATAAGAATGTCCAAGGTATACAGTAAACCTGAAGTAAAGCATCGGAATCTATGACTAGTGTCACAGCAATGGTTCAAACTATAATCACTAAGAAGAGTCAGTCTTCTTGTACTTAAGACGGCATTGTGCCTTTTCTATTTAATTCCGATGCAATTTCATTGTTTCATCGTCAATAAGAAGGTTCAAGGTATACAGTAAACCTGGAGTGAAGCATCGGAATCTATAACTAGTGTCACAGGAATGGTTCAAAGCATAGACAGTAAGGAGAGTCAGTCTTCTTGTACTTGAGTCGGCATTGTGAGATTTCTATTTAATTCCCATGCAATTTCGGTGTTTCATCCTCAATAAGAAGGACAGAGGGATACAGTAAACCTGAAGTGAAGCATCGGAATCTATAACTAGTGTCACAGGAATGGTTTAAAACATAGTCAGTAACAAGAGTCAGTCTTGTTGTACTTAAGTCTGCATTGTGCCTTTTCTATTTAATTCCGATGCAATTTCTGTGTTTCATCGTCAATAAGAAGGTCCAAGGGTTACAGTTAACCTGGAGTGAAGCATCGGAATCTATAACTTGTGTCACAGGAATGGTTCAAAACATAGACAGTAAGAAGAGTCAGTCTTCTTGTACGTAAGTCGACATTGATCCTTTTCCATTTAATTCCGATGCAATTTCTGTGTTTCATCGTCAATGAGAATGTCGAAGGTATACGGTAAACCTGACGTAAAGCATCGGAATCTATGACTAGTGTCACATCAATGGTTCAAACTATAATCACTAAGAAGAGTCAGTCTTCTTGTACTTAAGTCGGCATTGTGCCTTTTGTATTTAATTCCGAAGCAATTTCTGTGTTTCATCGTCAATAAGGTGGTCAGTGGGATACAGTAAACCTGAAGTGAAGCATCGGAATCTATAACTAGTGTCACAGGAATGGATCAAAACATAGACAGTATGAAGAGTCAGTCTTCTTGTCCTTAAGTCGGCATTGTGCCTATTGTATTTAATTCCGATGCAATTTCTGTGTTTCATCGGCAATAAGGTCAGAGGGATACAGTAAAGCTCAAGTGAAGCATCGGAATCTATAACTAGTGTCACAGGAATGGTTCAAAACATAGACAGTAGGAAGAGTCAGTCTTCTTGTACTTAAGTCGGCATTGTGCCTTTTGTATTTAATTCCGATGCAGTTTCTGTGTTTCATTGTCAATAAGAAGGTCAGAGGGATACAGTAAACCTGAGGTCAAGCATCGGAATCCAAAACTAGTGTCACAGGAATGTTTCAAAGCATAGACAGTAGGAAGAGTCAGTCTTCTTGTACTTAGGTCGGCATTCTGCCTTTTGTATTTAATTCCGATACAATTTCTGTGTTTCATCGTCAATAAGAAGGTACAAGGTATACAGTAAACCTTAAGTGAAGCATCGGAATCTATAACTAGTGTCACAGGAATGGTTCAAAACATAGTCAGTAAGAAGAGTCAGTCTTCTTGTACTTAAGTCGGCATTGTGCCTTTTCTATTTAATTCCGATGCAATTTCTGTGTTTCATCGTCAATAAGAAGGTCCAAGGGTTACAGTGAACCTGGAGTGAAGCATCGGAATCTATAACTAGTGTCACAGGAATGGTTCAAACATAGACAGTAAGAAGAGTCAGTCTCCTTGTACTTGAGTCGGCATTGTGAGTTTTCTATTTAATTCCGATGCAATTCGGTGTTTCATCTTCAATAAGAAGGTCAGAGGGATACAGTAAACCTGAAGTGAAGCATCGGAATCTATAACTAGTGTCACAGGAATGGTTTAAACATAGTCAGTAAGAAGAGTCAGTCTTCTTGTACTTAAGTCGGCATTGTGCCTTTTCTTTTTAATTTCAATGCAATTTCTGTGTTTCAACGTCAATAAGAATGTCCAAGGTATACAGTAAACCTGAAGTAAAGCATCGGAATCTATAACTAGTGTCACAGCAATGGTTCAAACTAAAATCACTAAGAAGAGTCAGTCTTCTTGTACTTAAGTCGCCAATGTGCCTTTTCTATTTAATTCCGATGCAATTTCTGTGTTTCATCGGCAATGAAGTCAGAGGGATACAGTAAACCTGAATTGAAGCATCGGAATCTATAACTAGAGTCACAGGAGTGTTTCAAATCATAGTCAGTAAGAAGAGTCAGTCTTCTTGTCCTTAAGTCGGCATTGTGCCTGTTGTATTTAATTCCGATGCAATTTCGGTGTTTCATCGGCAATAAGGTCAGAGGGATACAGTAAACCTGAAGTGAAGCATCGGAATCTATAACTAGTGTCACAGGAATCGTTCAAAAGATAGACAGCAGGAAGAGTCAGTCTTCTTGTACTTAAGTCGGCATTGTGCCATTTGTATTTAATTCCGATGCAATTTCTGTGTTTCTTTGTCAATAAGAAGGTCAGAGGGATACAGTAAACCTGAGGTTAAGCATCGGAATGAAAAACTAGTGTCACAGGAATGGTTCAAAACATAGACAGTAGGAAGAGTCAGTCCTGTTGTACTTAAGTCGGCATTGTGCCTTTTGTATTTAATTCCGATGCAATTTCTGTGTTTCATCGTCAATAAGAAGGTACAAGGTATACAGTAAACCGGAAGTGAAGCATCGGAATCTATAACTAGTGTCACAGGAATGGTTCAAAATATAGTCAGTAAGAAGAGTCAGTCTTCTTGTACTTAAGTCGGCATTGTGCCTTTTCTATTTAATTCCGATGCAATTTCTGTGTTTCATCGTCAATAAGAAGGTTCAAGGAATACAGTAAACCTGGAGTGAAGCATCGGAACCTATAACTAGTGACACAGGACTGGTTCAAAACATAGACAGTAAGAAGAGTCAGTCTTCTTGTACTTAAGTCGGCATTGTGCATTTTCTATTTAATTCCGATGCGATTTCTGTGTTTCATCGTCAATAAGTAGATCAGAGGGATACAGTAAACCTGAAGTGAAGCATCGGAATGTATAACTAGTGTCACAGGAATAATTCAAAACATAGACAGTAAGAAGAGTCAGTCTTTGTGTATTAAAGTTGGCATTTTGCCTTTTGTATTTAATTCCAATGCTATTTCTGTGTGTCACCGTCAATAACAAGGTCCAAGGGATACAGTAAACCTGAAGTGAAGCATCGGAATCTATAACTATTGTCACCGGAATGGTTCAAAACATAGTCAGTAAGAAGAGTCAGTCTTCTTGTACTTAAGTCGGCATTGTGCCTTTTCTTTTTAATTCTGATGCAATTTCTGTGTTTCGTCGTGAATATGAAGGTCCAAGGGATACGGTAAACCTGGAGTGAAGCATCGGAATCTATAACTAGTGTCACAGGAATGGTTTAAACATACTTAGTAAGAAGAGTCAGTCTTCTTGTACTTAAGTCGGCATTGTGCCTTTTCTATCTAATTCCGATGCAATTTCTGTGTTTCATCGTCAATAAGAAGGTCCAAGGGTTACAGTAAACCTGGAGTGAAGCATCGGAATCTATAACTAGTGTCACAGGAATGGTTCAAACATAGACAGTAAGAAGAGTCAGTCTTCTTGTACTTGAGTCGGCATTGTGAGTTTTCTATTTAATTCCGATGCAATTAGGTGTTTCATCGTCAATAAGAAGGTCAGAGGGATACAGTAAACCTGAAGTGAAGCATCGGAATCTAAAACTAGTGTCACAGGAATGGTTTAAACATAGTCAGCCAGATGAGTCAGTCTTCTTGTACTTAAGTCCACATTGTGCCTTTTCTATTTAATTCCAATGCAATTTCTGTGTTTTATCGTCAATAAGAAGGTCCAAGGGTTACAGTAAACCTGGAGTGAAGCATCGGAATCTATAACTAGTGTCACCGGAATGGTTCAAACGTAGACAGTAAGAAGAGTCAGTCTTCTTGTACTTAAGTCGACATTGTGCCTTTTCTATTTAATTCCGTTGCAATTTCTGTGTTTCATCGTCAATAAGAATGTCCAAGGTATACAGTAAACCTGAAGTAAAGCATCGGAATCTATGACTAGTGTCACAGCAATGGTTCTAACTATAATCACTAGGAAGAGTCAGTCTTCTTGTACTTAAGACGGCATTGTGCCTTTTCTATTTAATTCCGATGCAATTTCATTGTTTCATCGTCAATAAGAAGGTTCAAGGTATACAGTAAACCTGGAGTGAAGCATCGGAATCTATAACTAGTGTCACAGGAATGGTTCAAAGCATAGACAGTAAGGAGAGTCAGTCTTCTTGTACTTGAGTCGGCATTGTGAGTTTTCTATTTAATTCCCATGCAATTTCGGTGTTTCATCCTCAATAAGAAGGTCAGAGGGATACAGTAAACCTGAAGTGAAGCATCGGAATCTATAACTAGTGTCACAGGAATGGTTTAAAACATAGTCAGTAACAAGAGTCAGTCTTGTTGTACTTAAGTCTGCATTGTGCCTTTTCTATTTAATTCCGATGCAATTTCTGTGTTTCATCGTCAATAAGAAGGTCCAAGGGTTACAGTTAACCTGGAGTGAAGCATCGGAATCTATAACTAGTGTCACAGGAATGGTTCAAAGCATAGACAGTAAGAAGAGTCAGTCTTCTTGTACGTAAGTCGACATTGAGCCTTTTCTATTTAATTCCGATGCAATTTCTGTGTTTCATCGTCAATGAGAATGTCGAAGGTATACAGTAAACCTGACGTAAAGCATCGGAATCCATGACTAGCGTCACAGCAATGGTTCAAACTATAATCACTAAGAAGAGTCAGTCTTCTTGTACTTAAGTCGGCATTGTGCCTTTTGTATTTAATTCCGAAGCAATTTCTGTGTTTCATCGTCAATAAGGTGGTCAGTGGGATACAGTAAACCTGAAGTGAAGCATCGGAATCTATAACTAGTGTCACAGGAATGGTTTAAACATAGTCAGTAAGAAGAGTCAGTCTTCTTGTACTTAAGTCGGCATTGTGCCTTTTCTATTTAATTTCAATGCAATTTCTGTGTTTCAACGTCAATATGAATGTCCAAGGTATACAGTAAACCTGAAGTAAAGCATCGGAATCTATAACTAGTGTCACAGCAATGGTTCAAACTAAAATCACTAAGAAGAGTCAGTCTTCTTGTCCTTAAGTCGGCATTGTGCCTGTTGTATTTAATTCCGATGCAATTTCGGTGTTTCATCGGCAATAAGGTCAGAGGGATACAGTAAACCTGAAGTGAAGCATCGGAATCTATAACTAGTGTCACAGGAATCGTTCAAAAGATAGACAGCAGGAAGAGTCAGTCTTCTTGTACTTAAGTCGGCATTGTGCCATTTGTATTTAATTCCGATGCAATTTCTGTGTTTCTTTGTCAATAAGAAGGTCAGAGGGATACAGTAAACCTGAGGTGAAGCATCGGAATCCAAAACTAGTGTCACAGGAATGGTTCAAAACATAGACAGTAGGAAGAGTCAGTCCTCTTGTACTTAAGTCGGCATTGTGCCTTTTGTATTTAATTCCGATGCAATTTCTAAGTTTCATCGTCAATAAGAAGGTACAAGGTATACAGTAAACCGGAAGTGAAGCATCGGAATCTATAACTAGTGTCACAGGAATGGTTCAAAATATAGTCAGTAAGAAGAGTCAGTCTTCTTGTACGTAAGTCGACATTGAGCCTTTTCTATTTAATTCCGATGCAATTTCTGTGTTTCATCGTCAATAAGAATGTCCAAGGTATACAGTAAACCTGAAGTAAGGCATCGGAATCTATGACTAGTGTCACAGCAATGGTTCAAACTATAATCACTACGAAGAGTCAGTCTTCTTGTACTTAAGTCGGCATTGTGCCTTTTCTATTTAATTCCGATGCAATTTCTGTGTTTCATCGTCAATAAGAAGGTTCAAGGAATACAGTAAACCTAGAGTTAAGCATCGGAACCTATAACTAGTGACACAGGACTGGTTCAAAACATAGACAGTAAGAAGAGTCAGTCTTCTTGTACTTAAGTCGGCATTGTGCATTTTCAATTTAATTCCGATCCGATTTCTGTGTTTCATCGTCAATAAGTAGATCAGAGGGATACAGTAAACCTGAAGTGAAGCATCGGAATGTATAACTAGTGTCACAGGAATAATTCAAAACATAGACAGTAAGAAGAGTCAGTCTTTGTGTACTAAAGTTGGCATTTTGCCTTTTGTATTTAATTCCAATGCTATTTCTGTGTGTCACCGTCAATAACAAGGTCCAAGGGATACAGTAAACCTGAAGTGAAGCATCGGAATCTATAACTATTGTCACCGGAATGGTTCAAAACATAGTCAGTAAGAAGAGTCAGTCTTCTTGTACTTAAGTCGGCATTGTGCCTTTTCTATTTCATTCCGATGCAGTTTCAGTGTTTCATCGTCAATAAGAAGGTCCAAGGAATACAGTAAACCTGGAGTGAAGCATCGGAATCTATTACTTGTGTCACAGGAATGGTTAAAACATAGACAGTAAGAAGAGTCAGCCTTCTTGTACTTAAGTCGGCATTGTGCCTTTTGTATTTAATTCCGATGCAATTTCTGTGTTTCATCGTTAATAAGAAGGTCAGAGGGATACAGTAAACCTGAAGTGAAGCATCGGAATCTATAACTAGTGTCACAGGAATGGATCAAAACATAGAGAGTAAGAAGAGTCAGAGTTCTAGTCCTTAAGTCGGCATTGTGCCTTTTGTATTTAATTCCGTTGCAATTTCTGTGTTTCATCGTCAATAAGAAGGTCAGAGGGATACAGTAAACCTGAAGTGAAGCATCGGAATCTATAACTAGTGTCACAGGAATGGTTCAAAACATAGACAGTAAGAAGAGTCAGGTTTCTTGTACTTAAGTCGGCATTGTGCCTTTTCTTTTTAATTCTGATGCAATTTCTGTGTTTCGTCGTGAATATGAAGGTCCAAGGGATACAGTAAACCTGGAGTGAAGCATCGGAATCTATAACTAGTGTCACAGGAATGGTTCAAAACATATACAGTAAGAAGAGTCAGTCTTCTCGTACTTAAGTCGACAATGTGCCTTTTCTATCTAATTCCGATGCAATTTCTGTGTTTCATCGTCAATAAGAAGGTCCAAGGTATACAGTAAACCTGGAGTGAAGCATCGGAATCTATAACTAGTGTCACAGGAGTGGTTCAAAACATAGACAGTAAGAAGAGTCAGTCTTCTTGTACTTGAGTCGGCATTGTGAGTTTTCTATTTAATTCCGATGCAATTTCGGTGTTTCATCGTCAATAAGAAGGTCTGAGGGATGCAGTAAACCTGAAGTGAAGCATCGGAATCTATAACTAGTGTCACAGGAATGGTTTAAACATAGTCAGTAAGAAGAGTCAGTCTTCTTGTACTTAAGTCAGCATTGTGCCTTTTCTATTTAATTCCAATGCAATTTCTGTGTTTCATCGTCAATAAGAAGGTCCAAGGGTTACAGTAAACCTGGAGTGTAGCATCGGAATCTATAACTAGTGTCACAGGAATGGTTCAAACATAGACAGTAAGAAGAGTCAGTCTTCTTGTACTTGAGTCGGCATTGTGAGTTTTCTATTTAATTCCGTAGCAATTTCTGTGTTTCTTTGTCAATAAGAAGGTCAGAGGGATACAGTAAACCTGAGGTGAAGCATCGGAATCCAAAACTAGTGTCACAGGAATGGTTCAAAACATAGACAGTAGGAAGAGTCAGTCTTCTTGTACTTAAGTCGGCATTCTGCCTTTTGTATTTAATTCCGATACAATTTCTGTGATTCATCGTCAATAAGAAGGTACAAGGTATAAAGTAAACCGGAAATGAAGCATCGGAATCTATAACTAGTGTCACAGGAATGGTTCAAAACATAGTCAGTAAGAAGAGTCAGTCTTCTTGTACTTAAGTCGGCATTGTGCCTTTTCTATTTAATTCCGATGCAATTTCTGTGTTTCATCGTCAATAAGAAGGTCCAAGGGTTACAGTAAACCTGGAGTGAAGCATCGGAATCTATAACTAGTGTCACAGGAATGGTCCAACATAGACAGTAAGAAGAGTCAGTCTTCTTGTACTTGAGTCGGCATTGTGAGTTTTCTATTTAATTCCGATGAAATTCGGTGTTTCATCGTCAATAAGAAGGTCAGAGGGATACAGTAAACCTGAAGTGAAGCATCGGAATCTATAACTAGTGTCACAGGAATGGTTTATAAATAGTCAGTAAGAAGAGTCAGTCTTCTTGTACTTAAGTCGGCATTGTGCCTTTTCTATTTAATTTCAATGCAATTTCTGTGTTTCAACGTCAATAAGAATGTCCAAGGTATACAGTAAACCTGGAGTAAAGCATCGGAATCTATAACTAGTGTCACAGCAATGGTTCAAACTATAATCACTAAGAAGAGTCAGTCTTCTTGTACTTAAGTCGCCAATGTGCCTTATCTATTTATTTCCGATGCAATTTCTGTGTTTCATCGGCAATGAAGTCAGAGGGATACAGTAAACCTGAATTGAAGCATCGGAATCTATAACTAGAGTCACAGGAGTGTTTCAAATCATAGTCATTAAGAAGAGTCGGTCTTCTTGTACTTAAGTCGCCATTGTGCCTTTTCTATTTAATTCCGATGCAATTTCTGTGTTTCATCGTCAATAAGAAGGTCCAAGGGTTACAGTAAACCTGGAGTGAAGCATCGGAATCTATAACTAGTGTCACAGGAATGGTCCAACATAGACAGTAAGAAGAGTCAGTCTTCTTGTACTTGAGTCGGCATTGTGAGTTTTCTATTTAATTCCGATGCAATTCGGTGTTTCATCGTCAATATGAAGGTCAGAGGGATACAGTAAACCTGAAGTGAAGCATCGGAATCTATAACTAGTGTCACAGGAATGGTTTAAACATAGTCAGTAAGAAGAGTCAGTCTTCTTGTACTTAAGTCGGCATTGTGCCTTTTCTATTTAATTTCAATGCAATTTCTGTGTTTCAACGTCAATAAGAATGTCCAAGGTATACAGTAAATCTGAAGTAAAGCATCGGAATCTATAACTAGTGTCACAGCAATGGTTCAAACTATAATCACTAAGAAGAATCAGTCTTCTTGTACTTAAGTCGGCATTGTGCCTTTTCCATTTTATTCCGATGCAATTTCGGTGTTTCATCGGCAATAAGGTCAGAGGGATACAGTAAACCTGGAGTGAAGCATCGGAATCTATAACTAGTGTCACAGGAATGGTTCAAACATAGACAGTAAGAAGAGTCAGTCTTCTTGTACTTAAGTCGACATTGTGCCTTTTCTATTTAATTCCGATGCATTTTCTGTGTTTCATCGTCAATAAGAATGTCCAAGTTATACAGTAAACCTGAAGTAAAGCATCGGAATCTATAACTAGTGTCACAGCAATGGTTCAAACTACAATCACTAAGAAGAGTCAGTCTTCTTGTACTTAAGTCGGCATTGTGCCTTTTCCATTTTATTCCGATGCAATTTCGGTGTTTCATCGGCAATAAGGTCAGAGGGATACAGTAAACCTGAAGTGAAGCATCGGAATCTATAACTAGTGTCACATGAATGGTTCAAAAGATAGACAGCAGGAAGAGTCAGTCTTCTTGTACTTAAGTCATCATTGTGCCATTTGTATTTAATTCCGATGCAATTTCTGTGTTTCATTGTCAATAAGAAGGTCAGAGGGATACAGTAAACCTGAGGTGAAGCATCGGAATCCAAAACTAGTGTCACAGGAATGGTTCAAAACATAGACAGTAGGAAGAGTCAGTCTTCTTGTACTTAAGTCGGCATTGTGCCTTTTGTATTTAATTCCGATGCAATTTCTGTGTTTCATCGTCAATAAGAAGGTACAAGGTATACAGTAAACCTGAAGTAAAGCATCGGAATCTATAACTAGTGTCACAGCAATGGTTCAAACTATAATCACTAAGAAGAGTCAGTCTTCTTGTACTTAAGTCGGCATTGTGACTTTTCCATTTTATTCCGATGCAATTTCGGTGTTTCATCGGCAATAAGGTCAGAGGGATACAGTAAACCTGGAGTGAAGCATCGGAATCTATAACTAGTGTCACAGGAATGGTTCAAAACATAGTCAGTAAGAAGAGTCAGTCTTCTTGTACTTAAGTCGGCATTGTGCCTTTTCTATTTAATTCCGATGCAATTTCTGTGTTTCATCGTCAATAAGAAGGTCCAAGGGTTACAGTAAACCTGGAGTGAAGCATCGGAATCTATAACTAGTGTCACAGGAATGGTCCAACATAGACAGTAAGAAGAGTCAGTCTTCTTGTACTTGAGTCGGCATTGTGAGTTTTCTATTTAATTCCGATGAAATTCGGTGTTTCATCGTCAATAAGAAGGTCAGAGGGATACAGTAAACCTGAAGTGAAGCATCGGAATCTATAACTAGTGTCACAGGAATGGTTTATAAATAGTCAGTAAGAAGAGTCAGTCTTCTTGTACTTATGTCGGCATTGTGCCTTTTCTATTTAATTTCAATGCAATTTCTGTGTTTCAACGTCAATAAGAATGTCCAAGGTATACAGTAAACCTGGAGTAAAGCATCGGAATCTATAACTAGTGTCACAGCAATGGTTCAAACTATAATCACTAAGAAGAGTCAGTCTTCTTGTACTTAAGTCGCCAATGTGCCTTATCTATTTATTTCCGATGCAATTTCTGTGTTTCATCGGCAATGAAGTCAGAGGGATACAGTAAACCTGAATTGAAGCATCGGAATCTATAACTAGAGTCACAGGAGTGTTTCAAATCATAGTCATTAAGAAGAGTCGGTCTTCTTGTACTTAAGTCGCCATTGTGCCTTTTCTATTTAATTCCGATGCAATTTCTGTGTTTCATCGTCAATAAGAAGGTCCAAGGGTTACAGTAAACCTGGAGTGAAGCATCGGAATCTATAACTAGTGTCACAGGAATGGTCCAACATAGACAGTAAGAAGAGTCAGTCTTCTTGTACTTGAGTCGGCATTGTGAGTTTTCTATTTAATTCCGATGCAATTCGGTGTTTCATCGTCAATATGAAGGTCAGAGGGATACAGTAAACCTGAAGTGAAGCATCGGAATCTATAACTAGTGTCACAGGAATGGTTTAAACATAGTCAGTAAGAAGAGTCAGTCTTCTTGTACTTAAGTCGGCATTGTGCCTTTTCTATTTAATTTCAATGCAATTTCTGTGTTTCAACGTCAATAAGAATGTCCAAGGTATACAGTAAATCTGAAGTAAAGCATCGGAATCTATAACTAGTGTCACAGCAATGGTTCAAACTATAATCACTAAGAAGAATCAGTCTTCTTGTACTTAAGTCGGCATTGTGCCTTTTCCATTTTATTCCGATGCAATTTCGGTGTTTCATCGGCAATAAGGTCAGAGGGATACAGTAAACCTGGAGTGAAGCATCGGAATCTATAACTAGTGTCACAGGAATGGTTCAAACATAGACAGTAAGAAGAGTCAGTCTTCTTGTACTTAAGTCGACATTGTGCCTTTTCTATTTAATTCCGATACATTTTCTGTGTTTCATCGTCAATAAGAATGTCCAAGTTATACAGTAAACCTGAAGTAAAGCATCGGAATCTATAACTAGTGTCACAGCAATGGTTCAAACTACAATCACTAAGAAGAGTCAGTCTTCTTGTACTTAAGTCGGCATTGTGCCTTTTCCATTTTATTCCGATGCAATTTCGGTGTTTCATCGGCAATAAGGTCAGAGGGATACAGTAAACCTGAAGTGAAGCATCGGAATCTATAACTAGTGTCACATGAATGGTTCAAAAGATAGACAGCAGGAAGAGTCAGTCTTCTTGTACTTAAGTCATCATTGTGCCATTTGTATTTAATTCCGATGCAATTTCTGTGTTTCATTGTCAATAAGAAGGTCAGAGGGATACAGTAAACCTGAGGTGAAGCATCGGAATCCAAAACTAGTGTCACAGGAATGGTTCAAAACATAGACAGTAGGAAGAGTCAGTCTTCTTGTACTTAAGTCGGCATTGTGCCTTTTGTATTTAATTCCGATGCAATTTCTGTGTTTCATCGTCAATAAGAAGGTACAAGGTATACAGTAAACCTGAAGTAAAGCATCGGAATCTATAACTAGTGTCACAGCAATGGTTCAAACTATAATCACTAAGAAGAGTCAGTCTTCTTGTACTTAAGTCGGCATTGTGACTTTTCCATTTTATTCCGATGCAATTTCGGTGTTTCATCGGCAATAAGGTCAGAGGGATACAGTAAACCTGGAGTGAAGCATCGGAATCTATAACTAGTGTCACAGGAATGGTTCAAACATAGACAGTAAGAAGAGTCAGTCTTCTTGTACTTAAGTCGACATTGTGCCTTTTCTATTTAATTCCGATGCAATTTCTGTGTTTCATCGTCAATAAGAATGTCCAAGGTATACAGTAAACCTGAAGTAAAGCATCGGAATCTATAACTAGTGTCACAGCAATGGTTCAAACTATAATCACTAAGAAGAGTCAGTCTTCTTGTACTTAAGTCGGCATTGTGCCTTTTCCATTTTATTCCGATGCAATTTCGGTGTTTCATCGGCAATAAGGTCAGAGGGATACAGTAAACCTGAAGTGAAGCATCGGAATCTATAACTAGAGTCACAGGAGTGTTTCAAATCATAGTCAGTAAGAAGAGTCAGTCTTCTTGTCCTTAGGTCTTCATTGTGCCTTTTGTATTTAATTCCGATGCAATTTCTGTGTTTCATCGGCAATAAGGTCAGAGGGATACAGTAAACCTGAAGTGAAGCATCGGAATCTATAACTAGTGTCACAGGAATGGTTCAAAACATAGACAGTAGGAAGAGTCAGTCTTCTTGTACGTAAGTCGGCATTGTGCCATTTGTATTTAATTCCGATGCAATTTCTGTGTTTCATCGTCAATAAGAAGGTACAAGGTATACAGTAAACCTGAAGTGAAGCATCGGAATCTATAACTAGTGTCACAGGAATGGTTCAAATCATAGTCAGTAAGAAGAGTCTTCATGTACTTAAGTCAGCATTGTGCCTTTTCTATTTAAATCCGATGCAATTTCTGTGTTACATCGTCAATAAGAAGGTCCAAGGGTTACAGTAAACCTGGAGTGAAGCATCGGAATCTATTACTAGTGTCACAGGAATGGTTCAAATCATAGACAGTAAGAAGAGTCAGTCCTCTTGTACTTAAGTCGACATTGAGCCTTTTCTATTTAATTCCGATGAAATTTCTGTGTTTCATCGTCAATAAGGTCCAAGGGATACAGTAAACCTGGAGTCAAGCATCGGAATCTATAACTAGTGTCACAGGAATGGTTCAAAACATAGACAGTAAGAAGAGTCAGTCTTCGTGTCCTAAAGTTGGCATTTTGCCTTTGTATTTAATTCCAATGCTATTTCTGTGTGTCACCGTCAATAACAAGGTCCAAGGAATACATTAAACCTGAAGTGAAGCATCGGAATCAATAACTAATGTCACCGGAATGGTTCAAACTATTATCAGTAAGATGAGTCAGTCCTCTTGTACTTACGTCGGCATTGTGCCTTTTCTATTTCATTCCGATGCAGTTTCTCTGTTTCATCGTCAATAAGAAGGTCCAAGGGATACAGTAAACCTGGAGTGAAGCATCGGATTCAATAACTAGTATCACAGGAATGGTTGAAACATAGACAGTAAGAAGAGTCAGTCTTCTTGTACTTAAGTCGGCATTGCGCCTATTGTATTTAATTCCGATGCAATTTCTGTGTTTCATCGTCAATAAGAAGGTCAGGGGAATACAGTAAACTTGAAGTGAAGCATCGGAATCTATAACTAGTGTCACAGGAATGGTTCAAAACATAGACAGTAAGAAGAGTCAGTCTTCTTGTACTTAAGTCGACATTGAGCCTTTTCTATATAATTCCGATGCAAATTCTGTGTTTCATCGTCAATAAGAATGTCCAAGGTATACAGTAAACCTGAAGTAAAGCATCGGAAATTATAACTAGTGTCACAGAAATGGTTCAAACTATAATCACTAAGAAGAGTCAGTCTTCTTGTACTTAAGTCGGCATTGTGCATTTTCTATTTAATTCCGAAGCAATTTCTGTGTTTCATCGTCAATAAGAAGGTCCAAGGGATACAGTAAACCTGGAGTGAAGCATCGGAATCTATAACTAGTGTCACAGGAATGGTTCAAAACATAGACAGTAAGGAGAGTCAGTCTTCTTGTACTTAAGTCGGCATTGTGAGTTTTCTTTTTAATTCCGATGCAATTTCTGTGTTTCATCGTCAATAAGGAGGTCAGAGGGATACAGTAAACCTGAAGTGAAGCATCGGAATCTATAACTAGTGTCACTGGAATGGTTCAAAATATAGACAGTAAGAAGAGACAGACTTCTTGTACTTAAGTCGGCATTGTGCATTTTGTGTTTAATTCCGATGCAATTCCTGTGATTCATCGTCAATAAGATGATCCAAGGGATACAGTAAACGTGGAGGGAAGCATCGGAATCTATAACTAGAGTCACAGGAATGTTTCAAAACATAGTCAGTAAGAAGAGTCAGTCTTCATGTCCTTAAGTCGGCATTGTGCCTTTTGTATTTAATTCCGATGCAATTTCTGTGTTTCATCGGCAATAAGGTCAGAGGGATACAGTAAACCTGAAGTGAAGCATCGGAATCTATAACTAGTGTCACAGGAATGGTTCAAAACATAGACAGCAAGAAGAGTCAGTCTTCTTGTACTTAAGTCGACATTGAGCTTTTTGTATTTAATTCCGATGCAATTTCTGTGTTTCATCGTCAACAAGAAGGTACAAGGGATACAGTAAACCTGGAGTGAAGCATCGGAATCTATAACTAGTGTCACAGTAATGGTTCAAAACATAGACAGTAAGAAGAGTCAGTCTTCTTGTACTTAAGTCGGCATTGTGAGTTTTCTATATAATTCCGATGCAATTATGGTGTTTCATCGTCAATAAGAAGGTCAGAGGGATACAGTAAACCTGAAGTGAAGCATCGGAATCTATAACCAGTGTCACAGGAATGGTTCAAAACATAGTCAGTAAGAAGAGTCAGTCATCTTGTACATAAGTCGGCATTGTGCCTTTTGTATTTAATTCCGATGCAATTTCTGTGTTTCGTCGTCAATAAGAAGGTCCAAGGGTTACAGTAAACCTGGAGTGAAGCATAGAATCTATAACTAGTGTCACAGGAATGGTTCAAAAAATAGACAGCAAGAAGAGTCAGTCTTCTTGTACTTAAGTCGCCATTGTGCCTTTTCTATTTAATTCCGATGCAATTTCTGTGTTTCATCGGCAATGAAGTCATAGGGATACAGTAAACCTGAATTGAAGCATCGGAATCTATAACTAGAGTCACAGGAGTGTTTCATATCATAGTCAGTAAGAAGAGTCAGTCTTCTTGTACTTAAGACGGCATTGTGCCATTTGTATTTTATTCCGATGCAATTTCTGTGTGTCATTGTCAATAAGAAGGTCAGAGGGATACAGTAAACCTGAGGTGAAGCATCGGAATCCAAAACTAGTGTCACAGGAATGGTTCAAAACATAGACAGTAGGAAGAGTCAGTCTTCTTGTACTTAAGTCGGCATTGTGCCTTTTGTATTTAATTCCGATGCAATTTCTGTGTTTCAGCGTCAATAAGAAGGTACAAGGAATACAGTAAACCGGAAGTGAAGCATCGGAATCTATAACTAGTGTCGCAGGAATGGTTCAAAACATACTCAGTAAGAAGAGTCAGTCTTCTTGTACTTAAGTCGGCATTGTGCCTTTTCTGTTTCATTCCGACGCAATTTCTGTGTTTCATCGTCAATAAGAAGGTCCAAGGGTTACAGTAAACCTGGAGTGAAGCATCGGAATCTATAACTAGTGTCACAGGAATGGTTCAAACATAGACAGTATGAAGAGTCAGTCTTCTTGTACTTAAGTCGACATTGTGCCTTTTCTATTTAATTCCGATGCAATTTCTGTGTTTCATCGTCAATAAGAATGTCCAAGGAATACAGTAAACCTGAAGTAAAGCATCGGAATCTATAACTAGTGTCACAGCAATGGTTCAAACTATAATCACTAAGAAGAGTCAGTCTTCTTGTACTTAAGTCGCCATTGTGCCTTTTCTATTTTATTCCGATGCAATTTCTGTGTTTCATCGGCAATAAGGTCAGAGGGATACAGTAAACCTGAAGTGAAGCATCGGAATCTATAACTAGAGTCACAGGAGTGTTTCAAATCATAGTCAGTAAGAAGAGTTAGTCTTCTTGTCCTTAGGTCGGCATTGTGCCTTTTGTATTTAATTCCGATGCAATTTCTGTGTTTCATCGGCAATAAGGTCAGAGGGATACAGTAAACCTGAAGTGAAGCATCGGAATCTATAACTAGTGTCACAGGAATGGTTCTAAACATAGACAGTAGGAAGAGTCAGTCTTCTTGTACGTAAGTCGGCATTGTGCCATTTGTATTTAATTCCGATGCAATTTCTGTGTTTCATCGTCAATAAGAAGGTACAAGGTATACAGTAAACCTGATGTGAATCATCGGAATCTATAACTAGTGTCACAGGAATGGTTCAAATCATAGTCAGTAAGAAGAGTCAGTCTTCATGTACTTAAGTCAGCATTGTGACTTTTCTATTTAAATCCGATGCAATTTCTGTGTTTCATCGTCAATAAGAAGGTCCAAGGGTTACAGTAAACCTGGGGTGAAGCATCGGAATCTATTACTAGTGTCACAGGAATGGTTCAAATCATAGACAGTAAGAAGAGTCAGTCCTCTGTTACTTAAGTCGACATTGAGCCTTTTCTATTTAATTCCGATGCAATTTCTGTGTTTCATCGTCAATAAGGTCCAAGGGATACAGTAAACCTGGAGTCAAGCATCGGAATCTATAACTAGTGTCACAGGAATGGTTCAAAACATAGACAGTAAGAAGAGTCAGTCTTCTTGTACTTAAGTCGGCATTGTGAGTTTTCTATTTAATTCCGATGCAATTTCTGTGATTCATCGTCAATAAGAAGGTCAGAGGGATACAGTAAACCCGAAGTGAAGCATCGGAATCTATAACTAGTGTCACAGGAATGGTTCAAAACATAGACAGTATGAAGAGTCAGTCTTCGTGTCCTAAAGTTGGCATTTTGCCTTTGTATTTAATTCCAATGCTATTTCTGTGTGTCACCGTCAATAACAAGGTCCAAGGAATACATTAAACCTGAAGTGAAGCATCGGAATCAATAACTAATGTCACCGGAATGGTTCAAACTATTATCAGTAAGATGAGTCAGTCCTCTTGTACTTACGTCGGCATTGTGCCTTTTCTATTTCAGTCCGATGCAGTTTCTCTGTTTCATCGTCAATAAGAAGGTCCAAGGGATACACTAAACCTGGAGTGAAGCATCGGAATCAATAACTAGTATCACAGGAATGGTTGAAACATAGACAGTAAGAAGAGTCAGTCTTCTTGTACTTAAGTCGGCATTGCGCCTATTGTATTTAATTCCGATGCAATTTCTGTGTTTCATCGTCAATAAGAAGGTCAGGGGAATACAGTAAACCTGAAGTGAAGCATCGGAATCTATAAGTAGTGTCACAGGAATGGTTCAAAACATAGACAGTAAGAAGAGTCAGTCTTCTTGTACTTAAGTCGACATTGAGCCTTTTCTATTTAATTCCGATGCAAATTCTGTGTTTCATCGTCAATAAGAATGTCCAAGGTATACAGTAAACCTGAAGTAAAGCATCGGAAATTATAACTAGTGTCACAGCAATGGTTCAAACTATAATCACTAAGAAGAGTCAGTCTTCTTGTACTTAAGTCGGCATTGTGTCTTTTCTATTTAATTCCGAAGCAATTTCTGTGTTTCATCGTCAATAAGAAGGTCCAAGGGATACAGTAAACCTGGAGTGAAGCATCGGAATCTATAACTAGTGTCACTGGAATGGTTCAAAATACAAACAGTAAGAAGAGTCAGACTTCTTGTACTTAAGTCGGCATTGTGCATTTTGTGTTTAATTCCGATGCAATTCCTGTGATTCATCGTCAATAAGAAGATCCAAGGGATACAGTAAACGTGGAGGGAAGCATCGGAATCTATAACTAGAGTCACAGGAATGTTTCAAAACATAGTCAGTAAGAAGAGTCAGTCTTCATGTCCTTAAGTCGGCATTGTGCCTTTTGTATTTAATTCCGATGCAATTTCTGTGTTTCATCGGCAATAAGGTCAGAGGGATACAGTAAACCTGAAGTGAAGCATCGGAATCTATAACTAGTGTCACAGGAATGGTTCAAAACATAGACAGCAAGAAGAGTCAGTCTTCTTGTACTTAAATCGACATTGAGCTTTTTGTATTTAATTCCGATGCAATTTCTGTGTTTCATCGTCAACAAGAAGGTACAAGGGATACAGTAAACCTGGAGTGAAGCATCGGAATCTATAACTAGTGTCACAGTAATGGTTCAAAACATAGACAGTAAGAAGAGTCAGTCATCTTGTACATAAGTCGGCATTGTGCCTTTTGTATTTAATTCCGATGCAATTTCTGTGTTTCGTCGTCAATAAGAAGGTCCAAGGGTTACAGTAAACCTGGAGTGAAGCATAGAATCTATAACTAGTGTCACAGGAATGGTTCAAAAAATAGACAGCAAGAAGAGTCAGTCTTCTTGTACTTAAGTCGCCATTGTGCCTTTTCTATTTAATTCCGATGCAATTTCTGTGTTTCATCGGCAATGAAGTCATAGGGTTACAGTAAACCTGGAGTGAAGCATCGGAATCTATAACTAGAGTCACAGGAGTGTTTCATATCATAGTCAGTAAGAAGAGTCAGTCTTCTTGTACTTAAGTCGGCATTGTGCCACTTGTATTTAATTCCGATGCAATTTCTGTGTGTCATTGTCAATAAGAAGGTCAGAGGGATACAGTAAACCTGAGGTGAAGCATCGGAATCCAAAACTAGTGTCACAGGAATGGTTCAAAACATAGACAAGAGTCAGTCTTCTTGTACTTAAGTCGGCATTGTGCCTTTTGTATTTAATTCCGATGCAATTTCTGTGTTTCATCGTCAATAAGAAGGTACAAGGAATACAGTAAACCGGAAGTGAAGCATCGGAATCTATAACTAGTGTCACAGGAATGGTTAAAACATATTCAGTAAGAAGAGTCAGTCTTCTTGTACTTAAGTCGGCATTGTGCCTTTTCTATTTCATTCCGATGTAATTTCTGTGTTTCATCGTCAATAAGAAGGTCCAAGGGTTACAGTAAACCTGGAGTGAAGCATCGGAATCTATAACTAGTGTCAGAGGAATGGTTCAAACATAGACAGTAAGAAGAGTCAGTCTTCTTGTACTTAAGTCGACATTGTGCCTTTTCTATTTAATTCCGATGCAATTTCTGTGTTTCATCGTCAATAAGAATGTCCAAGGAATACAGTAAACCTGAAGTAAAGCATCGGAATCTATAACTAGTGTCACAGCAATGGTTCAAACTATAATCACTAAGAAGAGTCAGTCTTCTTGTACTTAAGTCGCCATTGTGCCTTTTCTATTTTATTCCGATGCAATTTCTGTGTTTCATCGGCAATAAGGTCAGAGGGATACAGTAAACCTGAAGTGAAGCATCGGAATCTATAACTAGAGTCACAGGAGTGTTTCAAATCATAGTCAGTAAGAAGAGTTAGTCTTCTTGTCCTTAGGTCGGCATTGTGCCTTTTGTATTTAATTCCGATGCAATTTCTGTGTTTCATCGGCAATAAGGTCAGAGGGATACAGTAAACCTGAAGTGAAGCATCGGAATCTATAACTAGTGTCACAGGAATGGTTCTAAACATAGACAGTAGGAAGAGTCAGTCTTCTTGTACGTAAGTCGGCATTGTGCCATTTGTATTTAATTCCGATGCAATTTCTGTGTTTCATCGTCAATAAGAAGGTACAAGGTATACAGTAAACCTGATGTGAATCATCGGAATCTATAACTAGTGTCACAGGAATGGTTCAAATCATAGTCAGTAAGAAGAGTCAGTCTTCATGTACTTAAGTCAGCATTGTGACTTTTCTATTTAAATCCGATGCAATTTCTGTGTTTCATCGTCAATAAGAAGGTCCAAGGGTTACAGTAAACCTGGGGTGAAGCATCGGAATCTATTACTAGTGTCACAGGAATGGTTCAAATCATAGACAGTAAGAAGAGTCAGTCCTCTGTTACTTAAGTCGACATTGAGCCTTTTCTATTTAATTCCGATGCAATTTCTGTGTTTCATCGTCAATAAGGTCCAAGGGATACAGTAAACCTGGAGTCAAGCATCGGAATCTATAACTAGTGTCACAGGAATGGTTCAAAACATAGACAGTAAGAAGAGTCAGTCTTCTTGTACTTAAGTCGGCATTGTGAGTTTTCTATTTAATTCCGATGCAATTTCTGTGATTCATCGTCAATAAGAAGGTCAGAGGGATACAGTAAACCCGAAGTGAAGCATCGGAATCTATAACTAGTGTCACAGGAATGGTTCAAAACATAGACAGTATGAAGAGTCAGTCTTCGTGTCCTAAAGTTGGCATTTTGCCTTTGTATTTAATTCCAATGCTATTTCTGTGTGTCACCGTCAATAACAAGGTCCAAGGAATACATTAAACCTGAAGTGAAGCATCGGAATCAATAACTAATGTCACCGGAATGGTTCAAACTATTATCAGTAAGATGAGTCAGTCCTCTTGTACTTACGTCGGCATTGTGCCTTTTCTATTTCAGTCCGATGCAGTTTCTCTGTTTCATCGTCAATAAGAAGGTCCAAGGGATGCAGTAAACCTGGAGTGAAGCATCGGAATCAATAACTAGTATCACAGGAATGGTTGAAACATAGACAGTAAGAAGAGTCAGTCTTCTTGTACTTAAGTCGGCATTGCGCCTATTGTATTTAATTCCGATGCAATTTCTGTGTTTCATCGTCAATAAGAAGGTCAGGGGAATACAGTAAACCTGAAGTGAAGCATCGGAATCTATAAGTAGTGTCACAGGAATGGTTCAAAACATAGACAGTAAGAAGAGTCAGTCTTCTTGTACTTAAGTCGACATTGAGCCTTTTCTATTTAATTCCGATGCAAATTCTGTGTTTCATCGTCAATAAGAATGTCCAAGGTATACAGTAAACCTGAAGTAAAGCATCGGAAATTATAACTAGTGTCACAGCAATGGTTCAAACTATAATCACTAAGAAGAGTCAGTCTTCTTGTACTTAAGTCGGCATTGTGTCTTTTCTATTTAATTCCGAAGCAATTTCTGTGTTTCATCGTCAATAAGAAGGTCCAAGGGATACAGTAAACCTGGAGTGAAGCATCGGAATCTATAACTAGTGTCACTGGAATGGTTCAAAATACAAACAGTAAGAAGAGTCAGACTTCTTGTACTTAAGTCGGCATTGTGCATTTTGTGTTTAATTCCGATGCAATTCCTGTGATTCATCGTCAATAAGAAGATCCAAGGGATACAGTAAACGTGGAGGGAAGCATCGGAATCTATAACTAGAGTCACAGGAATGTTTCAAAACATAGTCAGTAAGAAGAGTCAGTCTTCATGTCCTTAAGTCGGCATTGTGCCTTTTGTATTTAATTCCGATGCAATTTCTGTGTTTCATCGGCAATAAGGTCAGAGGGATACAGTAAACCTGAAGTGAAGCATCGGAATCTATAACTAGTGTCACAGGAATGGTTCAAAACATAGACAGCAAGAAGAGTCAGTCTTCTTGTACTTAAATCGACATTGAGCTTTTTGTATTTAATTCCGATGCAATTTCTGTGTTTCATCGTCAACAAGAAGGTACAAGGGATACAGTAAACCTGGAGTGAAGCATCGGAATCTATAACTAGTGTCACAGTAATGGTTCAAAACATAGACAGTAAGAAGAGTCAGTCATCTTGTACATAAGTCGGCATTGTGCCTTTTGTATTTAATTCCGATGCAATTTCTGTGTTTCGTCGTCAATAAGAAGGTCCAAGGGTTACAGTAAACCTGGAGTGAAGCATAGAATCTATAACTAGTGTCACAGGAATGGTTCAAAAAATAGACAGCAAGAAGAGTCAGTCTTCTTGTACTTAAGTCGCCATTGTGCCTTTTCTATTTAATTCCGATGCAATTTCTGTGTTTCATCGGCAATGAAGTCATAGGGTTACAGTAAACCTGGAGTGAAGCATCGGAATCTATAACTAGAGTCACAGGAGTGTTTCATATCATAGTCAGTAAGAAGAGTCAGTCTTCTTGTACTTAAGTCGGCATTGTGCCACTTGTATTTAATTCCGATGCAATTTCTGTGTGTCATTGTCAATAAGAAGGTCAGAGGGATACAGTAAACCTGAGGTGAAGCATCGGAATCCAAAACTAGTGTCACAGGAATGGTTCAAAACATAGACAAGAGTCAGTCTTCTTGTACTTAAGTCGGCATTGTGCCTTTTGTATTTAATTCCGATGCAATTTCTGTGTTTCATCGTCAATAAGAAGGTACAAGGAATACAGTAAACCGGAAGTGAAGCATCGGAATCTATAACTAGTGTCACAGGAATGGTTAAAACATATTCAGTAAGAAGAGTCAGTCTTCTTGTACTTAAGTCGGCATTGTGCCTTTTCTATTTCATTCCGATGTAATTTCTGTGTTTCATCGTCAATAAGAAGGTCCAAGGGTTACAGTAAACCTGGAGTGAAGCATCGGAATCTATAACTAGTGTCAGAGGAATGGTTCAAACATAGACAGTAAGAAGAGTCAGTCTTCTTGTACTTAAGTCGACATTGTGCCTTTTCTATTTAATTCCGATGCAATTTCTGTGTTTCATCGTCAATAAGAATGTCCAAGGTATACAGTAAACCTGAAGTAAAGCATCGGAATCTATAACTAGTGTCACAGCAATGGTTCAAGCTATAATCACTAAGAAGAGTCAGTCTTCTTGTACTTAAGTCGCCATTGTGCCTTTTCTATTTTATTCCGATGCAATTTCTGTGTTTCAGCGGCAATAAGGTCAGAGGGATACTGTAAACCTGAATTGAAGCATCGTAAACTATAACTAGAGTCACAGGAGTGTTTCAAATCATAGTCAGTAAGAAGAGTCAGTCTTCTTGTCCTTAAGTCGGCATTGTGCCTTTTGTATTTAATTCCGATGCAATTTCTGTGTTTCATCGGCAATAAGGTCAGAGGGATACAGTAAACCTGAAGTGAAGCATCGGAATCTATAACTAGTGTCACAGGAATGGTTCAAATCATAGACAGCAAGAAGAGTCAGTCATCTTGTACATAAGTCGGCATTGTGCCTTATCTATTTAATTCCGATGCAATTTCTGTGTTTCATCGTCAATAAGAAGGTCCAAGGGTCACAGTAAAACTGGAGGGAAGCATCGGAATCTATAACTAGTGTGACAGTAATGGTTCAAAACATAGACAGTAGGAAGATTCAGTCTTCTTGTACTTAAGTCGGCATTGTGCCTTTTGTATTTAATTCCGATGCAATTTCTGTGTTTCATCGTCAATAAGAAGGTCCAAGGGTTACAGTAAACCTGGAGTGAAGCATCGGAATCTATAACTAGTGTCACAGGAATGGTTCAAAAAATAGACAGCAAGAAGAGTCAGTCTTCTTGTACTTAAGTCGCCATTGTGCCTTTTCTATTTAATTCCGATGCAAATTCTGTGTTTCATCGGCAATGAAGTCATAGGGATACAGTAAACCTGAATTGAAGCATCGGAATCTATAACTAGAGTCACAGGAGTGTTTCATATCATAGTCAGTAAGAAGAGTCAGTCTTCTTGTACTTAAGTCGGCATTGTGAGTTTTCTTTTTAATTCCGATGCAATTTCTGTGTTTCATCGTCAATAAGGAGGTCAGAGGGATACAGTAAACCTGAAGTGAAGCATCGGAATCTATAACTAGTGTCACAGGAATGGTTCAAAGCATAGACAGTAAGAAGAGTCAGTCTTCTTGTACTTAAGTCGACATTGAGCCTTTTCTATTTAATTCCGATGCAATTTCTGTGTTTCATCGCCAATAAGAATGTCCAAGGTATACAGTAAACCTGAAGTAAAGCATCGGAATCTATAACTAGTGTCACAGCAATGGTTCAAACTATAATCACTAAGAAGAGTCAGTCTTCTTGTACTTAAGTCGGCATTGTGCCTTTTCTATTTTATTCCGATGCAATTTCTGTGTTTCATCGGCAATAAGGTCAGAGGGATACAGTAAACCTGAAGTGAAGCATCGGAATCTATAACTAGTGTCACAGGAATGGTTCAAAACATAGACAGTAAGAAGAGTCAGTCCTCTTGTACTTAAGTCGACATTGAGCCTTTTCTATTTAATTCCGATGCAAATTCTGTGTTTCATCGTCAATAAGAATGTCCAAGGTATACAGTAAACCTGAAGTAAAGCATCGGAAATTATAACTAGTGTCACAGCAATGGTTCAAACTATAATCACTAAGAAGAGTCAGTCTTCTTGTACTTAAGTCGGCATTGAGCCTTTTCTATTTAATTCCGAAGCAATATCTGTGTTTCATCGTCAATAAGAAGGTCCAAGGGATACAGTAAACCTGGAGTGAAGCATCGGAATCTATAACTAGTGTCACAGGAATGGTTCAAAACATAGACAGTAAGGAGAGTCAGTCTTCTTGTACTTAAGTCGGCATTGTGAGTTTTCTTTTTAATTCCGATGCAATATCTGTGTTTCATCGTCAATAAGGAGGTCAGAGGGATACAGTAAACCTGAAGTGAAGCATCGGAATCTATAACTAGTGTCACAGCAATGGTTCAAAACATAGACAGTAAGAAGAGTCAGTCTTCTTGTACTAAAGTTGGCATTTTGCCTTTTGTACTTAATTCCAATGCTATTTCTGTGTGTCACCGTCAATAACAAGGTCCAAGGGATACAGTAAACCTGAAGTGAAGCATCGGAATCTATAACTATTGTCACCGGAATGGTTCAAACTATTATCAGTAAGAAGAGTCAGTCCCCTTGTACTTATGTCGGCATTGTGCCTTTTGTATTTAATTTCGATGGAATTTCTGTGTTTCATCGTCAATAAGAAAGACCAAGGAATACAGTAAACCTGAAGTGAAGCATCGGAATCTATAACTAGTGTCACTGGAATGGTTCAAAATATAGACAGTAAGAAGAGTCAGACTTCTTGTACTTAAGTCGGCATTGTGCATTTTGTGTTTAATTCCGAAGCAATATCTGTGTTTCATCGTCAATAAGAAGGTCCAAGGGTTACAGTAAACCTGGAGTGAAGCATCGGAATCTATAACTAGTGCCACAGGAATGGTTCAAAAAATAGACAGCAAGAAGAGTCAGTCTTCTTGTTCTTAAGTCGCCATTGTGCCTTTTCTATTTAATTCCGATGCAATTTCTGTGTTTCATCGGCAATGAAGTCATAGGGATACAGTAAACCTGAATTGAAGCATCGGAATCTATAACTTGAGTCACAGGAGTGTTTCATATCATAGTCAGTAAGAAGAGTCAGTCTTCTTGTACTTAAGTCGGCATTGTGCCATTTGTATTTAATTCCGATGCAATTTCTGTGTTTCATTGTCAATAAGAAGGTCAGAGGGATACAGTAAACCTGAGGTGAAGCATCGGAATCCAAAACTAGTGTCACAGGAATGGTTCAAAACATAGACAGTTGGAAGAGTCAGTCTTCTTGTACTTAAGTCGGCATTGTGCCTTTTGTATTTAATTCCGATGCAATTTCTGTGTTTCATCGTCAATAAGAAGGTACAAGGAATACAGTAAACCGGAAGTGAAGCATCGGAATCTATAACTAGTGTCACAGGAATGGTTCAAAACATAGTCAGTAAGAAGAGTCAGTCTTCTTGTACTTAAGTCGGCATTGTGCCTTTTCTATTTCATTCCGATGCAATTTCTGTGTTTCATCGTCAATAAGAAGGTCCAAGGGTTACAGTAAACCTGGAGTGAAGCATCGGAATCTATAACTAGTGTCACAGGAATGGTTCAAACATAGACAGTAAGAAGAGTCAGTCTTCTTGTACTTAAGTCGACATTGTGCCTTTTCTATTTAATTCCGATGCAATTTCTGTGTTTCATCGTCAATAAGAATGTCCAAGGTATACAGTAAACCTGAAGTAAAGCATCGGAATCTATAACTAGTGTCACAGCAATGGTTCAAACTATAATCACTAAGAAGAGTCAGTCTTCTTGTACTTAAGTCGGCATTGTGCCTTTTCTATTTTATTCCGATGCAATTTCTGTGTTTCATCGGCAATAAGGTCAGAGGGATACTGTAAACCTGAAGTGAAGCATCGGAATCTATAACTAGAGTCACAGGAGTGTTTCAAATCATAGTCAGTAAGATGAGTCAGTCTTCTTGTCCTTAAGTCGGCATTGTGCCTTTTGTATTTAATTCCGATGCAATTTCTGTGTTTCATCGGCAATAAGGTCAGAGGGATACAGTAATCCTGAAGTGAAGCATCGGAATCTATAACTAGTGTCACAGGAATGGTTCAAATCATAGACAGTAGGAAGATTCAGTCTTCTTGTACGTAAGTCGGCATTGTGCCATTTCTATTTAATTCCGATGCAATCTCTGTGTTTCATCGTCAATAAGAAGGTACAAGGTATACAGTAAACCTGAAGTGAAGCATCGGAATCTATAACTAGTGTCTCAGGAATGGTTCATATCATAGTCAGTAAGAAGAGTCAGTCTTCTTGTACTTAAGTCAGCATTGTGCCTTTTCTATTTAAATCCGATGCAATTTCTGTGTTTCATCGTCAATAAGAAGGTCCAAGGGTAACAGTAAACCTGGAGTGAAGCATCGGAATCTATAACTAGTGTCACAGGAATGGTTCAAAACATAGACAGTAAGAAGAGTCAGTCTTCTTGTCCTTAAATCGGCATTGTGCCTTTTGTATTTAATTCCGATGCAATTTCTGTGTTTCATCGTCAACAAGAAGGTACATGGGATACAGTAAACCTGGAGTGAAGCATCAGAATCTATAACTAGTGTCACAGTAATGGTTCAAAACATAGACAGTAAGAAGAGTCAGTCTTCTTGTACTTAAGTCGGCATTGTGCTTTTTGTATTTAATTCCCATGCAATATCTGTGTTTCATCGTCAATAAGAAGGTCCAAGGGTTACAGTAAACCTGGAGTGAAGCATCGGAATCTATAACTAGTGTCAGAGGAATGGTTCAAACATAGACAGTAAGAAGAGTCAGTCTTCTTGTACTTAAGTCGACATTGTGCCTTTTCTATTTAATTCCGATGCAATTTCTGTGTTTCATCGTCAATAAGAATGTCCAAGGTATACAGTAAACCTGAAGTAAAGCATCGGAATCTATAACTAGTGTCACAGCAATGGTTCAAACTATAATCACTAAGAAGAGTCAGTCTTCTTGTACTTAAGTCGCCATTGTGCCTTTTCTATTTTATTCCGATGCAATTTCTGTGTTTCATCGGCAATAAGGTCAGAGGGATACTGTAAACCTGAATTGAAGCATCGGAAACTATAACTAGAGTCACAGGAGTGTTTCAAATCATAGTCAGTAAGAAGAGTCAGTCTTCTTGTCCTTAAGTCGGCATTGTGCCTTTTGTATTTAATTCCGATGCAATTTCTGTGTTTCATCGGCAATAAGGTCAGAGGGATACAGTAAACCTGAAGTGAAGCATCGGAATCTATAACTAGTGTCACAGGAATGGTTCAAATCATAGACAGCAAGAAGAGTCAGTCATCTTGTACATAAGTCGGCATTGTGCCTTATCTATTTAATTCCGATGCAATTTCTGTGTTTCATCGTCAATAAGAAGGTCCAAGGGTCACAGTAAAACTGGAGGGAAGCATCGGAATCTATAACTAGTGTGACAGTAATGGTTCAAAACATAGACAGTAGGAAGATTCAGTCTTCTTGTACTTAAGTCGGCATTGTGCCTTTTGTATTTAATTCCGATGCAATTTCTGTGTTTCATCGTCAATAAGAAGGTCCAAGGGTTACAGTAAACCTGGAGTGAAGCATCGGAATCTATAACTAGTGTCACAGGAATGGTTCAAAAAATAGACAGCAAGAAGAGTCAGTCTTCTTGTACTTAAGTCGCCATTGTGCCTTTTCTATTTAATTCCGATGCAATTTCTGTGTTTCATCGGCAATGAAGTCATAGGGATACAGTAAACCTGAATTGAAGCATCGGAATCTATAACTAGAGTCACAGGAGTGTTTCATATCATAGTCAGTAAGAAGAGTCAGTCTTCTTGTACTTAAGTCGGCATTGTGAGTTTTCTTTTTAATTCCGATGCAATTTCTGTGTTTCATCGTCAATAAGGAGGTCAGAGGGATACAGTAAACCTGAAGTGAAGCATCGGAATCTATAACTAGTGTCACAGGAATGGTTCAAAACATAGACAGTAAGAAGAGTCAGTCTTCTTGTACTTAAGTCGACATTGAGCCTTTTCTATTTAATTCCGATGCAATTTCTGTGTTTCATCGCCAATAAGAATGTCCAAGGTATACAGTAAACCTGAAGTAAAGCATCGGAATCTATAACTAGTGTCACAGCAATGGTTCAAACTATAATCACTAAGAAGAGTCAGTCTTCTTGTACTTAAGTCGGCATTGTGCCTTTTCTATTTAATTCCGAAGCAATATCTGTGTTTCATCGTCAATAAGAAGGTCCAAGGGATACAGTAAACCTGGAGTGAAGCATCGGAATCTATAACTAGTGTCACAGGAATGGTTCAAAACATAGACAGTAAGGAGAGTCAGTCTTCTTGTACTTAAGTCGGCATTGTGAGTTTTCTTTTTAATTCCGATGCAATTTCTGTGTTTCATCGTCAATAAGGAGGTCAGAGGGATACAGTAAACCTGAAGTGAAGCATCGGAATCTATAACTAGTGTCACAGCAATGGTTCAAAACATAGACAGTAAGAAGAGTCAGTCTTCTTGTACTAAAGTTGGCATTTTGCCTTTTGTACTTAATTCCAATGCTATTTCTGTGTGTCATCGTCAATAACAAGGTCCAAGGGATACAGTAAACCTGAAGTGAAGCATCGGAATCTATAACTATTGTCACCGGAATGGTTCAAACTATTATCAGTAAGAAGAGTCAGTCCCCTTGTACTTATGTCGGCATTGTGCCTTTTGTATTTAATTTCGATGGAATTTCTGTGTTTCATCGTCAATAAGAAAGACCAAGGAATACAGTAAACCTGAAGTGAAGCATCGGAATCTATAACTAGTGTCACTGGAATGGTTCAAAGTATAGACAGTAAGAAGAGTCAGACTTCTTGTACTTAAGTCGGCATTGTGCATTTTGTGTTTAATTCCGAAGCAATATCTGTGTTTCATCGTCAATAAGAAGGTATATGGGATACAGTAAACCTGGAGTGAAGCATCAGAATCTATAACTAGTGTCACAGTAATGGTTCAAAACATAGACAGTAAGAAGAGTCAGTCTTCTTGTACTTAAGTCGGCATTGTGCTTTTTGTATTTAATTCCCATGCAATATCTGTGTTTCATCGTCAATAAGAAGGTCCAAGGGTTACAGTAAACCTGGAGTGAAGCATCGGAATCTATAACTAGTGTCAGAGGAATGGTTCAAACATAGACAGTAAGAAGAGTCAGTCTTCTTGTACTTAAGTCGACATTGTGCCTTTTCTATTTAATTCCGATGCAATTTCTGTGTTTCATCGTCAATAAGAATGTCCAAGGTATACAGTAAACCTGAAGTAAAGCATCGGAATCTATAACTAGTGTCACAGCAATGGTTCAAACTATAATCACTAAGAAGAGTCAGTCTTCTTGTACTTAAGTCGCCATTGTGCCTTTTCTATTTTATTCCGATGCAATTTCTGTGTTTCATCGGCAATAAGGTCAGAGGGATACTGTAAATCTGAATTGAAGCATCGGAAACTATAACTAGAGTCACAGGAGTGTTTCAAATCATAGTCAGTAAGAAGAGTCAGTCTTCTTGTCCTTAAGTCGGCATTGTGCCTTTTGTATTTAATTCCGATGCAATTTCTGTGTTTCATCGGCAATAAGGTCAGAGGGATACAGTAAACCTGAAGTGAAGCATCGGAATCTATAACTAGTGTCACAGGAATGGTTCAAATCATAGACAGCAAGAAGAGTCAGTCATCTTGTACATAAGTCGGCATTGTGCCTTATCTATTTAATTCCGATGCAATTTCTGTGTTTCATCGTCAATAAGAAGGTCCAAGGGTCACAGTAAAACTGGAGGGAAGCATCGGAATCTATAACTAGTGTGACAGTAATGGTTCAAAACATAGACAGTAGGAAGATTCAGTCTTCTTGTACTTAAGTCGGCATTGTGCCTTTTGTATTTAATTCCGATGCAATTTCTGTGTTTCATCGTCAATAAGAAGGTCCAAGGGTTACAGTAAACCTGGAGTGAAGCATCGGAATCTATAACTAGTGTCACAGGAATGGTTCAAAAAATAGACAGCAAGAAGAGTCAGTCTTCTTGTACTTAAGTCGCCATTGTGCCTTTTCTATTTAATTCCGATGCAATTTCTGTGTTTCATCGGCAATGAAGTCATAGGGATACAGTAAACCTGAATTGAAGCATCGGAATCTATAACTAGAGTCACAGGAGTGTTTCATATCATAGTCAGTAAGAAGAGTCAGTCTTCTTGTACTTAAGTCGGCATTGTGAGTTTTCTTTTTAATTCCGATGCAATTTCTGTGTTTCATCGTCAATAAGGAGGTCAGAGGGATACAGTAAACCTGAAGTGAAGCATCGCAATCTATAACTAGTGTCACAGGAATGGTTCAAAACATAGACAGTAAGAAGAGTCAGTCTTCTTGTACTTAAGTCGACATTGAGCCTTTTCTATTTAATTCCGATGCAATTTCTGTGTTTCATCGCCAATAAGAATGTCCAAGGTATACAGTAAACCTGAAGTAAAGCATCGGAATCTATAACTAGTGTCACAGCAATGGTTCAAACTATAATCACTAAGAAGAGTCAGTCTTCTTGTACTTAAGTCGGCATTGTGCCTTTTCTATTTTATTCCGATGCAATTTCTGTGTTTCATCGGCAATAAGGTCAGAGGGATACAGTAAACCTGAAGTGAAGCATCGGAATCTATAACTAGTGTCACAGGAATGGTTCAAAACATAGACAGTAAGAAGAGTCAGTCTTCTTGTACTTAAGTCGACATTGAGCCTTTTCTATTTAATTCCGATGCAAATTCTGTGTTTCATCGTCAATAAGAATGTCCAAGGTATACAGTAAACCTGAAGTAAAGCATCGGAAATTATAACTAGTGTCACAGCAATGGTTCAAACTATAATCACTAAGAAGAGTCAGTCTTCTTGTACTTAAGTCGGCATTGTGCCTTTTCTATTTAATTCCGAAGCAATATCTGTGTTTCATCGTCAATAAGAAGGTCCAAGGGATACAGTAAACCTGGAGTGAAGCATCGGAATCTATAACTAGTGTCACAGGAATGGTTCAAAACATAGACAGTAAGGAGAGTCAGTCTTCTTGTACTTAAGTCGGCATTGTGAGTTTTCTTTTTAATTCCGATGCAATTTCTGTGTTTCATCGTCAATAAGGAGGTCAGAGGGATACAGTAAACCTGAAGTGAAGCATCGGAATCTATAACTAGTGTCACAGCAATGGTTCAAAACATAGACAGTAAGAAGAGTCAGTCTTCTTGTACTAAAGTTGGCATTTTGCCTTTTGTACTTAATTCCAATGCTATTTCTGTGTGTCATCGTCAATAACAAGGTCCAAGGGATACAGTAAACCTGAAGTGAAGCATCGGAATCTATAACTATTGTCACCGGAATGGTTCAAACTATTATCAGTAAGAAGAGTCAGTCCCCTTGTACTTATGTCGGCATTGTGCCTTTTGTATTTAATTTCGATGGAATTTCTGTGTTTCATCGTCAATAAGAAAGACCAAGGAATACAGTAAACCTGAAGTGAAGCATCGGAATCTATAACTAGTGTCACTGGAATGGTTCAAAATATAGACAGTAAGAAGAGTCAGACTTCTTGTACTTAACCCTGCTGTTCTGTTCACTTTTACTTGACATATATACTGTTCGGGTCAATATGACCCGACATATCAAAATGCTTTAGAAACATAAATTTTGGTACAGTTTTAGCTATCGACATTGTTGTTCTATTCCAGTACCTTGTTAGTAATAATAATAATAATAATAATAATAATAATAATGGTAATAATAATAATAATAACAATGCATACAACTTTATTGAGGGATATTTTTCATTTAAATATGCACATAAATTTGAAACAACAGACAGTTTCCATTACAGGCATTCAACTTAGAAAGCACTACAGTTTTTCCATACTTCTATTCTTATTGTTGACAGTTTAGACGTAAGTATTGACATTTTCTAACAACAGACAGTTGTCATTACAGATATTCATCTTAGAGCACACTACAGTACAGAACACACTACAGTTTTTTTATTACATTCCAACATAGAAAGCACTACAACTTTAGAATCCTCTCTTCTTACTGATTGTAGTTTAGGCACAAGTATTCACATAAATTTGAAACAACAGAATTTTCAATACAATCATCTTATAAAATACTACAGTTCTTTTCTTACTGCTTGCACTGTGGACACAAGTAGGTTACATGTTTCTTGCAAATATGTTTACTACATTTTCCACACACCATGTTTGTTTTATTGTCATTACTTGATGGACAGAACTTACAGCGTGCACGTTTTGTAGATTTTCTTGTTGTTACCGATTCTGACACACCACCCACATCATTCGGGTTTTGGATGCTTGTGACCATTCTCAAAGAATCTTCTGTTCTTGGGAAATGCGTTCTTGATGCAATATGTTCTTTTATCAGTGACTTTCCAAGTTCCTCCAAGAATATTCTCCTTCTAGTCAATTTGCTTGCATTCCAATTAGGGTCAACCGAAATCCACAAAACGTATGCATTATAAGCAGAAACATCAAGAATATTGTAGAAAACTATCATTGGCCACCTATTACTTTTTCGTTTGCATGTATATGTACCTAATAACTGATCAAGCGTGTCTACAGCACCTTTGGTTGAATTATAGTCCAAAATCATTTTTGGCTTCTTATCAGCCCTGTCACTGATTTCCGCATCATGGTGGAGAGTGCTCATAAGTACAACATTCTTGTGTCTCTTAGGAATATAATTAACCACAGTAGTGTCATTTGTGAAGTAAAATGAAGAGCTGTGTACCTCCTTGTTGGTCATTTTGTGTGGAAGCTCCGGCTTATTTTTCCGTATAGTTCCCAACATAGTCAATTTCCTTTTCAGAAGCAGCTGCCCCAAATTGTACGACGTAAAAAAGTTGTCACACGTGATATTCTGACCACGTAACTCAGAAGTGAGATCAGATACCACCCTCATTCCCTGATTTCTTTCTGGTGCCGCTCCACTCACCTTTCCTGTATAAATTTGGGCTTTCAGTACGTATGAAGTTTTGCTGTCACACATGGTCCATATTTTGATCCCATATTTTGCCGGTTTACTTGGGATATACTGCTTGAATGGACAGCGACCTCTAAATGCTACTAACTGCTCGTCAACAGTAACATTTTCTCCTGGATTATACAGTTTAGGAAGGACCTCTACCCACTTCTCCCAAATACTACGAATTGCGGCAAGTTTGTCAGTACGTCGTCTTTCCTCTCTAGTAGATTTCTTGTCAAATCGCAGGACACGTGATATCTTACAGAATGTTTCATGAGACATGGTTGCTCGAAATATGTTTCGCCCAGTATCTTTATCCCACAAACTTTTTGTAGACTCCCCATGAGATCGATATACACCCGCTAGGAGTAAGAGTCCTAAGTATGCATGGAAAACAGAACCATCAATATCTGTCCACTGTTCACCATAAACTCGCTGCCCTTCAATATTTGTCATCTCTATTATTTCATTTTGAAGCGCTGTGTGAAATACTGCTTCAAATGAACATTTTACATCAGATATTCTGCTGACTGCATACCTGGTAACTCCTGGGGTACTCTTGATGATGTTCGAAGCTGGTAGGCGACCATGTTGTGCTGGTGGATGCAACTGCCATTCTATATTCCCATTTTTAGAAAGAAAAGTCTCTACACTATTTTGTATGGGCTGTGGACTGTCGTAACTGTCATCGGAACACTCGCTTTCAGATGCATTGCTGATGTGATCTTCAAACTCAGAAAGTGATCCTTCATCTGGTGAGGCATTTACTATTTCTTCCAACTCACGATCATTCAATGGTCTCATCGCCATGGTGTCACAAGTCAAACTGGGCAGAAACAAAGCATTCCAATTATTGAGAACTGCCAATTATTATTTCCTGGGGAAAGCAACAAACAAGCCCATTGTTGTGAACGCATGGAGCTTTAGGTGATTGTTGAGAGTAAGTTGGAATGATGCAGTCACTATTCCCACACAACACAACAAAAATAATTTTCGCCATTTCCAGATTTTAGAAATAAATACGAGTTACACTAAACATATTTGTGTCGGGTCATTATGACCCGAACATTACATATGCAACTATTACAGTTGAAGCCCAAACTTCTTAAACTTTTTTAAAACCTTTTAAAACACATGCTGCTCATCCATTTTCAGACAAAGTCACAAAGTTTCATAAATATATATTGGTATTTACATAATGTAAAATAACGTTCATATTCGTTTCGGGTCATATAGACCCGAACAGAACAGCAGGGTTAAGTCGGCATTGTGCATTTTGTGTTTAATTCCGAAGCAATATCTGTGTTTCATCGTCAATAAGAAGGTCCAAGGGTTACAGTAAACCTGGAGTGAAGCATCGGAATCTATAACTAGTGCCACAGGAATGGTTCAAAAAATAGACAGCAAGAAGAGTCAGTCTTCTTGTTCTTAAGTCGCCATTGTGCCTTTTCTATTTAATTCCGATGCAATTTCTGTGTTTCATCGGCAATGAAGTCATAGGGATACAGTAAACCTGAATTGAAGCATCGGAATCTATAACTAGAGTCACAGGAGTGTTTCATATCATAGTCAGTAAGAAGAGTCAGTCTTCTTGTACTTAAGTCGGCATTGTGCCATTTGTATTTAATTCCGATGCAATTTCTGTGTTTCATTGTCAATAAGAAGGTCAGAGGGATACAGTAAACCTGAGGTGAAGCATCGGAATCCAAAACTAGTGTCACAGGAATGGTTCAAAACATAGACAGTAGGAAGAGTCAGTCTTCTTGTACTTAAGTCGGCATTGTGCCTTTTGTATTTAATTCCGATGCAATTTCTGTGTTTCATCGTCAATAAGAAGGTACAAGGAATACAGTAAACCGGAAGTGAAGCATCGGAATCTATAACTAGTGTCACAGGAATGGTTCAAAACATAGTCAGTAAGAAGAGTCAGTCTTCTTGTACTTAAGTCGGCATTGTGCCTTTTCTATTTCATTCCGATGCAATTTCTGTGTTTCATCGTCAATAAGAAGGTCCAAGGGTTACAGTAAACCTGGAGTGAAGCATCGGAATCTATAACTAGTGTCACAGGAATGGTTCAAACATAGACAGTAAGAAGAGTCAGTCTTCTTGTACTTAAGTCGACATTGTGCCTTTTCTATTTAATTCCGATGCAATTTCTGTGTTTCATCGTCTATAAGAATGTCCAAGGTATACAGTAAACCTGAAGTAAAGCATCGGAATCTATAACTAGTGTCACAGCAATGGTTCAAACTATAATCACTAAGAAGAGTCAGTCTTCTTGTACTTAAGTCGGCATTGTGCCTTTTCTATTTTATTCCGATGCAATTTCTGTGTTTCATCGGCAATAAGGTCAGAGGGATACTGTAAACCTGAAGTGAAGCATCGGAATCTATAACTAGAGTCACAGGAGTGTTTCAAATCATAGTCAGTAAGATGAGTCAGTCTTCTTGTCCTTAAGTCGGCATTGTGCCTTTTGTATTTAATTCCGATGCAATTTCTGTGTTTCATCGGCAATAAGGTCAGAGGGATACAGTAATCCTGAAGTGAAGCATCGGAATCTATAACTAGTGTCACAGGAATGGTTCAAAACATAGACAGTAGGAAGATTCAGTCTTCTTGTACGTAAGTCGGCATTGTGCCATTTCTATTTAATTCCGATGCAATCTCTGTGTTTCATCGTCAATAAGAAGGTACAAGGTATACAGTAAACCTGAAGTGAAGCATCGGAATCTATAACTAGTGTCTCAGGAATGGTTCATATCATAGTCAGTAAGAAGAGTCAGTCTTCTTGTACTTAAGTCAGCATTGTGCCTTTTCTATTTAAATCCGATGCAATTTCTGTGTTTCATCGTCAATAAGAAGGTCCAAGGGTAACAGTAAACCTGGAGTGAAGCATCGGAATCTATAACTAGTGTCACAGGAATGGTTCAAAACATAGACAGTAAGAAGAGTCAGTCTTCTTGTCCTTAAATCGGCATTGTGCCTTTTGTATTTAATTCCGATGCAATTTCTGTGTTTCATCGTCAACAAGAAGGTACATGGGATACAGTAAACCTGGAGTGAAGCATCAGAATCTATAACTAGTGTCACAGTAATGGTTCAAAACATAGACAGTAAGAAGAGTCAGTCTTCTTGTACTTAAGTCGGAATTGTGCTTTTTGTATTTAATTCCCATGCAATATCTGTGTTTCATCGTCAATAAGAAAGTCCAAGGAATACAGTAAACCTGAAGTGAAGAATCGGAATCTATAAATAGTGTCACTGGAATGGTTCAAAATACAGACAGTAAGAAGAGTCAGACTTCTTGTACTTAAGTCGGAGTTGTGCATTTTGTGTTTTATTCCGATGCAATTCCTGTGATTCATCGTCAATAAGAAGGTCCAAGGGATACAGTAAACTTGAAGTGAAGCATCGGAATCTATAACTATTGTCACCGGAATGGTTCAAACTATTATCAGTAAGAAGAGTCAGTCCTCTTGTACTTAAGTCGGCATTGTGCCTTTTGTATTTAAATTCGATGCAATTTCTGTGTTTCATCGTCAATAAGAAAGTCCAAGGAATACAGTAAACCTGAAGAGAAGCATCGGAATCTATAACTAGTGTCACTGGAATGGTTCAAAATATAGACAGTAAGAAGAGTCAGACTTCTTGTTCTTACGTCGGCATTGTGCATTTTGTGTTTAATTCCGATGCAATTCCTGTGATTCATCGTCAATAAGAAGATCCAAGGGATACAGTAAACCTGAAGTGAAACATCGGAATCTATAACTAGAGTCACAGGATTGTTTCAAAACATAGTCAGTAAGAAGAGTCAGTCTTCATGTCCTTAACTCGGCATTGTGCCTTTTGTATTTAATTCCGATGCAATTTCTGTGTTTCATCGGCAATAAGGTCAGAGGGATACAGTAAACCTAAAGTGAAGCATCGGAATCTATAACTAGTGTCACAGGAATGGTTCAAAACATAGACAGCAAGAAGAGTCAGTCTTCTTGTACTTAAGTCGACATTGACCTTTTTGTATTTAATTCCGATGCAATTTCTGTGTTTCATCGTCAACAAGAAGGTACAAGGGATACAGTAAACCTGGAGTGAAGCATCGGAATCTACAACTAGTGTCACAGGAATGGTTCAAAACATAGACAGTAAGAAGAGTCAGTCTTCTTGTACTTAAGTCGGCATTGTGCCTTTTGTATTTAATTCCGATGCAATTTCCGTGTTTCATCGTCAATAAGAAGGTCAGAGGGATACAGTAACCCTGAAGTGAAGCATCGGAATCTATAACTAGTGTCACAGGAATGGTTGATACATAGACAGTAAGAAGAGTCAGTCTTCTTGTACTTATGTCGGCATTGTGCCTTTTGTATTTAATTCCGATGCAATTTCTGTGTTTCATCGTCAACAAGAAGGTCCAATGGATACAATAAACCTGGAGTGAAGCTTCGGAATCTATAACTAGTGTCACAGTAGTGGTTCAAAACATAGACACTAAGAAGAGTCAGTCTTCTTGTACTTAAGTCGGCATTGTGCCTTTTGTATTTAATTTCGATGCAATTTCTGTGTTTCATCGTCAATAAGAAGGTCCAAGGAATACAGCAAACCTGAATTGAAGCATCGGAATCTATAACTAGTGTCACTGGAATGGTTCAAATTATAGACAGTAAGAAGAGTCAGTCTTCTTGTACTTAAGTCGGCATTGTGCCTTTTGTATTTAATTCCGATGCAATTTCTGTGTTACATCGTCAATAAGAAGGTACAAGGTATACAGTAAACCTGAAGTGAAGCATCGGAATCTGTAACTAGTGTCACAGGAATGGTACAAAACATAGTCAGTAAGAAGAGTCAGTCTTCTTGTACTTAAGTCGGCATTGTGCCTTTTCTATTTAATTCCGATGCAATTTCTGTGTTTCATCGTCAATAAGAAGGTCCAAGGGTTACAGTAAACCTGGAGTGAAGCATCGGAATCTATAACTAGTGTCACAGGAATGGTTCAAAACATAGACAGAAAGAAGAGTCAGTCTTCTTGTACTTAAGTCGACATTGTGCATTTTCTATTTAATTCCGATGCAATTTATGTGTTTCATCGTCAATAAGAATGTCCAAGGTATACAGTAAACCTGAAGTAAAGCATCGGAATCTATAACTAGTGTTGTTGTGTCGGTAGCTGGGCCGACACCGTGAAGTTGAGATGGCTGAAAATGCACGCTAGGCTAACGCTGACGGTCGTGAAGTCTGGAACATGAGAACTTATAAATGAATAAGAAGAAAAGTATGTAGATGCTTATTACTTATCTTTTAATTAGTCCTTGGAATACATCTCTCTTGAATACTCGTAAGCTATAGGCACTGATACAAATGGCGCCTTGCTAGTTCGTAGCCATTAACTTAGCTGATGGCTATTCTGTCTCTCGGCTAATGAGAGAGAAAGGCTTCGTACATCTGGTCGGTAGCTAGGTTCTCGTACAACTGGGGCGAGTGCTCTCTCGTATCACGAGACCTGCCTTGGTGGTGGCGCTAGGTCTGCGATTACACAGTGGCGACACGCGGGTCCGACATGTACTAAATGGACCGCGGCCGATTTAAGCTACCACCTAGCAAGTGTGGTGTCTGGCGGTGACACCACATTCCTCCCCCGCAAATCGGCGAACGGTCGTGTGATAAGGCTTCCGCCCGCCGTGGGGAGGACCACATGTTGACATATGCGATGAGGTGGGGAGCCTAACAGGCGAGGCTGTGCCACCCGCACCCGGCCATTCGGTCCGAGGGGAGCTAGGAAACGCCTGAAAAACTAGTCCAGGGTGCACGTCAACATGCGGTGTATGCGCCGGTAAAGAGACAGGAGGGACCGAAGGGTCAACCTCCATAGCGTCGGGGTAGCCGACGCGCGATGACGTCATGTGGTCCGGAGCGGGCGGGAGTTCCATGGCGGAGGACAGCTGGTCACGGGAAGCGATCGGCGGCGCGTGACCCTGGGAGGCGCTTGGCGGCTGCAACGAAGCGTCGAATGCGGGCGGCGCCGGCGGGAGAACAAGCGGCGGCGGCGGCGGCTGCTGCTGCTGCGGCGGCGGCGGCGCGTCGCCATGGGGCAAAATGGAAGGCATCTTCGGTAACACCTGGGGATGAGGCGAGCCAGTAGATGGGTCCCCAGGGCGCTGACCGGACGGCACCGTCGCTGAAAGCAGACGGGGAGCGGCAGAACCCGAGCGACGACAGAGGCGCAGCTGATTGAGATGCCGACGCACCTCACCAGAGGCCCCCAAAACCAAATACATCGCGCGGCCGAGGCAGCGAAGAATGCGCCCTGCGAGCCAACGCCGTGAACCTCGATAGTTGCGATTAAATACAACGTCGCCTGGAGCAAAAGCAGGAGTCTGCCGCTGCACAGGAACCTGATGCGGCGGATGCAGCAAAGACATCAAGGTGCGATGAGGACGACCGTGGAGCAACTCAGCCGGCGAGCGACCATCTCGGGGCTGAGAGCGATACGAAGACAAAAAGAGCAACAATGCGTCCTCCCGAGAATGCGACTCTGTCAATTTCAACATCTGTGACTTGAAAGTCCGGACCAATCGTTCAGCGGCACCGTTGGACTGAGGCGAAAACGGCGCGGATGTCAGATGTTGAATACCATTGGCCTGGCAGAATGACTGAAATTCTGCGGACATAATTGTGGGCCACTGTCGGAAACAATAGTCTGCGGAAGACCTTCAATGCAAAAGATAGCAGACAACGCTTGGATGGTGGCGGAGGACGTCGTGGAAGACATCCGGACAACAAAAGGAAAATTACTGAAGGCGTCGACCAGAACCAACCATCGAGCATTCCAGAAAGGACCAGCAAAATCAATGTGCAAGCGTTGCCAAGGGGAAGTGGCTTTTGGCCACGCAAAGACTTTCCGCGGCGGTGCGGACTGTTGTTCGGCACACGCCGGGCACGAAGAACACATATTCGTAATCGCAGCATCGATTCCGAACCAAGTACAGTGCTGACGAGCAAGTTGTTTCGTTCGCACTATACCCCAATGTCCTTGGTGAAGAAGCCGTAAAACAGAGGACTGTAACGAACGTGGGACCACGACTCTGGACTGATCATTATCAGAACGCAACAACAAAACACCACGTCGAACAAAAAGTCTCTCCTTATGAGCAAAAAATCGGCGAACCAACGGATCCTCGATCCGAGACTTTGACAAAGGCCATTGCGTAGCAACAAAACGTAAAACAGTAGCAAGGACAGGGTCAGCAGCTGTGGCTGTAGCGACACGACGAAAATCAATCGGAAACGATTCGACCACTTCATCGGTTTCCGAATCAAGGAACATGCAAGCAAGTTCGGAAGAATCGAATGCTTTATCCTCAGCAACAGGCAAACGGGACAACGCATCGGCGTTTCCGTGCTTAGCAGTGGACCGATACAAGATATCGTAGCGGTACTGCGAGAGGAAAATAGACCAGCGAATGAATTTCTGCGCTGTACGTGGAGGTACAGGCTTGGTCGGATGAAAAAGCGATGTCAAAGGTTTGTGGTCTGTGATGATGGTAAAGTGACGACCATACAAGAAATCATGGAACTTAGTAACACCAAACACAAGAGCCAAAGCTTCTTTCTCTATCTGTGAATAATTTCTTTGCGCAGACGAGAGCAATTTGGACGCAAAGGCAATAGGGCGATCATGGGAGCCAACTTTGTGCGCAAGCACAGCACCGATCCCGAAATCCGATGCATCTACCATCAACAAAAGGGGTTTCTGGGGATCGAATGGCGTAAGGCAAGTATTAGAAAGCAACGCCGATTTCAACTGGCGAAAGGCGCGTTCGCATTCCGTCGTCCAGAGAAACGGAACACCTGTACGGCGTAAGCGATGAAGCGGAGCTGAAATGAAAGAGGCATTGCGCACAAATTTATTGTAATAATTAATTTTACCCAACACACTCTGTAGCTGTTTCACATTTTGAGGGGAAGGCAATTCTTGTATGGCACGGAGGTGCTCTGGACTCGGATGTATGCCTTGGGCATTAATGACATGTCCCAGGTATGGTAAGTCACGAGCAAAAAACACACATTTGTCCTTCCTCAAGCGAAGACCATTTTGCCGCAAGACCTGAAATAATGTTCGTAAGTTCGCAAGATGATCTTCTTCTGTCTGTCCGGAGATCACTATATCGTCCAGATAGTTTGCTGCAGTAGGGACCGACGCACAAATAGTTTGTAAATATTGCTGAAACAAGGCAGGGGCGGATGCACACCCGAAAGGCAGTCTTTTGAAGCGGTACAATCCAAGATGCGTGTTAACCACCAATACGCGCTGGGATTCGTCGTCCACCGGTATTTGCAAGTACGCATCGGCTAGGTCCAACTTTGAAAAATATTTTCCCGGGCACAGTTTAGCAAAAAGATCTTCCGGGCGGGGCAAGGGAAAAGTAGCAGTCACTAGCTGTGGATTCACTGTGGCCTTGAAGTCCACGCAAAGTCTCAATTTTCCGGAAGGTTTTGGCAAAATTACTAAGGGTGAGGCCCAGAGAGAAGCTTGCACACGTTCAATTACACCCTGTGATTCGAGATCGTGTAACGTTCTTGCGACCTCATCACGCAATGCGTGGGGAACATTGCGCGCCCTGAAAAATTTCGGTTGCGCGTTTACCTTCCAGTTCCAAATGTGCTTCATAGTTTTTAGCGCAACCTAAGCCCGGTGCAAAAATGTCTGCAAATTCGTCACACAGCCGAGAAACACTGTCTGTAGGCACAGTCTGATTCACTGATAGGACCTGATTTACAATAGACATGTTAAACAACTGAAATAAATCGAGACCAAACAAGTTCACAGCAGAAGAAGAACGAAGAACGTAAAATGACACAAGTTTTGTTTGTCCCTTGTATGTTGCAAGAAGGCTGCAGTGTCCTAACACAGGAATTTTCTGTCCGGAATATGTAGTTAGCTTAACATTTGCGGAACGCAACGGAGGTTTGCCCAGTTGTTTGTACGTGTCATGATTGAGCAATGAAACTGCAGCTCCGGTATCGAGCTGGAATGGTATCACTTTGCCTTCAAAGTCTAAGTCCACAAAAAGTTTATTGTCCTGCTGACGACAAAAGCGACTGTTTTGTGCAATTTGAATAGACACTGGTACAGAATCACTTGCTAATTGACGTGATTTCCGGCGACGTCGACGCACAGTTTTTGTGGGACGAACACAGTCACCGTTAGAGAAAGTGTCACTGGACGGAGCGGAATTAACGACATGAATGTCCATAGGCGAAGGTCCACGAGCCTGAGTGTCCGTGGTTCGATTCCGGCGCGAAGCAAAGGGCCTGGAATGATTGTGATTGTCTGATCTGAGCTTTTTCTGGCAAACACTTTGAACATGTCCTTTCTTATTGCAGAAAAAGCAAATAGCTTGGCGTGACGGGCAATGTTCACGCGAATGTCTAGTAGCACACCGCGGGCATGATTTCACTACATTTGTGGGCTGGCGCGGCACACGTGGCTTAGCGCGCGGCGGCAGCTGCGTTTGTTTGTGCGATGGCAGTTGTGCGGACGTGCGCGAGGCCCGGTTACCGGGCCGCGCAGCGCGTCCAGCGGGCCGGTTAATGTTACACACTGCTGGCGAAGTTTCAAAAGATTCCTGAGCACAGTCAAGTGTGTCCTGTCTATCCAATATGTCTATCACTTGTTGAAGGGAGGGATTAACTAGTTTCAAAATTTGCTCCCGTATGCGAACATCAGAAACGTTCTGTGCAATTGCATCACGCACCATTGTATCTGAATAAGAGAGACCACAGTCACATTCAAAGGCACAGTCCCTAGTAAGTCCTTGCAATGTTGCTACCCACTCCCTATTAGTTTGACCGGCCGTACGTTTTGTACGAAAGAACGTATACCGTTTTGCAACCACATTAACTGTTTCTTTGAAATAGGCATCTAATGCAGACAAAATTTCCTCGTAGGACAGAGTTGCTACGTCGCGTCGGGGAAACAATTTCACTATCACACGGTATGTGGACACACCGACACAAGAAAGCAAAAACGGCTGCCGCTCTTTACCTTGAATTCTGTAGGCTGCTAGATGAAAGTTGAACTGGCGAGACCACTCGTGCCAGGTCTCATCGGCTGCCACGTATGGTCGAAAGGGAGGTGCAACAGCGTTTAGTGGCAGCGGTAGCGAAGAAGCGGCGGCGGCCGCATCGGTGTGCAGCGCACGTTGACCCTGGACGAGCTGTCCAAGGACATCCAATAACGCCTGCGTCTGCTGATTCTGCAAGCGATAAAATTCGGACAGTACATCTGGAGAATGTGGCGAAGCCATGACACAATTAAATGTAAGCAATCAGAAAGAACATCCCATCCTCGTCGCCAATGTAGTGTCGGTAGCTGGGCCGACACCGTGAAGTTGAGATGGCTGAAAATGCACGCTAGGCTAACGCTGACGGGCGTGAAGTCTGGATCATGAGAACTTATAAATGAATAAGAAGAAAAGTATGTAGATGCTTATTACTTATCTTTTAATTAGTCCTTGGAATACATCTCTCTTGAATACTCGTAAGCTATAGGCACTGATACAAATGGCGCCTTGCTAGTTCGTAGCCATTAACTTAGCTGATGGCTATTCTGTCTCTCGGCTAATGAGAGAGAAAGGCTTCGTACATCTGGTCGGTAGCTAGGTTCTCGTACAACTGGGGCGAGTGCTCTCTCGTATCACGAGACCTGCCTTGGTGGTGGCGCTAGGTCTGCGATTACACAGTGGCGACACGCGGGTCCGACATGTACTAAATGGACCGCGGCCGATTTAAGCTACCACCTAGCAAGTGTGGTGTCTGGCGGTGACACCACAAGTGTCACAGCAATGGTTCAAACTATAATCACAAAGAAGAGTCTGTCTTCTTGTACTTGTACGGCATTGTGCCTTTTCTATATAATTCCGATGCAATTTCTGTGTTTCATCGTTAATAAGAAGGTCAGAAGGATACAGTAAACCAGAAGTGAAGCATCGGAATCTATAACTAGTGTCACAGGAATGGTTCAAAACATAGTCAGTAAGAAGAGTCAGTCTTATTGTCCTTAAGTCGGCATTGTGCCTTTTTTAATTAATTCCGATGCAATTTCTGTGTTATGGTCAACAAGAAGGTCCAAGGGATACAGTAAACCTGGAGTGAAGCATCGGAATCTATAACTAGTGTCACAGTAGTGGTTCAAAACATTGACAGTAAGAAGAGTCAGTCTTCTTGTACTTAAGTCAGCATTGTGCCTTTTGTATTTAATTTCGATGCAATTTCAGTGTTCATCGTCAATAAGAAGATCCAAGGAATACAGTAAACCTGAAGTGAAGCATCGGAATCCTTAACTAGTGTCACAGGAATGGTTCAAAGTATAGACAGTAGGAAGAGTCAGTCTTCTTGTACTTAATTCGGCATTGTGCCTTTTGTATTTACTTCCGATGCAATTCCTGTGATTCATCGTCAATAAGAAGGTCCAAGGGATACAGTAAACCTGAAGTGAAGCTTCGGACTCTATTACTAGTGTCACAGAATTGGTTCAAAACATAGACTGTAGGAAGAGTCATTCTTCTTGTACTTAAGTCGGCATTGTGCCTTTTGTATTTAATTCCGATGAAATTTCTGCGTTTCATCGTCAATATGAAGGTCCAAGGAATTCAATAAACCTGAAGTGAAGCATCGGAATATATAACTAGTGTCACTGGAATGGTTCAAATCATAGACAGTAAGAAGAGTGAGTCTTCTTGTACTTAAGTCGGCATTGTGGCTTTTGTATTTAATTACGATGCAATTTCTTTGTTTCATCGTCAATAAGAAGGTCCAAGGGTTACAGTAAACCTGGAGTGAAGCATCGGAATCTATAACTAGTATCACAGAAAGAGTTCATAACATAGACAGCAAGAGGAGTCAGTCTTCTTGTACTTAATTCGACATTGAGCCTTTTCTATTTAATTCGGATGCAATTTCTGTGTTTCATCGTCAATAGGAATGTCCAAGGTATACAATAAACCTGAAGTAAAGCATCGGAATCTATAACTAGTGTCACAGCAATGGTTCAAACTATAATCACTAAGAAGAGTGTACTTAAGTCAGCATTGTGCCTTTTCTATTTAATTCCGATGCAATTTCTGTGTTTCATCGTCAATAAGAAGGTCCAAGGGATACAGTAAACCTGGAGTGAAGCATCGGAATCTATAAGTTGTGTCACAGGAATGGTTCAAAACATAGACAGTAAGAAGAGTCAGTCTTCATGTCCTTAAGTCGGCATTGTGCCTTTTGTATTTAATTCCGATGCAATTTCTGTGATTCATCGGCAATAAGGTCAGAGGGATACAGTAAACCTAAAGTAAAGCATCGGAATCTATAACTAGTGTCACAGGAATGGTTCAAAACATAGACAGTAGGAAGAGTCAGTCTTCTTGTACTTAAGTCGGCATTGTGCCTTTTGTATTTAATTCCGATGCAATTTCTGTGTTTCATTGTCAATAAGAAAGTCCAAGGTATACAGTAAACTTCGAGTGAAGCATCGGAATCTATAACTAGTGTTACAGGAATGGTTCAAAACATAGACAGTAAGAAGAGTCAGTCTTCTTCTACTTAAGTCGGCATTGTGAGCTTTCTATTTAATTCCGATGCAATTTCGGTGTTTCATCGTCAATAAGAAGGTCAGAGGGATACAGTAAACCTGAAGTGAAGCATCGGAATCTATAACTAGTGTCACAGGAATGGTTCAAAACATAGTCAGTAAGAAGAGTCAGTCATCTTGTACTTAAGTCGGCATTGTGCTTTTTCTATTTAATTCCGATGCAATTTCTGTGTTTCATCGTCAATAAGAAGGTCCAAGGAACACAGTAAACCTGGAGTGAAGCATCGGAATCTATAACTAGTGTCACAGGAATGGTTCAAAACATAGACAGTAGGAAGAGTCAGTCTTCTTGCACTTAAGTCGGCATTGTGCCTTTTGTATTTAATTCCGATGCAATTTCTGTGTTTCATCGTCAATAAGGAGGTCCAAGGGTTACAGTAAAACTGGAGTGAAGCATCGGAATCTATAACTAGTATCACAGGAATGGTTCAAAACATAGACAGCAAGAAGAGTCAGTCTTCTTGTACTTAATTCGACATTGAGCCTTTTGTATTTAATTCCGATGCAATTTCTGTGTTTCATCGTCAATAAGAAGGTCAGAGGGATAGAGTAACCCTGAAGTGAAGCGTCGGAATCTATAACTAGTGTCAAAGGAATGGTTGCTACATAGACAGTAAGAAGAGTCAGTCTTCTTGTACTTAAGTCGGCATTGTGCCTTTTGTATTTAATTCCAATGCAATTTCTGTGTTTCATCGTCAACAAGAAGGTCCAAAGGATACAATAAATTTGGAGTGAAGCTTCGGAATCTATAACTAGTGTCACAGGAATGGTTCAAAACATAGACAGCAAGAAGAGTCAGTCTTCTTGTACTTAATTCGACATTGAGCCTTTTGTATTTAATTCCGATGCAATTTCTGTGTTTCATCGTCAATAAGAAGGTACAAGGTATACAGTAAACCTGAAGTGAAGCATCGGAATCTATAACTAGTGTCACAGGAATGGTACAAAACATAGTCAGAAAGAAGAGTCAGTCTTCTTGTACTTAAGTCGGCATTGTGCCTTTTCTATTTAATTCCGATGCAATTTCTGTGTTTCATCGTCAATCAGAAGGTCCAAGGTATACAGTAATCCTGGAGTGAAGCATCGCAATCTATAACTAGTGTCACAGCAATGGTTCAAAACATAGACAGTAAGAAGAGTCAGTCTTCTTGTACTTATGTCAGCATTGTAAGTTTTCTATTTCATTCCGATGCAGTTTCGGTGTTTCATCGTCTATAAGAAGGTCAGAGGGATACAAAAAACCTGAAGTGAAGCATCGGAATCTATAACTAGTGTCACAGGAATGGTTCAAAACATACACAATAAGAAAAGTAAGTCGTCGTGTACTAAAGTTGGCATTTTGCCTTTTGTATTTAATTCCAATGCTATTTCTCTGTGTCACCGTCAATAACAAGGTCCAAGGGATACAGTAAACCTGAAGTGAAGCATCGGAATCTATAACTATAGTCACAGGAATGGTTCAAACTATTATCAGTAAGAAGAGTCAGTCTTCTTGTACTTAAGTCGGCATTGTGCCTTTTCAATTTCATTCCGATGCAGTTTCTGTGTTTCATCGTCAATAAGAAGGTCCAAGGGATACAGTAAACCTGGAGTGAAGCATCGGAATCTATAACTAGTGTCACAGGAATGGTTCAAAGAATAGACAGTAAGAAGAGTCAGTCTTCTTGTACTTAAGTTGGCATTGTGCCTTTTGTATTTCATTCCGATGCAATTTCTGTGTTTCATCGTCAATAAGAAGGTCAGAAGGATACAGTAAACCTGAAGTGAAGCATCGGAATCTATAACTAATGTCACAGGAATGGTTCAAAACATAGTCAGTAAGAGGAGTCAGTCTTCTTGTTCTTAAGTCGGCATTGTGCCTTTTGTATTTAATTCCGATGCAATTACTGTGATTCATCGTCAATAAGAAGGTCCAAGAGATACAGTAAACCTGAAGTGAAGCATCGGGCTCTATTACTAGTGTCACAGAATTTGTTCAAATCATAGACAGTAGAAAGAGTCAGTCTTCTTGTACTTAAGTCGGCATTGTGCCTTTTGTATTTAATTCCGATGAAATTTCTGCGTTTCATCGTCAATAAGAAGGTCCAAGGTATTCAATAACCCTGAAGTGAAGCATCGAAATATATAACTAGTGTCACTGGAATGGTTCAAAATATAGACAGTAAGAAGAGTCAGTCTTCTTGTCCTTAAGTCGGCATTGTGCCTTATGTATTTAATTCCGTTGCAATTTCTGTGATTCATCGTCAATAAGAAGTTCCAAGGCATACAGTAAACCTGAAGTGAAGCATCGGACTCTATAACTAATGTCACTGAATTGGTTCAAAACATAGACAGTAGGAAGAGTCAGTCTTCTTGTACTTAAGTCGGCATTGTGCCTTTTGTATTTAATTCCGATGCAATTTCTGTGTTTCATCGTCAATAAGAATGTCCAAGGGAAACAGTAAACCTGAAGTGAAGCATCGGAATCTATAACTAGTGTCACAGGAATGGTTCAAACATAGACAGTAAGAAGAGTCAGTCTTCTTGTACTTAAGTCGGCATTGTGGCTTTTGTATTTAATTGCGATGCAATTTCTGTGTTTCATCGTCAATAAGAAGGTCAGAGGGATACAGTAAACCTGAAGTGAAGCATCGGAATCTATAACTAGTGTCACAGTAGTGGTTCAAAACATTGACAGTAAGAAGAGTCAGTCTTCTTGTACTTAAGTCAGCATTGTGCCTTTTGTATTTAATTTCGATGCAATTTCAGTGTTCATCGTCAATAAGAAGGTCCAAGGAATACAGTAAACCTGAAGTGAAGCATCGGAATCCTTAACTAGTGTCACTGGAATGGTTCAAAGTATAGACAGTAGGAAGAGTCAGTCTTCTTGTACTTAATTCGGCATTGTGCCTTTTGTATTTACTTCCGATGCAATTCCTGTGATTCATCGTCAATAAGAAGGTCCAAGGGATACAGTAAACCTGAAGTGAAGCATCGGACTCTATTACTAGTGTCACAGAATTGGTTCAAAACATAGACAGTAGGAAGAGTCATTCTTCTTGTACTTAAGTCGGCATTGTGCCTTTTGTATTTAATTCCGATGAAATTTATGCGTTTCATCGACAATAAGAAGGTCCAAGGAACTCAATAAACCTGAAGTGAAGCATCGGAATATATAACTAGTGTCACTGGAATGGTTCAAATCATAGACAGTAAGAAGAGTGTGTCTTCTTGTACTTAAGTCGGCATTGTGGTTTTTGTATTTAATTACGATGCAATTTCTTTGTTTCATCGTCAATAAGAAGGTCCAAGGGTTACAGTAAAACTGGAGTGAAGCATCGGAATCTATAACTAGTATCACAGAAAGAGTTCATAACATAGACAGCAAGAAGAGTCAGTCTTCTTGTACTTAATTCGACATTGAGCCTTTTCTATTTAATTCCGATGCAATTTCTGTGTTTCATCGTCAATAGGAATGTCCAAGGTATACAGTAAACTGAAGTAAAGCATCGGAATCTATAACTAGTGTCACAGCAATGGTTCAAACTATAATCACTAAGAAGAGTGTACTTAAGTCGGCATTGTGCCTTTTCTATTTAATTCCGATGCAATTTCTGTGTTTCATCGTCAATAAGAAGGTCCAAGGGATACAGTAAACCTGGAGTGAAGCATCGGAATCTATAAGTTGTGTCACAGGAATGGTTCAAAACATAGACAGTAAGAAGAGTCAGTCTTCATGTCCTTAAGTCGGCATTGTGCCTTTTGTATTTAATTCCGATGCAATTTCTGTGATTCATCGGCAATAAGGTCAGAGGGATACAGTAAACCTAAAGTAAAGCATCGGAATCTATAACTAGTGTCACAGGAATGGTTCAAAACATAGACAGTAGGAAAAGTCAGTCTTCTTGTACTTAAGTCGGCATTGTGCCTTTTGTATTTAATTCCGATGCAATTTCTGTGTTTCATTGTCAATAAGAAAGTCAAAGGTATACAGTAAACTTCGAGTGAAGCATCGGAATCTATAACTAGTGTTTCAGGAATGGTTCAAAACATAGACAGTAAGAAGAGTCAGTCTTCTTCTACTTAAGTCGGCATTGTGAGCTTTCTATTTAATTCCGATGCAATTTCGGTGTTTCATCGTCAATAAGAAGGTCAGAGGGATACAGTAAACCTGAAGTGAAGCATCGGAATCTATAACTAGTGTCACAGGAATGGTTCAAAACATAGTCAGTAAGAAGAGTCAGTCATCTTGTACTTAAGTCGGCATTGTGCTTTTTCTATTTAATTCCGATGCAATTTCTGTGTTTCATCGTCAATAAGAAGGTCCAAGGAACACAGTAAACCTGGAGTGAAGCATCGGAATCTATAACTAGTGTCACAGGAATGGTTCAAAACATAGACAGTAGGAAGAATCAGTCTTCTTGCACTTAAGTCGGCATTGTGCCTTTTGTATTTAATTCCGATGCAATTTCTGTGTTTCATCGTCAATAAGGAGGTCCAAGGGTTACAGTAAAACTGGAGTGAAGCATCGGAATCTATAACTAGTATCACAGGAATGGTTCAAAATATAGACAGCAAGAAGAGTCTGTCTTCTTGTACTTAATTCGACATTGAGCCTTTTGTATTTAATTCCGATGCAATTTCTGTGTTTCATCGTCAATAAGAAGGTCAGAGGGATACAGTAACCCTGAAGTGAAGCGTCGGAATCTATAACTAGTGTCAAAGGAATGGTTGCTACATAGACAGTAAGAAGAGTCAGTCTTCTTGTACTTAACCGGCATTGTGCCTTTTCTATTTAATTCCGATGCAATTTCTGTGTTTCATCGTCAATCAGAAGGTCCAAGGTATACAGTAAACCTGGAGTGAAGCATCGTATTCTATAACTAGTGTCACAGCAATGGTTCAAAACATAGACAGTAAGAAGAGTCAGTCTTCTTGTACTTATGTCAGCATTGTGAGTTTTCTATTTCATTCCGATGCAATTTCGGTGTTTCATCGTCTATAAGAAGGTCAGAGGGATACAAAAAACCTGAAGTGAAGCATCGGAATCTATAACTAGTGTCACAGGAATGGTTCAAAACATACACAATAAGAAAAGTAAGTCGTCGTGTACTAAAGTTGGCATTTTGCCTTTTGTATTTAATTCCAATGCTATTTCTCTGTGTCACCGTCAATAACAAGGTCCAAGGGATACAGTAAACCTGAAGTGAAGCATCGGAATCTATAACTATTGTCACAGGAATGGTTCAAACTATTATCAGTAAGAAGTGTCAGTCTTCTTGTACTTAAGTCGGCATTGTGGCTTTTCAATTTCATTCCGATGCAGTTTCTGTGTTTCATCGTCAATAAGAAGGTCCAAGGGATACAGTAAACCTGGAGTGAAGCATCGGAATCTATAACTAGTGTCACAGGAATGGTTCAAAGAATAGACAGTAAGAAGAGTCAGTCTTCTTGTACTTAAGTTGGCATTGTGCCTTTTGTATTTCATTCCGATGCAATTTCTGTGTTTCATCGTCAATAAGAAGGTCAGAAGGATACAGTAAACCTGAAGTGAAGCATCGGAATCTATAACTAATGTCACAGGAATGGTTCAAAACATAGTCAGTAAGAGGAGTCAGTCTTCTTGTTCTTAAGTCGGCATTTTGCCTTTTGTATTTAATTCCGATGCAATTACTGTGATTCATCGTCAATAAGAAGGTCCAAGAGATACAGTAAACCTGAAGTGAAGCATCGGACTCTATTACTAGTGTCACAGAATTTGTTCAAATCATAGACAGTAGAAAGAGTCAGTCTTCTTGTACTTAAGTCGGCATTGTGCCTTTTGTATTTAATTCCGATGAAATTTCTGCGTTTCATCGTCAATAAGAAGGTCCAAGGAATTCAATAACCCTGAAGTGAAGCATCGAAATATATAACTAGTGTCACTGGAATGGTTCAAAATATAGACAGTAAGAAGAGTCAGTCTTCTTGTCCTTAAGTCGGCATTGCGCCTTATGTATTTAATTCCGTTGCAATTTCTGTGATTCATCGTCAATAAGAAGTTCCAAGGCATACAGTAAACCTGAAGTGAAGCATCGGACTCTATAACTAATGTCACTGAATTGGTTCAAAACATAGACAGTAGGAAGAGTCAGTCTTCTTGTACTTAAGTCGTCATTGTGCCTTTTGTATTTAATTCCGATGCAATTTCTGTGTTTCATCGTCAATAAGAAGGTCCAAGGGAAACAGTAAACCTGAAGTGAAGCATCCGAATCTATAACTAGTGTCACAGGAATGGTTCAAACATAGACAGTAAGAAGAGTCAGTCTTCTTGTACTTAAGTCGGCATTGTGGCTTTTGTATTTAATTGCGATGCAATTTCTGTGTTTCATCGTCAATAAGAAGGTCAGAGGGATACATAAACCTGAAGTGAAGCATCGGAATCTATAACTAGTGTCACAGGAATGGTTCAAAACATAGTCAGTAAGAAGAGTCAGTCTTCTTGTCCTTAAGTCGGCATTGTGCCTTTTGTATTTACTTCCGATGCAATTTCTGTGTTTCATTGGCAATAAAGTCAGAGGGATACAGTAAACCTGAAGTGAAGCATCGGAATCTATAACTAGTGTCACAGGAATGGTTCAAAACATAGACAGTAGGAAGAGTCAGTCTTCATGTACTTAAGTCGGCATTGTGCCTTTTGTATTTAATTCCGATGCAATTTCTGTGTTTCATCGTCAATAAGAAGGTCCAAGGGAAACAGTAAACCTGAAGTGGAGCATCGGAATCTATAACTAGTGTCACAGGAATGGTTCAAACATAGACAGTAAGAAGAGTCAGTCTTCTTGTACTTAAGTCGGCATTGTGGCTTTTGTATTTAATTCCGATGCAATTTCTGTGTTTCATCGTCAATAAGAGGGTCCAAGGGAAACAATAAACCTGAAGTGATGCATCGGAATCCAAAACTAGCGTCACAGGAATGGTTAAAACATAGACATTGGGAAGAGTCAGTCTTCTTGTACATAAGTCGGCATTGTGCCTTTTGTATTTAATTCCAATGCAATTTCTGTGTTTCATCGTCAACAACAAGGTCCAAAGGATACAATAAATTTGGAGTGAAGCTTCGGAATCTATAACTAGTGTCACAGGAATGGTTCAAAACATAGACAGCAAGAAGAGTCAGTCTTCTTGTACTTAATTCGACATTGTGCCTTTTCTATTTAATTCCGATGCAATTTCTGTGTTTCATCGTCAATCAGAAGGTCCAAGGTATACAGTAATCCTGGAGTGAAGCATCGCAATCTATAACTAGTGTCACAGCAATGGTTCAAAACATAGACAATAAGAAGAGTCAGTCTTCTTGTACTTATGTCAGCATTGTAAGTTTTCTATTTCATTCCGATGCAGTTTCGGTGTTTCATCGTCTATAAGAAGGTCAGAGGGATACAAAAAACCTGAAGTGAAGCATCGGAATCTATAACTAGTGTCACAGGAATGGTTCAAAACATACACAATAAGAAAAGTAAGTCGTCGTGTACTAAAGTTGGCATTTTGCCTTTTGTATTTAATTCCAATACTATTTCTCTGTGTCACCGTCAATAACAAGGTCCAAGGGATACAGTAAACCTGAAGTGAAGCATCGGAATCTATAACTATAGTCACAGGAATGGTTCAAACTATTATCAGTAAGAAGAGTCAGTCTTCTTGTACTTAAGTCGGCATTGTGCCATTTCAATTTCATTCCGATGCAGTTTCTGTGTTTCATCGTCAATAAGAAGGTCCAAGGGATACAGTAAACCTGGAGTGAAGCATCGGAATCTATAACTAGTGTCACAGGAATGGTTCAAAGAATAGACAGTAAGAAGAGTCAGTCTTCTTGTACTTAAGTTGGCATTGTGCCTTTTGTATTTCATTCCGATGCAATTTCTGTGTTTCATCGTCAATAAGAAGGTCAGAAGGATACAGTAAACCTGAAGTGAAGCATCGGAATCTATAACTAATGTCACAGGAATGGTTCAAAACATAGTCAGTAAGAGGAGTCAGTCTTCTTGTTCTTAAGTCGGCATTGTGCCTTTTGTATTTAATTCCGATGCAATTACTGTGATTCATCGTCAATAAGAAGGTCCAAGAGATACAGTAAACCTGAAGTGAAGCATCGGGCTCTATTACTAGTGTCACAGAATTTGTTCAAATCATAGACAGTAGAAAGAGTCAGTCTTCTTGTACTTAAGTCGGCATTGTGCCTTTTGTATTTAATTCCGATGAAATTTCTGCGTTTCATCGTCAATAAGAAGGTCCAAGGTATTCAATAACCCTGAAGTGAAGCATCGAAATATATAACTAGTGTCACTGGAATGGTTCAAAATATAGACAGTAAGAAGAGTCAGTCTTCTTGTCCTTAAGTCGGCATTGTGCCTTATGTATTTAATTCCGTTGCAATTTCTGTGATTCATCGTCAATAAGAAGTTCCAAGGCATACAGTAAACCTGAAGTGAAGCATCGGACTCTATAACTAATGTCACTGAATTGGTTCAAAACATAGACAGTAGGAAGAGTCAGTCTTCTTGTACTTAAGTCGGCATTGTGCCTTTTGTATTTAATTCCGATGCAATTTCTGTGTTTCATCGTCAATAAGAATGTCCAAGGGAAACAGTAAACCTGAAGTGAAGCATCGGAATCTATAACTAGTGTCACAGGAATGGTTCAAACATAGACAGTAAGAAGAGTCAGTCTTCTTGTACTTAAGTCGGCATTGTGGCTTTTGTATTTAATTGCGATGCAATTTCTGTGTTTCATCGTCAATAAGAAGGTCAGAGGGATACAGTAAACCTGAAGTGAAGCATCGGAATCTATAACTAGTGTCACAGTAGTGGTTCAAAACATTGACAGTAAGAAGAGTCAGTCTTCTTGTACTTAAGTCAGCATTGTGCCTTTTGTATTTAATTTCGATGCAATTTCAGTGTTCATCGTCAATAAGAAGGTCCAAGGAATACAGTAAACCTGAAGTGAAGCATCGGAATCCTTAACTAGTGTCACTGGAATGGTTCAAAGTATAGACAGTAGGAAGAGTCAGTCTTCTTGTACTTAATTCGGCATTGTGCCTTTTGTATTTACTTCCGATGCAATTCCTGTGATTCATCGTCAATAAGAAGGTCCAAGGGATACAGTAAACCTGAAGTGAAGCATCGGACTCTATTACTAGTGTCACAGAATTGGTTCAAAACATAGACAGTAGGAAGAGTCATTCTTCTTGTACTTAAGTCGGCATTGTGCCTTTTGTATTTAATTCCGATGAAATTTATGCGTTTCATCGACAATAAGAAGGTCCAAGGAACTCAATAAACCTGAAGTGAAGCATCGGAATATATAACTAGTGTCACTGGAATGGTTCAAATCATAGACAGTAAGAAGAGTGTGTCTTCTTGTACTTAAGTCGGCATTGTGGTTTTTGTATTTAATTACGATGCAATTTCTTTGTTTCATCGTCAATAAGAAGGTCCAAGGGTTACAGTAAAACTGGAGTGAAGCATCGGAATCTATAACTAGTATCACAGAAAGAGTTCATAACATAGACAGCAAGAAGAGTCAGTCTTCTTGTACTTAATTCGACATTGAGCCTTTTCTATTTAATTCCGATGCAATTTCTGTGTTTCATCGTCAATAGGAATGTCCAAGGTATACAGTAAACTGAAGTAAAGCATCGGAATCTATAACTAGTGTCACAGCAATGGTTCAAACTATAATCACTAAGAAGAGTGTACTTAAGTCGGCATTGTGCCTTTTCTATTTAATTCCGATGCAATTTCTGTGTTTCATCGTCAATAAGAAGGTCCAAGGGATACAGTAAACCTGGAGTGAAGCATCGGAATCTATAAGTTGTGTCACAGGAATGGTTCAAAACATAGACAGTAAGAAGAGTCAGTCTTCATGTCCTTAAGTCGGCATTGTGCCTTTTGTATTTAATTCCGATGCAATTTCTGTGATTCATCGGCAATAAGGTCAGAGGGATACAGTAAACCTAAAGTAAAGCATCGGAATCTATAACTAGTGTCACAGGAATGGTTCAAAACATAGACAGTAGGAAAAGTCAGTCTTCTTGTACTTAAGTCGGCATTGTGCCTTTTGTATTTAATTCCGATGCAATTTCTGTGTTTCATTGTCAATAAGAAAGTCCAAGGTATACAGTAAACTTCGAGTGAAGCATCGGAATCTATAACTAGTGTTTCAGGAATGGTTCAAAACATAGACAGTAAGAAGAGTCAGTCTTCTTCTACTTAAGTCGGCATTGTGAGCTTTCTATTTAATTCCGATGCAATTTCGGTGTTTCATCGTCAATAAGAAGGTCAGAGGGATACAGTAAACCTGAAGTGAAGCATCGGAATCTATAACTAGTGTCACAGGAATGGTTCAAAACATAGTCAGTAAGAAGAGTCAGTCATCTTGTACTTAAGTCGGCATTGTGCTTTTTCTATTTAATTCCGATGCAATTTCTGTGTTTCATCGTCAATAAGAAGGTCCAAGGAACACAGTAAACCTGGAGTGAAGCATCGGAATCTATAACTAGTGTCACAGGAATGGTTCAAAACATAGACAGTAGGAAGAATCAGTCTTCTTGCACTTAAGTCGGCATTGTGCCTTTTGTATTTAATTCCGATGCAATTTCTGTGTTTCATCGTCAATAAGGAGGTCCAAGGGTTACAGTAAAACTGGAGTGAAGCATCGGCATCTATAACTAGTATCACAGGAATGGTTCAAAATATAGACAGCAAGAAGAGTCTGTCTTCTTGTACTTAATTCGACATTGAGCCTTTTGTATTTAATTCCGATGCAATTTCTGTGTTTCATCGTCAATAAGAAGGTCAGAGGGATACAGTAACCCTGAAGTGAAGCGTCGGAATCTATAACTAGTGTCAAAGGAATGGTTGCTACATAGACAGTAAGAAGAGTCAGTCTTCTTGTACTTAATTCGACATTGAGCCTTTTGTATTTAATTCCGATGCAATTTCTGTGTTTCATCGTCAATAAGAAGGTACAAGGTATACAGTAAACCTGAAGTGAAGCATCGGAATCTATAACTAGTGTCACAGGAATGGTACAAAACATAGTCAGAAAGAAGAGTCAGTCTTCTTGTACTTAACCGGCATTGTGCCTTTTCTATTTAATTCCGATGCAATTTCTGTGTTTCATCGTCAATCAGAAGGTCCAAGGTATACAGTAAACCTGGAGTGAAGCATCGTATTCTATAACTAGTGTCACAGCAATGGTTCAAAACATAGACAGTAAGAAGAGTCAGTCTTCTTGTACTTATGTCAGCATTGTGAGTTTTCTATTTCATTCCGATGCAATTTCGGTGTTTCATCGTCTATAAGAAGGTCAGAGGGATACAAAAAACCTGAAGTGAAGCATCGGAATCTATAACTAGTGTCACAGGAATGGTTCAAAACATACACAATAAGAAAAGTAAGTCGTCGTGTACTAAAGTTGGCATTTAGCCTTTTGTATTTAATTCCAATGCTATTTCTCTGTGTCACCGTCAATAACAAGGTCCAAGGGATACAGTAAACCTGAAGTGAAGCATCGGAATCTATAACTATTGTCACAGGAATGGTTCAAACTATTATCAGTAAGAAGTGTCAGTCTTCTTGTACTTAAGTCGGCATTGTGGCTTTTCAATTTCATTCCGATGCAGTTTCTGTGTTTCATCGTCAATAAGAAGGTCCAAGGGATACAGTAAACCTGGAGTGAAGCATCGGAATCTATAACTAGTGTCACAGGAATGGTTCAAAGAATAGACAGTAAGAAGAGTCAGTCTTCTTGTACTTAAGTTGGCATTGTGCCTTTTGTATTTCATTCCGATGCAATTTCTGTGTTTCATCGTCAATAAGAAGGTCAGAAGGATACAGTAAACCTGAAGTGAAGCATCGGAATCTATAACTAATGTCACAGGAATGGTTCAAAACATAGTCAGTAAGAGGAGTCAGTCTTCTTGTTCTTAAGTCGGCATTTTGCCTTTTGTATTTAATTCCGATGCAATTACTGTGATTCATCGTCAATAAGAAGGTCCAAGAGATACAGTAAACCTGAAGTGAAGCATCGGACTCTATTACTAGTGTCACAGAATTTGTTCAAATCATAGACAGTAGAAAGAGTCAGTCTTCTTGTACTTAAGTCGGCATTGTGCCTTTTGTATTTAATTCCGATGAAATTTCTGCGTTTCATCGTCAATAAGAAGGTCCAAGGAATTCAATAACCCTGAAGTGAAGCATCGAAATATATAACTAGTGTCACTGGAATGGTTCAAAATATAGACAGTAAGAAGAGTCGGTCTTCTTGTCCTTAAGTCGGCATTGTGCCTTATGTATTTAATTCCGTTGCAATTTCTGTGATTCATCGTCAATAAGAAGTTCCAAGGCATACAGTAAACCTGAAGTGAAGCATCGGACTCTATAACTAATGTCACTGAATTGGTTCAAAACATAGACAGTAGGAAGAGTCAGTCTTCTTGTACTTAAGTCGTCATTGTGCCTTTTGTATTTAATTCCGATGCAATTTCTGTGTTTCATCGTCAATAAGAAGGTCCAAGGGAAACAGTAAACCTGAAGTGAAGCATCCGAATCTATAACTAGTGTCACAGGAATGGTTCAAACATAGACAGTAAGAAGAGTCAGTCTTCTTGTACTTAAGTCGGCATTGTGGCTTTTGTATTTAATTGCGATGCAATTTCTGTGTTTCATCGTCAATAAGAAGGTCAGAGGGATACATAAACCTGAAGTGAAGCATCGGAATCTATAACTAGTGTCACAGGAATGGTTCAAAACATAGTCAGTAAGAAGAGTCAGTCTTCTTGTCCTTAAGTCGGCATTGTGCCTTTTGTATTTACTTCCGATGCAATTTCTGTGTTTCATTGGCAATAAAGTCAGAGGGATACAGTAAACCTGAAGTGAAGCATCGGAATCTATAACTAGTGTCACAGGAATGGTTCAAAACATAGACAGTAGGAAGAGTCAGTCTTCATGTACTTAAGTCGGCATTGTGCCTTTTGTATTTAATTCCGATGCAATTTCTGTGTTTCATCGTCAATAAGATGGTCCAAGGGAAACAGTAAACCTGAAGTGAAGCATCGGAATCTATAACTAGTGTCACAGGAATGGTTCAAACATAGACAGTAAGAAGAGTCAGTCTTCTTGTACTTAAGTCGGCATTGTGGCTTTTGTATTTAATTCCGATGCAATTTCTGTGTTTCATCGTCAATAAGAGGGTCCAAGGGAAACAATAAACCTGAAGTGATGCATCGGAATCCAAAACTAGTGTCACAGGAATGGTTAAAACATAGACATTGGGAAGAGTCAGTCTTCTTGTACATAAGTCGGCATTGTGCCTTTTGTATTTAATTCCGATGCAATTTCTGTGTTTCATCGTCAATAAGAAGGTCCAAGGGTTACAGTAAACCTGGAGTGAAGCATCGGAATCTATAACTAGTATCACAGGAATGGTTCAAAACATAGACAGCAAGAAGAGTCAGTCTTCTTGTACTTAATTCGACATTGAGCCTTTTCTATTTAATTCCGATGCAATTTCTGTGTTTCATCGTAAATGAGAATGTCCAAGGTATAGAGTAAACCTAAAGTAAAGCATCGGAATCTATAACTAGTGTCACAGCAATGGTTCAAACTATAATCTCTAAGAAGAGTCAGTCTTCTTGTAATTAAGTCGGCTTTGTGCCTTTTCTATTTAATTCCGATGCAATTTCTGTGTTTCATCGTCAATAAGAAGGTCCAAAGTATACAGTAAACCTGCAGTGAAGCATCGGAATCTATAACTAGTGTCACAGGAATGGTTCAAAACATAGACAGTAAGAAGAGTCAGTCTTCTTGTACTTAAGTCGGCATTGTGACTTTTCTATTTCATTCCGATGCAGTTTCTGAGTTTGATCGTCAATAAGAAGGTCCAAGGGATACAGTAAACCTGGAGTGAAGCTTTGGAATATATAACTCGTGTCACAGGAATGGTTCAAAAAATAGACAGTAAGAAGAGTCAGTCTTCTTGTACTTAAGTCGGCATTGTGCCTTTTGTATTTAATTCCGATGCAATTTCTGTGTTTCATCGTCAATAATTAGGTCAGAGGGATACAGTAACCCTGAAGTGAAGCGTCGAAATCTATAACTAGTGTCAAAGGAATGGTTGCTACATAGACAGTAAGAAGAGTCAGTCTTCTTGTACTTAAGTCGGCATTGTGCCTTTTGTATTTAATTCCGATGCAATATCTGTGTTTCATCGTCAATAAGAAGGTCAGAGGTATACAGTAAACCTGAAGTGAACCATCGGAATCTATAACTAGTGTCACAGGAATGGTTCAAAACATAGTCAGTAAGAAGAGTCAGTCTTCTTGTCCTTAAGTCGGCATTGTGCATTTTGTATTTAATTCCGATGCAATTTCTGTGTTTCATAGTCAACAAGAAGGTCCAAAGGATACAATAAACCTGGAGTGAAGCTTCGGAATCTATAACTAGTGTCACAGTAATGGTTCAAAACATAGTCAGTAAGAAGAGTCAGTCTTCTTGTACTTAAGTCGGCATTGTGCCTTTTGTATTAGTTTCGATGCAATTTCTGTGTTTCATCGTCAATAAGAAGGTCCAAGGAATACAGCAAACCCGAAGTGAAGCATCGGAATCTATAACTAGTGTCACTGGAATGGTTCCAAATATAGACAGTAAGAAGGGTCAGTCTTCTTGTACTTAAGTCGGCTTTGTGCCTTTTGTATTTAATTCCGATGCAATTCCTGTGATTCATCGTCAATAAGAAGGTCCAAGGGATACAGTAAACCTGAAATGAGGCATCGGACTCTATAACTAGTGTCACAGAATTGGTTCAAAACATAGACAGTAGGAAGAGTCAGTCTTCTTGTACTTAAGTCGGCATTGTGCCTTTTGTATTTAATTCCGATGCAATTTCTGTGTTTCATCTTCAATAAGAAGGTACAAGGTATACAGTAAACCTGAAGTGAAGCATCGGAATCTATAACTAGTGTCACAGGAATGGTACAAAACATAGTCAGTAAGAAATGTCAGTCTTCTTGTACTTAAGTCGGCATTGTGCCTTTTCTATTTAATTCCGATGCAATTTCTGTGTTTCATCGTCAATCTGAAGGTCCAAGGGTTACAGTAAACCTGGAGTGAAGCATCGGAATCTATAACTAGTGTCACAGGAATGGTTCAAAACATAGACAGTATGAAGAGTCAGTCTTCTTGTACTTAAGTCGACATTGTGCCTTTTTTATTTAATTCCGATGCAATTTCTGTGTTTCATCGTCAATAAGAATGTCCAAGGTATACAGTAAACCTGAAGTAAAGCATCGGAATCTATAACTAGTGTCACAGCAATGGTTGAAACTATAATCACAAAGAAGAGTCTGTCTTCTTGTACTTAAGTCGGCATTGTGCCTTTTCTATTTAATTCCGATGCAATTTCTGTGTTTCATCGTCAATAAGAAGGTCCAAGGTATACTGTAAACCTGGAGTGAAGCATCGGAATCTATAACTAGTGTCACAGCAATGATTCAAAACATAGAGAGTAAGAAGAGTCAGTCTTCTTGTACTTAAGTCAGCATTGTGAGTTTTCAATTTAATTCCGATGCAATTTCGGTGTTTCATCGTCTATAAGAAGGTCAGAGCGATACAGTAAACCTGAAGTGAAGCATCGGAATCTATATCTAGTGTCACAGGAATGGTTCAAAACATAGACAATAAGAAAAGTAAGTCGTCGTGTACTAAAGTTGGCATTTTGCCTTTTGTATTTAATTCCAATGCTATTTCTCTGTGTCACCGTCAATAACAAGGTCCAAGGGATACAGTAAACCTGAAGTGAAGCATCGGAATCTATAACTATTGTCACAGGAATGGTTCAAACTATAATCAGTAAGAAGAGTCAGTCGTCTTGTACTTAAGTCGGCATTGTGCCTTTTCAATTTCATTCCGATGCAGTTTCTGTGTTTCATCGTCAATAAGAAGGTCCAAGGGATACAGTAAACCTGGAGTGAAGCATTGGAATCTATAACTAGTGTCACAGGAATGGTTCAAAGAATAGACAGTAAGAAGAGTCAGTCTTCTTGTACTTAAGTCGGCATTGTGCCTTTTGTATTTCATTCCGATGCAATTTCTGTGTTTCATCGTCAATAAGAAGGTCAGAGGGATACAGTAAACCAGAAGTGAAGCATAGGATTCTATAACTAGTGTCACAGGAATGGTTGAAACATAGACAGTAAGAAGAGCCAGTCTTCTTGTACTTAAGTCGGCATTGTGCTTTTGTATTTAATTCCGATTCAATTTCTGTGTTTCATCGTCAATAAGAAGGTCAGAAGGATACAGTAAACCTGAAGTGAAGCATCGGAATCTATAACTAGTGTCACAGGAAAGGTTCCAAACATAGTTAGTAAGAGGAGTCAGTCTTCTTGTCCTTAAGTCGGCATTTGGCCTTTTGTATTTAATTCCGATGCAATTCGTGTGATTCATCGTCAATAAGAAGGTCCAAGGGATACAGTAAACCTGAGTGAAGCATCGGACTCTATTACTAGTGTCACAGAATTTTTTCTAAACATAGACAGTAGGAAGAGTCAGTCTTCTTGTACTTAAGTCGGCATTGTGCCTTTTGTATTTAATTCCGATGAAATTTCTGCGTTTCATCGTTAACAAGAAGGTCCAAGGAATTCAATAAGCCTGAAGTGAAGCATCGGAATCTATAACTAGTGTCACAGGAATGGTTCAAACATAGACAGTAAGAAGAGTCAGTCTTCTTGTACTTAAGTCGGCATTGTGGCTTTTGTATTTAATTACGATGCAATTTCTGTGTTTCATCGTCAACAAGAAGGTCAGAGGGATACAGTAAACCTGAAGTGAAGCATCGGAATCTATAACTAGAGTCACAGGAATGGTTCAAAACATAGTCAGTAAGAAGAGTCAGTCTTCTTGTCCTTAAGTCGGCATTGTGCCTTTTGTATTTACTTCCGATGCAATTTCTGTGTTTCATCGGCAATAAAGTCAGAGGGATACAGTAAACCTGAAGTAAAGCATCGGAATCTATAACTAGTGTCACAGGAATGGTTCAAAACATAGACAGTAGGAAGAGTCAGTCTTCTTGTACTTAAGTCGACATTGTGCCTTTTGTATTTAATTCCGATGCAATTTCTGTGTTTCATTGTCAATAAGAAAGTCAGAGGGATACAGTAAACCTGAAGTGAAGCATCGGAATCCAAAACTAGTGTCACAGGAATGGTTCAAAACATAGACATTGGGAAGAGTCAGTCTTCTTGTACATAAGTCGGCATTGTGCCTTTTGTATTTAATTCCTATGCAATTTCTGTGTTTCATCGTCAATAATAATGTCCAAGGTATACAGTAAACCTGAAGTAAAGCGTCGGAATCTATAACTAGTGTCACAGCAATGGTTCAAACTATAGTCACTAAAAAGAGTCAGTCTTCTTGTACTCAAGTCGGCATTGTGCTTTTTCTATTTAATTCCGATGCAATTTCTGTGTTTCATAGTCAATAAGAAGGTCCAAGGGATACAGTAAACCTGGAGTGAAGCATCGGAATCTATAACTAGTGTCACAGGAATGGTTCAAAACATAGACAGTAAGAAGAGTCAGTCTTTTTGTACTTAAGTCGGCATTGTGCCTTTTCTATTAAATTCCGATGCAATTTCTGTGTTTCATCGTCAATAAGGTCAGAGGGATACAGTAAACCTGAAGTGAAGCATCGGAATCTATAACTAGTGTCACAGGAATGGTTCAAAACATAGTCAGGAAGAAGAGTCCATCTTCTTGTACTTAAGTCGGCATTGTGCCTTTTCTATTTAATGCCGATGCAATTTCTGTGTTTCATCGTCTATAAGAAGGTCCAAGGGATACAGTAGACCTGGAGTGAAGCAACGGATCTATAACTAGTGTCAATGGAATGGTTAAATTCATAGACAGTAAGAAGAGTCAGTCTTCTTGTACTTAAGTCGGCATTGTGCCTTTTATATTTAATTCCGATGCAATTTCTGAGTTTCATCGTCAATAAGAAGGTCAGAGGTATACAGTAACCCTGAAGTGAAGCATCGGAATCCTCAACTAGTGTCACAGGAATGGTTCAAAACATAGACAGTAGGAAGTATCAGCCTTCTTGTACTTATGTCGGCATTGTGCCTTTTGTATTTAATTCCGATGCATTTTCTGTGTTTCATCGTCAATAAGAAGGTCCAAGGTATTCAGTAAACCTGAAGTAAAGCATCGGAATCTATAACTAGTGTCACAGGAATTCTTCAAACATAGTCAGTAAGAAGAGTCAGTCTTCTTGTACTTAAGTCGGCATTGTGCCTTTCGTATTTAATTCCGATGCAATTTCTGTGTTTCACCGTCAATAAGAAGGTCAGAGGGATACAGTAATCCTGAAGTGAAGCATCGGAATCTATAACCAGTGTCACAGGAATGGTTCAAACATTGACAGTAAGAAGAGTCAGTCTTCGGATACTTATGTCGGCATTGTCCCTTTTGTATTTAATTCCGATGCAATTTCCGTGTTTCATCGTTAATAAGACGGTCAGAGGGATACAGTAAACCTGAAGTGAAGCATCGGAATCTATAACTAGTGTCACAGGAATGGTTCAAGGCGTAGTCAGTAAGAAGAGTCAGTCTTCGGGTACTTAAGTCGGCATTGTCCATTTTGTATTTAATTCCCATGCAATTTCTGTGTTTCATCGTCAATAAGAAGTTCCAAGGGATACAGTAAGCCTGAAGTGAAGCATCGGACTCTATAACTAGTGTCACAGAATTGGTTCAAAACATAGACAGTAGGAAGAGTCAGTCTTCTTGTACTTAAGTCGGCATTGTGCCTTTTGTATTTAATTCCGATGCAATTTCTGTGTTTCATCGTCAATAAGAAGGTCCAAGGGAAACAGTAAACCTGAAGTGAAGCATCGAAATCTATAACTAGTGTCACAGGAATGGTTCAAATCATAGACAGTAAGAAGAGTCAGTCTTCTTGTACTTAAGTCGGCATTGTGGCTTTTGTATTTAATTACGATGCAATTTCTGTGTTTCATCGTCAATAAGAAGGTCAGAGGGATACAGTAAACCTGAAGTGAAGCATCGGAATCTATAACTAGAGTCACAGGAATGGTTCAAAACATAGTCAGTAAGAAGAGTCAGTCATCTTGTCCTTATGTTGGCATTGTGCCTTTTGTATTTAATTACGATGCAATTACTGTGTTTCATCGGCAATAAAGTCAGAGGGATACAGTAAACGAGAAGTGAAGCATCGGAATCTATAACTAGTGTCACAGGAATGGTTCAAAACATAGTAAGAAGAGTCGGTCTTCCTGTACTTAAGTCGGCATTGTGCCTTTTCTACTTAATTCCGATGCAATTTCTGTGCTACATCGTCAATAAGAAGGTCCAAGGGATACAGTGAACCTGGAGTGAAGCATCGGAATCCATAACTAGTGTCAATGGAATGGGTCATAACATAGACAGCAAGAAGAGTCAGTCTTCTTGTACTTAAGTCGACATTGTGCCTTTTCTATTTCATTCCGATGCAATTTCTGTGTTTCATCGTCAATAAGAATGTCCAAGGTATACAGTAAACCTGAAGTAAAGCGTCGGAATCTATAACTAGTGTCACAGCAATGGTTCAAACTATAATCACTAAGAGGAGTCAGTCTTCTTGTACTTAAGTCGCCATTTTGCCTTTTCTACGTAATTCCGATGCAATTTCTGTGTTTCATCGTCAATAAGAAGGTCCAAGGGATACAGTAAACCTGGCGTGATTCATCGGAATCTATAACTAGTGTCACAGGAATGGTTCAAAGCATAGACAGTAAGAAGAGTCAGTCTTCTTGTACTTAAGTCGGCATTGTGCCTTTTCTATTTAATTCCGATGCAATTTCTGTGTTTCATTCGCAATAAGAAGGTCCAAGGGAAGCAGTAAACTGGAAGTGAAGCATCGGAATCTATAACTAGTGTCACAGGAATGGTTCAAAACATAGTAAGAAGAGTCGGTCTTCCTGTACTTAAGTCGGCATTGTGCATTTTCTACTTAATTCCGATGCAATTTCTGTGTTTCATCGTCAATAAGAAGGTCCAAGGGATACAGTAAACCTGGAGTGAAGCATCGGAATCTATAACTAGTGTCACAGGAATGGTTCAAAACATAGACAGTAAGAAGAGTCAGTCTTTTTGTACTTAAGTCGGCATTGTGCCTTTTCTATTAAATTCCGATGCAATTTCTGTGTTTCATCGTCAATAAGGTCAGAGGGATACAGTAAACCTGAAGTGAAGCATCGGAATCTATAACTAGTGTCACAGGAATGGTTCAAAACATAGTCAGGAAGAAGAGTCCGTCTTCTTGTACTTAAGTCGGCATTGTGCCTTTTCTATTTAATGCCGATGCAATTTCTGTGTTTCATCGTCTATAAGAAGGTCCAAGGGATACAGTAGACCTGGAGTGAAGCAACGGATCTATAACTAGTGTCAATGGAATGGTTAAATTCATAGACAGTAAGAAGAGTCAGTCTTCTTGTACTTAAGTCGGCATTGTGCCTTTTATATTTAATTCCGATGCAATTTCTGAGTTTCATCGTCAATAAGAAGGTCAGAGGTATACAGTAACCCTGAAGTGAAGCATCGGAATCCTCAACTAGTGTCACAGGAATGGTTCAAAACATAGACAGTAGGAAGTATCAGCCTTCTTGTACTTATGTCGGCATTGTGCCTTTTGTATTTAATTCCGATGCATTCTCTGTGTTTCAGCGTCAATAAGAAGGTCCAAGGTATTCAGTAAACCTGAAGTAAAGCATCGGAATCTATAACTAGTGTCACAGGAATTCTTCAAACATAGTCAGTAAGAAGAGTCAGTCTTCTTGTACTTAAGTCGGCATTGTGCCTTTCGTATTTAATTCCGATGCAATTTCTGTGTTTCACCGTCAATAAGAAGGTCAGAGGGATACAGTAATCCTGAAGTGAAGCATCGGAATCTATAACCAGTGTCACAGGAATGGTTCAAACATTGACAGTAAGAAGAGTCAGTCTTCGGATACTTATGTCGGCATTGTCCCTTTTGTATTTAATTCCGATGCAATTTCCGTGTTTCATCGTTAATAAGAAGGTCAGAGGGATACAGTAAACCTGAAGTGAAGCATCGGAATCTATAACTAGTGTCACAGGAATGGTTCAAGGCGTAGTCAGTAAGAAGAGTCAGTCTTCGGGTACTTAAGTCGGCATTGTCCATTTTGTATTTAATTCCCATGCAATTTCTGTGTTTCATCGTCAATAAGAAGTTCCAAGGGATACAGTAAGCCTGAAGTGAAGCATCGGACTCTATAACTAGTGTCACAGAATTGGTTCAAAACATAGACAGTAGGAAGAGTCAGTCTTCTTGTACTTAAGTCGGCATTGTGGCTTTTGTATTTAATTACGATGCAATTTCTGTGTTTCATCGTCAATAAGAAGGTCAGAGGGATACAGTAAACCTGAAGTGAAGCATCGGAATCTATAACTAGAGTCACAGGAATGGTTCAAAACATAGTCAGTAAGAAGAGTCAGTCATCTTGTCCTTATGTTGGCATTGTGCCTTTTGTATTTAATTACGATGCAATTACTGTGTTTCATCGGCAATAAAGTCAGAGGGATACAGTAAACGAGAAGTGAAGCATCGGAATCTATAACTAGTGTCACAGGAATGGTTCAAAACATAGTAAGAAGAGTCGGTCATCCTGTACTTAAGTCGGCATTGTGCCTTTTCTACTTAATTCCGATGCAATTTCTGTGCTACATCGTCAATAAGAAGGTCCAAGGGATACAGTGAACCTGGAGTGAAGCATCGGAATCCATAACTAGTGTCAATGGAATGGGTCATAACATAGGCAGCAAGAAGAGTCAGTCTTCTTGTACTTAAGTCGACATTGTGCCTTTTCTATTTCATTCCGATGCAATTTCTGTGTTTCATCGTCAATAAGAATGTCCAAGGTATACAGTAAACCTGAAGTAAAGCGTCGGAATCTATAACTAGTATCACAGCAATGGTTCAAACTATAATCACTAAGAGGAGTCAGTCTTCTTGTACTTAAGTCGCCATTTTGCCTTTTCTACGTAATTCCGATGCAATTTCTGTGTTTCATCGTCAATAAGAAGGTCCAAGGGATACAGTAAACCTGGCGTGATGCATCGGAATCTATAACTAGTGTCACAGGAATGGTTCAAAGCGTAGACAGTAAGAAGAGTCAGTCTTCTTGTACTTAAGTCGGCATTGTGCCTTTTCTATTTAATTCCGATGCAATTTCTGTGTTTCATTCGCAATAAGAAGGTCCAAGGGAAACAGTAAACTGGAAGTGAAGCATCGCAATCTATAACTAGTGTCACAGGAATGGTTCAAAACATAGTCAGTAAGAGGAGACAGTCTTCTTGTCCTTAAATCGCCATTGTGCCTTTTGTATTTAATTGCGAAGCAATTTCTGTGTTTCATCGGCAATAAGGTCAGAGGGATACAGTAAACCTGAAGTGTAGCATCGGAATCTATAACTAGTGTCACAGGAATGGTTCAAAACATATACAGTAAGAAGAGTCAGTCTTCGTGTACTAAAGTTGGCAATTTGCCTTTTGTATTTAATTCCGATGCAATTTCTGTGTTTCATCGTCAATAAAAAGGTCCAAGGGATACTGTAAACATGAAGTGAAGCATCGGAATCTATAACTAGTGACACAGGAATGGTTCAAAACATAGACAGTAAGAAGAGTCAGTCTTCTTGTACTTAAGTCGGCATTGTGCATTTTCTATTTAATTCCGATGCGATTTCTGTGTTTCATCGTCAATAAGTAGATCAGAGGGATACAGTAAACCTGAAGTGAAGCATCGGAATCTATAACTAGTGTCACAGGAATGGATCAAAACATAGACAGTAAGAAGAGTCAGTCATCTTGTCCTTATGTTGGCATTGTGCCTTTTCTACTTAATTCCGATGCAATTTCTTTGCTACATCGTCAATAAGAAGGTCCAAGGGATACAGTGAACCTGGAGTGTAGCATCGGAATCCATAACTAGTGTCAATGGAATGGGTCATAACATAGACAGCAAGAAGAGTCAGTCTTCTTGTACTTATGTCGGCATTATACCTTTTGTATTTAATTCCGATGCAATTTCTGTGTTTCATCGTCAATAAGAAGGTCAGAGGGATACAGTAAACCTGAAGTGAAGCATCGGAATCCTCAACTAGTGTCACAGGAATGGTTCAAAACATAGACAGTAGGAAGAATCAGCCTTCTTGTACTTATGTCGGCATTGTGCCTTTTGTATTTAATTCCGATGCATTTTCTGTGTTTCATCGTCAATAAGAAGGTCCAAGGTATACAGTAAACCTGAAGTAAAGCATCGGAATCTATAACTAGTGTCACAGGAATTCTTCAAACATAGTCAGTAAGAAGAGTCAGTCTTCTTGTACTTAAGTCGGCATTGTGCCTTTTCTATTTAATTCCGATGCAATTTCTGTGTTTCATTCGCAATAAGAAGGTCCAAGGGAAACAGTAAACTGGAAGTGAAGCATCGGAATCTATAACTAGTGTCACAGGAATGGTTCAAAACATAGTAAGAAGAGTCGGTCTTCCTGTACTTAAGTCGGCATTGTGCCTTTTCTACTTAATTCCGATGCAATTTCTGTGTTTCATCGTCAATAAGAAGGTCCAAGGGATACAGTAAACCTGGAGTGAAGCATCGGAATCTATAACTAGTGTCACAGGAATGGTTCAAAACAGAGACAGTAAGAAGAGTCAGTCTTTTTGTACTTAAGTCGGCATTGTGCCTTTTCTATTAAATTCCGATGCAATTTCTGTGTTTCATCGTCAATAAGGTCAGAGGGATACAGTAAACCTGAAGTGAAGCATCGGAATCTATAACTAGTGTCACAGGAATGGTTCAAAACATAGTCAGGAAGAAGAGTCCGTCTTCTTGTACTTAAGTCGGCATTGTGCCTTTTCTATTTAATGCCGATGCAATTTCTGTGTTTCATCGTCTATAAGAAGGTCCAAGGGATACAGTAGACCTGGAGTGAAGCAACGGATCTATAACTAGTGTCAATGGAATGGTTAAATTCATAGACAGTAAGAAGAGTCAGTCTTCTTGTACTTAAGTCGGCATTGTGCCTTTTATATTTAATTCCGATGCAATTTCTGAGTTTCATCGTCAATAAGAAGGTCTGAGGTATACAGTAACCCTGAAGTGAAGCATCGGAATCCTCAACTAGTGTCACAGGAATGGTTCAAAACATAGACAAAAGGAAGTATCAGCCTTCTTGTACTTATGTCGGCATTGTGCCTTTTGTATTTAATTCCGATGCATTTTCTGTGTTTCATCGTCAATAAGAAGGTCCAAGGTATTCAGTAAACCTGAAGTAAAGCATCGGAATCTATAACTAGTGTCACAGGAATTCTTCAAACATAGTCAGTAAGAAGAGTCAGTCTTCTTGTACTTAAGTCGGCATTGTGCCTTTCGTATTTAATTCCGATGCAATTTCTGTGTTTCACCGTCAATAAGAAGGTCAGAGGGATACAGTAATCCTGAAGTGAAGCATCGGAATCTATAACCAGTGTCACAGGAATGGTTCAAACATTGACAGTAAGAAGAGTCAGTCTTCGGATACTTATGTCGGCATTGTCCCTTTTGTATTTAATTCCGATGCAATTTCCGTGTTTCATCGTTAATAAGAAGGTCAGAGGGATACAGTAAACCTGAAGTGAAGCATCGGAATCTATAACTAGTGTCACAGGAATGGTTCAAGGCGTAGTCAGTAAGAAGAGTCAGTCTTCGGGTACTTAAGTCGGCATTGTCCATTTTGTATTTAATTCCCATGCAATTTCTGTGTTTCATCGTCAATAAGAAGTTCCAAGGGATACAGTAAGCCTGAAGTGAAGCATCGGACTCTATAACTAGTGTCACAGAATTGGTTCAAAACATAGACAGTAGGAAGAGTCAGTCTTCTTGTACTTAAGTCGGCATTGTGGCTTTTGTATTTAATTACGATGCAATTTCTGTGTTTCATCGTCAATAAGAAGGTCAGAGGGATACAGTAAACCTGAAGTGAAGCATCGGAATCTATAACTAGAGTCACAGGAATGGTTCAAAACATAGTCAGTAAGAAGAGTCAGTCATCTTGTCCTTATGTTGGCATTGTGCCTTTTGTATTTAATTACGATGCAATTACTGTGTTTCATCGGCAATAAAGTCAGAGGGATACAGTAAACGAGAAGTGAAGCATCGGAATCTATAACTAGTGTCACAGGAATGGTTCAAAACATAGTAAGAAGAGTCGGTCATCCTGTACTTAAGTCGGCATTGTGCCTTTTCTACTTAATTCCGATGCAATTTCTGTGCTACATCGTCAATAAGAAGGTCCAAGGGATACAGTGAACCTGGAGTGAAGCATCGGAATCCATAACTAGTGTCAATGGAATGGGTCATAACATAGACAGCAAGAAGAGTCAGTCTTCTTGTACTTAAGTCGACATTGTGCCTTTTCTATTTCATTCCGATGCAATTTCTGTGTTTCATCGTCAATAAGAATGTCCAAGGTATACAGTAAACCTGAAGTAAAGCGTCGGAATCTATAACTAGTATCACAGCAATGGTTCAAACTATAATCACTAAGAGGAGTCAGTCTTCTTGTACTTATGTCGCCATTTTGCCTTTTCTACGTAATTCCGATGCAATTTCTGTGTTTCATCGTCAATAAGAAGGTCCAAGGGATACAGTAAACCTGGCGTGATGCATCGGAATCTATAACTAGTGTCACAGGAATGGTTCAAAGCGTAGACAGTAAGAAGAGTCAGTCTTCTTGTACTTAAGTCGGCATTGTGCCTTTTCTATTTAATTCCGATGCAATTTCTGTGTTTCATTCGCAATAAGAAGGTCCAAGGGAAACAGTAAACTGGAAGTGAAGCATCGCAATCTATAACTAGTGTCACAGGAATGGTTCAAAACATAGTCAGTAAGAGGAGACAGTCTTCTTGTCCTTAAATCGCCATTGTGCCTTTTGTATTTAATTGCGAAGCAATTTCTGTGTTTCATCGGCAATAAGGTCAGAGGGATACAGTAAACCTGAAGTGTAGCATCGGAATCTATAACTAGTGTCACAGGAATGGTTCAAAACATATACAGTAAGAAGAGTCAGTCATCTTGTCCTTATGTTGGCATTGTGGCTTTTGTATTTAATTCCGATGCGATTTCTGTGTTTCATCGTCAATAAAAAGGTCCAAGGGATACTGTAAACATGAAGTGAAGCATCGGAATCTATAACTAGTGACACAGGAATGGTTCAAAACATAGACAGTAAGAAGAGTCAGTCTTCTTGTACTTAAGTCGGCATTGTGCATTTTCTATTTAATTCCGATGCGATTTCTGTGTTTCATCGTCAATAAGTAGATCAGAGGGATACAGTAAACCTGAAGTGAAGCATCGGAATCTATAACTAGTGTCACAGGAATGGATCAAAACATAGACAGTAAGAAGAGTCAGTCATCTTGTCCTTATGTTGGCATTGTGCCTTTTCTACTTAATTCCGATGCAATTTCTTTGCTACATCGTCAATAAGAAGGTCCAAGGGATACAGTGAACCTGGAGTGTAGCATCGGAATCCATAACTAGTGTCAATGGAATGGGTCATAACATAGACAGCAAGAAGAGTCAGTCTTCTTGTACTTAAGTCGGCATTATACCTTTTGTATTTAATTCCGATGCAATTTCTGTGTTTCATCGTCAATAAGAAGGTCAGAGGGATACAGTAAACCTGAAGTGAAGCATCGGAATCCTCAACTAGTGTCACAGGAATGGTTCAAAACATAGACAGTAGGAAGAATCAGCCTTCTTGTACTTATGTCGGCATTGTGCCTTTTGTATTTAATTCCGATGCATTTTCTGTGTTTCATCGTCAATAAGAAGGTCCAAGGTATACAGTAAACCTGAAGTAAAGCATCGGAATCTATAACTAGTGTCACAGGAATTCTTCAAACATAGTCAGTAAGAAGAGTCAGTCTTCTTGTACTTAAGTCGGCATTGTGCCTTTCGTATTCAATTCCGATGCAATTTCTGTGTTTCACCGTCAATAAGAAGGTCAGAGGGATACAGTAATACTGAAGTGAAGCATCGGAATCTATAACCAGTGTCACAGGAATGTTTCAAACATTGACAGTAAGAAGAGTCAGTCTTCGGATACTTATGTCGGCATTGTCCCTTTTGTATTTAATTCCTATGTAATTTCCGTGTTTCATCGTTAATAAGAAGGTCAGAGGGATACAGTAAACCTGAAGTGAAGCATCGGAATCTATAACTAGTGTCACAGGAATGGTTCAAGGCGTAGTCAGTAAGAAGAGTCAGTATTCGGGTACTTAAGTCGGCATTGTCCCTTTTGTATTTAATTCCCATGTAATTTCTGTGTTTCATCGTCAATAAGAAGTTCCAAGGGATACAGTAAGCCTGAAGTGAAGCATCGGACTCCATAACTAGTGTCACAGAATTGGTTCAAAACATAGACAGTAGGAAGAGACAGTCTTCTTGTACCTAAGTCGGCATTGTGCCTTTTCTATTTAATTCCGATGCAATTTCTGTGTTTCATCGTCAATAAGAAGGTCCAAGGGAAACAGTAACCCTGAAGTGAAGCATCGAAATCTATAACTAGTGTCACAGGAATGGTCCAAATCATAGACAGTAAGAAGAGTCTGTCTTCTTGTACTTAAGTCGGCATTGTGGCTTTTGTATTTAATTACGATGCAATTTCTGTGTTTCATCGTCAATACGAAGGTCAGAGGGATACAGTAAACCTGAAGTGAAGCATCGGAATCTATAACTAGAGTCACAGGAATAGTTCAAAACATAGTCAGTAAGAAGAGTCAGTCTTCTTGTCCTTATGTTGGCATTGAGCCTTTTGTATTTAATTACGATGCAATTACTGTGTTTCATCGGCAATAAAGTCAGAGGGATACAGTAAACGACAAGTGAAGCATCGGAATCTATAACTAGTGTCACAGGAATGGTTCAAAACATAGACAGTAGGAACAGTCAGTCTTCTTGTACTTAAGTCGGCATTGTGCCTTTTGTATTTAATTCCGATGCCATTTCTGTGTTTCATTGTCAATAAGAAGGTCAGAGGGATACAGTAAAACTGAAGTGAAGCTTCGGAATCAAAAACTGGTGTCACAGGAAGGGTTCAAAACATAGACAGTGGGAAGAGTCAGTCTTCTAGTACTTAAGTCGGCATTGTGCCTTTTGTATTTAATTCCGATGCTATTTCTGTGTTTCATCGTCAATAAGAAGGTCCAAGGTATACAGTAAACCTGAAGTGAAGCATCGGAATCTATAACTAGTGTCACAGGAGTGGTTCAAAACATAGTCAGTAAGAAGAGTCAGTCTTCTTGGACTTAAGTCGGCATTGTGCCTTTTCTATTTAATTCCGATGCAATTTCTGTGTTTCATCGTCAATAAGAAGGTCCAAGGGATACAGTAAACCTGGAGTGAAACATCGGAATCTGTAACTAGTGTCACAGGAATGGTTCAAAACATAGACAGTAAGAAGAGTCAGTCTTCTTGTACTTAAGTCGACATCGTGCCTTTTCTATTTCATTCCGATGCAATTTCTGTGTTTCATCGTCAATAAGAATGTCCAAGGTATACTGTAAGCCTGAAGTAAAGCGTCGGAATCTATAACTAGTGTCACAGCAATGGTTCAAACTATAATCACTAAGAGGAGTCAGTCTTCTCGTACTTAAGACGCCATTTTGCCTTTTCTACTTAATTCCGATGCAATTTCTGTGTTTCATCGTCAATAAGAAGGTCCAAGGGATACAGTAAACCTGGCGTGATGCATCGGAATCTGTAACTAGTGTCACAGGAATGGTTAAAAGCGTAGACAGTAAGAAGAGTCAGTCTTCTTGTACTTAAGTCGGCATTGTGCCTTTTCTATTTAATTCCGATGCAATTTCTGTGTTTCATTCGCAATAAGAAGGTCCAAGGGAAACAGTAAACTGGAAGTGAAGCATCGCAATCTATAACTAGTGTCACAGGAATGGTTCAAAACATAGTCAGTAAGAGGAGACAGTCTTCTTGTCCTTAAATCGCCATTGTGCCTTTTGTATTTAATTGCGAAGCAATTTCTGTGTTTCATCGGCAATAAGGTCAGAGGGATACAGTAAACCTGAAGTGTAGCATCGGAATCTATAACTAGTGTCACAGGAATGGTTCAAAACATATACAGTAAGAAGAGTCAGTCTTCGTGTACTAAAGTTGGCAATTTGCCTTTTGTATTTAATTCCGATGCAATTTCTGTGTTTCATCGTCAATAAAAAGGTCCAAGGGATACTGTAAACATGAAGTGAAGCATCGGAATCTATAACTAGTGTCACAGGAATGGATCAAAACATAGACAGTAAGAAGAGTCAGTCATCTTGTCCTTATGTTGGCATTGTGCCTTTTCTACTTAATTCCGATGCAATTTCTTTGCTACATCGTCAATAAGAAGGTCCAAGGGATACAGTGAACCTGGAGTGTAGCATCGGAATCCATAACTAGTGTCAATGGAATGGGTCATAACATAGACAGCAAGAAGAGTCAGTCTTCTTGTACTTAAGTCGGCATTATACCTTTTGTATTTAATTCCGATGCAATTTCTGTGTTTCATCGTCAATAAGAAGGTCAGAGGGATACAGTAAACCTGAAGTGAAGCATCGGAATCCTCAACTAGTGTCACAGGAATGGTTCAAAACATAGACAGTAGGAAGAATCAGCCTTCTTGTACTTATGTCGGCATTGTGCCTTTTGTATTTAATTCCGATGCATTTTCTGTGTTTCATCGTCAATAAGAAGGTCCAAGGTATACAGTAAACCTGAAGTAAAGCATCGGAATCTATAACTAGTGTCACAGGAATTCTTCAAACATAGTCAGTAAGAAGAGTCAGTCTTCTTGTACTTAAGTCGGCATTGTGCCTTTTCTATTTAATTCCGATGCAATTTCTGTGTTTCATTCGCAATAAGAAGGTCCAAGGGAAACAGTAAACTGGAAGTGAAGCATCGGAATCTATAACTAGTGTCACAGGAATGGTTCAAAACATAGTAAGAAGAGTCGGTCTTCCTGTACTTAAGTCGGCATTGTGCCTTTTCTACTTAATTCCGATGCAATTTCTGTGTTTCATCGTCAATAAGAAGGTCCAAGGGATACAGTAAACCTGGAGTGAAGCATCGGAATCTATAACTAGTGTCACAGGAATGGTTGAAAACATAGACAGTAAGAAGAGTCAGTCTTTTTGTACTTAAGTCGGCATTGTGCCTTTTCTATTAAATTCCGATGCAATTTCTGTGTTTCATCGTCAATAAGGTCAGAGGGATACAGTAAACCTGAAGTGAAGCATCGGAATCAATAACTAGTGTCACAGGAATGGTTCAAAACATAGTCAGGAAGAAGAGTCCGTCTTCTTGTACTTAAGTCGGCATTGTGCCTTTTCTATTTAATGCCGATGCAATTTCTGTGTTTCATCGTCTATAAGAAGGTCCAAGGGATACAGTAGACCTGGAGTGAAGCAACGGATCTATAACTAGTGTCAATGGAATGGTTAAATTCATAGACAGTAAGAAGAGTCAGTCTTCTTGTACTTAAGTCGGCATTGTGCCTTTTATATTTAATTCCGATGCAATTTCTGAGTTTCATCGTCAATAAGAAGGTCAGAGGTATACAGTAACCCTGAAGTGAAGCATCGGAATCCTCAACTAGTGTCACAGGAATGGTTCAAAACATAGACAGTAGGAAGTATCAGCCTTCTTGTACTTATGTCGGCATTGTGCCTTTTGTATTTAATTCCGATGCATTTTCTGTGTTTCATCGTCAATAAGAAGGTCCAAGGTATTCAGTAAACCTGAAGTAAAGCATCGGAATCTATAACTAGTGTCACAGGAATTCTTCAAACATAGTCAGTAAGAAGAGTCAGTCTTCTTGTACTTAAGTCGGCATTGTGCCTTTCGTATTTAATTCCGATGCAATTTCTGTGTTTCACCGTCAATAAGAAGGTCAGAGGGATACAGTAATCCTGAAGTGAAGCATCGGAATCTATAACCAGTGTCACAGGAATGGTTCAAACATTGACAGTAAGAAGAGTCAGTCTTCGGATACTTATGTCGGCATTGTCCCTTTTGTATTTAATTCCGATGCAATTTCCGTGTTTCATCGTTAATAAGAAGGTCAGAGGGATACAGTAAACCTGAAGTGAAGCATCGGAATCTATAACTAGTGTCACAGGAATGGTTCAAGGCGTAGTCAGTAAGAAGAGTCAGTCTTCGGGTACTTAAGTCGGCATTGTCCATTTTGTATTTAATTCCCATGCAATTTCTGTGTTTCATCGTCAATAAGAAGTTCCAAGGGATACAGTAAGCCTGAAGTGAAGCATCGGACTCTATAACTAGTGTCACAGAATTGGTTCAAAACATAGACAGTATGAAGAGTCAGTCTTCTTGTACTTAAGTCGGCATTGTGGCTTTTGTATTTAATTACGATGCAATTTCTGTGTTTCATCGTCAATAAGAAGGTCAGAGGGATACAGTAAACCTGAAGTGAAGCATCGGAATCTATAACTAGAGTCACAGGAATGGTTCAAAACATAGTCAGTAAGAAGAGTCAGTCATCTTGTCCTTATGTTGGCATTGTGCCTTTTGTATTTAATTACGATGCAATTACTGTGTTTCATCGGCAATAAAGTCAGAGGGATACAGTAAACGAGAAGTGAAGCATCGGAATCTATAACTAGTGTCACAGGAATGGTTCAAAACATAGTAAGAAGAGTCGGTCATCCTGTACTTAAGTCGGCATTGTGCCTTTTCTACTTAATTCCGATGCAATTTCTGTGCTACATCGTCAATAAGAAGGTCCAAGGGATACAGTGAACCTGGAGTGAAGCATCGGAATCCATAACTAGTGTCAATGGAATGGGTCATAACATAGACAGCAAGAAGAGTCAGTCTTCTTGTACTTAAGTCGACATTGTGCCTTTTCTATTTCATTCCGATGCAATTTCTGTGTTTCATCGTCAATAAGAATGTCCAAGGTATACAGTAAACCTGAAGTAAAGCGTCGGAATCTATAACTAGTATCACAGCAATGGTTCAAACTATAATCACTAAGAGGAGTCAGTCTTCTTGTACTTAAGTCGCCATTTTGCCTTTTCTACGTAATTCCGATGCAATTTCTGTGTTTCATCGTCAATAAGAAGGTCCAAGGGATACAGTAAACCTGTCGTGATGCATCGGAATCTATAACTAGTGTCACAGGAATGGTTCAAAGCGTAGACAGTAAGAAGAGTCAGTCTTCTTGTACTTAAGTCGGCATTGTGCCTTTTCTATTTAATTCCGATGCAATTTCTGTGTTTCATTCGCAATAAGAAGGTCCAAGGGAAACAGTAAACTGGAAGTGAAGCATCGCAATCTATAACTAGTGTCACAGGAATGGTTCAAAACATAGTCAGTAAGAGGAGACAGTCTTCTTGTCCTTAAATCGCCATTGTGCCTTTTGTATTTAATTGCGAAGCAATTTCTGTGTTTCATCGGCAATAAGGTCAGAGGGATACAGTAAACCTGAAGTGTAGCATCGGAATCTATAACTAGTGTCACAGGAATGGTTCAAAACATATACAGTAAGAAGAGTCAGTCTTCGTGTACTAAAGTTGGCAATTTGCCTTTTGTATTTAATTCCGATGCAATTTCTGTGTTTCATCGTCAATAAAAAGGTCCAAGGGATACTGTAAACATGAAGTGAAGCATCGGAATCTATAACTAGTGACACAGGAATGGTTCAAAACATAGACAGTAAGAAGAGTCAGTCTTCTTGTACTTAAGTCGGCATTGTGCATTTTCTATTTAATTCCGATGCGATTTCTGTGTTTCATCGTCAATAAGTAGATCAGAGGCATACAGTAAACCTGAAGTGAAGCATCGGAATCTATAACTAGTGTCACAGGAATGGATCAAAACATAGACAGTTAGAAGAGTCAGTCATCTTGTCCTTATGTTGGCATTGTGCCTTTTCTACTTAATTCCGATGCAATTTCTTTGCTACATCGTCAATAAGAAGGTCCAAGGGATACAGTGAACCTGGAGTGTAGCATCGGAATCCATAACTAGTGTCAATGGAATGGGTCATAACATAGACAGCAAGAAGAGTCAGTCTTCTTGTACTTAAGTCGGCATTATACCTTTTGTATTTAATTCCGATGCAATTTCTGTGTTTCATCGTCAATAAGAAGGTCAGAGGGATACAGTAAACCTGAAGTGAAGCATCGGAATCCTCAACTAGTGTCACAGGAATGGTTCAAAACATAGACAGTAGGAAGAATCAGCCTTCTTGTACTTATGTCGGCATTGTGCCTTTTGTATTTAATTCCGATGCATTTTCTGTGTTTCATCGTCAATAAGAAGGTCCAAGGTATACAGTAAACCTGAAGTAAAGCATCGGAATCTATAACTAGTGTCACAGGAATTCTTCAAACATAGTCAGTAAGAAGAGTCAGTCTTCTTGTACTTAAGTCGGCATTGTGCCTTTCGTATTCAATTCCGATGCAATTTCTGTGTTTCACCGTCAATAAGAAGGTCAGAGGGATACAGTAATACTGAAGTGAAGCATCGGAATCTATAACCAGTGTCACAGGAATGTTTCAAACATTGACAGTAAGAAGAGTCAGTCTTCGGATACTTATGTCGGCATTGTCCCTTTTGTATTTAATTCCTATGTAATTTCCGTGTTTCATCGTTAATAAGAAGGTCAGAGGGATACAGTAAACCTGAAGTGAAGCATCGGAATCTATAACTAGTGTCACAGGAATGGTTCAAGGCGTAGTCAGTAAGAAGAGTCAGTATTCGGGTACTTAAGTCGGCATTGTCCCTTTTGTATTTAATTCCCATGTAATTTCTGTGTTTCATCGTCAATAAGAAGTTCCAAGGGATACAGTAAGCCTGAAGTGAAGCATCGGACTCCATAACTAGTGTCACAGAATTGGTTCAAAACATAGACAGTAGGAAGAGTCAGTCTTCTTGTACCTAAGTCGGCATTGTGCCTTTTCTATTTAATTCCGATGCAATTTCTGTGTTTCATCGTCAATAAGAAGGTCCAAGGGAAACAGTAACCCTGAAGTGAAGCATCGAAATCTATAACTAGTGTCACAGGAATGGTCCAAATCATAGACAGTAAGAAGAGTCTGTCTTCTTGTACTTAAGTCGGCATTGTGGCTTTTGTATTTAATTACGATGCAATTTCTGTGTTTCATCGTCAATACGAAGGTCAGAGGGATACAGTAAACCTGAAGTGAAGCATCGGAATCTATAACTAGAGTCACAGGAATAGTTCAAAACATAGTCAGTAAGAAGAGTCAGTCTTCTTGTCCTTATGTTGGCATTGAGCCTTTTGTATTTAATTACGATGCAATTACTGTGTTTCATCGGCAATAAAGTCAGAGGGATACAGTAAACGACAAGTGAAGCATCGGAATCTATAACTAGTGTCACAGGAATGGTTCAAAACATAGACAGTAGGAACAGTCAGTCTTCTTGTACTTAAGTCGGCATTGTGCCTTTTGTATTTAATTCCGATGCCATTTCTGTGTTTCATTGTCAATAAGAAGGTCAGAGGGATACAGTAAAACTGAAGTGAAGCTTCGGAATCAAAAACTGGTGTCACAGGAAGGGTTCAAAACATAGACAGTGGGAAGAGTCAGTCTTCTAGTACTTAAGTCGGCATTGTGCCTTTTGTATTTAATTCCGATGCTATTTCTGTGTTTCATCGTCAATAAGAAGGTCCAAGGTATACAGTAAACCTGAAGTGAAGCATCGGAATCTATAACTAGTGTCACAGGAGTGGTTCAAAACATAGTCAGTAAGAAGAGTCAGTCTTCTTGGACTTAAGTCGGCATTGTGCCTTTTCTATTTAATTCCGATGCAATTTCTGTGTTTCATCGTCAATAAGAAGGTCCAAGGGATACAGTAAACCTGGAGTGAAACATCGGAATCTGTAACTAGTGTCACAGGAATGGTTCAAAACATAGACAGTAAGAAGAGTCAGTCTTCTTGTACTTAAGTCGACATCGTGCCTTTTCTATTTCATTCCGATGCAATTTCTGTGTTTCATCGTCAATAAGAATGTCCAAGGTATACTGTAAGCCTGAAGTAAAGCGTCGGAATCTATAACTAGTGTCACAGCAATGGTTCAAACTATAATCACTAAGAGGAGTCAGTCTTCTCGTACTTAAGACGCCATTTTGCCTTTTCTACTTAATTCCGATGCAATTTCTGTGTTTCATCGTCAATAAGAAGGTCCAAGGGATACAGTAAACCTGGCGTGATGCATCGGAATCTGTAACTAGTGTCACAGGAATGGTTCAAAGCGTAGACAGTAAGAAGAGTCAGTCTTCTTGTACTTAAGTCGGCATTGTGCCTTTTCTATTTAATTCCGATGCAATTTCTGTGTTTCATTCGCAATAAGAAGGTCCAAGGGAAACAGTAAACTGGAAGTGAAGCATCGCAATCTATAACTAGTGTCACAGGAATGGTTCAAAACATAGTCAGTAAGAGGAGACAGTCTTCTTGTCCTTAAATCGCCATTGTGCCTTTTGTATTTAATTGCGAAGCAATTTCTGTGTTTCATCGGCAATAAGGTCAGAGGGATACAGTAAACCTGAAGTGTAGCATCGGAATCTATAACTAGTGTCACAGGAATGGTTCAAAACATATACAGTAAGAAGAGTCAGTCTTCGTGTACTAAAGTTGGCAATTTGCCTTTTGTATTTAATTCCGATGCAATTTCTGTGTTTCATCGTCAATAAAAAGGTCCAAGGGATACTGTAAACATGAAGTGAAGCATCGGAATCCATAACTAGTGTCACAGGAATGGATCAAAACATAGACAGTAAGAAGAGTCAGTCATCTTGTCCTTATGTTGGCATTGTGCCTTTTCTACTTAATTCCGATGCAATTTCTTTGCTACATCGTCAATAAGAAGGTCCAAGGGATACAGTGAACCTGGAGTGTAGCATCGGAATCCATAACTAGTGTCAATGGAATGGGTCATAACATAGACAGCAAGAAGAGCCAGTCTTCTTGTACTTAAGTCGGCATTATACCTTTTGTATTTAATTCCGATGCAATTTCTGTGTTTCATCGTCAATAAGAAGGTCAGAGGGATACAGTAAACCTGAAGTGAAGCATCGGAATCCTCAACTAGTGTCACAGGAATGGTTCAAAACATAGACAGTAGGAAGAATCAGCCTTCTTGTACTTATGTCGGCATTGTGCCTTTTGTATTTAATTCCGATGCATTTTCTGTGTTTCATCGTCAATAAGAAGGTCCAAGGTATACAGTAAACCTGAAGTAAAGCATCGGAATCTATAACTAGTGTCACAGGAATTCTTCAAACATAGTCAGTAAGAAGAGTCAGTCTTCTTGTACTTAAGTCGGCATTGTGCCTTTTCTATTTAATTCCGATGCAATTTCTGTGTTTCATTCGCAATAAGAAGGTCCAAGGGAAACAGTAAACTGGAAGTGAAGCATCGGAATCTATAACTAGTGTCACAGGAATGGTTCAAAACATAGTAAGAAGAGTCGGTCTTCCTGTACTTAAGTCGGCATTGTGCCTTTTCTACTTAATTCCGATGCAATTTCTGTGTTTCATCGTCAATAAGAAGGTCCAAGGGATACAGTAAACCTGGAGTGAAGCATCGGAATCTATAACTAGTGTCACAGGAATGGTTCAAAACATAGTCAGGAAGAAGAGTCCGTCTTCTTGTACTTAAGTCGGCATTGTGCCTTTTCTATTTAATGCCGATGCAATTTCTGTGTTTCATCGTCTATAAGAAGGTCCAAGGGATACAGTAGACCTGGAGTGAAGCAACGGATCTATAACTAGTGTCAATGGAATGGTTAAATTCATAGACAGTAAGAAGAGTCAGTCTTCTTGTACTTAAGTCGGCATTGTGCCTTTTATATTTAATTCCGATGCAATTTCTGAGTTTCATCGTCAATAAGAAGGTCAGAGGTATACAGTAACCCTGAAGTGAAGCATCGGAATCCTCAACTAGTGTCACAGGAATGGTTCAAAACATAGACAGTAGGAAGTATCAGCCTTCTTGTACTTATGTCGGCATTGTGCCTTTTGTATTTAATTCCGATGCATTTTCTGTGTTTCATCGTCAATAAGAAGGTCCAAGGTATTCAGTAAACCTGAAGTAAAGCATCGGAATCTATAACTAGTGTCACAGGAATTCTTCAAACATAGTCAGTAAGAAGAGTCAGTCTTCTTGTACTTAAGTCGGCATTGTGCCTTTCGTATTTAATTCCGATGCAATTTCTGTGTTTCACCGTCAATAAGAAGGTCAGAGGGATACAGTAATCCTGAAGTGAAGCATCGGAATCTATAACCAGTGTCACAGGAATGGTTCAAACATTGACAGTAAGAAGAGTCAGTCTTCGGATACTTATGTCGGCATTGTCCCTTTTGTATTTAATTCCGATGCAATTTCCGTGTTTCATCGTTAATAAGAAGGTCAGAGGGATACAGTAAACCTGAAGTGAAGCATCGGAATCTATAACTAGTGTCACAGGAATGGTTTAAGGCGTAGTCAGTAAGAAGAGTCAGTCTTCGGGTACTTAAGTCGGCATTGTCCATTTTCTATTTAATTCCCATGCAATTTCTGTGTTTCATCGTCAATAAGAAGTTCCAAGGGATACAGTAAGCCTGAAGTGAAGCATCGGACTCTATAACTAGTGTCACAGAATTGGTTCAAAACATAGACAGTAGGAAGAGTCAGTCTTCTTGTACTTAAGTCGGCATTGTGGCTTTTGTATTTAATTACGATGCAATTTCTGTGTTTCATCGTCAATAAGAAGGTCAGAGGGATACAGTAAACCTGAAGTGAAGCATCGGAATCTATAACTAGAGTCACAGGAATGGTTCAAAACATAGTCAGTAAGAAGAGTCAGTCATCTTGTCCTTATGTTGGCATTGTGCCTTTTGTATTTAATTACGATGCAATTACTGTGTTTCATCGGCAATAAAGTCAGAGGGATACAGTAAACGAGAAGTGAAGCATCGGAATCTATAACTAGTGTCACAGGAATGGTTCAAAACATAGTAAGAAGAGTCGGTCATCCTGTACTTAAGTCGGCATTGTGCCTTTTCTACTTAATTCCGATGCAATTTCTGTGCTACATCGTCAATAAGAAGGTCCAAGGGATACAGTGAACCTGGAGTGAAGCATCGGAATCCATAACTAGTGTCAATGGAATGGGTCATAACATAGACAGCAAGAAGAGTCAGTCTTCTTGTACTTAAGTCGACATTGTGCCTTTTCTATTTCATTCCGATGCAATTTCTGTGTTTCATCGTCAATAAGAATGTCCAAGGTATACAGTAAACCTGAAGTAAAGCGTCGGAATCTATAACTAGTATCACAGCAATGGTTCAAACTATAATCACTAAGAGGAGTCAGTCTTCTTGTACTTAAGTCGCCATTTTGCCTTTTCTACGTAATTCCGATGCAATTTCTGTGTTTCATCGTCAATAAGAAGGTCCAAGGGATACAGTAAACCTGTCGTGATGCATCGGAATCTATAACTAGTGTCACAGGAATGGTTCAAAGCGTAGACAGTAAGAAGAGTCAGTCTTCTTGTACTTAAGTCGGCATTGTGCCTTTTCTATTTAATTCCGATGCAATTTCTGTGTTTCATTCGCAATAAGAAGGTCCAAGGGAAACAGTAAACTGGAAGTGAAGCATCGCAATCTATAACTAGTGTCACAGGAATGGTTCAAAACATAGTCAGTAAGAGGAGACAGTCTTCTTGTCCTTAAATCGCCATTGTGCCTTTTGTATTTAATTGCGAAGCAATTTCTGTGTTTCATCGGCAATAAGGTCAGAGGGATACAGTAAACCTGAAGTGTAGCATCGGAATCTATAACTAGTGTCACAGGAATGGTTCAAAACATATACAGTAAGAAGAGTCAGTCTTCGTGTACTAAAGTTGGCAATTTGCCTTTTGTATTTAATTCCGATGCAATTTCTGTGTTTCATCGTCAATAAAAAGGTCCAAGGGATACTGTAAACATGAAGTGAAGCATCGGAATCTATAACTAGTGACACAGGAATGGTTCAAAACATAGACAGTAAGAAGAGTCAGTCTTCTTGTACTTAAGTCGGCATTGTGCATTTTCTATTTAATTCCGATGCGATTTCTGTGTTTCATCGTCAATAAGTAGATCAGAGGGATACAGTAAACCTGAAGTGAAGCATCGGAATCTATAACTAGTGTCACAGGAATGGATCAAAACATAGACAGTAAGAAGAGTCAGTCATCTTGTCCTTATGTTGGCATTGTGCCTTTTCTACTTAATTCCGATGCAATTTCTTTGCTACATCGTCAATAAGAAGGTCCAAGGGATACAGTGAACCTGGAGTGTGGCATCGGAATCCATAACTAGTGTCAATGGAATGGGTCATAACATAGACAGCAAGAAGAGTCAGTCTTCTTGTACTTAAGTCGGCATTATACCTTTTGTATTTAATTCCGATGCAATTTCTGTGTTTCATCGTCAATAAGAAGGTCAGAGGGATACAGTAAACCTGAAGTGAAGCATCGGAATCCTCAACTAGTGTCACAGGAATGGTTCAAAACATAGACAGTAGGAAGAATCAGCCTTCTTGTACTTATGTCGGCATTGTGCCTTTTGTATTTAATTCCGATGCATTTTCTGTGTTTCATCGTCAATAAGAAGGTCCAAGGTATACAGTAAACCTGAAGTAAAGCATCGGAATCTATAACTAGTGTCACAGGAATTCTTCAAACATAGTCAGTAAGAAGAGTCAGTCTTCTTGTACTTAAGTCGGCATTGTGCCTTTCGTATTCAATTCCGATGCAATTTCTGTGTTTCACCGTCAATAAGAAGGTCAGAGGGATACAGTAATACTGAAGTGAAGCATCGGAATCTATAACCAGTGTCACAGGAATGTTTCAAACATTGACAGTAAGAAGAGTCAGTCTTCGGATACTTATGTCGGCATTGTCCCTTTTGTATTTAATTCCTATGTAATTTCCGTGTTTCATCGTTAATAAGAAGGTCAGAGGGATACAGTAAACCTGAAGTGAAGCATCGGAATCTATAACTAGTGTCACAGGAATGGTTCAAGGCGTAGTCAGTAAGAAGAGTCAGTATTCGGGTACTTAAGTCGGCATTGTCCCTTTTGTATTTAATTCCCATGTAATTTCTGTGTTTCATCGTCAATAAGAAGTTCCAAGGGATACAGTAAGCCTGAAGTGAAGCATCGGACTCCATAACTAGTGTCACAGAATTGGTTCAAAACATAGACAGTAGGAAGAGTCAGTCTTCTTGTACCTAAGTCGGCATTGTGCCTTTTCTATTTAATTCCGATGCAATTTCTGTGTTTCATCGTCAATAAGAAGGTCCAAGGGAAACAGTAACCCTGAAGTGAAGCATCGAAATCTATAACTAGTGTCACAGGAATGGTCCAAATCATAGACAGTAAGAAGAGTCTGTCTTCTTGTACTTAAGTCGGCATTGTGGCTTTTGTATTTAATTACGATGCAATTTCTGTGTTTCATCGTCAATACGAAGGTCAGAGGGATACAGTAAACCTGAAGTGAAGCATCGGAATCTATAACTAGAGTCACAGGAATAGTTCAAAACATAGTCAGTAAGAAGAGTCAGTCTTCTTGTCCTTATGTTGGCATTGAGCCTTTTGTATTTAATTACGATGCAATTACTGTGTTTCATCGGCAATAAAGTCAGAGGGATACAGTAAACGACAAGTGAAGCATCGGAATCTATAACTAGTGTCACAGGAATGGTTCAAAACATAGACAGTAGGAACAGTCAGTCTTCTTGTACTTAAGTCGGCATTGTGCCTTTTGTATTTAATTCCGATGCCATTTCTGTGTTTCATTGTCAATAAGAAGGTCAGAGGGATACAGTAAAACTGAAGTGAAGCTTCGGAATCAAAAACTGGTGTCACAGGAAGGGTTCAAAACATAGACAGTGGGAAGAGTCAGTCTTCTAGTACTTAAGTCGGCATTGTGCCTTTTGTATTTAATTCCGATGCTATTTCTGTGTTTCATCGTCAATAAGAAGGTCCAAGGTATACAGTAAACCTGAAGTGAAGCATCGGAATCTATAACTAGTGTCACAGGAGTGGTTCAAAACATAGTCAGTAAGAAGAGTCAGTCTTCTTGGACTTAAGTCGGCATTGTGCCTTTTCTATTTAATTCCGATGCAATTTCTGTGTTTCATCGTCAATAAGAAGGTCCAAGGGATACAGTAAACCTGGAGTGAAACATCGGAATCTGTAACTAGTGTCACAGGAATGGTTCAAAACATAGACAGTAAGAAGAGTCAGTCTTCTTGTACTTAAGTCGACATCGTGCCTTTTCTATTTCATTCCGATGCAATTTCTGTGTTTCATCGTCAATAAGAATGTCCAAGGTATACAGTAAGCCTGAAGTAAAGCGTCGGAATCTATAACTAGTGTCACAGCAATGGTTCAAACTATAATCACTAAGAGGAGTCAGTCTTCTCGTACTTAAGACGCCATTTTGCCTTTTCTACTTAATTCCGATGCAATTTCTGTGTTTCATCGTCAATAAGAAGGTCCAAGGGATACAGTAAACCTGGCGTGATGCATCGGAATCTGTAACTAGTGTCACAGGAATGGTTCAAAACATAGACAGTAAGAAGAGTCAGTCTTCTTGTACTTAAGTCGGCATTGTGCCTTTTCTATTTAATTCCGATGCAATTTCTGTGTTTCATCGTCAATAAGATGGTCAGAGGGATACAGTAAACCTGAAGTGAAGCATCGGAATCTTTAACTAGTGTCACAGGAATGGTTCAAAACATGGTCAGTAAGAAGAGTCAGTCTTCTTGTACTTAATTCGGCATTGTGCCTTTTGTATTTAATTCCGATGCAATTTCTGTGTTTCATCGCCAATAAGAAGGTCAGAGGTATACAGTAAACCTGAAGTGAAGCATCGGAATCTATAACTAGTGTCACAGGAATGGTTGAAACATAGACAGTAAGAAGAGTCTGTCTTCTTGTACTTAAGTCGGCATTGTGGCTTTTGTATTTAATTCCGATGCAATTTCTATGTTTCATCGTCAACAAGACGGTCCAAGTGATACAGTAAACCTGCAGTGGAGCATCGGAATCTACTACTAGTGTCACAGTAATGGTTCAAAACATTGACAGTAAGAAGAGTCAGTCTTCTTGTATTTAAGTCAGCATTGTGCCTTTTGTATTTAGTTTCGATGCAATTTCTGTGTTTCATCGTCAATAAGAAGGTCCAAGGAATACAGTAAACCTGAAGTGAAGCATCGGAATCTATAACTAGTGTCACTGGAATGGTTCAAAGTATAGACAGTAAGAAGAGTCAGTCTTCTTGTAGTTAAGTCGGCATTGTGCCTTATGTATTTAATTCCGATGCAATTCCTGTGATTCATCGTCAATAAGAAGGTCCAAGGGATACATTAAACCTGAAGTGAAGCATCGGACTCTATTACTAATGTCACAGAATTGGTTCAAAACATAGACAGTAAGAAGAGTCAGTCTTCTTGTACTTATGTCGGCATTGTGCCTTTTGTACTTAATTCCGATGAAATTTCTGTGTTTCATCGTCAATACGAAGGTCCAAGGAATTCAGTAAACCTGAAGTGAAGCATCGGAATCTATAACTAGTGTCACAGGAATGGTTCAATACATAGACAGTAAGAAGAGTCAGTCATCTAGTACTTTAGTCGGCATTGTGCCTTTTATACTTAATTCCGATGCAATTTCTGTGTTTCATCGTCAATAAGAATGTCCAAGGGATACAGTAAAAATGAAGTGAAGCATCGGAATCTTTAACTAGTGTCACAGGAATGGTTCAAATCATTGTCTGTTAGAAGATTCGGTCTTCATGTACTTAAGTCAACATTGTGCCTTTTGTATATAATTCCGTTGCAATTTCTGTGTTTCATCGTCTATAAGAAGGTCCAAGGGATACAGTAAACCTGAAGTGAAGCATCGGAATCTACAACTAGTGCCACAGGAATGGTTCAAATCATAGACAGTAAGATGAGTCAGTCTTCTTGTACTTAAGTCGGCATTGTGCCTTTTCTATTTAATTCCGATGCAATATCTGTGTTTCATCGTCAATAAGAAGGTGACAGGGATACAGTAAACCTGAAGTGAAGCATCGGAATCTACAACTAGTGCCACAGGAATGGTTCAAAACATAGACAGTAAGAAGAGTCAGTCTTCTTGTACTTAAGGCGGCATTGTGCCTTTTCTATTTAATTCCGATGCAATCTCTGTGTTTCATCGTCAATATGAAGGTCACAGGGATACAGTAAACCTGAAGTGAAGCATCGGAATCTATAACTAGTGTCACAGGAATGGTTCAAAACATAGTCAGTATGAACAGTCAGTCTTCTTGTCCTTAAGTCGCCATTGTGCCTTTTGTATTTAATTCCGATTCAATTTCGGTGTTTCATCGGCAAAAAGGTCAGAGGATTACAGTAAACCTGAAGTGAAGCATCGGAATCTATAAGTAGTGTCACTAGTGTCACAGGAATGGTTCAAAACATAGACAGTAGGGAGAGTCAGTCTTCTTGTACTTAAGTCGGCATTTTGCCTTTTGTATTTAATTGCGATGCAATTTCTGTGTTTCATTGTCAATAAGAAGGTCAGAGGGATACAAAAAACCTGAAGTGAAGCATCGGAATCTTTAACTAGTGTCACAGGAATGGTTCAAAACTAAGTCAGTAAGAAGAGTCAGTCTTCTTGCCCTTAAGTCGGCATTGTGTCTTTTGAATTTAATTCCGATGCAATTTCTGTGTTTCATCGTCAGTAAGAAGGTCCAAGGGATACAGTAAACCAGGAGTGAAGCATCGGAATCTATAACTAGTGTCAATGGAATGGTTCAATACATAGACAGTAAGAAGAGTCAGTCTTCTTGTACTTATGTTGACTTTGTGTCTTTTCTATTTAATTCCGATGCAATTTCTGTGTTTCATCGTCAATAAGAATGTCCAAGGTATACAGTAAACCTGAAGTAAAGCGTCGGAATCTATAACTAGTGTCACAGCAATGGTTCAAACTATAATCACTAAGAAGAGTCAGTCTTCTTGTACTGAAGTCGGCATTGTGCCTTTTCTATTTAATTCCGATGCAATCTCTGTGTTTCATCGTCAATAAGAAGGTGACAGGGATACAGTAAACCTGAAGTGAAGCATCGGAATCTACAACTAGTGCCACAGGAATGGTTCAAAACATAGACAGTAAGAAGAGTCAGTCTTCTTGTACTTAAGTCGGCATTGTGCCTTTTCTATTTAATTCCGATGCAATCTCTGTGTTTCATCGTCAATAAGAAGGTCACAGGGATACAGTAAACCTGAAGTGAAGCATCGGAATCTATAACTAGTGTCACAGGAATGGTTCAAAACATAGTCAGTATGAACAGTCAGTCTTCTTGTCCTTAAGTCGCCATTGTGCCTTTTGTATTTAACTCCGATGCAATTTCTGTGTTTCATCGGCAATAAGGTCAGAGGGATACAGTAAACCTGAAGTGAAGCATCGGAATCTATAAGTAGTGTCACTAGTGTCACAGGAATGGTTCAAAACATAGACAGTAGGGAGAGTCAGTCTTCTTGTACTTAAGTCGGCATTGTGCCTTTTGTATTTAATTCCCATGCAATTTCTGTGTTTCATTGTCAATAAGAAGGTCAGAGGGATACAGTAAACCTGAAGTGAAGCATCGGAATCCAAAACTAGTGTCACAGGAATGGTTCAAAACATAGACAGTAGGAAGGGTCAGTCTTCTAGTACTTAAGTCGGCATTGTGCCTTTTGTATTTAATTGCGATGCAATTTCTGTGTTTCATTGTCAATAAGAAGGTCCAAGGGATACAGTAAACCTGGAGTGAAGCATCGGAATCTATAACTAGTGTCACAGGAATGGTTCAAACATAGACTGTAAGAAGAGTCAGTCTTCTTGTACTTAAGTCGACATTGTGCCTTTTGTAATTAATTCCGATGCAATTTCTGTGTTTCATGGTCAATAAGAAGGACAGAGGGATACAAAAAACCTGAAGTGAAGCATCGGAATCTATAACTAGTGTCACAGGAATGGTTCAAAACTCAGTCAGTAAGAAGAGTCAGTCTTCTTGCCCTTAAGTCGGCATCGTGCCTTTTGTATTTAATTCCGATGCAATTTCTGTGTATCATCGTCAATAAGAAGGTCCAAGGGATACAGTTAACCTGAAGTGAAGCATCGGAATCTACAACTAGTGCCACAGGAATGGTTCAAATCATAGACAGTAAGAAGAGTCAGTCTTCTTGTCCTTAAGTCGGCATTGTGCCTTTTGTATTTAATTCCGATGCAATTTCTGTGTCTCATTGTCAATAAGAAGGTCAGAGGGATACAGTAAACCTGAAGTGAAACATCGGAATCTATAACCAGTGTCACAGGAATAGTTCAAAACATAGTCAGTAAGAAGAGTCAGTCTGCTTATACTTAAGTCGGCATTGTGCCCTTTCTATTTAATTCCGATGCCATTTCTGTGTTTCATCGTCAATAAGAAGGTCCAAGGGATACAGTAGACCTGGAGTGAAGCATCGTAATTTATAACTAGTGTCAATGGAATGGTTCAATTCATAGACAGTAAGAAGAGTCAGTCTTCTTGTACTTAAGTCGGCATTGTGCGTTTTTCTATTTCATTCCGATGCAATTTCTGAGTTTCATCGTCAATAAGAAGGTCAGAGGGATAAAGTAAACCGGAAGTGAAGCATCGGAATCTATAACTAGTGTCACAGGAATGGTTAAAAACATAGTCAGTAAGAAGTCAGTCTTCTTGTACTTAAGTCGGCATTGTGTCTTTTCAATTTAATTCCGATGCAATTTCTGTGTTTCATCGTCAATAAGAAGGTCCAAGGTATACAGTAAACCTGAAGTAAAGCGTCGGAATCTATAACTAGTGTCACAGCAATGGTTCAAACTATAATCACTAAGAAGAGTCAGTCTTCTTGTACTTTATTCGGCATTGTGCTTTTTCACTTTAATTCCGATGCAATTTCTGTGTTTCCTCGTCAATAAGAAGGTCCAAGGGATATAGTAAACCTGGAGTGAAGCATCGAAATCTATAAATAGTGTCACAGGAATGGTTCATAACATAGACAGTAAGAAGAGTCAGTCTTCTTGTACTTAAGTCGGCATTGTGCCTTTTATATTTAATTCCGATGCAATTTCTGTGTTTCATCGTCAATAAGAATGTCCAAGGGATACAGTAAAAATGAAGTGAAGCATCGGAATCTTTAACTAGTGTCACAGGAATGGTTCAAATCATTGTCAGTATGAAGATTCGTTCTTCATGTACTTAAGTCGGCATTGTGCCTTTTGTATATAATTCCGATGCAATTTCTGTGTTTCATCGTCTATAAGTAGGTCCAAGGGATACAGTAAACCTGAAGTGAAGCATCGGATTCTACAACTAGTGCCACAGGAATGGTTCAAATCATAGACTGTAAGATGAGTCAGTCTTCTTGTACTTAAGTCGGCATTGTGCCTTTTCTATTTAATTCCGATGCAATCTCTGTGTTTCATCGTCAATAAGAAGGTGACAGGGATACAGTAAACCTGAAGTGAAGCATCGGAATCTACAACTAGTGCCACAGGAATGGTTCAAATCCCAGACATTAAGAAGAGTCTGTCTTCTTGTACTTAAGTCGGCATTGTGCCCTTCCTATTTAATTCCGATGCAATCTCTGTGTTTCATCGTCAATAAGAAGGTGACAGGGATACAGTAAACCTGAAGTGAAGCATCGGAATCTACAACTAGTGTCACAGGAATGGTTCAAAACATAGACAGTAAGAAGAGTCAGTCTTCTTGTACTTAAGTCGGCATTGTGCCTTTTATATTTAATTCCGATGCAGTTTCTGTGTTTCATCGTCAATTAGAATGTCCAAGGGATACAGTAAAAATGAAGTGAAGCATCGGAATCTTTAACTAGTGTCACAGGAATGGTTCAAATCATTGTCAGTATGAAGATTCGGTCTTCATGTACTTAAGTCGGCATTGTGCCTTTTGTATATAATTCCGATGCAATTTCTGTGTTTCATCGTCTATAAGAAGGTCCAAGGGATACAGTTAACCTGAAGTGAAGCATCGGAATCTACAACTAGTGCCACAGGAATTGTTCAAATCATTGACAATAAGATGAGTCAGTCTTCTTGTACTTAAGTCGGCATTGTGCCTTTTATATTTAATTCAGATGCAATTTCTGTGTTTCATCGTCAATAAGAATCTCCAAGGGATACAGTAAAAATGAAGTGAAGCATCGGAATCTTTAACTAGTGTCACAGGAATGGTTCAAACCATTGTCAGTATGAAGATTCGGTCTTCATGTACTTAAGTCGGCATTATCCCTTTTGTATATAATTCCGATGCAATTTCTGTGTTTCATCGTCTATAAGAAGGTCCAAGGGATACAATAAACCTGAGGTGAAGTATCGGCATCTACAACTAGTGCCACAGGAATGGTTCAAATCATAGACAGTAAGATGAGTCAGTCTACTTGTACTTAAGTCGGCATTGTGCCTTTTCTATTTAATTCCGATGCAATCTCTGTGTTTCATCGTCAATAAGAAGGTGATAGGGATACACTAAACCTTATGTGAAGCATCGGAATCTACAACTAGTGCCACAGGAATGGTTCAAAACATAGACAGTAAGAAGAGTCAGTCTTCTTGTCCTTTAGTCGCCATTGTGCCTTTTGTATTTAATTCCGATGCAATTTCTGTGTTTCATCGGCAATAAGGTCAGAGGGATACAGTAAACCTGAAGTGAAGCATCGGAATCTATAACTAGTGTCACTAGTGTCACAGGAATGGTTCAAAACATAGACAGTAGGGAGAGTCAGTCTTCTTGTACTTAAGTCGGCATTGTGCCTTTTGTATTTAATTCCCATGCAATTTCTGTGTTTCATTGTCAATAAGATGGTCAGACGGATACAGTAAACCTGAAGTGAAGCATCGGAATCCAAAACTAGTGTCACAGGAATGGTTCAAAGCATAGACAGTAGGAAGAGTCAGTCTTCTAGTACTTAAGTCGGCATTGTGCTTTTGTATTTAATTGCGATGCAATTTCTGAGTTTCATCGTCAATAAGAACCTCCAAGGTATACAGTAAACCTGAAGTGTAGCATCGGAATCTATAACTAGTGTCACAGGAATGGTTCAAAAGATAGGCAGTAAGAAGAGTCAGGCTTCTTGTACTTAAGTCGGCATTGTGCCTTCCCTTTTTAATTCCGATGCAATTTCTGTGTTTCATCGTCAATAAGAAGGTCCAGGGGATGCAGTAAACCTGGAGTGTAGCATCGGGATCCATAACTAGTGTCACAGGAATGGTTCGATACATAGACAGTAAGAAGAGTCAGTCTTCGTGTACTAAAGTTGGCAATTTGCCTTTTGTATTTAATTCCGATGCAATTTCTGTGTTTCATCGTCAATAAAAAGGTCCAAGGGATACTGCAAACCTGAAGTGAAACATCGAAACCTATAACTAGTGTCACAGAAATGGTTCAAAATATAGTCAGTAAGAAGAGTCGGTCTTCTTGTACTTAAGTCGGCATTGTGCCTTTTCTACTTAATTCCGATGCAATTTCTGTGTATCATCGTCAATAACAAGGTCCAAGGGATACAGAGAACCTGGAGTGATGCATCGGAATCCATAACTAGTGTCAATGGAATGGGTCAAACATAGACAGTTAGAAGAGTCAGTCTTCTTGTACTTACGTCGGCATTATGCCTTTTGTATTTAATTCCGATGCAATTTCTTTGTTTCAACGTCAATAAGAAGGTCAGAGGGATACAGTAAACCTGAAGTGAAGCATCGGAAACTATTGCTAGTGTCACAGGAATGATTCAAAACAGAGTCAGTAATAAGAGTCAGTCTTCTTGTCCTTAAGTCGGCATTGTGCCTTTTGTATTTAATTCCGATGCGATTTCTGTGTTTCATCGTCAATAAGAAGGTCAGAGGGATACACTATAACTGAAGTGAAGCATCGGAATCCACAACTAGTGTCACAGGAGTGGTTCAAACATAGTCAGTCAAACATTGACAGTAAGAAGAGTCAGTCTTCGGGTACTTAAGTCGGCATTGTCCATTTTGTAATTAATTCCGATGCAATTTCTGTGTTTCATCGTCAATAAGAAGGTCAGAGGGATACAGTAAACCTGAAGTGAAGCATCGGAATCTATAACTAGTGTCACAGGAATGGTTCAAGACACAGTCAGTAAGAAGAGTCAGTCTTCGGGTACTTAAGTCGGCATGGTCCCTTTTGTATATAATTCCGATGCCATTTCTGTGTTTCATCGTCAATAAGAAGTTCCAAGGGATACAGTAAACCTGAAGTGAAGCATCGGTCTCTATAACTAGTGTCACAGAATTGGTTCAAACATAGACAGTAGGAAGAGCCAGTCTTCTTGTAATTAAGTCGGCATTGTGCCTTTTGCATTTAATTCCGATGCAATTTCTGTAATTCATCGTCAATAGGAAGGTCCAAGGGAAACAGTAAACCTGAAGTGAAGCATCGGAATCTATAACAAGTGTCACAGGAATGGTTCAAATCATAGACAGTAAGAAGAGTCAGTCTTCTTGTACTTAAGTCGGCATTGTGCCTTTTCTATTTAATTCCGATGCAATCTCTGTGTTTCATCATCATTATGAAGGTCACAGGGATACAGTAAACCTGAAGTGAAGCATCGGAATCTATAACTAGTGTCACAGCAATGGTTCAAACTATAATCACTAAGAAGAGTCAGTCTTCTTGTACTTTAGTCGGCATTGTGCCTTTTATACTTAATTCCGAAGCAATTTCTGTGTTTCATCGTCAATAAGAATGTCCAAGGGATACAGTAAAAATGAAGTGAAGCATCGGAATCTTTAACTAGTGTCACAGGAATGGTTCAAATCATTGTCAGTTAGAAGATTCGGTCTTCATGTGCTTAAGTCAACATTGTGCCTTTTGTATATAATTCCGTTGCAATTTCTGTGTTTCATCGTCTATAAGAAGGTCCAAGAGATACAGTAAACCTGAAGTGAAGCATCGGAATCTACAACTAGTGCCACAGGAATGGTTCAAATCATAGACAGTAAGATGTGTCAGTCTTCTTGTACTTAAGTCGGCATTGTGCCTTTTCTATTTAATTCCGATGCAATCTCTGTGTTTCATCGTCAATAAGAAGGTGACAGGGATACAGTAAACCTGAAGTGAAGCATCGGAATCTACAACTAGTGCCACAGGAATGGTTCAAAACATAGACAGTAAGAAGAGTCAGTCTTCTTGTACTTAAGTCGGCATTGTGCCTTTTCTATTTAATTCCGATGCAATCTCTGTGTTTCGTCGTCAATATGAAGGTCACAGGGATACAGTAAACCTGAAGTGAAGCATCGGAATCCATAACTAGTGTCACAGGAATGGTTCAAAACATGGTCAGTATGAACAGTCAGTCTTCTTGTCCTTAAGTCGCCATTGTGCCTTTTGTATTTAATTCCGATGCAATTTCGGTGTTTCATCGGCAAAAAGGTCAGAGGATTACAGTAAACCTGAAGTGAAGCATCGGAATCTATAAGTAGTGTCACTAGTGTCACAGGAATGGTTCAAAACATAGACAGTAGGGAGAGTCAGTCTTCTTGTACTTAAGTCGGCATTGTGCCTTTTGTATTTAATTCCCATGCAATTTCTGTGTTTCATTGTCAATAAGAAGGTCAGAGGGATACAGTAAACCTGAAGTGAAGCACCGGAATCCAAAACTAGTGTCACAGGAATGGTTCAAAACATAGACAGTAGGTAGAGTCAGTCTTCTAGTACTTAAGTCGGCATTTTGCCTTTTGTATTTTATTGCGATGCAATTTCTGTGTTTCATTGTCAATAAGAAGGTCAGAGGGATACAAAAAACCTGAAGTGAAGCATCGGAATCTATAACTAGTGTCACAGGAATGGTTCAAAACTAAGTCAGTAAGAAGAGTCAGTCTTCTTGCCCTTAAGTCGGCATTGTGTCTTTTCAATTTAATTCCGATGCAATTTCTGTGTTTCATCGTCAATAAGAAGGTCCAAGGGATACAGTAAACCAGGAGTGAAGCATCGGAATCTATAACTAGTGTCAATGGAATGGTTCAATACATAGACAGTAAGAAGAGTCAGTCTTCTTGTACTTATGTTGACTTTGTTTCTTTTGTATTTAATTCCGATGCAATTTCTGTGTTTCATCGTCAATAAGAATGTCCAAGGTATACAGTAAACCTGAAGTAAAGCGTCGGAATCTATAACTAGTGTCACAGCAATGGTTCAAACTATAATCACTAAGAAGAGTCAGTCTTCTTGTACTTAAGTCGGCATTGTGCCTTTTCTATTTAATTCCGATGCAATCTCTGTGTTTCATCGTCAATAAGAAGGTGACAGGGATACAGTAAACCTGAAGTGAAGCATCGGAATCTACAACTAGTGCCACAGGAATGGTTCAAAACATAGACAGTAAGAAGAGTCAGTCTTCTTGTACTTAAGTCGGCATTGTGCCTTTTCTATTTAATTCCGATGCAATCTCTGTGTTTCATCGTCAATAAGAAGGTCACAGCGATACAGTAAACCTGAAGTGAAGCATCGGAATCTATAACTAGTGTCACAGGAATGGTTCAAAACATAGTCAGTATGAACAGTCAGTCTTCTTGTCCTTAAGTCGCCATTGTGCCTTTTGTATTTAACTTCGATGCAATTTCTGTGTTTCATCGGCAATAAGGTCAGAGGGATACAGTAAACCTGAAGTGAAGCATCGGAATCTATAAGTAGTGTCACTAGTGTCACAGGAATGGTTCAATACATAGACAGTAGGGAGAGTCAGTCTTCTTGTACTTAAGTCGGCATTGTGCCTTTTGTATTTAATTCCCATGCAATTTCTGTGTTTCATTGTCAATAAGAAGGTCAGAGGGATACAGTAAACCTGAAGTGAAGCATCGGAATCCAAAACTAGTGTCACAGGAATGGTTCAAAACATAGACAGTAGGAAGAGTCAGTCTTCTAGTACTTAAGTCGGCATTGTGCCTTTTGTATTTAATTGCGATGCAATTTCTGTGTTTCATCGTCAATAAGAACTTCCAATGTATACAGTAAACCTGAAGTGTAGCATCGGAATCTATAACTAGTGTCACAGGAATAGTTCAAAACATAGACAGTAAGAAGAGTCAGGCTTCTTGTACTTAAGTCGGCATTGTGCCTTTTCTATTTAATTCCGATGCAATTTCTGTGTTTCATCGTCAATAAGAAGGTCCAAGGGATACAGTAAACCTGGAGTGAAGCATCGGAATCTATAACTAGTGTCACAGGAATGGTTCAAACATAGACTGTAAGAAGAGTCAGTCTTCTTGTACTTAAGTCGACATTGTGCCTTTTGTAATTAATTCCGATGCAATTTCTGTGTTTCATCGTCAATAAGAAGGTCAGAGGGATACAAAAAACCTGAAGTGAAGCATCGGAATCTATAACTAGTGACACAGGAATGGTTCAAAACTAAGTCAGTAAGAAGAGTCAGTCTTCTTGCCCTTAAGTCGGCATTGTGCCTTTTGTATTTAATTCCGATGCAATTTCTGTGTTTCATCGTCAATAAGAAGGTCCAAGGGATACAGTTCACCTGAAGTGAAGCATCGGAATCTACAACTAGTGCCACAGGAATGGTTCAAATCATAGACAGTAAGAAGACTCAGTCTTCTTGTCCTTAAGTCGGCATTGTGCCTTTCGTATTTAATTCCGTTGCAATTTCTGTGTTTCATCGTCAATAAGAAGGTCAGAGGGATACACTAAACCTGAAGTGAAGCATCGGAATCCACAACTAGTGTCACAGGAATGGTTCAAAACATAGACAGTAGGAAGAATCAGCCTTCTTGTACTTATGTCGACATTGTGATTTTTGTATTTAATTCCGATGCATTTTCTGTGTTTCATCGTCAATAAGAAGGTCCAAGGTATACAGTAAACCTGAAGTAAAGCATAGGAATCTATAAGTAGTGTCACAGGACTGGTTCAAACATAGTCAGTAAGATGAGTCAGAATTCTTGTACTTAAGTCGGCATTGTGCCTTTCGTATTTAATTCCGATGCAATTTCTATGTTTCACCGTCAATAAGAAGGTCAGAGGGATACAGTAAACCTGAAGTGAAGCATCGGAATCTATAACTAGTGTCACAGGAATAGTTCAAAACATAGTCAGTAAGAAGAGTCAGTTTGCTTATACTTAAGTCGGCATTGTGCCCTTTCTATTTAATTCCGATGCAATTTCTGTGTTTCATCGTCAATAAGAAGGTCCAAGGGATACAGTAGACCTGGAGTGAAGCATCGTAATTTATAACTAGTGTCACAGGAATGGTTCATAACATAGACAGTAAGAAGTGTCAGTCTACTTGTACTTAAGTCGGCATTGTGCCTTTTATACTTAATTCCGATGCAATTTCTGTGTTTCATCGTCAATAAGAATGTCCAAGGGATACAGTAAAAATGAAGTGAAGCATCGGAATCTTTAACTAGTGTCACAGGAATGGTTCAAATCATTGTCAGTATGAAGATTCGGTCTTCATGTACTTAAGTCGGCATTGTGCCTTTTGTATATAATTCCGATGCAATTTCTGTGTTTCATCGTCTATAAGTAGGTCCAAGGGATACAGTAAACCTGAAGTGAAGCATCGGATTCTACAACTAGTGCCACAGGCATGGTTCAAATCATAGACAGTAAGATGAGTCAGTCTTCTTGGACTTAAGTCGGCATTGTGCCTTTTCTATTTAATTCCGATGCAATCTCTGTGTTTCTTCGTCAATAAGAAGGTGACAGGGATACGGTAAACCTGAAGTGAAGCATCGGAATCTACAACTAGTGCCACAGGAATGGTACAAATCCTAGACAGTAAGAAGAGTCTGTCTTCTTGTACTTAAGTCGGCATTGTGCCCTTCCTATTTAATTCCGATGCAATCTCCTTGTTTCATCGTCAATAAGAAGGTGACAGGGATACAGTAAACCTGAAGTGAAGCATCGGAATCTACAACTAGTGCCACAGGAATGGTTCAAAAAATAGACAGTAAGAAGAGTCAGTCTTCTTGTACTTAAGTCGGCATTGTGCCTTTTATATTTAATTCCGATGCAGTTTCTGTGTTTCATCGTCAATAAGAATGTCCAAGGGATACAGTAAAAATGAAGTGAAGCATCGGAATCTTTAACTAGTGTCACAGGAATGGTTCAAATCATTGTCAGTATGAAGATTCGGTCTTCATGTACTTAAGTCGGCATTGTGCCTTTTGTATATAATTCCGATGCAATTTCTGTGTTTCATCGTCTATAAGAAGGTCCAAGGGATACAGTTAACCTGAAGTGAAGCATCGGAATCTACAACTAGTGCCACAGGAATGGTTCAAATCATAGACAGTAAGATGAGTCAGTCTTCTTGTACTTAAGTCGGCATTGTGCCTTTTATATTTAATTCAGATGCAATTTCTGTGTTTCATCGTCACTAAGAATGTCCAAGGGATACAGTAAAAATGAAGTGAAGCATCGGAATCTTTAACTAGTGTCACAGGAATGGTTCAAATCATTGTCAGTATGAAGATTCGGTCTTCATGAACTTAAGTCGGCATTATGCCTTTTGTATATAATTCCGATGCAATTTCTGTGTTTCATCGTCTATAAGAAGGTCCAAGGGATACAGTAAACCTGAAGTGAAGCATCGGCATCTACAACTAGTGCCACAGGAATGGTTCAAATCATAGACAGTAAGATGAGTCAGTCTTCTTGTACTTATGTCGGCATTGTGCCTTTTCTATTTAATTCCGATGCAATCTCTGTGTTTCATCGTCAATAAGAAGGTGATAGGGATACACTAAACCTGAAGTGAAGCATCGGAATCTACAACTAGTGCCACAGGAATGGTTCAGAACATAGACAGTAAGAAGAGTCAGTCTTCTTGTCCTTTAGTCGCCATTGTGCTTTTTTTGTATTTAATTCCGATGCAATTTCTGTGTTTCATCGGCAATAAGGTCAGAGGGATACAGTAAACCTGAAATGAAGCATCGGAATCTATAACTAGTGTCACTAGTGTCACAGGAATGGTTCAAAACATAGACAGTACGGAGAGTCAGTCTTCTTGTACTTAAGTCGGCATTATGCCTTTTGTACTTAATTCCCATGCAATTTCTGTGTTTCATTGTCAATAAGATGGTCAGAGGGATACAGTAAACCTGAAGTGAAGCATCGGAATCCAAAACTAGTGTCACAGGAATGGTTCAAAGCATAGACAGTAGGAAGAGTCAGTCTTCTAGTACTTAAGTCGGCATTGTGCTTTTGTATTTAATTGCGATGCAATTTCTGAGTTTCATCGTCAATAAGAACTTCCAAGGTATACAGTAAACCTGAAGCGTAGCATCGGAATCTATAACTAGTGTCACAGGAATGGTTCAAAACATAGGCAGTAAGAAGAGTCAGGCTTCTTGTACTTAAGTCGGCATTGTGCCTTTCCTTTTTAATTCCGATGCAATTTCTGTGTTTCATCGTCAATAAGAAGGTCCAGGGGATACAGCAAACCTGGAGTGTAGCATCGGGATCCATAACTAGTGTCACAGGAATGGTTCAATACATAGACAGTAAGAAGAGTCAGTCTTCGTGTACTAAAGTTGGCAATATGCCTTTTGTATTTAATTCCGATGCAATTTCTGTGTTTCATCGTCAATAAAAAGGTCCAAGGGATACTGTAAACCTGAAGTGAAGCATCGAAACCTATAACTAGTGTCACAGCAATGGTTCAAAATATAGTCAGTAAGAAGAGTCGGTCTTCTTGTACTTAAGTCGTCATTGTGCCTTTTCTACTTAATTCCGATGCAATTTCTGTGTATCATCGTCAATAACAAGGTCCAAGGGATACAGAGAACCTGGAGTGATGCATCGGAATCCATAACTAGTGTCAATGGAATGGGTCAAACATAGACAGTTAGAAGAGTCAGTCTTCTTGTACTTACGTCGGCATTATGCCTTTTGTATTTAATTCCGATGCAATTTCTTTGTTTCAACGTCAATAAGAAGGTCAGAGGGATACAGTAAACCTGAAGTGAAGCATCGGAAACTATCGCTAGTGTCACAGGAATGGTTCAAAACAGAGTCAGTAAGAAGAGTCAGTCTTCTTGTCCTTAAGTCGGCATTGTGCCTTTTGTATTTAATTCCGATGCAATTTCTGTAATTCATCGTCAATAGGAAGGTCCAAGGGAAACAGTAAACCTGAAGTGAAGCATCGGAATCTATAACAAGTGTCACAGGAATGGTTCAAATCATAGACAGTAAGAAGAGTCAGTCTTCTTGTACTTAAGTCGGCATTGTGGCTTTTTGTATTTAATTACGATGCATTTTCTGTGTTTCATCGTCTATAAGAAAGTCAGAGGGATACAGTAAACCTGAAGTGAAGCATCGGAATCTATTACTAGACTCACAGGAATGGTTCAAAACATAGTCAGTAAGAAGAGTCAGTCTTCTTGTCCTCAAGTCGGCATTGTGCCTTTTGTATTTAATTCCGATGCAATTTCTGTGTTTCATCGGCAATAAAGTCAGAGGGATACAGTAAACCTGAAGTGAAGCATCGGAATCTACAACTAGTGTCACAGGAATGGTTCAAAACATAGACAGTAAGAAGAGTTAGTCTTCTTGTACTTAAGTCGGCATTATGCCTTTTGTATTTAATTCCGATGCAATTTCTTTGTTTCATCGTCAATAAGAAGTTCAGAGGGATACAGTAAACCTCAAGTGAAGCATCGGAAACTATTGCTAGTGTCACAGGAATGGTTCAAAACAGAGTCAGTAAGAAGAGTCAGTCTTCTTGTCCTTAAGTCGGCATTGTGCCTTTTGTATTTAGTTCCGATGCAATTTCTGTGTTTCATCGACAATAAGAAGGTCAGAGGGATACACAAAACCTGAAGTGAAGCATCGGAATCCACAACTAGTGTCACAGGAATGGTTCAAAACATAGACAGTAGGAAGAATTAGCCTTCTTGTACTTATGTCGACATTGTGCCTTTTGTATTTAATTCCGATGCATTTTCTGTGTTTCATCGTCAATAAGAAGGTCCAAGGTATACAGTAAACCTGAAGTAAAGCATCGGAAACTATAACTAGTGTCACAGGAATGGTTCAAACATAGTCAGTAAGAAGAGTCAGTCTTCTTGTACTTAAGTCGGCATTGTGCCTTTCGTATTTAATTCCGATGCAATTTCTGTGTTTCACCGTCATTAAGAAGGTCAGAGGGATACAGTAATCCTGAAGTGAAGCATCGGAATCTATAACCAGTGTCACAGGAATGGTTCAAACATAGACAGTAGGAAGAGCCAGTCATCTTGTACTTAAGTCGGCATTGTGCCTTTTGTATTTAATTCCGATGCAATTTCTGTTATTCATCGTCAATAAGAAGGTCCAAGGGAAACAGTAAACGTGAAGTGAAGCATCGGAATCTATAACAAGTGTCACAGGAATGGTTCAAATCATAGACAGTAAGATGAGTCAGTCTTCTTGTACTTATGTCGGCATTGTGGCTTTTGTATTTAATTACGATGCAATATCTGTGTTTCATCGTCAATACGAAGGTCAGAGAGATACAGTAAACCTGAAGTGAAGCATCGGAATCTATAACTAGACTCACAGGAATGGTTCAAAACATAGTCAGTAAGAAGAGTCAGTCTTCTTGTCCTTAAGTCGGCATTGTGCCTTTTGTATTTAATTCCGATGCAATTTCTGTGTTTCATCGGCAATAAAGTCAGAGGGATACAGTAAACCTGAAGTGAAGCATCGGAATCTATAACTAGTGTCACAGGAATGGTTCAAAACATAGACAGTAAGAAGAGTCAGTCTTCTTGTACTTAAGTCGGCATTGTGCCTTTTGTATTTAATTCCGATGCAATTTCTGTGTTTCATTGTCAATAAGAAGGTCAGAGGGATACACTAAACCTGAAGTGAAGCATCGGAATCCACAACTAGTGTCACAGGAGTGGTTCAAACATAGTCAGTCAAACATTGACAGTAAGAAGAGTCAGTCTTCGGGTACTTATGTCGGCATTGTCCATTTTGTATTTAATTCCGAGGCAATTTCTGTGTTTCATCGTCAATAAGAAGGTGACAGGGATAAAGTAAACCTGAAGTGGAGCATCGGAATCTACAACTAGTGCCACAGGAATGGTTCAAACATAGACAGTAAGAAGAGTCAGTCTTCTTGTACTTAAGTCGGCATTGTGCCTTTTATATTTAATTCCGATGCAATTTCTGTGTTTCATCGTCAATAAAAATGTCCAAGGGAGACAGTGAAAATGAAGTGAAGCATCGGAATCTTTAACTAGTGTCACAGGAATGGTTCAAATCATTGTCAGTATGAAGATTCGGTCTTTATGTACTTAAGTCGGCATTGTGCCTTTTGTATATAATTCCGATGCAATTTCTGTGTTTCATCGTCTATAAGAAGGTCCAAGGGATACAGTAAACCTGAAGTGAAGCATCGGAATCTACAACTAGTGCCACAGGAATGGTTCAAATCATAGACAGTAAGATGAGTCAGTCTTCTTGTACTTATGTCGGCATTGTGCCTTTTATATTTAATTCCGATGCAATTTCTGTGTTTCATCGACAATAAGAATGTCCAAGGGATACAGTAAAGATGAAGTGAAGCATCGGAATCTTTAACTAGTGTCACAGGAATGGTTCAAATCATTGTCAGTATTAAGATTCGGTCTTCATGTACTTAAGTCGGCATTGTGCTTTTGTATATAATTCCGATGCAATTTCTGTGTTTCATCGTCTATAAGAAGGTCCAAGGGATACAGTAAACCTGAAGTGAAGCATCGGCATCTACAACTAGTGCCACAGGAATGGTTCAAATCATAGACAGTAAGATGAGTCAGTCTTCTTGTACTTAAGTCGGCATTGTGCCTTTTCTATTTAATTCCGATTCAATCTCTGTGTTTCATCGTCAATAAGAAGGTGACAGGGATACAGTAAACCTGAAGTGAAGCATCGGAATCTACAACTAGTGCCAGAGGAATGGTTCAAAACATAGACAGTAAGAAGAGACAGTCTTCTTGTCCTTAAGTCGCCATTGTGCCTTTTGTATTTAATTCCGATGCAATTTCTGTGTTTCATCGGCAATAAGGTCAGAGGGATACAGTAAACCTGAAGTGAAGCATCGGAATCTATAACTAGTGTCACTAGTGTCACAGGAATGGTTCAAAACATAGACAGTAGGGAGAGTCAGTCTTCTTGTACTTAAGTCGGCATTGTGCCTTTTGTATTTAATTGCGATGCAATTTCTGAGTTTCATCGTCAATAAGAACTTCCAAGGTATACAGTAAACCTGAAGTGTAGCATCGGAATCTATAACTAGTGTCACAGGAATGGTTCAAAACATAGGCAGTAAGAAGAGTCAGGCTTCTTGTACTTAAGTCGGCATTGTGCCTTTCCTTTTTAATTCCGATGCAATTTCTGTGTTTCATCGTCAATAAGAAGGTCCAAGGGATACAGTAAACCTCAAGTGAAGCATCGGAAACTATTGCGAGTGTCACAGGAATGGTTCAAAACAGAGTCAGTAAGAAGAGTCAGTCTTCTTGTCCTTAAGTCGGGATTGTGCCTTTTGTATTTAATTCCGATGCAATTTCTGTGTTTCATCGTCAATAAGAAGGTCAGAGGGATACACAAAACCTGAAGTGAAGCATCGAAATCCACAACTAGTGTCACAGGAATGGTTCAAAACATAGACAGTAGGAAGAATCAGCCTTCTTGTACTTATGTCGACATTGTACCTTTTGTATTTAATTCCGATGCATTTTCTGTGTTTCATCGTCAATAAGAAGGTCCAAGGTATACAGTAAACCTGAAGTAAAGCATCGGAAACTATTACTAGTGTCACAGGAATGGTTCAAACATAGTCAGTAAGAAGAGTCAGTCTTCTTGTACTTAGGTCGGCATTGTGCCTTTCGTATTTAATTCCGATGCAATTTCTGTGTGTCACCGTCAATAAGAAGGTCAGAGGGATACAGTAAACCTGAAGTGAAGCATCGGAATCTATAACTAGTGTCACAGGAATGGTTCAAACATTGACAGTATGAAGAGTCAGTCTTCGGGTACTTAAGTCGGCATTGTCCCTTTTGTATTTAATTCCGATGCAATTTCTGTGTTTCATTGTCAATAAGAAGGTCAGAGGGATACAGTAAACCTGAAGTGAAGCATCGGAATCTATAACTAGTGTCACAGGAATGGTTCTAAAAATAGACAATAGGAAGAGTCAGTCTTCTTGTACTTAAGTCGGCATTGTGCCTTTTGTATTTAATTCCGATGCAATTTCTGTGTTTCATTGTCAATAACAAGGTCAGAGGGATAAAGTAAACCTGAAGTGAAGCATCGGAATCTAAAACTAGTGTCACAGGAATGGTTCAAAACATCGACAGTGGGAAGAGTCAGTCATCTTGTACTTAAGTCGGCATTGTGCCTTTTGTATTTAATTCCGATGCAATTTCTGTGTTTCATCGTCAATAAGAAGGTCCAAGGTATACAGTAAACCTGAAGTGAAGCATCGGAATCTATAACTAGTTTCACAGGAATGGTTCAAAACATAGACAGTAAGAAGAGTCAGTCTTCTTTTTCTTAAGTCGACATTGTGCATTTTCTATTTAATTCCGATGCAATTTCTGTGTTTCATCCTCAAAAAGAATGTCCAAGGTATACAGTAAACCTGAAGTAAAGCGTCGGAATCTATAATTAGTGTCACAGCAATTGTTCAAACTATAATCAGTAAGAAGAGTCAGTCTTCTTGTACTTCAGTCGGCATTGTGCCTTTTCTATTTAATTCCGATGCAATTTCTGTGTTTCATCGTCAATAAGAAGGTCCAAGGGACACAGCAAACCTGGAGTGAAGCATCGGTATCTATAACTAGTGTCACAGGAATGGTTCAAAACATAGACAGTAAGAAGAATCAGTCTACTTGTACTTAAGTCGGCATTGTGCCTTTTCTATTTAATTCCGATGCAATTTCTGTGTTTCATCGTCAATAAGAAGGTCAGAGGGATACAGTAAACCTGAAGTGAAGCATCGGAATCTATAACTAGTGTCACAGGAATGGTTCAAAGCATAGTCAGTAAGATGAGTCGGCCTTCTTGTACTTAAGTCGGCATTGTGCCTTTTCTATTTAATTCCGATGCAATTTCCGTGTTTCATCGTCAATAAGAAGGTCCAAGGGATACAGTAGACCTGGAGTGAAGCATCGCAATCTATAACTAGTGTCAATGGAATGGTTCAATTCATAGACAGTAAGAAGAGTCAGTCTTCTTGTACTTAAGTCGGCATTGTGCCTTTTGTATTTAATTACGATGCAATTTCTAAGTTTCATCGTCAATAAGAAGGTCAGAGGGATACAGTAAACCTGAAGTGATGCAGCGTAATCTATAACTAATGTCACAGGAATGGTTCAAAACATAGTCAGTAAGAAGTGTCAGTCTTCTTGTCCTTAAGTCGGCATTGTGCCTTTTGTATTTAATTCCGATGCAATTTCTGTGTTTCATCGTCAATAAGAAGGTCCAAGGAATACAGTAAACCTGGAGTGAAGCAACGGAATCTATAACTAGTGTTAATGGAATGTTTCAATACATAGACAGTAAGAAGTGTCAGTCTTCTTGTACTTCAGTCGGCATTGTGCCTTTTGTATTTAATTCCGATGTAATTTCTGAGTTTCATCGTCAATAAGAAGGTTAGAGGGGTATAGTAAACCTGAAGTGAAGCATCGGAATCTATAACAAGTGTCACAGGAATGGATCAAAACATAGTCGGTAAAAGAGTCAGTCATCTTATCCTTAAGTCTTCATTGTGCCTTTTGTATTTAATTCCGATGCAATTTCTGTGTTTCATCGTCAATAAGAAGGTCCAAGGGATATAGTAAACCTGGAATGGAGCATCGGAATCTATAACTAGTGTCACAGGAATGGTTCATAACATAAACAGTATGAAGAATCAGTCTTCTTAAGTCGGCATTGAGCCTTTTGTATTTAATTCCGATGCAATTTCTGTGTTTCATCGTCAATAAGAATGTTCAAGGGATACAGTAAAAATGAAGTGAAGCATCGGAATCTATTGATAGTGTCACAGGAATGGTTCAAAACAGAGACAGTAAGAAGAGTCAGTCTTCTTGTCCTTATGTCGGCATTTTGCCTTTTGTATTTAATTCCGATGCAATTTCTGTGTTTCATCGTCAATAAGAAGGTCCAAGGGATACAGTAAATCTGGAGTGAAGCATCGGAATCTAAAACTAGTGTCACAGGAATGGTTCAAAACATAGACAGTAAGAAGAGTCAGTCTTCTTTTACTTAAGTCGACATTGCGCCATTTCTATTTAATTCCGATGCAATTTCTGTGTTTCATCGTCAATAAGAATGTCCAAGGTATACAGTAAACATGAAGTAAAGCCTCGGAATCTATAATTAGTGTCACAGCAATGGTTCAAACTATGATCAGTAAGAAGAGTCAGTCTTCTTGTACTTAAGTCGACATTGTGCCTTTTCTATTTAATTCCGATGCAATTTCTGTGTTTCATCGTCAGTAAGAAGGGCCAAGGGATACAGTAAACCTGGAGTGAAGCATCGGAATCTATAACTAGTGTCACAGGAATGGTTCAAAACATAGACAGTAAGAAGAATCAGACTTCTTGTACTTAAGTCGGCATTGTGCCTTTTCTATTTAATTCCGATGCAACTTCTGTGTTTCATCGTCAATAAGAAGATCAGAGGGATACAGTAAACCTGAAGTGAAGCATCGGAATCTATAACTAGTGTCACAGGAATTGTTCAAAACATAGTCAGTAAGAAGAGTAGGTCTTCTTGTACTTAAGTCGCGCATTGTGCCTTTTCTATTTAATTCCGATGCAATTTCCGTGTTTCATCGTCAATAAGAAGGTCCAAGGGATACAGTAGATCTGAAGTAAAGCATCGCAATCTATAACTAGTGTCAATGGAATGGTTCAATTCATAGACAGTAAGAAGAGTCAGTCTTCTTGTACTTATGTCGGCATTGTGCCTTTTGTATTTAATTTCGATGCAATTTCTGAGTTTCATCGTCAATAAGAAGGTCAGAGGGATACAGTAAACCTGAAGTGATGCATCGTAATCTATAACTAGTGTCACAGGAATGGTTCAAAACATAGTCAGTAAGAAGAGTCAGTCTTCTTGTCCTTAAGTCGGCATTGTGCCTTTTGTATTTAATTCCGATGCAATTTCTGTGTTTCATCGTCAATAAGATGGTCCAAGGGATACAGTAAACCTGGAGTGAAACAACGGAATCTATAACTAGTGTCAATGGAATGTTTCAATTCATAGACAGTAAGAAGAGTCAGTCTTCTTGTACTTAACTCGGCATTGTGCCTTTTGTATTTAATTCCGATGCAATTTCTGAGTTTCATCGTCAATAAGAAGGTCCAAGGGATATACTAAACCTGGAATGAAGCATCGGAATCTATAACTAGTGTCACAGGAATGGTTCATAACATAGACAGTAAGAAGAGTCAGTCTTCTTAAGTCGGCATTGAGCCTTTTGTATTTGATTCCGATGCAATTTCTGTGTTTCATCGTCAATAAGAATGTTCAAGGGATACAGTAAAAATGAAGTGAAGCATCGGAATCTATAACTAGTGTCACAGGAATGGTTGAAATCATTGTCAGTAAGAAGAGTCGGTCTTCATGTACTTAAGTCGGCATTGTGCCTTTTGTATATAATTCCGATGCAATTACTGTGTTTCATCGTCTATAAGAAGGTCCAAGGGATACAGTAAACCTTAAGTGAAGCATCGGAATCTAAAACTAGTGCCACAGGAATGGCTCAAAACATAGACAGTAAGAAGAGTCAGTCTTCTTGCACTTAAGTCGGCATTGTGCCTTTCGTATTTAATTCCGATGCAATTTCTGTGTTTCACCGTCAATATGAAGGACAGTGGGATACAGTAAACCTGAAGTGAAGCATCGGAATCTATAACTAGTGTCACAGGCATGGTTCAAAACATAGACAGTAGGATGAGTCCGTCTTCTTGTACTTAAGTCGGCATTGTGCCATTTGTATTTAATTCCGATGCAATTTCTGTGTTTCATTGTCAATTAGAAGGTCAGAGGGATACAGTAAACCTGAAGTGAAGCATCGGAATCCAAAACTAGTGTCACAGGAATGGTTCAAAACATAGACAGTGGGAAGAGTCAGTCTTCTTGTACTTAAGTCGGCATTGTGAATTTTGTATTTAATTCCGATGCAATTTCTGTGTTTCATCGTCAATAAGAAGCTCCAAGGGATACAGTAAACCTGGAGTGAAGCATCGGAATCTATAACTAGTGTCACAGGAATGGTTCAAAACATAGACAGTAAGAAGAGTCAGTCTTCTTTTACTTAAGTTGACATTGTGCCTTTTCTATTTAATTCCGATGCAATTTCTGTGTTTCATCGTCAATAAGAATGTCCAAGGTATACAGTAAACCTGAATTAATGCGTCGGAATCTATAATTAGTGTCACAGCATTGGTTCAAACTATAATCACTAAGAAGAGTCAGTCTTCTTGTACTTAAGTCGGCATTGTGCCTTTTCTATTTAATTCCGATGCAATTTCTGTGTTTCATCGTCAATAAGAAGGTCCAAGGGATACAGTAGACCTGGAGTGAAGCATCGGAATCTATAACTAGTGTCACAAGAATTGATCAAAGCATAGTCAGTAAGAAGAGTCAGTCTTCTTGTCCTTAAGTCGGCATTGTGCCTTTTCTATTTAATTCCGATGCAATTTCTGTGATTCATCGTCAATAAGAAGGTCAGAGGGATACAGTAAACCTGGAGTGAAGCAACGGAATCTATAACTAGTGTGAATGGAATGTTTCAATACATAGACAGTAAGAAGAGTCAGTCTTCTTGTACTTAAGTCGGCATTGTGCCTTTTGTATTTAATTCAGATGCAATTTCTGAGTTTCATCGTCAATAAGAAGGTCAGAGGGATACAGTAAACCTGAAATGATGCACCGGAATCTATAACTAGTGTCACAAGAATTGTTCAAAACATAGTCAGTAAGAAGAGTCAGTTCTCTTGTCCTTAAGTCGGCATTGTGCCTTTTCTATTTAATTCCGATGCAATTTCTGTGATTCATCGTCAATAAGAAGGTCAGAGGGATACAGTAAACCTGGAGTGAAGCAACGGAATCTATAACTAGTGTGAATGGAATGTTTCAATACATAGACAGTAAGAAGAGTCAGTCTTCTTGTACTTAAGTCGGCATTGTGCCTTTTGTATTTAATTCAGATGCAATTTCTGAGTTTCATCGTCAATAAGAAGGTCAGAGGGATACAGTAAACCTGAAGTGAAGCATCGGAATCTATAACTAGTGACACAGGAATGGTTCAAAACATAGTCAGTAAAAGAGTCAGTCTTCTAGACCTTAAGTCGGCATTGTGCCCTTTTTATTTAATTCCGATGCAATTTCTGTGTTTCATCGTCAATAAGAAGGTCAGAGGGATATAGTAAACCTGGAGTGAAGCATCGGAATCTATAACTAGTGTCACAGGAATGGTTCATAACATAGACAGTAAGAAGAGTCAGTCTTCGTAAGTCGGCATTGTGCCTTTTGTATTTAATTCCGATGCAATTTCTGTGTTTCATCATCAATAAGAATGTCCAAGGGATAAAGTAAAAATGAAGTGAAGCATCGGAATCTATAACTAGAGTCACAGGAATGGTTCAAATCATTGTCAGTAAGAAGAGTCGGTCTACATGTACTTAAGTCTGCATTGTGCCTTTTGTATATAATTCCGATTCAATTTCTGTGATTCATCGTCTATAAGAAAGTCCAAGGGATACAGTAAACCTGAAGTGAAGCATCGGAAGCTAAAACTAGTGCCACAGGAATGGCTCAAAACATAGACAGTAAGAAGAGTCAGTCTTCTTGTACTTTAGTCGGCATTGTGCCTTTTCTATTAAAATCCGATGCAATCTCTGTGTTTCATCGTCAAAAAGAAGATCACAGGGATACAGTAAACCTGAAGTGAAGCATCGGAATCTATAACTAGTGTCACAGGAATGGTTCAAAACATAGTCAGTAAGAAGAGTCAGTCTTCTTGCACTTAAGTCGGCATTGTGCCTTTCGTATTTAATTCCGATGCAATTTCTGTGTTTCACCGTCAATAAGAAGGACAGTGGGATACAGTAAACCTGTAGTGAAGCATCGGAATCTATAACTAGTGTCACAGGAATGGTTCAAACATAGACAGTAAGAAGAGTCAGTTTTCTTGTACCTAAGTCGGCATTGTGCCTTTTGTATTGAATTCCGATGCAATTTCTGTGTTTCATCGTCAATAAGAACTTCCAAGGTATACAGTAAACCTCAAGTGTAGCATCGGAATCTATAACTAGTGTCACAGGAATGGTTCAAAACATAGGCAGTAAGAAGAGTCAGTCTTCTTGTACATAAGTCGGCATTGTGCCTTTTCTACTTAATGAAGATGCAATTTCTGTGTTTCATCGTAAATAACAAGGTCCAAGGGATACAGTGAACCTGGAGTGAAGCATCGGAATCCATAACTAGTGTCAATGGAATGGGTCAAAACATAGAGAGTAAGAAGAGTCAGTCTTCTTGTACTTAAGTCGGCATTATGCCTTTTGTATTTCATTCCGATGCAATTTCTGTGTTTCATCGTCAATAAGAAGGTCAGAGGGATACAGTAAACCTGAAGTGAAACATCGAAATGTATTGCTAGTGTCACAGGAATGGTTCAAAACAGAGTCAGTAAGAAGAGTCAGTCTTCTTGTCCTTAAGTCGGCATTGTGCCTTTTGTATTTAATTCCGATGAAATTTCTGTGTTTCATCGTCAATACGAAGGTCAGAGGAATACAGTAAACCTGAAGTGAATCATCGGAATCCACAACTAGTGTCACAGGAATGGTTCAAAACATAGACAGTAGGAAGAATCAGCCTTCTTGTACTTAAGTTGGCATTGTGGCTTTTGTATTTAATTCCGATGCATTTTCTGTGTTTCATCGTCAATAAGAAGGTCCTAGGTATACAGTAAACCTGAAGTAAAGCATCGGAATCTATAACTAGTGTCACAGAAATGGTTCAAACATAGTCAGTAAGAAGAGTCAGTCTTCTTGTACTTAAGTCGGCATTGTGCCTTTCGTATTTAATTGCGATGCAATTTCTGTGTTTCACCGTCAATAAGAAGGTCAGAGGGATACAGTAAACCTGAAGTGAAGCATCGGAATCTATAACTAGGGTCACAGGAATGGTTCAAATATAGACAGTAAGAAGAGTCAGTCTTCGATTACTTAAGTCGGCATTGTCCCTTTTGTATTTAATTCCGATGCAATTTCTGTGTTTCATCGTCAATAAGAAGGTCAGAGGGATATAGTAAACATTAAGTGAAGCATCGGAATCTATAACTAGTGTCACAGGAATGGTACAAGACATAGTCAGTAAGAAGAGTCAGTCTTCTTGCACTTATGTCGGCATTGTGCCTTTTGTATTTATTTCCGATGCAATTTCTGTGTTTCATCGTCAATAAGAAGGTCCAAGGGATACAGTAAACCTAGAGTGAAGCATCGGAATCAATAACTAGTGTCACAGGAATGGTTCCAAACATAGACAGTAAGAAGAGTCAGTCTTCTTGTATTTAAGTCGGCATTGTGGCTTTTGTATTTAATTGCGATGCAATTTCTGTGTTTCGTCGTCAATAAGAAGGTCAGAGGGATACAGTAAACCTGAAGTGAAGAATCGGAATCTATAACTAGAGTACCAGGAATGGTCCAAAACATCGTCAGTAGGAAGAGTCAGTCTTCTTGTCCTTAAGTCGGCATTGTGCCTTTTGTATTTAATTCCGAAGCAACTTCTGTGTTTCATCGGCAATAAGGTCAGAGGGATACAGTAAACCTGAAGTGAAGCATCGGAATCTATAACTAGTGTCACAGGAATTTTTCAAAACATAGAAAGTACGAAAAGTCAGACTTCTTGTACTTAAGTCGGCATTGCGCCTTTTGTACTTATTTCCGATGCAATTTCTGTGTTTCATTGTCAATTAGATGGTCAGAGTGATACAGTAAACCTGAAATGAAGCATCGGAATCCAAAACTAGTGTCGCAGGAATGGTTCAAAACATAGACAGTAAGAAGAGTCAGTCCTCTTGTACTTCAGTCGGCATTGTGCCTTTTGTATTTATTTCCGATGCAATTTCTGTGTTTCATCGTCAATAACAAGGTCCAAGGGATACAGTGGACCTGGAGTGAAGCATCGGAATCCATAACTAGTGTCAATGGAATGGGTCAAAACATAGAGATTTAGAAGAGTCAGTCTTCTTGTACTTAAGTCGGCATTATGCCTTTTGTATATAGTTCCGATGCAATTTCTGTTTTTCATCGTCAATAAGAAGGTCAGAGGGAAACAGTAAACCTGAAGTGAAGCATTGGAATCTATAACTAGTGTCACAGGAATGGTTCAAAACATAGACAGTACGAAGAGTCAGACTTCTTGTACTTAAGTCGGCATTGTGCCTTTTGTACTTATTTCCGATGCAATTTCTGTGTTTCATTGTCAATTAGATGGTCAGAGTGATTCAGGAAACCTGAAAAGAAGCATCGGAATCCAAAACTAGTGTCGCAGGAATGGTTCAAAACATAGACAGTAGGAAGAGTCAGTCTTCTTGTACTTCAGTCGGCTTTGTGCCTTTTGTATTTAATTCCGATGCAATTTCTGTGTTTCATCGTCAATAAGAAGGTCCAAGGTACACAGTGAACCTGAAGTAAAGTATCGGAATCTATAACTTGTGTCACAGGAATGGTTCAATCTATAATCAGTAAGAAGAGTCAGTCTTCTTGTACTTAAGAAGGCATTGTGCCTTTTCTATTTAATTCCGATGCAATTTCTGTGTTTCACCTTCAACAAGAAGGTCCAAGGGATACAGTAAACCTAGAGTGAAGCATCGGAATCTATAACTAGTGTCACAAGAATAGTACAATACATAGACAGTAAGAAGAGTCAGTCTTCTTGTACTTAAGTCGTCATTGTGCCTTTTATATTTAATCCCTATGCAATTTCTGTGTTTGATCGTCAATAAGAAGGTCCAAGGGATACAGTAAACCTGTAGTGAAGCGTCGGAATCTATAACTAGTGTCACAGGAATGGTTCAAAACATTGTCAGTAAGAAGAGTCAGCCTTCTTGTACTTAAGTCGGCATTGTGCCTTTCGTATTTAATTCCGATGCAATTTCTGTGTTTCACCGTCAAGAAGAAGGTCAGAGGGATACAGTAAAAAGGAAGTGAATCATCGGAATCTATAACTAGTGTCACGGGAATGGTTCAAACATAGACAGTAAGAAGAGTCAGTCTTCTTGTACTTAAGTCGGCATTGTGCCTTTGTATTTAATTCCGATGCAATTTCTGTGTTTCATGGTCAATAAGATGGTCCAAGGGATACAGTAAACCTGGAGTGAAGCATCGGAATCTATAACTAGTGTCACAGTAATGGTTCAAAACATAGACAGTAAGAAGAGTCAGTCTTCTTGTACTTAGGTCGGCATTGTGCCTTTTGTATTTAATTCCGATGCAATTACTGTGTTTTAATCGTCAATAAGAAGGTCCAAGGAATACAGTAAACCTGAAGTGAAGCATCGGAATCTATAACTAGTGTCACTGGAACGGTTCAAAATATAGACAGTAAGAAGAGTCAATCATCTTGTACTTTATTCAGCATTGTGCCTTTTGTATTTAATTCCGATGCAATTTCTGTTATTCATCGTCAATAAGAAGGTCCAAGGGATACAGTAAACCTGAAGTGAAGCATCGAAATCTATAACTAGTGTCACAGGATTAGTTCAAAACATAGTCAGTAAGAAGAGTCAGTCTTCTTGCACTTATGTCGGCATTGTGCCTTTCGCATTTAATTCCGATGCAATTTCTGTGTTTCATCGTCAATAAGAACTTCCAAGGTATACAGTAAACCTGAAGTGTAGCATCGGAATCTATAACTAGTGTCACAGGAATGGTTCAAAACATAGGCAGTAAGAAGAGTCAGTCTTCTTGCACTTATGTCGGCATTGTGCCTTTCGCATTTAATTCCGATGCAATTTCTGTGTTTCACGGTCAATAAGAAGGACAGTGGGATACAGTAAACCTGAAGTGAAGCATCGGAATCTATAACTAGTGTCACAGGAATGGTTCAAAACAAAGACAGTGGGAAGAGTCAGTCTTCTTGTACTTAAGTCGGCATTGTGCCCTTTGTATTTAATTCCCTTGCAATTTCTGTGTTTCATTGTCAATAAGAAGGTCAGAGGGATACAGTAAACCTGAAGTGAAGCATCGGAATCCAAAACTAGTGTCACAGGAGTGGTTCAAAACATATACAGTAGGAAGAGTCTGTCTTCTTTTACTTAAGTCGGCATTGTGCCTTTTGTATTTAATTTCGATGCAATTTCTGTGTTTCATCGTCAATAAGAACTTCCAAGGTATACAGTAAACCTGAAGTGTAGCATCGGAATCTATAACTAGTGTCACAGGAATGGTTCAAAACATAGGCAGTAAGAAGAGTCAGTCTTCTTGTACTTAAGTCGGCATTGTGCCTTTTCTATTTAATTCCGATGCAATTTCTGTGTTTCATCGTCAATAAGAAGGTCCAAGGGATACAGTAAACCTGAAGTGAAGCATCGGAATCTATAACTAGTGTCACAGGAATGGTTCAAAGCATAGTCAGTATGAACAGTCAGTCTTCTAGTGCTTAAGTCGGCATTGTGCCTTTTGTATTTAATTCCGATGCAATTTCTGTGTTTCATCGTCAATAAGAAGGTCAGAGGGATACAGTAAACCTGAAGTGCAGCATCAGAATCCATAACTAGTTTCAATGGAATGGGTCAAAACATAGACAGTAAGAAGAGTCAGTCTTCTTGTACTTAAGACGGCATTATGCCTTTTGTATTTAATTCCGATGCAATTTCTGTGTTTGATCGTCAATAAGAAAGTCAGAGGGATACAGTAAACCTGAAGTGAAGCATCGGAATCTATTGCTAGTGTCACAGGAATGGTTCAAAACAGAGTCAGTAAGAAGAGTCTGTCTTCTTGTCCTTAAGTCAACATTGTGCCTTTTGTATTTAATTCCGATGCAATTTATGTGTTTAATCGTCAATAAGAAGGTCAGAGGGATACAGTAAACCTGAAGTGAAGCATCGGAATCCACAACTAATGTCACAGGAATGGTTCAAAACATAGACAGTAGGAAGAATCAGCCTTCTTGTACTGAGGTCAGCATTGTGCCTTTTGTATTTAATTCCGATGCATTTTCTGTGTTGCATCGTCATTAAGAATGTCCAAGGGATACAGTAAAAATGAAGTGAAGCATCGGAATCTATAACTAGTGTCACAAGAATGGTTCAAATCATTGTCAGTAAGAAGAGTCGGTCTTCATGTACTTAAGTCGGCATTGTGCCTTTTGTATATAATTCGGATGCAATTTCTGTGTTTCATCGTCTATAAGAAAGTCCAAGGGATACAGTAAACCTGAAGTGAAGCATTGGAATCTATAACTAGTGTCAATGGAATGGTTCAATTCATAGACAGTAAGAAGAGTCAGTCTTCTTGTCCTTAAGTCGGCATTGTGCCTTTTGTATTTAATTCCGATGCAATTTCTGAGTTTCATCGTCAATAGGAAGGTCAGAGGGATACAGTAACCCTGAAGTGAAGCATCGGAATCTAAAACTAGTGTCACAGGAATGGTTAAAACATAGTCAGTAAGAAGTCAGTCTTCTTGTACTTAAGTCGGCATTGTGCATTTTCAATTTAATTCCGATGCAATTTCTGTGTTTCATCGTCAATAAGAAGGCCCAAGGGATACAGTAAACCTGGAGTGAAGAATCGGAATGTATAACTAGTGTCAATGGAATGTTTCAATACATAGACTGTAAGAAGAGTCAGTCTTCTTGTACTTAAGTCGGCATTGTGCCTTTTTTATTTAATTCCGATGCAACTTCTGTGTTTCATCGTCATTAAGAATTTCCAAGGGATACAGTAAAAATGAAGTGAAGCATCGGAATCTATAACTAGTGTCACAAGAATGGTTCAAATCATTGTCAGTAAGAAGAGTCGGTCTTCATGTACTTAAGTCGGCATTGTGCCTTTTGTATATAATTCCGATGCAATTTCTGTGTTTCATCGTCTATAAGAAGGTCAGAGGGATACAGTAACCCTGAAGTGAAGCATCGGAGTCTATAACTAGTGTCACAGGAATGGTTAAAACATAGTCAGTAAGAAGTCAGTCTTCTTGTCCTTAAGTCGGCATTGTGCCTTTTGTATTTAATTCCGATGCAATTTCTGTGTTTCATCGTCAATAAGAACGTCCAAGGGATACAGTAAACCTGAAGTGCAGCATCGGACTCTATAACTAGTGTCACGGAAATGGTTCAAAACGTAGACAGTAAGAAGAGTCAGTCTTCTTGTACTTAAGTCGGCATTGTGCCTTTTGTTTTTAATTCCGATGCAATTTCTGTGTTTCATTCGCAATAAGAAGGTCCAAGGGAGACAGTAAACCTGAAGTGAAGCATCGCAATCTATAACTAGTGTCACAGGAATGGTTCAAAACATAGTCAGTAAGAAGAGACAGGCTTCTTGTACTTAAGTCGGCATTGTGCCTTTTGTATTTAATTCCCATGCAATTTCTGTGTTTCATTGTCAATAAGAAGGTCAGAGAGATACAGTACACCTGAAGTGAAGCATCGGAATCCAAAACTAGTGTCACAGGAATGGTTCAAAACATAGACAGTAGGAAGAGTCAGTCTTCTTGTACTTAAGTCGGCATTGTGCCTTTTCTATTTAATTCCGATGCAACTTCCGTGTTTCATCGTCAATAAGAACGTACAAGGTATACAGTATACCTGAAGTGTAGCATCGGAATTTATAACTAGTGTCACAGGAATGGTTCAAAACATAGGCAGTAAGAAGAGTCAGGTTTCTTGTACTTAAGTCGGCATTGTGCCATTTCTATTTAATTCCGATGCAATTTCTGTGTTTCATCGTCAATATGAAGGTCCACGGGATACAGTAAACCTGGAGTGAAGCATCGGAATCTATAACTAGTGTCACAGGAATGGTTCAAAACATAGACAGTAAGAAGAGTCAGTCTTCTTGTACTTAAGTCGACATTGTGCCATTTCTATTTCATTCCGATGCAATTTCTGTACTTCATCGTCAATAAGAAGGTTAGAGGGACACAAAAAACATGAAGTGAAGCATCGGAATTTATAACTACTGTCACAGGAATGGTTCAAAACTAAGTCAGTAAGAAGAGTCAGTCTTCTTGTCCTTAAGTCGGCATTGTGCCTTTTGTATTTCATTCCGATGCAATTTCTGTGTTTCATCGTCAATAAGGAGGTCCAGGGGATACAGTAAACCTGGAGTGTAGCATCGGGATCCATAACTAGTGTCACAGGAATGGTTCAAAGCATAGACAGTAAGAAGAGTCAGTCTTCGTGTACTAAAGTTGGCAGTTTGCCTTTTGTATTTAATTCCGATGCAATTTCTGTGCTTCATCGTCAATAAAAAGGTCCAAAAGATACTGCAAAACTGAAGTGAAGCATCGGAATCCTTAACTAGTGTCACAGGAATAGTTCTAAACATAGTCAGTAAGAAGAGTCGGTCATCTTGTACTTAAGTCGGCATTGTGCCTTTTCTACTTAATTCCGATGCAATTTCTGTGTTTCATCGTCAATAACAAGGTCCCAGGGATACAGTGAACCTGGAGTGAAGCATCGGAATCCATAACTAGTATCAATGGAATGGGTCAAAACATAGACAGGAAGAGTCGTCAGTCTTCTTGATCTTAAGTCGGCATTATACCTTTTGTATTTAATTCCGATGCAATTTCTGTGTTTCATCGTCAATTAGAAGGTCCAAGGGATACAGTAAACCTGGAGTGAAGCACCGGAATCAATAACTAGTGTCACAGGAATGGTTCAAAATATAGACAGTAGGAAGAGTCAGTCTTCTTGTACTTAAGTCGTCATTGTGCCTTTTGTATTTAATTCCGATGCAATTTCTGTGTTTCATCGGCAATAAGGTCAGAGGGATACAGTAAACCTGAAGTGAAGCATCGGAATCTATAACTAGAGTCACAGCAATGGTTCAAAACATAGTCAGTAAGAATAGTCAGTCTTCTTGTACTTAAGTCGGGATTGTGTCTTTCGTATTTCATTCCGATGCAATTTCTGTGTTTCATCGTCAATAAGAAGGTCCAAGGGATACAGTAAACCTGGAGTGAAGCATCGGAATCTATAACTAGTGTCACAAGAATGGTGCAATATATAGGCAGTAAGAAGAGTCAGTCTTCTTGTACTTAAGTCGGCATTGTGACTTTCGTATTTAATTCCGATGCATTTTCTGTTTTTCACCGTCAATAAGAAGGTCAGAGGGATACAGTAAACCTGAAGTGAAGCATCGGAATCTATAACTAGTGTCACAGGAATGGTTCAAAACATAGTCAGTAAGTAGAGTCAGTCTTCTTGTACTTAAGTCGGCATTATGCCTTTTGTATTTAATTCCGATGCAATTTCTGTGTTTGATCGTCAATGAGAAAGTCAGAGGGATACAGTAAACCTGAAGTGAAGCATCGGAATCTATTGCTAGTGTCACAGGAATGGTTCAAAACAGAGTCAGTAAGAAGAGTCTGTCTTCTTGTCCTTCAGTCAGCATTGTGCCATTTGTATTTAATTCCGATGCAATTTATGTGTTTAATCGTCAATAAGAAGGTCAGAGGGATACAGTAAACCTGAAGTGAAGCATCGGAATCCACAACTAATGTCACAGGAATGGTTCAAAACATAGACAGTAGGAAGTATCAGCCTTCTTGTACTGAGGTCGGCATTGTGCCTTTTGTATTTAATTCCGATGCATTTTCTGTGTTTCATCGTCAATAAGAAGGTCGAAGGTATACAGTAAACCTGAAGTAAAGCATCGGAATCAATAACTAGTGTCACAGGAATGGTTCAAAATATAGACAGTAGGAAGAGTCAGTCTTCTTGTACTTAAGTCGTCATTGTGCATTTTGTATTTAATTCCGATGCAATTTCTGTGTTTCATCGTCAATAAGCAGGTCCAAGGGATACAGTAAACCTGGAGTGAAGCATCGGAATCTATAACTAGTGTCACAAGAATGGTACAATACATAGACAGTAAGAAGAGTCAGTCTTCTTGTACTTAAGTCGGCGTTGTGGCTTTCGTATTTAATTCCGATGCATTTTCTGTTTTTCACCGACAATAAGAAGGTCAGAGGGATACAGTAAACCTGAAGTGAAGCATCGGAATCTATAACTAGTGTCACAGGAATGGTTCAAAACATAGTCTGTAAGAAGAGTCAGTCTTCTTGTACTTAAGTCGGCATTGTGCCTTTTCTATTTAATTCCGATGCAATTTCTGTGTTTCATCGTCAGTAAGAAGGTCAGAGGGATACAGTAAACCTGAAGTGAAGCATCGGAATCTATAACTAGTGTCAATGGAATGGTTCAATTCATAGACAGTAAGAACAGTCAGTCTTCTTGTACTTAAGTCGGCATTGTGCCTTTTGTATTTAATTCCTATGCAATTTCTGAGTTTCATCGTCAATAAGAAGGTCAGAGGGATACAGTAACCCTGAAGTGAAGCATCGGAATCTATAACTAGTGTCACAGGAATGGTTAAAATATAGTCAGTAAGAAGTCAGTCTTCTTGTACTTAAGTCGGCATTGTGCATTTTCAATTTAATTCCGATGCAATTTCTGTGTTTCATCGTCAATAAGAAGGCCCAAGGGATACAGTAAACCTGGAGTGAAGAGTCGGAATCTATAACTAGTGTCAATGGAATGTTTCAATACATAGACAGTAAGAAGAGTCAGTCTTCTTGTACTTAAGTCGGCATTGTGCCTTTTGAATTTAATTGCGATGCAATTTCTGAGTTTCATCGTCAATAAGAAGGTCAGAGGGATACAGTAAACCTGAAGTGAATCATCGGAATCTATAACTAGTGTCACGGGAATGGTTCAAAACATAGTCAGTAAAAGAGTCAGTCTTCTTGTCCTTAAGTGGGCATTATGCCTTTTGTATTTAATTCCGATGCAATTTCTGTGTTTCATCGTCAATAAGAAGGTCCAAGGGATATAGTAAACATCGAGTAAAGCATCGGAATCTATAACTAGTGTCACAAGAATGGTTCATAACATAGACCGTAAGAAGAGTCAGTCTTCTTGTACTTAAGTCGGCAATGTGCCTTTTTTATTTAATTCCGATGCAACGTCTGTGTTTCATCGTCAATAAGAATGTCCAAGGGATACAGTAAAAATGAAGTGAAGCATCGGAATCTATAACTAGTGTCACAAGAATGGTTCAAATCATTGTCAGTAAGAAGAGTCGGTCTTCATGTACTTAAGTCTTCATTGTGCCTTTTGTATATAATTCCGATTCAATTTCTGTGTTTCATAGTCTATAAGAAGGTCCAAGGGATACAGTAAACCTGAAGTGAAGCATTGGAATCTACAACTAGTGCCACAGGAATGGTTCAAAACATAGACAGTAAGAAGTGTCAGTCCTCTTGTACTTAAGTCGGCTTTGTGCTTTTTCTATTTAATTCCGATGCAATCTCTGTGTTTCATCGTCAATAAGAAGGTCACAGGGAAACAGTAAACCTGATGTGAAGCATGGAAATCTATAACTAGTGTCACAGGGATGGTTCAAAACATAGTCAGTAAGAAGAGTCAGTCTTCTTGCACTTAAGTCGGCATTGTGCCTTTCGTATTTAATTCCGATGCAATTTCTGTGTTTCACCTTCAATAAGAAGGACAGTGGGATACAGTAAACCTGAAGTGAATCATCGGAATCTATAACTAGTGTCACAGGAATGGTTCAAAACATAGTCAGTAAAAGAGTCAGTCTTCTTGTCCTGAAGTCGGCATTGTGCCTTTTGTATTTAATTCCGATGCAATTTCTGTGTTTCATCGTCAATAAGAAGGTCCAAGGGATATAGTAAACATGGAGTGAAGCATCGGAATCTATAACTAGTGTCACAGGAATGGTTCATAACATAGACTGTAAGAAGAGTCAGGTTTCTTGTACTTAAGTCGGCATTGTGCCTTTTTTATTTAATTCCGATGCAACTTCTGAGTTTCATCGTCAATAAGAAGGTCAGAGGGATACAGTATCCCTGAAGTGAAGCATCGGAATCTATAACTAGTGTCACAGGAATGGTTTAAACATAGTCAGTAAGAAGTCTGTCTTCTTGTCCTTCAGTCGGCATTGTGCCTTTTGTATTTAATTCCGATGCAATTTCTGTGTTTCATCGTCAATAAGAACGTCCAAGGGATACAGTAAACCAGAAGTGCAGCATCGGACTCTATAACTAGTGTCACGGAATGGTTCAAAACGTAGACAGTAGGAAGAGTCAGTCTTCTTGTACTTAAGTCGGCATTGTGCCTTTTGTTTTTAATTCCGATGCAATTTCTGTGTTTCATTCGCAATAAGAAGGTCCAAGGGAGACAGTAAACCTGAAGTGAAGCATCGCAATCTATAACTAGTGTCACAGGAATGGTTCAAAACATAGTCAGTAAGAAGAGACAGTCTTCTTGTCCTTAGGTCGCCATTGTGCCTTTTGTATTTAATTCCGAAGCAATTTCTGTGTTTCATCGGCAATAAGGTCAGAGGGATACAGTAAACCTGAAGTGAAGCATCGGAATCTATAACTAGTGTCACAGGAATGGTTCAAAACATAGACAGTAGGATGAGTCAGTTTTCTTGTACTTAAGTCGGCATTGTGCCTTTTGTATTTCATTCCGATGCCATTTCTGTGTTTCATTGTCAATAAGAAGGTCGGAGAGATACAGTAAACCTGAAGTGAAGCATCGGAATCCCAAACTAGTGTCACAGGAAAGGTTCAAAACATAGACAGTAGGAAGAGTCAGTCTTCTTGTACTTAAGTCGGCATTGTGCCTTTTGTATTTAATTCCGATGCAATTTCTGTGTTTCATCGTCAATAAGAACGTACGAGGTATACAGTATACCTGAAGTGTAGCATCGGAATTTATAACTAGTGTCACAGGAATGGTTCAAAACATAGGCAGTAAGAAGAGTCAGGTTTCTTGTACTTAAGTCGGCATTGTGCCTTTTCTATTTAATTCCGATGCAATTTCTGTGTTTCATCGTCAATATGAAGGTCCACGGGATACAGTAAACCTGGCTTGAAGCATCGGAATCTATAATTAGTGTCACAGGAATGGTTCAAAACATAGACAGTAAGAAGAGTCAGTCTTCTTGTACTTAAGTCGACATTGTGCCATTTCTATTTCATTCCGATGCAACTTCTGTACTTCATCGTCAATAAGAAGGTTAGAGGGACACAAAAAACATGAAGTGAAGCATCGGAATTTATAACTACTGTCACAGGAATGGTTCAAAACTAAGTCAGTAAGAAGAGTCAGTCTTCTTGTCCTTAAGTCGGCATTGTGCCTTTTGTATTTCATTCCGATGCAATTTCTGTGTTTCATCGTCAATAAGGAGGTCCAGGGGATACAGTAAACCTGGAGTGTAGCATCGGGATCCATAACTAGTGTCACAGGAATGGTTCAAAGCATAGACAGTAAGAAGAGTCAGTCTTCGTGTACTAAAGTTGGCAGTTTGCCTTTTGTATTTCATTCCGATGCAATTTCTGTGTTTCATCGTCAATAAAAAGGTCCAAGGGATACTGTAAAACTGAAGTGAGGCATCGGAATCTATAACTAGTGTCACAGGAATGGTTCAAAACATAGTCAGTAAGAAGGGTAGGTCTTCTTGTACTTAAGTCGGCATTGTGCCTTTTCTACTTAATTCCGATGCAATTTCTGTGTTTCATCGTCAATAACAAGGTCCAAGGGATACAGTGAACCTGGAGTGAAGCATCGTAATCCATAACTAGTGTCAATGGAATGGGTCAAAACATAGACAGTAAGAAGAGTCAGTCTTCTTGAACTTAAGTCGGCATTATACCTTTTGTATTTAATTCCGATGTAATTTCTGTGTTTCATCGTCAATAAGAAGGTCAGAGGGATACAGTAAACCTGAAGTGCAGCATCGGCATCTATAACTAGTGTCACAGGAATGGTTCAAACATAGACAGTAAGAAGAGTCAGTTTTCGAGTACTTAAGTCGGCATTGTCCCTTTTGTATTTAATTCCGATGCAATTTCTGTGTTTCATCGTCAATAAGAAGGTCAGAGGGATACAGTAAACCTGAAGTGAAGCATCGGAATCTATAACTAGTGTCACAGGAATGGTTCAAGACACAGTCAGTAAGAAGAGTCAGTCTTCTTGTACTTAAGTCGGCATTGTGCCCTTTGTATTTAATTCCGATGCAATTGCTGTGTTTCATCGTCAATTAGAAGGTCCAAGGGATACAGTAAACTTGGAGTGAAGCATCGGAATCAATAACTAGTGTCACAGGAATGGTTCATAATATAGACAGTAGGAAGAGTCAGTCTTCTTGTACTTAAGTCGTCATTGTGCCTTTTGTATTTAATTCCGATGCAATTTCTGTGTTTCATCGGCAATAAGGTCAGAGGGATACAGTAAACCTGAAGTGAAGCATCGGAATCTATAACTAGAGTCACAGCAATGGTTCAAAACATAGTCAGTAAGAAGAGTCAGTCTTCTTGTACTTAAGTCGGCATTGTGTCTTTCGTATTTCATTCCGATGCAATTTCTGTGTTTCATCGTCAATAAGAAGGTCCAAGGGATACAGTAAACCTGGAGTGAAGCATCGGAATCTATAACTAGTGTAACAAGAATGGTGCAATACATAGGCAGTAAGAAGAGTCAGTCTTCTTGTACTTAAGTCGGCATTGTGCCTTTCGTATTTAGTTCCGATGCATTTTCTGTTTTTCACCGTCAATAAGAAGGTCAGAGGGATACAGTAAACCTGAAGTGAAGCATCGGAATCTATAACTAGTGTCACAGGAATGGTTCAAAACATAGTCAGTAAGTAGAGTCAGTCTTCTTGTACTTAAGTCGGCATTGTGCCTTTTGTATTTAATTCCGATGCAATTTCTGTGTTTCATCGTCTATAAGAAGGTCCAAGGGATACAGTAAACCTGAAGTGCAGCATCAGAATCCATAACTAGTTTCAATGGAATGGGTCAAAACATAGACAGTAAGAAGAGTCAGTCTTCTTGTACTTAAGTCGGCATTATGCCTTTTGTATTTAATTCCGATGCAATTTCTGTGTTTGATCGTCAATAAGAAAGTCAGAGGGATACAGTAAACCTGAAGTGAAGCATCGGAATCTATTGCTAGTGTCACAGGAATGGTTCAAAACAGAGTCAGTAAGAGGAGTCTGTCTTCTTGTCCTTAAGTCAGCATTGTGCCATTTGTATTTAATTCCGATGCAATTTATGTGTTTAATCGTCAATAAGAAGGACTGAGGGATACAGTAAACCTGAAGTGAAGCATCGGAATCCACAACTAATGTCACAGGAATGGTTCAAAACATAGACAGTAGGAAGAATCAGCCTTCTTGTACTTAAGTCGTCATTGTGCCTTTTGTATTTAATTCCGATGCAATTTCTGTGTTTCATCGTCAATAAGAAGGTCCAAGGGATACAGTAAACCTGGAGTGAAGCATCGGAATCTATAACTAGTGTCACAAGAATGGTACAATACATAGACAGTAAGAAGAGTCAGTCTTCTTGTACTTAAGTCGGCATTGTGCCTTTCGTATTTAATTCCGATGCATTTTCTGTTTTTCACCGTCAATAAGAAGGTCAGAGGGATACAGTAAACCTGAACTGAAACATCGGAATCTATAACTAGTGTCACAGGAATGGTTCAAAACATAGTCTGTAAGAAGAGTCAGTCTTCTTGTACTTAAGTCGGCATTGTGCCTTTTCTATTTAATTCCGATGCAATTTCTGTGTTTCATCGTCAGTAAGAAGGTCAAAGGGATACAGTAAACCTGAAGTGAAGCATCGGAATCTATAACTAGTGTCAATGGAATGGTTCAATTCATAGACAGTAAGAACAGTCAGTCTTCTTGTACTTAAGTCGGCATTGTGCCTTTTGTATTTAATTCCTATGCAATTTCTGAGTTTCATCGTCAATAAGAAGGTCAGACGGATACAGTAACCCTGAAGTGAAGCATCGGAATCTATAACTAGTGTCACAGGATTGGTTTAAACATAGTCAGTAAGAAGTCAGTCTTCTTGTACTTAAGTCGGCATTGTGCTTTTTCAATTTAATTCCGATGCAATTTCTGTGTTTCATCGTCAATAAGAAGGCCCAAGGGATACAGTAAACCTGGAGTGAAGAATCGGAATCTATAACTAGTATCAATGGAATGTTTCAATACATAGACAGTAAGAAGAGTCAGTCTTCTTGTACTTAAGTCGGCATTGTGCCTTTTGAATTTAATTGCCGTGCAATTTCTGAGTTTCATCGTCAATAAGAGGGTCAGAGGCATACAGTAAACCTGAAGTGAATCATCGGAATCTATAACTAGTGTCACAGGAATGGTTCAAAACATAGTCAGTAAAAGAGTCAGTCTTCTTGTCCTAAAGTCGGCATTGTGCCTTTTGTATTTATTTCCGATGCAATTTCTGTGTTTCATCGTCAATGAGAAGGTCCATGGGATATAGTAAACCTGGAGTGAAGCATCGGAATCTATAACTAGTGTCACAGGAATGCTTCATAACATAGACTGTAAGAAGAGTCAGTCTTCTTGTACTTAAGTCGGCATTGTGCATTTTTATTTTATTCCGATGAAACTTCTGTGTTTCATCGTCAATAAGAATGTCCAAGGGTACAGTAAAAATGAAGTGAAGCATCGGAATCTATAACTAGTGTCACAAGAATGGTTCAAATCATTGTCAGTAAGAAGAGTCGGTCTTCATGTACTTAAGTCGGTATTGTGCCTTTTGTATATAATTCCGATGCAATTTCTGTGTTTCATCGTCTATAAGAAGGTCCAAGGGATACAGTAAACCTGAAGTGAAGCATTGGAATCTACAACTAGTGCCACAGGAAAGGTTCAAAACATAGACAGTAAGAAGAGTCAGTCCTCTTGTACTTAAGTCGGCTTTGTGCCTTTTCTATTTAATTCCGATGCAATCTCTGTGTTTCATCGTCAATAAGAAGGTCACAGGGAAACAGTAAACCTGATGTGAAGCATTGAAATCTATAACTAGTGTCACAGGGATGGTTCAAAACATAGTCAGTAAGAAGAGTCAGTCTTCTTGCACTTAAGTCGGCATTGTGCCTTTCGTATTTAATTCCGATGCAATTTCTGTGTTTCACCTTCAATAAGAAGGACAGTGGGATACAGTAAACCTGAAGTGAATCATCGGAATCTATTACTAGTGTCACAGGAACGGTTCAAAACATAGTCAGTAAAAGAGTCAGTCATCTTGTCCTTAAGTCGGCATTGTGCCTTTTGTATTTAATTCCGATGCAATTTCTGTGTTTCATCGTCAATAAGAAGGCCCAAGGGATATAGTAAACCTTGAGTGAAGCATCGGAATCTATAACTAGTGTCACAGGAATGGTTCATAACATAGACTGTATGAAGAGTCAGTCTTCTTGTACTTAAGTCGGCATTGTGCCTTTTTTATTTAATTCCGATGCAACTTCTGAGTTTCATCATCAATAAGAAGGTCAGAGGGATACAGTAACCCTGAAGTGAAGCATCGGAATCTATAACTAGTGTCACAGGAATGGTTAAAACATAGTCAGTAAGAAGTCAGTCTTCTTGTTCTTAAGTCGGCATTGTGCCTTTTGTATTTAATTCCGATGCAATTTCTGTGTTTCATCGTCAATAAGAACGTCCAAGGGATACAGTAAACCTGAAGTGCAGCATCGGACTCTATAACTAGTGTCAGAGAAATGGTTCAAAACGTAGACAGTAGGAAGAGTCAGTCTTCTTGTACTTAAGTCTGCATTGTGCCTTTTGCTTTTAATTCCGATGCAATTTCTGTGTTTCATTCGCAATAAGAAGGTCCAAGGGAGACAGTAAACCTGAAGTGAAGCATCGCAATCTATAACTAGTGTCACAGGAATGGTTCAAAACATAGTCAGTAAGAAGAGACAGTCTTCTTGTCCTTAGGTCGCCATTGTGCCTTTTGTATTTAAAGACGAAGCAATTTCTGTGTTTCATCGGCAATAAGGTCAGAGGGATACAGTAAACCTGAAGTGAAGCATCGGAATCTATAACTAGTGTCACAGGAATGGTTCAAAACATAGACAGTAGGATGAGTCAGTTTTCTTGTACTTAAGTCGGCTTTGTGCCTTTTGTATTTAATTCCCGTGCATTTTCTGTGTTTCATTGTCAATAAGAAGGTCAGAGAGATTCAGTAAACCTGAAGTGAAGCATCGGAATCCAAAACTAGTGTCACAGGAATGGTTCAAAACATAGACAGTAGGAAGAGTCAGTCTTCTTGTACTTAAGTCGGCATTGTGCCTTTTGTATTTAATTCCGATGCAATTTCTGTGTTTCATCGTCAATAAGAACGTACAAGGTATACAGTAAACCTGAAGTGTAGCATCGGAATTTATAACTAGTGTCACAGGAATGGTTCAAAACATAGGCAGTAAGAAGAGTCAGGTTTGTTGTACTTAAGTCGGCATTGTGCCTTTTCTATTTAATTCCGATGCAATTTCTGTGTTTCATCGTCAATATGAAGGTCCAAGGGATACAGTAAACCGGGAGTGAAGGATCGTAATCTATAACTAGTGTCACAGGAATGGTTCAAAACATAGACAGTAAGAAGAGTCAGTCTTCTTGAACTTAAGTCGACATTGTGCCATTTTTATTTCATTCCGATGCAATTTCTGTACTTCATCGTCAATAAGAAAGTCAGAGGGACACAAAAAACATGAAGTGAAGCATCGTAATTTATAACTAGTGTCACAGGAATGGTTCAAAACTAAGTCAGTAAGAAGAGTCAGTCTTCTTGTCCTTAAGTCGGCATTGTACCTTTTGTATTTCGATCCGATGCAATTTCTGTGTTTCATCGTCAATAAGGAGGTCCAGGGGATACAGTAAACCTGGAGTGTAGCATCGGGATCCATAACTAGTGTCAAAGGAATGGTTCAAAACATAGACAGTAAGAAGAGTCAATCTTCGTGTACTAAAGTTGGCAATTTGCCTTTTGTATTTAATTCCGATTCAATTTCTGTGTTTCATCGTCAATAAAAAGGTCCAAGGGATACTGTAAACCTGAAGTGAAGCATTGGAATCTATAACTAGCGTCACAGGAATGTTTCAAAACATAGTCAGTAAGAAGAGTCGGTCTTCTTGTACTTAAGTCGGCATTGTGCCTTTTCTACTTAATTCCGAAGCAATTTCTGTGTTTCATCGTCAATAACAAGGTCCAAGGGATACAGTGAACCTGGAGTGAAGCATCGGAATCCATAACTAGTGTCAATGGAATGGGTCAAAACATAGAGAGTAAGAAGAGTCAGTCTTCTTGAACTTAAGTCGGCATTATACCTTTTGTATTTAATTCCGATGCAATTTCTGTGTTTCATCGTCAATAAGAAGGTCAGAGGGATACAGTAAACCTGAAGTGAAGCATCGGCATCTATAACTAGTGTCACAGGAATGGTTCAAACATAGACAGTAAGAAGAGTCAGTCTTCGGGTACTTAAGTCGGCATTGTCCCTTTTGTATTTAATTCCGATGCAATTTCTGTGTTTCATCGTCAATAAGAAGGACAGAGGGATACAGTAAACCTGAAGTGAAGCATCGGAATCTATAACTAGTTTCACCGGAATGGTTCAAGACATAGTCAGTAAGAAGAGTCAGTCTTCTTGTCCTTAAGTCGGCATTGTGCTTTTTGTATTTAATTCCGATGCAATTTCTGTGCTTCATCGTCAATTAGAAGGTCCAAGGGATACAGTAAACCTGGAGTGAAGCATCGGAATCAATAACTAGTGTCACAGGAATGGTTCAAAATATAGACAGTAGGAAGAGTCAGTCTTCTTGTACTTAAGTCGTCATTGTGCCTTTTGTATTTAATTCCGATGCAATTTCTGTGTTTCATCGGCAATAAGGTCAGAGGGATACAGTAAACCAGAAGTGAAGCATCGGAATCTATAACTAGAGTCACAGCAATGGTTCAAAACATAGTCAGTAAGAAGAGTCAGTCTTCTTGTACTTAAGTCGGCATTGTGTCTTTCGTATTTCATTCCGATGCAATTTCTGTGTTTCATCGTCAATAAGAAGGTCCAAGGGATACAGTAAACCTGGAGTGAAGCATCGGAATCTATTACTAGTGTCACAAGAATGGTGCAATACATAGACAGTAAGAAGAGTCAGTCTTCTTGTACTTAAGTCGGCATTGTGCCTTTCGTATTTAATTCCGATGCATTTTCTGTTTTTCACCGTCAATAAGAAGGTCAGAGGGATACAGTAAACCTGAAGTGAAGCATCGGAAACTATAACTAGTGTCACATGAATGGTTCAAAACATAGTCAGTAAGTAGAGTCAGTCTTCTTGTACTTAAGTCGGCATTGTGCCTTTTGTATTTAATTCCGATGCAATTTCTGTGTTTCATCGTCAATAAGAAGGTCCAAGGGATACAGTAGACCTGGAGAGAAGCATCGGAATCTATAACTAGTGTCAATGGAATGGTTCAATTCATAGACAGTAAGAAGAGTCAGTCTTCTTGTCCTTAAGTCGGCATTGTGCCTTTTGAATTTAATTCCGATGCAATTTCTGTGTTTCATCGTCAATAAGAAGGTCCAATGGATATAGTAAACCTGGAGTGAAGCATCGGAATCTATAACTAGTGTCACAGGAATGGTTCATAACATAGACTGTAAGAAGAGTCAGTCTTCTTGTACTTAAGTCGGCATTGTGCCTTTTTTATTTAATTCCGATGCAATTTCTGTGTTTCATCGTCAATAAGAATGTCCAAGGGATACAGTAAAAGTGAAGTGAAGCATCGGAATCTATAACTAGTGTCACAAGAATGGTTCCAATCATTGTCAGTAAGAAGAGTCCTTCTTCATGTACTTAAGACGGCATTGTGCCTTTTGTATATAATTCCGATGCAATTTCTGTGTTTCATCGTCTATAAGAAGGTCCAAGGGATACAGTAAACCTGAAGTGAAGCATTGGAATCTACAACTAGTGCTACAGGAATGGTTCAAAACATAGACAGTAAGAAGAGTCAGTCCTCTTGTACTTAAGTCGGCATTGTGCCTTTTCTATTTAATTCCGATGCAATTTCTGTGTATCATCGTCAATAAGAAGGTCCAAGGGAGACAGTAAACCTGAAGTGAAGCATCGCAATCTATAACTAGTGTCACATGAATGGTTCAAAACATAGTCAGTAAGAAGAGACAGTCTTCTTGTCCTTAGGTCGCCATTGTGCCTTTTATATTAAATTCCGAAGCAATTTCTGTGTTTCACCGGCAATCAGGTCAGAGGATACAGTAAACCTGAAGTGAAGCATCGGAATCTATAACTAGTGTCACAGGAATGGTTCAAAACATAGACAGTAGGATGAGTCAGTTTTCTTGTACTTAAGTCGGCATTGTGCCTTTTGTATTTAATTCCCATGCAATTTCTGTGATTCATTGTCAATAAGAAGGTCAGAGAGATACAGTAAACCTGAAGTGAAGCATCGGAATCCAAAACTAGTGTCACAGGAATGGTTCAAACCATAGACAGTAGGTAGAGTCAGTCTTCTTGTACTTAAGTCGGCATTGTGCCTTTTATATTTAATTCCGATGCAATTTCTGTGTTTCATCGTCAATAAGAACTTCCAAGGTATACAGTAAAGCTGAAGTGTAGCATCGGAATCTATAACTAGTGTCACAGGAATGGTTCAAAACATAGGCAGTAAGAAGAGTCAGGTTTCTTGTACTTAAGTCGGCATTGTGCCTTTTCTATTTAATTCCGATGCAATTTCTGTGTTTCAACGTCAATATGAAGGTCCAAGGGATACAGTAAACCTGAAGTAAAGCATCGGAATCTATAACTAGTGTCACAGGAATTGTTCAAAACTAAGTCAGTAAGAAGAGTCAGTCTTCTTCTCCTTAAGTCGGCATTGTGCCTTTTGTATTTAATTCCGATGCAATTTCTGTGTTTCATCGTCAATAAGGAGGTCCAGGGGATACAGTAAACCTGGAGTGTAGCATCGGGATCCATAACTAGTGTCACAGGAATGGTTCAAAACATAGACAGTAAGAAGAGTCAGTCTTCGTGTACTAAAGTTGGCAATTTGCATTTTTAATTTAATTCCGATGCAATTTCTGTGTTTCATCGTCAATAACAAGGTCCAAGGGATACAGTGAACCTGGAGTGAAGCATCGGAATCAGTAACTAGTGTCACTGGAATGGGTCAAAACATAGACAGTAAGAAGAGTCAGTCTTCTTGAACATAAGTCGGCATTATACTTTTGTATTTAATTCCGATGCAATTTCTGTGTTTCATCGTCAATAAGAAGGTCAGAGCGATACAGTAAACCTGAAGTGAAGCATCGGAATCTATTGCTAGTGTCACAGGAATGGTTCAAAGCAGAGTCAGTATGAAGAGTCAGTCTTCTTGTCCTTAAGTCGGTATTGTGCCTTTTGTATTTAATTCCGATGCAATTTCTGTGTTTCATCGTCAATAAGAAAGTCAGAGGGTTACAGTAAACCTGAAGTGAAGCATCGGAATCCACAACTAGTGTCACAGGAATGGTTCAAAACATAGACAGTAGGAAGAATCAGCCTTCTTGTACTTATGTCGGCATTGTGCCTTTGGTATTTAATTCCGATGCATTTTCTGTGTTTCATCGTCAATAAGAAGGTCCAAGGTATACAGTAAACCTGAAGTAAAGCATCGGAATCTATAACTAGTGTCACAGGAATTCTGCAAACATAGTCAGTAAGAAGAGTCAGTCTTCTTGTACTTAAGTCGGAATGTGCCTTTCGTATTTAATTCCGATGCAATTTCTGTGTTTCACCGTCAATAAGAAGTTCAGAGGGATACAGTAATCATGAAGTGAAGCATCGGAATCTATCACTAGTGTCACAGGAATGGTTCAAACATTGACAGTAAGAAGAGTCAGTCTTCGGGTACTTAAGTTGGCATTGTCCCTTTTGTATTTAATTCCGATGCAATTTCCGTGTTTCATCGTTAATAAGAAGGTCAGAGGGATACAGTAAACCTGAAGTGAAGCATCGGAACCTATAACTAGTGTCACAGGAATGGTTCAAGTCATAGTCAGTAAGAAGAGTCAGCCTTCTTGTACTTAAGTCGGCATTGTGGCTTTTGTATTTAATTCCGAAGCAATTTCTGTGTTTCATCGTCAATAAGAAGGTCAGAGGGATACAGTAAACCTGAAGTGAAGCATCGGAATCTATAACTAGAGTCACAGGAATGGTTCAAAACATAGTAAGTAAGAAGAGTCAGTCTTCTTGTCCTTAAGTCGCCATTGTGTCTTTTGTATTTAATTACGGTGCAATTTCTGTGTTTCATCGGCTATAAAGTGAGAGGGATACAGTAAACCTGAAGTGAAGCATCGGAATCTATAACTAGTGTCACAGGAATGGTTCAAAACATAGACAGTAGGAACAGTCAGTCTTCTTGTACTTAAGTCGGCATTGTGGCTTTTGTATTTAATTCCGATGCAATTTCTGTGTTTCGTTGTCAATAAGAAGGTCAGAGGGATACAGTAAACCTGACGTGAAGCATCGGAATCTATAACTAGTGTCACAGGAAGGGTTCAAAACATAGACAGTGGGAAGAGTCAGTCTTCTTGTACTTATGTCGGCATTGTGCCTTTTGTATTTAATTCCGATGCTATTTCTGTGTTTCATCGTCAATAAGAAGGTCCAAAGTATACAGTAAACCTGAAGTGAAGCAATGCAATCTATAACTAGTGTCACAGGAATGGTTCAAAACATAGTCAGTAAGAGGAGTCAGTCTTCTTGTACTTAAGTCGGCATTGTGCGTTTTCTATTTAATTCCGATGCAATTTCTGTGTTTCATCGTCAATAAAAAGGTCCAAGGGATACAGTAAACCTGGTGTGAAGCATCGGAATCTATAACTAGTGTCACAGGAATGGTTCAAAATATAGACAGTAAGAAGAGTCAGTCTTCTTGTATTTAAGTCGACATTGTGCCTTTTCTATTTAATTCCGATGCAATTTCTGTGTTTCATCGTCAATAAGAATGTCCAAGGTATACAGTAAACCTGAAGTAAAGCGTCGGAATCTATAACTAGTGTCACAGCAATGGTTCGAACTATAATCACTAAGAGGAGTCAGTCTTCTTGTACTTATGTCGGCATTGTGATCTTTTTTTTTTAATTCCGATGCAATTTCTGTGTTTCACCTTCAATAAGAAGGACAGTGGGATACAGTAAACCTGAAGGGAAGCATCGGAATCTATAACTAGTGTCACAGGTATGGTTCAAACATAGACAGTAAGTAGAGTCAGTTTTCTTGTACTTAAGTCGGCATTGTGCCTTTTTTATTTAATTCCGATGCAATTTCTGTGTTTCATCGTCAATAAGAATGTCCAAGGGATACAGTAAAAGTGAAGTGAAGCATCGGAATCTATAACTAGTGTCACAAGAATGGTTCCAATCATTGTCAGTAAGAAGAGTCCTTCTTCATGTACTTAAGACGGCATTGTGCCTTTTGTATATAATTCCGATGCAATTTCTGTGTTTCATCGTCTATAAGAAGGTCCAAGGGATACAGTAAACCTGAAGTGAAGCATTGGAATCTACAACTAGTGCTACAGGAATGGTTCAAAACATAGACAGTAAGAAGAGTCAGTCCTCTTGTACTTAAGTCGGCATTGTGCCTTTTCTATTTAATTCCGATGCAATTTCTGTGTATCATCGTCAATAAGAAGGTCCAAGGGAGACAGTAAACCTGAAGTGAAGCATCGCAATCTATAACTAGTGTCACATGAATGGTTCAAAACATAGTCAGTAAGAAGAGACAGTCTTCTTGTCCTTAGGTCGCCATTGTGCCTTTTATATTAAATTCCGAAGCAATTTCTGTGTTTCACCGGCAATCAGGTCAGAGGATACAGTAAACCTGAAGTGAAGCATCGGAATCTATAACTAGTGTCACAGGAATGGTTCAAAACATAGACAGTAGGATGAGTCAGTTTTCTTGTACTTAAGTCGGCATTGTGCCTTTTGTATTTAATTCCCATGCAATTTCTGTGTTTCATTGTCAATAAGAAGGTCAGAGAGATACAGTAAACCTGAAGTGAAGCATCGGAATCCAAAACTAGTGTCACAGGAATGGTTCAAACCATAGACAGTAGGTAGAGTCAGTCTTCTTGTACTTAAGTCGGCATTGTGCCTTTTATATTTAATTCCGATGCAATTTCTGTGTTTCATCGTCAATAAGAACTTCCAAGGTATACAGTAAAGCTGAAGTGTAGCATCGGAATCTATAACTAGTGTCACAGGAATGGTTCAAAACATAGGCAGTAAGAAGAGTCAGGTTTCTTGTACTTAAGTCGGCATTGTGCCTTTTCTATTTAATTCCGATGCAATTTCTGTGTTTCAACGTCAATATGAAGGTCCAAGGGATACAGTAAACCTGAGGTAAAGCATCGGAATCTATAACTAGTGTCACAGGAATTGTTAAAAACTAAGTCAGTAAGAAGAGTCAGTCTTCTTCTCCTTAAGTCGGCATTGTGCCTTTTGTATTTAATTCCGATGCAATTTCTGTGTTTCATCGTCAATAAGGAGGTCCAGGGGATACAGTAAACCTGGAGTGTAGCATCGGGATCCATAACTAGTGTCACAGGAATGGTTCAAAACATAGACAGTAAGAAGAGTCAGTCTTCGTGTACTAAAGTTGGCAATTTGCATTTTGTATTTAATTCCGATGCAATTTCTGTGTTTCATCGTCAATAACAAGGTCCAAGGGATACAGTGAACCTGGAGTGAAGCATCGGAATCAGTAACTAGTGTCACTGGAATGGGTCAAAACATAGACAGTAAGAAGAGTCAGTCTTCTTGAACATAAGTCGGCATTATACTTTTGTATTTAATTCCGATGCAATTTCTGTGTTTCATCGTCAATAAGAAGGTCAGAGCGATACAGTAAACCTGAAGTGAAGCATCGGAATCTATTGCTAGTGTCACAGGAATGGTTCAAAGCAGAGTCAGTATGAAGAGTCAGTCTTCTTGTCCTTAAGTCGGTATTGTGCCTTTTGTATTTAATTCCGATGCAATTTCTGTGTTTCATCGTCAATAAGAAAGTCAGAGGGTTACAGTAAACCTGAAGTGAAGCATCGGAATCCACAACTAGTGTTCCAGGAATGGTTCAAAACATAGACAGTAAGAAGAGTCAGTCTTCTTGTATTTAAGACGACATTGTGCCTTTTCTATTTAATTCCGATGCAATTTCTGTGTTTCATCGTCAATAAGAATGTCCAAGGTATACAGTAAACCTGATGTAAAGCGTCGGAATCTATAACTAGTGTCACAGCAATGGTTCGAACTATAATCACTAAGAGGAGTCAGTCTTCTTGTACTTATGTCGGCATTGTGCCTTTTCTATTTAATTCCGATGCAATTTCTGTGTTTCATCGTCAATAAGAAGGTCCAAGGGATACAGTAAACCTGGAGCGAAGCATCGGAATCTATAACTAGTGTCACAGGAATGGATCAAAACATAGACAGTAAGAGGAGTCAGTCTTCTTGTACTTAAGTCGGCATTGTGCCTTTTCTATTTATTTCCGATGCAATTTCTGTGTTTCATCGTCAATAAGAAGGTCAGAGGGATACAGTAAACCTGAAGTGAAGCATCGGAATCTATAACTAGTGTCACAGGAATGGTTCAAAACATAGTCAGTAAGAAGAGTCAGTCTTCTTGTACTTAAGTCGGCATTGTGCCTTTTGTATTTAATTCCGATGCAATTTCTGTGTTTCATCGTCAATAAGAAGGTCAGAGGGCTACAGTAAACCTGAAGTGAAGCATCGGAATCTACAACTAGTGTCACAGGAATGATTGAAACATAGACAGTAAGAATAGACAGTCTTCTTGTACTTAAGTCGGCATTGTGCCTTTTGTATTTAATTCCGATGCAATTTCTGTGTTTCATCGTCAATAAGAAGGTCCAAGGGATACAGTAAACATGAAGTGAAGCATAGGAATCTATAACTAGTGTCACAGGAATGGTTCAAAACATAGTCAGTAAAAAGAAACAGTCTTCTTGTCCTTAAGTCGGCATTGGTCCTATTTTTATTAATTCCGATGCAATTTCTGTGTTTCATTGTCAACAAGAAGGTCCAAGGGATACAGCAAACCTGGAGTGGAGCATCGGAATCTCTAACTAGTGTCACAGTAATGGTTCAAAACATTGACAGTAAGAAGAGTCAGTCTTCTTGTACTTAAGTCGGCATTGTACCTTTTGTATTTAGTTTCGATGCAATTTCTGTGTTTCATTGTCAATAAGACGGTCCAAGGAATACAGTAAACCTGAATTGAAGCATCGGAATCTATAACTAGTGTCACTGGAATGGTTCAAAATATAGACAGTAAGAAGAGTCAGTCTTCTTGTCCTTAAGTCGGCATTGTGCCTATTGTATTTAATTCCGATCCAATTTCTGTGATTCATAGTCAATAAGAAGTTCCAAGGGATACAGTAAACCTGAAGTGAAGCTTTGGACTCTATAACTAATGTCACAGAATTGGTTCAAAACATAGACAGTAGGAAGAGTCAGTCCTCTTGTACTTAAGTCGGCAATGTGCCTTTTCTATTTAATTCCGATGCAATTTCTGTGTTTCATCGTCAATAAGAAGGTCCAAGGGAAACAGTAAACCTGAAGTGAAGCATCGGAATCTATAACTAGTGTCACAGGAATGGTTCAAATCATAGACACTCAGAAGAGTCAGTCTTCTTGTACTTAAGTCGGCATTGTGGCTTTTGTATTTAATTTCGATGCAATTTCTGTGTTTCATCGTCAATAAGAAGGTCCAAGGGAGACAGTAAACCTAAAGTTAAGCGTCGGAATCTATAACTAGTGACACAGCAATTGTTCAAACTTTAATCACTAAGAAGAGTCAGTCTTCTTGTACTTAAGTCGGCATTGTGCTTTTTCTATTTAATTCCGATGCAATCTCTGTGTTTCATCGTCAATAAGAATGTCCAAGGGATACAGTAAAAGTGAAGTGAAGCATCGGAATCTGTAACTAGTGTCACAAGAATGGTTCAAATCATTGTCAGTAAGAAGAGTCGGTCTTCATGTACTTAAGACGGCATTGTGCCTTTTGTATATAATTCCGATGCAATTTCTGTGTTTCATCGTCTATAAGAAGGTCCAAGGGGTACAGTAAACCTGAAGTGAAGCATTGGAATCTACAACTAGTGCTACAGGAATGGTTCACAACATAGGCTGTAAGAAGAGTCAGTCCTCTTGTACTTAAGTCGGCATTGTGCCTTTTCTATTTAATTCCGATGCAATTTCTGTGTATCATCGTCAATAAGAAGGTCCAAGGGATACAGTAAACCTGAAGTGAAGCATCGCAATCTATAATTAGTGTCACAGGAATGGTTCAAAACATAGTCAGTAAGAAGAGACAGTCTTCTTGTCCTTAGGTCGCCATTGTGCCTTTTATATTAAATTCCGAAGCAATTTCTGTGTTTCACCGGCAATAAGGTCAGAGGGATACAGTAAACCTGAAGTGAAGCATCGGAATTTATAACTAGTGTCACAGGAATGGTTCAAAACATAGACAGTAGGATGAGTCAGTTTTCTTGTACTTAAGTCGGCATTGTGCTTTTTCTATTTAATTCCGATGCAATTTCTGTGTTTCATCGTCAATAAGAACTTCCAAGGTATACAGTAAACCTGAAGTGTAGCATCGGAATCTATAACTAGTGTCACAGGAATGGTTCAAAACATAGGCAGTAAGAAGAGTCAGGTTTCTTGTACTTAAGTCGGCATTGAGCCTTTTCTATTTAATTCCGATGCAATTTCTGTGTTTCATCGTCAATATGAAGGTCCAAGGAATACAGTAAACCTGGAGTGAAGCATCGGAATCTATAACTAGTGTCACAGGAATGGTTCAAAACATAGACAGTAAGAAGAGTCAGTCTTCTTGTACTTAAGTCGACATTGTGCCATTTCTATTTCATTCCGATGCAATTTCAGTACTTCATCGTCAATATGAAGGTCAGAGGGACACAAAAAACATGAAGTGTAGCATCGGAATTTATAACTAGTGTCACAGGAATGGTTCAAAACTAAGTCAGTAAGAAGAGTCAGTCTTCTTCTCCTTAAGTCGGCATTGTGCCTTTTGTATTTAATTCCGATGCAATTTCTGTGTTTCATCGTCAATAAGGAGGTCCAGGGGATACAGTAAACCTGGCGTGTAGCATCGGGATCCATAACTAGTGTCACAGGAATGGTTCAAAACAGAGACAGTAAGAAGAGTCAGTCTTCGTGTACTAAAGTTGGCAATTTGCATTTTGTATTTAATTCCGATGCAATTTCTGTGTTTCATCGTCAATAACAAGGTCCAAGGGATACAGTGAACCTGGAGTGAAGCATCGGAATCAGTAACTAGTGTCAATGGAATGGGTCAAAACACAGACAGTAAGAAGAGTCAGTCTTCTTGAACATAAGTCGGCATTATACCTTTTGTATTTAATTCCGATGCAATTTCTGTGTTTCATCGTCAATAAGAAGGTCAGAGCGATACAGTAAACCTGAAGTGAAGCATCGGAATCTATTGCTAGTGTCACAGGAGTGGTTCAAAGCAGAGTCAGTAAGAAGAGTCAGTCTTCTTGTCCTTAAGTCGGTATTGTGCCTTTTGTATTTAATTCCGATGCAATTTCCGTGTTTCATCGTCAATAAGACAGTCAGAGGGTTACAGTAAACCTGAAGTGAAGCATCGGAATCCACAACTAGAGTCACAGGAATGGTTCAAAACATAGACAGTAGGAAGAATCAGCCTTCTTGTACTTATGTCGGCATTGTGCCTTTGGTATTTAATTCCGATGCATTTTCTGTGTTTCATCGTCAATAAGAAGGTCCAAGGTATACAGTAAACCTGAAGTAAAGCATCGGAATCTATAACTAGAGTCACAGGTATGGTTCAAAACATAGTAAGTAAGAAGAGTCAGTCTTCTTGTCCTTAAGTCGGCATTGTGCCTTTTGTATTTAATTACGATGCAATTTCTGTGTTTCATCGGCTATAAAGTCAGAGGGATACAGTAAACCTGAAGTGAAGCATCGGAATCTATAACTAGTGTCACAGGAATGGTTCAAAACATAGACAGTAGGAACAGTCAGTCTTCTTGTACTTAAGTCGGCATTGTGGCTTTTGTATTTAATTCCGATGCAATTTCTGTGTTTCGTTGTCAATAAGAAGGTCAGAGGGATACAGTAAACCTGAAGTGAAGCATCGGAATCCAAAACTAGTGTCACAGGAAGGGTTCAAAACATAGACAGTGGGAAGAGTCAGTCTTCTCGTACTTATGTCGGCATTGTGCCTTTTGTATTTAATTCCGATGCTATTTCTGTGTTTCATCGTCAATAAGAAGGTCCAAAGTATACAGTAAACCTGAAGTGAAGCATTGCAATCTATAACTAGTGTCACAGGAATGGTTCAAAACATAGTCAGTAAGAAGAGTCAGTCTTCTTGTACTTAAGTCGGCATTGTGCGTTTTCTATTTAATTCCGATGCAATTTCTGTGTTTCATCGTCAATAAAAAGGTCCAAGGGATACAGTAAACATGGAGTGAAGCATCGGAATCCTATAAATAGTGTCACAGGAATGGTTCAAAACATAGACAGTAAGAAGAGTCAGTCTTCTTGTATTTAAGTCGACATTGTGCCTTTTCTGTTTAATTCCGATGCAATTTCTGTGTATCATCGTCAATAAGAATGTCCAAGGTATACAGTAAACCTGAAGTAAAGCGTCGGAATCTATAACTAGTGTCACAGCAATGGTTCGAACTATAATCACTAAGAGGAGTCAGTCTTCTTGTACTTATGTCGGCATTGTGCCTTTTCTATTTAATTCCGATGCAATTTCTGTGTTTCATCGTCAATAAGAAGGTCCAAGGTATACAGTAAACCTGGAGTGAAGCATCGGAATCTATAACTAGTGTCACAGGAATGGATCTAAACATAGACAGTAAGAGGAGTCAGTCTTCTTGTACTTAAGTCGGCATTGTGCCTTTTCTATTTATTTCCGATGCAATTTCTGTGTTTCATCGTCAATAAGAAGGTCAGAGGGATACAGTAAACCTGAAGTGAAGCATCGGAATCTATAACTAGTGTCACAGGAATGGTTCAAAACATAGTCAGTAAGAAGAGTCAGTCTTCTTGTACTTAAGTCGGCATTGTGCCTTTTGTATTTAATTCCGATGCAATTTCTGTGTTTCATCGTCAATAAGAAGGTCAGAGGGCTACAGTAAACCTGAAGTGAAGCATCGGAATCTACTACTAGTGTCACAGGAATGATTGAAACATAGACAGTAAGAATAGACAGTCTTCTTGTACTTAAGTCGGCATTGTGCCTTTTGTATTTAATTCCGATGCAATTTCTGTGTTTCATCGTCAATAAGAAGGTCCAAGGGATACAGTAAACATGAAGTGAAGCATCGGAATCTATAACTAGTGTCACACGGATGGTTCAAAACATAGTCAGTAAAAAGAAACAGTCTTCTTGTCCTTAAGTCGGCATTGTGCCTATTTTTATTAATTCCGATGCAATTTCTGTGTTTCATTGTCAACAAGAAGGTCCAAGGGATACAGCAAACCTGGAGTGGAGCATCGGAATCTCTAACTAGTGTCACAGTAATGGTTCAAAACATTGACAGTAAGAAGAGTCAGTCTTCTTGTACTTAAGTCGGCATTGTACCTTTTGTATTTAGTTTCGATGCAATTTCTGTGTTTCATCGTCAATAAGAAGGTCCAAGGAATACAGTAAACCTGAATTGAAGCATCGGAATCTATAACTAGTGTCACTGGAATGGTTCAAAATAGAGACAGTAAGAAGAGTCAGTCTTCTTGTCCTTAAGTCGGCATTGTGCCTATTGTATTTAATTCCGATCCAATTTCTGTGATTCATAGTCAATAAGAAGTTCCAAGGGATACAGTAAACCTGAAGTGAAGCTTAGGACTCTATAACTAATGTCACAGAATTGGTTCAAAACATAGACAGTAGGAAGAGTCAGTCCTCTTGTACTTAAGTCGGAAATGTGCCTTTTCTATTTAATTCCGATGCAATTTCTGTGTTTCATCGTCAATAAGAAGGTCCAAGGGAAACAGTAAACCTGAAGTGAAGCATCGGAATCTATAACTAGTGTCACAGGAATGGTTCAAAACATAGACAGTAAGAAGAGTCAGTCTTCTTGTACTTAAGTCGGCACTGTGCCTTTTCTATTTAATTCCGAAGCAATCTCTGTGTTTCATCGTCAATAAGAAGGTCAGAGGGATACAGTAAACCTGAAGTGCAGCATCGGAATCTATAACTAGTGTCACAGGAATGGTTAAAAACATAGTCAGTAAGAAGTCAGTCTTCTTGTACTTAAGTCGGCACGGTACCTTTTCAATTTAATTCCCATGCAATTTCTGTGTTTCATCGTCAATCAGAGGGTCCAAGGGATGCAGTAAACCTGAAGTGAACTATCGGAATCTATAACTAGTGTCACAGGAATGGTTCAAAACATAGACAGTAGGAAGAGTCAGTCTTCTTGTATGTAAGTGGACATTGTGCCTTCTGTATTTATTTCCCATGCAATTTCTGTGTTTCATTGTCAATAAGAAGGTCAGAGGGATACAGTAAACCTGAAGTGAAGCATCGGAATCCAAAACTAGTGTCACAGGAATGGTTCAAAACATAGACAGTAGGAAGAGTCAGGCTTCTTGTACTTAAGTCGGCATTGTGCCTTTTCAGTTTTATTCCGATGCAATTTCTGTGTTTCATCGTCAATAAGAAGGTCCAAGGGATACAGTGAACCTGGAGTGAAGCATTGGAATCTCTAACTAGTGTCACAGGAATGGTTCAAATCATAGACAGTAAGAAGAGTCAGTCTTCTTGTACTTACGTCGGCATTGTGGCTTTTGTATTTAATTACGATGCAATTTCTGTGTTTCATCGTCAATAAGAAGGTCAGAGGGATACAGTAAACCTGAAGTGAAGCATCGGAATCTATAACTAGTGTCACAGGAATGGTTCAAAACATAGTCAGTAAGAAGAGTCAGTCTTCTTGTACTTAAGTCGTCATTGTGCCTTTTCTATTTAATTCCGATGCAATTTCTGTGTTTGATCGTCAATAAGAAGGTCCAAGGGATACAGTAAACCTGGAGTGAAGCATCGGAATCTATAACTAGTGTCACAGGAATGGTTCAAAACATAGACAGTAAGAATCGTCAGTCTTCTTGTGCTTAAGTTGACATTGTGTCTTTTCTATTTAATTCCGATGCATTTTCTGTGTTTCATCGTCAATAAGAATGTCCAAGGTATACAGTAAACCTGAAGTTAAGCGTCGGAATCTATAACTAGTGACACAGCAATGGTTCAAACTTTAATCACTAAGAAGAGTCAGTCTTCTTGTACTTAAGTCGGCATTGTGCTTTTTCTATTTAATTCCGATGCAATTTCTGTGTTTCATCGTCAAAAAGAAGGTCCAAGGGATACAGTAAACCAGTAGTGAAGCTTCGGAATCTATAACTAGTGTCAATGGAATGGTTCAATACATAGACAGTAAGAAGAGTCAGTCTTCTTGTACTTAAGTCGGCACTGTGCCTTTTCTATTTAATTCCGAAGCAATCTCTGTGTTTCATCGTCAATAAGAAGGTCAGAGGGATACAGTAAACCTGAAGTGAAGCATCGGAATCTATAACTAGTGTCACAGAAATGGTTAAAAACATAGTCAGTAAGAAGTCAGTCTTCTTGTACTTAAGTCGGCACGGTACCTTTTCAATTTAATTCCCATGCAATTTCTGTGTTTCATCGTCAATAAGAGGGTCCAAGGGATACAGTAAACCTGAAGTGAAGCATCGGAATCTATAACTAGTGTCACAGGAATGGGTTAAAACATGGACAGTAGGAAGAGTCAGTCTTCTTGTATGTAAGTGGGCATTGTGCCTTCTGTATTTATTTCCCATGCAATTTCTGTGTTTCATTGTCAATAAGAAGGTCAGAGGGATACAGTAAACCTGAAGTGAAGCATCGGAAAACAAAACTAGTGTCACAGGAATGGTTCAAAACATAGACAGTAGGAAGAGTCAGTCTTCTTGTACTTAAGTCGGCATTGTGCCTCTTATATTTAATTGCGATGCAATTTCTGTGTTTCATCGTCAATAAGAACTTCCAAGGTATACAGTAAACCTGAAGTGTAGCATCGGAATCTATAACTAGTGTCACAGGAATGGTTCAAAACATAGGCAGTAAGAAGAGTCACGCTTCTTGTACTTAAGTCGGCATTGTGCCTTTTCTATTTAATTCCGATGCAATTTCTGTGTTTCATCGTCAATAAGAAGGTCCAAGGGATACAGTGAACCTGGAGTGAAGCATCGGAATCTCTAACTAGTGTCACAGGAATGGTTCAAAACATAGACAGTAGGAAGAGTCAGTCTTCTTGTACTTAAGTCGGCATTGTGCCTTTTGTATTTAATTGCGATGCAATTTCTGTGTTTCACCGTCAATAAGAACTTCCAAGGTATACAGTAAACCTGAAGTGTAGCATCGGAATCTATAACTAGTGTCAATGGAATGGGTCAAAACATAGACAGTAAGAAGAGTCAGTCTTCTTGTCCTTAAGTCGCCATTGTGCCTTTTGTATTTAATTCCGATGCAATTTCTGTGTTTCATCGGCAATAAGGTCAGAGGGATACAGTAAACCTGAAGTCAAGCATCGGGATCTATAACTAGTGTCACAGGAATGGTTCAAATCATAGACAGTAGGAAGAGTCAGTCTTCTTGTATTTAAGTCGGCATTGTGAATTTTGTATTTAATTCCCATGCAATTTCTGTGTTTCATTGTCAATAAGAAGGTCAGAGGGATACAGTAAACCTGAAGTGAAGCATCGGAATCCTAAACTAGTGTCACAGGAATGGTTCAAAACATAGACAGTAGGAAGAGTCAGTCTTCTTGTACTTATCTCAGCATTGTGCCTTTTGTATTTAATTCCGATGCAATTTCTGTGTTTCATCGGCAATAAGGTCAGAGGGATACAGTAAACCTGAAGTCAAGCATCGGAATCTATAACTAGTGTCACAGGAATGGTTCAAAACATAGACAGTAGGAGGAGTCAGACTTCTTGTATTTAAGTCGGCATTGTGCCTTCTGTATTTATTTCCCATGCAATTTCTGTGTTTCATTGTCAATAAGAAGGTCAGAGGGATACAGTAAACCTGAAGTGAAGCATCGGAATCCAAAACTAGTGTCACAGGAATGGTTCAAAACATAGACAGTAGGAAGAGTCAGTCTTCTTGTACTTAAGTCGTCATTGTGCCTTTTCTATTTAATTCCGATGCAATTTCTGTGTTTGATCGTCAATAAGAAGGTCCAAGGGATACAGTAAACCTGGAGTGAAGCATCGGAATCTATAACTAGTGTCACAGGAATGGTTCAAAACATAGACAGTAAGAATAGTCAGTCTTCTTGTGCTTAAGTTGACATTGTGTCTTTTCTATTTAATTCCGATGCATTTTCTGTGTTTCATCGTCAATAAGAATGTCCAAGGTATACAGTAAACCTGAAGTTAAGCGTCGGAATCTATAACTAGTGACACAGCAATGGTTCAAACTTTAATCACTAAGAAGAGTCAGTCTTCTTGTACTTAAGTCGGCATTGTGCTTTTTCTATTTAATTCCGATGCAATTTCTGTGTTTCATCGTCAAAAAGAAGGTCCAAGGGATACAGTAAACCTGTAGTGAAGCTTCGGAATCTATAACTAGTGTCAATGGAATGGTTCAATACATAGACAGTAAGAAGAGTCAGTCTTCTTGTACTTAAGTCGGCACTGTGCCTTTTCTATTTAATTCCGAAGCAATCTCTGTGTTTCATCGTCAATAGGAAGGTCAGAGGGATACAGTAAACCTGAAGTGAAGCATCGGAATCTATAACTAGTGTCACAGGAATGGTTAAAAACATAGTCAGTAAGAAGTCAGTCTTCTTGTACTTAAGTCGGCACGGTACCTTTTCAATTTAATTCCCATGCAATTCCTGTGTTTCATCGTCAATAAGAGGGTCCAAGGGATACAGTAAACCTGAAGTGAAGCATCGGAATCTATAACTAGTGTCACAGGAATGGTTCAAAACATAGACAGTAGGAAGAGTCAGTCTTCTTGTATGTAAGTGGGCATTGTGCCTTCTGTATTTATTTCCCATGCAATTTCTGTGTTTCATTGTCAATAAGAAGGTCAGAGGGATACAGTAAACCTGAAGTGAAGCATCGGAATCCAAAACTAGTGTCACAGGAATGGTTCAAAACATAGACAGTAGGAAGAGTCAGTCTCCTTGTACTTAAGTCGGCATTGTGCCTTTTGTATTTAATTGCGATGCAATTTCTGTGTTTCATCGTCAATAATAACTTCCAAGGTATACAGTAAACCTGAAGTGTAGCATCGGAATCTATAACTAGTGGCACTGGAATGGTTCAAAACATAGGCAGTAAGAAGAGTCAGGCTTCTTGTACTTATGTCGGCATTGTGCCTTTTCTATTTAATTCCGACGCAATTTCTGTGTTTCATCGTCAATAAGAAGGTCCAAGGGATACAGTGAACCTGGAGTGAAGCATCGGAATCTCTAACTAGTGTCACAGGAATGGTTCAAAACATAGACCGTAGGAAGAGTCAGTCTTCTTGTACTTAAGTCGGCATTGTGCCTTTTGTATTTAATTGCGATGCAATTTCTGTGTTTCATCGTCAATAAGAACTTCCAAGGTATACAGTAAACCTGAAGTGTAGCATCGGAATCTATAACTAGTGTCAATGGAATGGGTCAAAACATAGACAGTAAGAAGAGTCAGTCTTCTTGTCCTTAAGTCGCCATTGTGCCTTTTGTATTTAATTCCGATGCAATTTCTGTGTTTCATCGGCAATATGGTCAGAGGGATACAGTAAACCTGAAGTCAAGCATCGGAATCTATAACTAGTGTCACAGGAATGGTTCAAAACATAGACAGTAGGAAGAGTCAGACTTCTTGTATTTAAGTCGGCATTGTGCCTTTTGTATTTAATTCCCATGCAATTTCTGTGTTTCATTGTCAATAAGAAGGTCAGAGGGATACAGTAAACCTGAAGTGAAGCATCGGAATCCAAAACTAGTGTCACAGGAATGGTTCAAAACATAGACAGTAGGAAGAGTCAGTCTTCTTGTACTTAAGTCGGCATTGTGCCTTTTGTATTTAATTGCGATGCAATTACTGTGTTTCATCGTCAATAAGAACTTCCAAGGTATACAGTAAACTTGAAGTGTAGCATCGGAATCTATAACTAGTGTCACAGGAATGGTTCAAAACATAGGCAGTAAGAAGAGTCAGGCTTCTTGTACTTAAGTCGGCATTGTGCCTTTTCTATTTAATTCCGATGCAACATCTGTGTTTCATCGTCAATAAGAAGGTCCAAGGGATACAGTGAACCTGGAGTGAAGCATCGGAATCTCTAACTAGTGTCACAGGAATGGTTCAAAACATAGACCGTAGGAAGAGTCAGTCTTCTTGTACTTAAGTCGACATTGTGCCTTTTGTATTTAATTCCGATGCAATTTCTGTGTTTCATCGTGAATAAGAAGGTCAGAGGGATACAAAAAACCTGAAGTGAATCATCGGAATCCATAACTAGTGTCACAGGAATGGTTCAAAACTAAGTCAGTAAGAAGAGTCAGTCTTCTTGTCCTTAAGTGGGCATTGTGCCTTTTGTATTTAATTCCGATGCAATTTCTATGTTTCATCGTCAATAAGAAGGTCCAAGGTATACAGTAAACCTGAAGTAAAGCATCGGAATCTATAACTAGTGTCACAGGAATTCTTCAAACATAGTCAGTAAGAAGAGTCAGTCTTCTTGAACTTAAGTCGGCATTGTGCCTTTCGTATTTAATTCCGATGCAATTTCTGGGTTTCACCGTCAATAAGAAGTTCAGAGGGATACAGTAATCCTGAAGTGAAGCATCGGAATCTATAACTAGTGTCACAGGAATGGTTCAAACATTGACAGTAAGAAGACAAGTCTTCGGGTACTTAAGTTGGCATTGTCCCTTTTGTATTTAATTCCGATGCAATTTCCGTGTTTCATCGTTAATAAGAAGGTCAGAGGGATACAGTAAACCTGAAGTGAAGCATCGGAATCTATAACTAGTGTCACAGGAATGGTTCAAGGCATAGTCAGTAAGAAGAGTCAGTCTTCGGGTACTTAAGTCGGCATTGTCCCTTTTGTATTTAATTCCGATGCAATTTCTGTGTTTCATCGTCAATAAGAAGTTCCAAGGGATACAGTAAACCTGAAGTGAAGCATCGGACTCTATAACTAGTGTCACAGAATTGGTTCAAAGCATGGACAGTAGGAAGAGTCAGTCTTCTTGTGCTTAAATCGGCATTGTGGCTTTTGTTTTTAATTGCGATGCAATTTCTGTGTTTCATCGTCAATAAGAAGGTCCAAGGGAAACAGTAAACCTGAAGTGAAGCATTGGAATCTATAATTAGTGTCACAGGAATGGTTCAAATCATAGACAGTATGAAGAGTCAGTCTTCTTGTACTTAAGTCGGCATTGTGGGTTTTGTATTTAATTACGATGCTATTTCTGTGTTTCATCGTCAATAAGAAGGTCAGAGGGATACAGTAAACCTGAAGTGAAGCATCGGAATCTATAACTAGAGTCACAGGAATGGTTCAAAACACAGTAAGTAAGAAGAGTCAGTCTTCTTGTCCTTAAGTCTGCATTGTGCCTTTTGTATTTAATTACGATGCAATTTCTGAGTTTCATCGGCTATAAAGTCAGAGGGATACAGTAAACCTGAAGTGAAGCATCGGAATCCAAAACTAGTGTCACAGGAAGGGTTCAAAACATAGACAGTGCGAAGAGTCAGTCTTCTTGTACGTAAGTCGGCATTGTGCTTTTTGTATTTAATTCCGATGCTATTTCTGTGTTTCATCGTCGATAAGAAGGTAAAAGGTATACAGTAAACCTGAAGTGAAGCATCGGAATCTATAACTAATGTCGCAGGAATGGTTCAAAACATAGTCAGTAAGAACAGTTAGTCTTCTTGTCCTTAAGTCGGCGTTGTGCGTTTTCTATTTAATTCCGATGCAATTTCTGTGTTTCATCGTCAATAAAAAGGTCCAAGGGATACAGTAAACCTGGAGTGAAGCATCGGAATCTATAACTAGTGTCACAGGAATGGTTCAAAACATAGACGGTAAGAAGAGTCAGTCTTCTTATACTTAAGTCGACATTGTGCCTTTTCTATTTAATTCCGATGCAATTTCTGTGTTTCATCGTCAATAAGAATGTCCGAGGTATACAGAAAACCTGAAGTAAAGCGTCGGAATCTATAACTAGTGTCACAGCAATGGTTCAAACTATAATCACTAAGAGGAGTCAGTCTTCTTGTACTTAAGTCGCCATTGTGCCTTTTGTATTTAATTCCGATGCAATTTCTGTGTTTCATCGTCAATAAGAAGGTCCAAGGGATACAGTAAACATGAAGTGATGCATCGGAATCTATAACTAGTGTCACAGGAATGGTTCAAAACATAGTCAGTAAGAAGAAACAGTCTTCTTGTCCTTAAGTCGGCATTGTGCCTTTTTTATTTAATTCCGATGCAATTTCTGTGTTTCATTGTCAACAAGAAGGTCCAAGGGATACAGTAAACCTGGAGTGGAGCATCGGAATCTATAATTAGTGTCACAGTAATGGTTCAAAGCATTGACAGTAAGAAGAGTCAGTCTTCTTGTACTTAAGTCGGCATTGTACCTTTTGTATTTAGTTTAGATGCAATTTCTGTGTTTCATCGTCAATAAGAAAGGCCAAGGAATACAGTAAACCTGAATTGAAGCATCGGAATCTATAACTAGTGTCACTGGAATGGTTCAAATTATAGACAGTAAGAAGAGTCAGTCTTCTTGTAGTTAAGTCGGCATTGTGCCTTGTGTATTTATTTCCGATGCAATTCCTGTGATTCATCGTCAATACGAAGGTCCAAGCGATACAGTAAACCTGAAGTGAAGCATCGGACTCAATTACTAGTGTCACAGAATTGGTTCAAAACATAGACAGTAGGAAGAGTCAGTCATCTTGTACTTAATTCGGCATTGTGCCTTTTGTATTTAATTCGGATGAAATTTCTGTATTTCATCGTCAATAAGAAGGTCCAAGGAATTCAGTAAACCTGAAGTGAAGCATCGGAATCTATAACTAGTGTCACTGGAAAGGTTCAAAATATAGACAGTAAGAAGAGTCAGTCTTCTTGTCCTTAAGTCGGCATTGTGCCTTTTGTATTTAATTCCGATCCAATTTCTGTGATTCATAGTCAATAAGAAGTTCCAAGGGATACAGTAAACCTGAAGTGAAGCTTTGGACTCTATAACTAGTGTCACAGAATTGGTTCAAAACATAGACAGTAGGAAGAGTCAGTCCTCTTGTACTTAAGTCGGCATTGTGCCTTTTGTATTTAATTCCGATGCAATTTCTGTGTTTCATCGTCAATAAGAAGGATAAGGGAAACAGTAAACCTGAAGTAAAGCATCGGAATCTATAACTAGTGTCACAGGAATGGTTCAAATCATAGACACTAAGAAGAGTCAGTCTTCTTGTACTTAAGTCGGCATTGTGGATTTTGTATTTTATTACGATGCATTTTCTGTGTTTCATCGTCAATAAGAAGGACAGAGGGATACAGTAAACCTGAAGTGAAGCATCGGAATCTATAACTAGTGTCACAGGAATGGTTCAAAACATAGTCAGTAAGAAGAGTCGGTCTTCTTGTACTTAAGTCGGCATTGTGGCTTTTCTATTTAATTCCGATGCAATTTCTGTGTTTGATCGTCAATAAGAAGGTCCAAGGGATACAGTAAACATGGAGTGAAGCATCGGAATCTATAACTAGTGTCACAGGAATGGTTCAAAACATAGACAGTAAGAAGAGTCAGTCTTCTTGTGCTTAAGTTGACATTGTGTCTTTTCTATTTAATTCCGATGCATTTTCTGTGTTTCATCGTCAATAAGAATGTCCAAGGTATACAGTAAACCTGAAGTAAAGCGTCGGAATCTATAACTAGTGACACAGCAATGGTTCAAACTATAATCATTAAGAAGAGTCAGTCTTCTTGTACTTAAGTCGGCATTGTGCTTTTTCTATTTAATTCCGATGCAATTTCTGTGTTTCATCGTCAATAAGAAGGTCAGAGGGATACAGTAAACCTGAAGTGAAGCATCGGAATCTATAACTTGTGTCACAGGAATGGCTAAAAACATAGTCAGTAAGAAGTCAGTCTTCTTGTACTTAAGTCGGCACTGTACCTTCTCAGTTTAATTCCCATGCAATTTCTGTGTTTCATCGTCAATAAGAATGTCCAAGGGATACAGTAAAAATGAAGTGAAGCTTCGGAATCTATAACTAGTGTCACAGGAATGGTTCAAAACATAGACAGTAGGAAGAGTCAGTCTTCTTGTATTTACGTCGGCATTGTGAATTTTGTATTTAAATCCCATGCAATTTCTGTGTTTCATTGTCAATAAGAAGGTCAGAGGGATACAGTAAACCTGAAGTGAAGCATCGGAATCCTAAACTAGTGTCACAGGAATGGTTCAAAACATAGACAGTAGGAAGAGTCAGTCTTCTTGTACTTAAGTCGGCATTGTGCCTTTTGTATTTAATTGCGATGCAATTTCTGTGTTTCATCGTCAATAAGACGGTCAGAGGGATACAGTAAACCTGAACTAAAGCATCGGAATCTATAACTAGTGTCACAGGAATGGTTCAAAACATAGTCAGTAAGAAGAGTCAGTCTTCTTGTACTTAAGTCGGCATTGTGCCTTTTCTATTTAATTCCGATGCAATTTCTGTGTTTGATCGTCAAAAAGAAGGTCCAGGGGATACAGTAAACCTGGAGTGATGCATCGGAATCTATAACTAGCGTCACGGGAATGGTTCAAAACATAGACAGTAAGAAGAGTCAGTCTTCTTGTCCTTAAGTCGCCTTTGTGCCTTTTGTATTTAATTCCGATGCAATTTCTGTGTTTCATCGGCAATAAGGTCAGAGGGATACAGTAAACCTGAAGTCAAGCATCGGAATCTATAACTAGTGTCACAGGAATGGTTCAAAACATAGACAGTAGGAAGAGTCAGTCTTCTTGTATTTATGTCGGCATTGTGCCTTTTGTATTTAATTCCCATGCAATTTCTGTGTTTCATTGTCAATAAGAAGGTCAGAGGGATACAGTAAACCTGAAGTGAGGCATCGGAATCCAAAACTAGTGTCACAGGAATGGTTCAAAACATAGACAGTAGGAAGAGTCAGTCTTCTTGTACTTAAGTCGGCATTGTGCCTTTTCTATTTAATTCCGATGCAATTTCTTTGTTTCATCGTCTATAAGAAGGTCCAAGGGATACATTGAACCTGGAGTGAAGCATCGGAATCTCTAACTAGTGTCACAGGAATGGTTCAAAACATAGACTGTAAGAAGAGTCAGTCTTCTTGTACTTAAGTCGACATTGTGCTTTTGTATTTAATTCAGATGAAATTTCTGTGTCTCATCGTGAATAAGAAGGTCAGAGGGATATAAAAAACCTGAAGTGAATCATCGGAATCTATAACTAGTGTCACAGGAATGGTTCAAAACTAAGTCAGTAAGAAGAGTCAGTCTTCTTGTACTTAAGTCGGCATTGTGCCTTTCGTATTTAATTCCGATGCAATTTCTGTGTTTCATCGTCAATAAAAAGGTCCAAGGGATACAGTGAACCTGGAGTGAATCATCGGAATCCATAACTAGTGTCAATGGAATGGGTCAAAACACAGACAGTAAGTAGAGTCAGTCTTCTTGTACTTAAGTCGGCATTATGCCTTTTGTATTTAATTCCGATGCAATTTCTGTGTTTCATCGTCAATAAGAAGGTCAGAGGGATACAGTAAACCTGAAGTGAAGCATCGGAATCTATAACTAGTGTCACAGGAATGGTTCAAGACATAGTCATTAAGAAGAGTCAGTCTTCGGGTACTTAAGTCGGCATTGTCCCTTTTGTCTTTTGTCGGAAAACATAGACAATAGGAAGAATTAGCCTTCTTGTACTTATGTCGGCATTGTGCCTTTTGTATTTAATTCCGATGCATTTTCTGTGTTTCATCGACAATAAGAAGTTCCAAGGGATACAGTAAACCTGAAGTAAAGCATCGGAATCTATAACTAGTGTCACAGGAATGGTTCGAACATAGTCAGTAAGAAGAGTCAGTCTTCTTGTACTTAAGTCGGCATTGTGCCTTTCGTATTTAATTCCGATGCAATTTCTGTGTTTCATCGTCAATAAGAAGGTCAGAGGGATACAGTAAACCTGAAGTGAAGCATCAGAATCTATAACTAGTGTCACAGGAATGGTTCAAGGCATAGTCAGTAAGAAGAGTCAGTCTTCGGGTACTTAAGTCGGCATTGTCCCTTTTGTCTTTAATTCCGATGCAATTTCTGTGTTTCATCGTCAATAAGTAGTTCCAAGGGATACAGTAAACCTGAAGTGAAGCATCGGACTCTATAACTAGTGTCACAGAATTGGTTCAAAACATAGACATTAGGAAGAGTCAGTCTTCTTGTACTTAAGTCGGCATTGTCCCTTTTGTATTTAATTCCGATGCAATTTCTGTGTTTCACCGTCAATAAAAAGGTCCAAGGGAAACAGTAAAACTGAAGTGCAGCATCGGAATCTATAACTTGTGTCACAGGAATGGTTCAAATCATAGACAGTAAGAAGAGTTAGTCTTCTTGTACTTAAGTCGGCATTGTGGCTTTTGAATTTAATTACGATGCAATATCTGTGTTTCATCGGCAATAAGAAGGTCAGAGGGATACAGTAAACCTGAAGTGAAGCATCGGAATGAATAACTAGAGTCACAGGAATGGTTCAAAACATAGTCAGTAAGAAGAGTCAGTCTTCTTGTCCTTAAGTCGGCATTGTGCCTTTTGTATTTAATTCCGATGCAATTTCTGTGTTTCATCGGCATTAAAGTCAGAGGGATACAGTAAACCTGATGTGAAGCATCGGAATCTATAACTAGTGTCACAGGAATTGTTCAAAACATAGTAAAAGAGTCAGTCTTCTCGTCCTTAAGTCGGCTTTGTGCCTTTTGTATTTAATTCCGATGCAATTTCTGTGTTTCATCGTCAATAAGAAGGTCCAAGGGATATAGTAAACCTGGAGTGAAGCATCGGAATCTATAACTAGTGTCACAGGAATGGTTCATAACATAGACAGTAAGAAGAGTCAGTCTTCTTAAGTCGGAATTGTCCCTTTTGTATTTAATTCCGATGCAATTTCTGTGTTTCATTGTCAATAAGAATGTCCAAGGGATACAGTAAAAATGAAGTGAAGCATCGGAATCTATAACTAGTGTCACAGGATTGGTTCAAATCATTGTCAGTAAGAAGAGTCGGTCTTCATGTACTTAAGTCGGCATTGTGCCTTTTGTATATAATTCCGATTCAATTTCTGTGTTCCATCGTCTATAAGAAGGTCCAAGGGATACAGTAAACCTGAAGTGAAGCATCGGAATCTAAAACTAGTGCCACAGGAATGGCTCAAAACATAGACAGTGGGAAGAGTCAGTCTTCTTGTACTTTAGTCGGCATTGTGCCTTTTCTATTTAATTCCGATGCAATCTCTGTGTTTCATCGTCAATAAGAAGGTCAGAGGGGTACAGTAAACCTGAAGTGAAGCATCGGAATCCACAACTAGTGTCACAGGAATGGTTCAAAACATAGACAGTAGGAACAATCAGCCTTCTTGTACTTATGTCGGCATTGTGCCATTTGTAATTAATTCCGATGCATTTTCTGTGTTTCATCGTCAATAAGATGGTCCAAGGTATACAGTAAACCTGAAGTAAAGCATCGGAATCTATAACTAGTGTCACAGGAATGGTTCAAACATAGTCAGTAAGAAGAGTCAGTCTTCTTGTACTTAAGTCGGCATTGTGCCTTTCGTATTTAATTCCGATGCAATTTCTGTGTTTCACCGTCAATAAGAAGGTCAGAGGGATACAGTAAACCTGAAGTGAAGCATCGGAATCTATAACTAGTGTCACAGGAATGGTTCAAACATTGACAGTAAGAAGTGTCAGTCTTCTGGTACTTAAGTCGGCATTGTCCCTTTTGTATTTAATTCCGATGCAATTTCTGTGTTTCATCGTCAATAAGAAGGTCAGAGGGATACAGTAAACCTGAAGTGAAGCATCGGAATCTATAACTATTGTCACAGGAATGGTTCAAGACATAGTCAGTTAGAAGAGTCAGTCTTCGGGTACTTAAGTCTGCATTGTCCCTTTTGTATTTAATTCCGATGCAATTTCTGTGTTTCATCGTCAATAAGAAGTTCCAAGGGATACAGTAAACCTGAAGTGAAGCATCGGACTCTATAACTAGTGTCACAGAATTGGTTCAAAACATAGAGAGTAGGAAGAGTCAGTCTTCTTGTACTTAAATCGGCATTGTGCCTTTTGTATTTAATTCCGAAGCAATTTCTGTGTTTCATCGTCAATAAGAAGGTCCAAGGGAAACAGTAAACCTGAAGTGAAGCATCGGAATCTATAACTAGTGTCACAGGAATGGTTCAAACATAGTCAGTAAGAAGAGTCAGTCTTCTTGTACTTAAGTCGCCATTGTGCCTTTTGTATTTAATTCCGATGCAATTTCTGTGTTTCATCGTCAATAAGAAGGTCCAAGGGATACAGTAAACATGAAGTGATGCATCGGAATCTATAACTAGTGTCACAGGAATGGTTCAAAACATAGTCAGTAAGAAGAAACAGTCTTCTTGTCCTTAAGTCGGCATTGTGCCTTTTTTATTTAATTCCGATGCAATTTGTGTGTTTCATTGTCAACAAGAAGGTCCAAGGGATACAGTAAACCTGGAGTGGAGCATCGGAATCTATAATTAGTGTCACAGTAATGGTTCAAAGCATTGACAGTAAGAAGAGTCAGTCTTCTTGTACTTAAGTCGGCATTGTACCTTTTGTATTTAGTTTAGATGCAATTTCTGTGTTTCATCGTCAATAAGAAGGGCCAAGGAATACAGTAAACCTGAATTGAAGCATCGGAATCTATAACTAGTGTCACTGGAATGGTTCAAATTATAGACAGTAAGAAGAGTCAGTCTTCTTGTAGTTAAGTCGGCATTGTGCCTTGTGTATTTATTTCCGATGCAATTCCTGTGATTCATCGTCAATACGAAGGTCCAAGCGATACAGTAAACCTGAAGTGAAGCATCGGACTCAATTACTAGTGTCACAGAATTGGTTCAAAACATAGACAGTAGGAAGAGTCAGTCATCTTGTACTTAAGTCGGCATTGTGCCTTTTGTATTTAATTCGGATGAAATTTCTGTGTTTCATCGTCAATAAGAAGGTCCAAGGAATTCAGTAAACCTGAAGTGAAGCATCGGAATCTATAACTAGTGTCACTGGAAAGGTTCAAAATATAGACAGTAAGAAGAGTCAGTCTTCTTGTCCTTAAGTCGGCATTGTGCCTTTTGTATTTAATTCCGATCCAATTTCTGTGATTCATAGTCAATAAGAAGTTCCAAGGGATACAGTAAACCTGAAGTGAAGCTTTGGACTCTATAACTAGTGTCACAGAATTGGTTCAAAACATAGACAGTAGGAAGAGTCAGTCCTCTTGTACTTAAGTCGGCATTGTGCCTTTTGTATTTAATTCCGATGCAATTTCTGTGTTTCATCGTCAATAAGAAGGATAAGGGAAACAGTAAACCTGAAGTAAAGCATCGGAATCTATAACTAGTGTCACAGGAATGGTTCAAATCATAGACACTAAGAAGAGTCAGTCTTCTTGTACTTAAGTCGGCATTGTGGCTTTTTATTTTATTACGATGCATTTTCTGTGTTTCATCGTCAATAAGAAGGACAGAGGGATACAGTAAACCTGAAGTGAAGCATCGGAATCTATAACTAGTGTCACAGGAATGGTTCAAACATAGTCAGTAAGAAGAGTCGGTCTTCTTGTACTTATGTCGGCATTGTGGCTTTTCTATTTAATTCCGATGCAATTTCTGTGTTTGATCGTCAATAAGAAGGTCCAAGGGATACAGTAAACATGGAGTGAAGCATCGGAATCTATAACTAGTGTCACAGGAATGGTTCAAAACATAGACAGTAAGAAGAGTCAGTCTTCTTGTGCTTAAGTTGACATTGTGTCTTTTCTATTTAATTCCGATGCATTTTCTGTGTTTCATCGTCAATAAGAATGTCCAAGGTATACAGTAAACCTGAAGTAAAGCGTCGGAATCTATAACTAGTGACACAGCAATGGTTCAAACTATAATCATTAAGAAGAGTCAGTCTTCTTGTACTTAAGTCGGCATTGTGCTTTTTCTATTTAATTCCGATGCAATTTCTGTGTTTCATCGTCAATAAGAAGGTCAGAGGGATACAGTAAACCTGAAGTGAAGCATCGGAATCTATAACTTGTGTCACAGGAATGGCTAAAAACATAGTCAGTAAGAAGTCAGTCTTCTTGTACTTAAGTCGGCACTGTACCTTTTCAGTTTAATTCCCATGCAATTTCTGTGTTTCATCGTCAATAAGAATGTCCAAGGGATACAGTAAAAATGAAGTGAAGCTTCGGAATCTGTAACTAGTGTCACAGGAATGGTTCAAAACATAGACAGTAGGAAGAGTCAGTCTTCTTGTATTTACGTCGGCATTGTGAATTTTGTATTTAAATCCCATGCAATTTCTGTGTTTCATTGTCAATAAGAAGGTCAGAGGGATACAGTAAACCTGAAGTGAAGCATCGGAATCCTAAACTAGTGTCACAGGAATGGTTCAAAACATAGACAGTAGGAAGAGTCAGTCTTCTTGTACTTAAGTCGGCATTGTGCCTTTTGTATTTAATTGCGATGCAATTTCTGTGTTTCATCGTCAATAAGACGGTCAGAGGGATACAGTAAACCTGAACTAAAGCATCGGAATCTATAACTAGTGTCACAGGAATGGTTCAAAACATAGTCAGTAAGAAGAGTCAGTCTTCTTGTACTTAAGTCGGCATTGTGCCTTTTCTATTTAATTCCGATGCAATTTCTGTGTTTGATCGTCAAAAAGAAGGTCCAGGGGATACAGTAAACCTGGAGTGATGCATCGGAATCTATAACTAGCGTCACAGGAATGGTTCAAAACATAGACAGTAAGAAGAGTCAGTCTTCTTGTCCTTAAGTCGCCATTGTGCCTTTTGTATTTAATTCCGATGCAATTTCTGTGTTTCATCGGCAATAAGGTCAGAGGGATACAGTAAACCTGAAGTCAAGCATCGGAATCTATAACTAGTGTCACAGGAATGGTTCAAAACATAGACAGTAGGAAGAGTCAGTCTTCTTGTATTTATGTCGGCATTGTGCCTTTTGTATTTAATTCCCATGCAATTTCTGTGTTTCATTGTCAATAAGAAGGTCAGAGGGATACAGTAAACCTGAAGTGAGGCATCGGAATCCAAAACTAGTGTCACAGGAATGGTTCAAAACATAGACAGTAGGAAGAGTCAGTCTTCTTGTACTTAAGTCGGCATTGTGCCTTTTCTATTTAATTCCGATGCAATTTCTGTGTTTCATCGTCAATAAGAAGGTCCAAGGGATACATTGAACCTGGAGTGAGGCATCGGAATCTCTAACTAGTGTCACAGGAATGGTTCAAAACATAGACTGTAAGAAGAGTCAGTCTTCTTGTACTTAAGTCGACATTGTGCCTTTTGTATTTAATTCAGATGCAATTTCTGTGTCTCATCGTGAATAAGAAGGTCAGAGGGATATAAAAAACCTGAAGTGAATCATCGGAATCTATAACTAGTGTCACAGGAATGGTTCAAAACTAAGTCAGTAAGAAGAGTCAGTCTTCTTGTACTTAAGTCGGCATTGTGCCTTTCGTATTTAATTCCGATGCAATTTCTGTGTTTCATCGTCAATAAGAAGGTCAGAGGGATACAGTAAACCTGAAGTGAAGCATCGGAATCTATAACTAGTGTCACAGGAATGGTTCAAGACATAGTCATTAAGAAGAGTCAGTCTTCGGGTACTTAAGTCGGCATTGTCCCTTTTGTCTTTTGTCGGAAAACATAGACAATAGGAAGAATTAGCCTTCTTGTACTTATGTCGGCATTGTGCCTTTTGTATTTAATTCCGATGCATTTTCTGTGTTTCATCGACAATAAGAAGTTCCAAGGGATACAGTAAACCTGAAGTAAAGCATCGGAATCTATAACTAGTGTCACAGGAATGGTTCAAACATAGTCAGTAAGAAGAGTCAGTCTTCTTGTACTTAAGTCGGCATTGTGCCTTTCGTATTTAATTCCGATGCAATTTCTGTGTTTCATCGTCAATAAGAAGGTCAGAGGGATACAGTAAACCTGAAGTGAAGCATCAGAATCTAGAACTAGTGTCACAGGAATGGTTCAAGGCATAGTCAGTAAGAAGAGTCAGTCTTCGGGTACTTAAGTCGGCATTGTCCCTTTTGTCTTTAATTCCGATGCAATTTCTGTGTTTCATCGTCAATAAGTAGTTCCAAGGGATACAGTAAACCTGAAGTGAAGCATCGGACTCTATAACTAGTGTCACAGAATTGGTTCAAAACATAGACATTAGGAAGAGTCAGTCTTCTTGTACTTAAGTCGGCATTGTCCCTTTTGTATTTAATTCCGATGCAATTTCTGTGTTTCACCGTCAATAAAAAGGTCCAAGGGAAACAGTAAAACTGAAGTGCAGCATCGGAATCTATAACTTGTGTCACAGGAATGGTTCAAATCATAGACAGTAAGAAGAGTTAGTCTTCTTGTACTTAAGTCGGCATTGTGGCTTTTGTATTTAATTACGATGCAATATCTGTGTTTCATCGGCAATAAGAAGGTCAGAGGGATACAGTAAACCTGAAGTGAAGCATCGGAATGAATAACTAGAGTCACAGGAATGGTTCAAAACATAGTCAGTAAGAAGAGTCAGTCTTCTTGTCCTTAAGTCGGCATTGTGCCTTTTGTATTTAATTCCGATGCAATTTCTGTGTTTCATCGGCATTAAAGTCAGAGGGATACAGTAAACCTGATGTGAAGCATCGGAATCTATAACTAGTGTCACAGGAATTGTTCAAAACATAGTAAAAGAGTCAGTCTTCTTGTCCTTAAGTCGGCTTTGTGCCTTTTGTATTTAATTCCGATGCAATTTCTGTGTTTCATCGTCAATAAGAAGGTCCAAGGGATATAGTAAACCTGGAGTGAAGCATCGGAATCTATAACTAGTGTCACAGGAATGGTTCATAACATAGACAGTAAGAAGAGTCAGTCTTCTTAAGTCGGAATTGTCCCTTTTGTATTTAATTCCGATGCAATTTCTGTGTTTCATTGTCAATAAGAATGTCCAAGGGATACAGTAAAAATGAAGTGAAGCATCGGAATCTATAACTAGTGTCACAGGATTGGTTCAAATCATTGTCAGTAAGAAGAGTCGGTCTTCATGTACTTAAGTCGGCATTGTGCCTTTTGTATATAATTCCGATTCAATTTCTGTGTTCCATCGTCTATAAGAAGGTCCAAGGGATACAGTAAACCTGAAGTGAAGCATCGGAATCTAAAACTAGTGCCACAGGAATGGCTCAAAACATAGACAGTGGGAAGAGTCAGTCTTCTTGTACTTTAGTCGGCATTGTGCCTTTTCTATTTAATTCCGATGCAATCTCTGTGTTTCATCGTCAATAAGAAGGTCAGAGGGGTACAGTAAACCTGAAGTGAAGCATCGGAATCCACAACTAGTGTCACAGGAATGGTTCAAAACATAGACAGTAGGAACAATCAGCCTTCTTGTACTTATGTCGGCATTGTGCCATTTGTAATTAATTCCGATGCATTTTCTGTGTTTCATCGTCAATAAGAAGGTCCAAGGTATACAGTAAACCTGAAGTAAAGCATCGGAATCTATAACTAGTGTCACAGGAATGGTTCAAACATAGTCAGTAAGAAGAGTCAGTCTTCTTGTACTTAAGTCGGCATTGTGCCTTTCGTATTTAATTCTGATGCAATTTCTGTGTTTCACCGTCAATAAGAAGGTCAGAGGGATACAGTAAACCTGAAGTGAAGCATCGGAATCTATAACTAGTGTCACAGGAATGGTTCAAACATTGACAGTAAGAAGTGTCAGTCTTCTGGTACTTAAGTCGGCATTGTCCCTTTTGTATTTAATTCCGATGCAATTTCTGTGTTTCATCGTCATTAAGAAGGTCAGAGGGATACAGTAAACCTGAAGTGAAGCATCGGAATCTATAACTATTGTCACAGGAATGGTTCAAGACATAGTCAGTTAGAAGAGTCAGTCTTCGGGTACTTAGGTCTGCATTGTCCCTTTTGTATTTAATTCCGATGCAATTTCTGTGTTTCATCGTCAATAAGAAGATCCAAGGGATACAGTAAACCTGAAGTGAAACATCAGACTCTATAACTAGTGTCACAGAATTGGTTCAAAACATAGAGAGTAGGAAGAGTCAGTCTTCTTGTACTTAAATCGGCATTGTGCCTTTTGTATTTAATTCCGATGCAATTTCTGTGTTTCATCGTCAATAAGAAGGTCCAAGGGAAACAGTAAACCTGAAGTGAAGCATCGGAATCTATAACTAGTGTCACAGGAATGGTTCAAATCATAGACAGTAAGAGGAGTTAGTCTACTTGTACTTAAGTCGGCATTGTGGCTTTTGTATTTAATTACGATGCAATTTCTGTGTTTCATCGTCAATAAGAAGGTCAGAGGGATACAGTAAACCTGAAGTGAAGCATCGGAATCTATAACTAGAGTCACAGGAATGGTTCAAAACATAGTCAGTAAGAAGAGTCAGTCTTCTTGTCCTTAAGTCGGCATTGTGCTTTTTGTATTTAATTCCGATGCAATTTCTGTGTTTCATCGGCAATAAAGTCAGAGGGATACAGTAAACCTGAAGTGAACCATCGAAATCTATAACTAGTGTCACAGGAATGGTTCAAGACATAGTCATTAAGAAGAGTCAGTCTTCGGGTACTTAAGTCGGCATTGTCCCTTTTGTCTTTTGTCGGAAAACATAGACAATAGGAAGAATTAGCCTTCTTGTACTTATGTCGGCATTGTGCCTTTTGTATTTAATTCCGATGCATTTTCTGTGTTTCATCGACAATAAGAAGTTCCAAGGGATACAGTAAACCTGAAGTAAAGCATCGGAATCTATAACTAGTGTCACAGGAATGGTTCAAACATAGTCAGTAAGAAGAGTCAGTCTTCTTGTACTTAAGTCGGCATTGTGCCTTTCGTATTTAATTCCGATGCAATTTCTGTGTTTCATCGTCAATAAGAAGGTCAGAGGGATACAGTAAACCTGAAGTGAAGCATCAGAATCTATAACTAGTGTCACAGGAACGGTTCAAGGCATAGTCAGTAAGAAGAGTCAGTCTTCGGGTACTTAAGTCGGCATTGTCCCTTTTGTCTTTAATTCCGATGCAATTTCTGTGTTTCATCGTCAATAAGTAGTTCCAAGGGATACAGTAAACCTGAAGTGAAGCATCGGACTCTATAACTAGTGTCACAGAATTGGTTCAAAACATAGACATTAGGAAGAGTCAGTCTTCTTGTACTTAAGTCGGCATTGTCCCTTTTGTATTTAATTCCGATGCAATTTCTGTGTTTCACCGTCAATAAAAAGGTCCAAGGGAAACAGTAAAACTGAAGTGCAGCATCGGAATCTATAACTTGTGTCACAGGAATGGTTCAAATCATAGACAGTAAGAAGAGTTAGTCTTCTTGTACTTAAGTCGGCATTGTGGCTTTTGTATTTAATTACGATGCAATATCTGTGTTTCATCGGCAATAAGAAGGTCAGAGGGATACAGTAAACCTGAAGTGAAGCATCGGAATGAATAACTAGAGTCACAGGAATGGTTCAAAACATAGTCAGTAAGAAGAGTCAGTCTTCTTGTCCTTAAGTCGGCATTGTGCCTTTTGTATTTAATTCCGATGCAATTTCTGTGTTTCATCGGCTTTAAAGTCAGAGGGATACAGTAAACCTGATGTGAAGCATCGGAATCTATAACTAGTGTCACAGGAATTGTTCAAAACATAGTAAAAGAGTCAGTCTTCTTGTCCTTAAGTCGGCTTTGTGCCTTTTGTATTTAATTCCGATGCAATTTCTGTGTTTCATCGTCAATAAGAAGGTCCAAGGGATATAGTAAACCTGGAGTGAAGCATCGGAATCTATAACTAGTGTCACAGGAATGGTTCATAACATAGACAGTAAGAAGAGTCAGTCTTCTTAAGTCGGAATTGTCCCTTTTGTATTTAATTCCGATGCAATTTCTGTGTTTCATTGTCAATAAGAATGTCCAAGGGATACAGTAAAAATGAAGTGAAGCATCGGAATCTATAACTAGTGTCACAGGATTGGTTCAAATCATTGTCAGTAAGAAGAGTCGGTCTTCATGTACTTAAGTCGGCATTGTGCCTTTTGTATATAATTCCGATTCAATTTCTGTGTTCCATCGTCTATAAGAAGGTCCAAGGGATACAGTAAACCTGAAGTGAAGCATCGGAATCTAAAACTAGTGCCACAGGAATGGCTCAAAACATAGACAGTGGGAAGAGCCAGTCTTCTTGTACTTTAGTCGGCATTGTGCCTTTTCTATTTAATTCCGATGCAATCTCTGTGTTTCATAGTCAATAAGAAGGTCAGAGGGGTACAGTAAACCTGAAGTGAAGCATCGGAATCCACAACTAGTGTCACAGGAATGGTTCAAAACATAGACAGTAGGAACAATCAGCCTTCTTGTACTTATGTCGGCATTGTGCCATTTGTAATTAATTCCGATGCATTTTCTGTGTTTCATCGTCAATAAGAAGGTCCAAGGTATACAGTAAACCTGAAGTAAAGCATCGGAATCTATAACTAGTGTCACAGGAATGGTTCAAACATAGTCAGTAAGAAGAGTCAGTCTTCTTGTACTTAAGTCGGCATTGTGCCTTTCGTATTTAATTCCGATGCAATTTCTGTGTTTCACCGTCAATAAGAAGGTCAGAGGGATACAGTAAACCTGAAGTGAAGCATCGGAATCTATAACTAGTGTCACAGGAATGGTTCAAACATTGACAGTAAGAAGTGTCAGTCTTCTGGTACTTAAGTCGGCATTGTCCCTTTTGTATTTAATTCCGATGCAATTTCTGTGTTTCATCGTCATTAAGAAGGTCAGAGGGATACAGTAAACCTGAAGTGAAGCATCGGAATCTATAACTATTGTCACAGGAATGGTTCAAGACATAGTCAGTTAGAAGAGTCAGTCTTCGGGTACTTAGGTCTGCATTGTCCCTTTTGTATTTAATTCCGATGCAATTTCTGTGTTTCATCGTCAATAAGAAGATCCAAGGGATACAGTAAACCTGAAGTGAAACATCAGACTCTATAACTAGTGTCACAGAATTGGTTCAAAACATAGAGAGTAGGAAGAGTCAGTCTTCTTGTACTTAAATCGGCATTGTGCCTTTTGTATTTAATTCCGATGCAATTTCTGTGTTTCATCGTCAATAAGAAGGTCCAAGGGAAACAGTAAACCTGAAGTGAAGCATCGGAATCTATAACTAGTGTCACAGGAATGGTTCAAATCATAGACAGTAAGAGGAGTTAGTCTACTTGTACTTAAGTCGGCATTGTGGCTTTTGTATTTAATTACGATGCAATTTCTGTGTTTCATCGTCAATAAGAAGGTCAGAGGGATACAGTAAACCTGAAGTGAAGCATCGGAATCTATAACTAGAGTCACAGGAATGGTTCAAAACATAGTCAGTAAGAAGAGTCAGTCTTCTTGTCCTTAAGTCGGCATTGTGCTTTTTGTATTTAATTCCGATGCAATTTCTGTGTTTCATCGGCAATAAAGTCAGAGGGATACAGTAAACCTGAAGTGAAGCATCGAAATCTATAACTAGTGTCACAGGAATGGTTCAAGACATAGTCATTAAGAAGAGTCAGTCTTCGGGTACTTAAGTCGGCATTGTCCCTTTTGTCTTTTGTCGGAAAACATAGACAATAGGAAGAATTAGCCTTCTTGTACTTATGTCGGCATTGTGCCTTTTGTATTTAATTCCGATGCATTTTCTGTGTTTCATCGACAATAAGAAGTTCCAAGGGATACAGTAAACCTGAAGTAAAGCATCGGAATCTATAACTAGTGTCACAGGAATGGTTCAAACATAGTCAGTAAGAAGAGTCAGTCTTCTTGTACTTAAGTCGGCATTGTGCCTTTCGTATTTAATTCCGATGCAATTTCTGTGTTTCATCGTCAATAAGAAGGTCAGAGGGATACAGTAAACCTGAAGTGAAGCATCAGAATCTATAACTAGTGTCACAGGAATGGTTCAAGGCATAGTCAGTAAGAAGAGTCAGTCTTCGGGTACTTAAGTCGGCATTGTCCCTTTTGTCTTTAATTCCGATGCAATTTCTGTGTTTCATCGTCAATAAGTAGTTCCAAGGGATACAGTAAACCTGAAGTGAAGCATCGGACTCTATAACTAGTGTCACAGAATTGGTTCAAAACATAGACATTAGGAAGAGTCAGTCTTCTTGCACTTAAGTCGGCATTGTCCCTTTTGTATTTAATTCCGATGCAATTTCTGTGTTTCACCGTCAATAAAAAGGTCCAAGGGAAACAGTAAAACTGAAGTGCAGCATCGGAATCTATAACTTGTGTCACAGGAATGGTTCAAATCATAGACAGTAAGAAGAGTTAGTCTTCTTGTACTTAAGTCGGCATTGTGGCTTTTGTATTTAATTACGATGCAATATCTGTGTTTCATCGGCAATAAGAAGGTCAGAGGGATACAGTAAACCTGAAGTGAAGCATCGGAATGAATAACTAGAGTCACAGGAATGGTTCAAAACATAGTCAGTAAGAAGAGTCAGTCTTCTTGTCCTTAAGTCGGCATTGTGCCTTTTGTATTTAATTCCGATGCAATTTCTGTGTTTCATCGGCTTTAAAGTCAGAGGGATACAGTAAACCTGATGTGAAGCATCGGAATCTATAACTAGTGTCACAGGAATTGTTCAAAACATAGTAAAAGAGTCAGTCTTCTTGTCCTTAAGTCGGCTTTGTGCCTTTTGTATTTAATTCCGATGCAATTTCTGTGTTTCATCGTCAATAAGAAGGTCCAAGGGATATAGTAAACCTGGAGTGAAGCATCGGAATCTATAACTAGTGTCACAGGAATGGTTCATAACATAGACAGTAAGAAGAGTCAGTCTTCTTAAGTCGGAATTGTCCCTTTTGTATTTAATTCCGATGCAATTTCTGTGTTTCATTGTCAATAAGAATGTCCAAGGGATACAGTAAAAATGAAGTGAAGCATCGGAATCTATAACTAGTGTCACAGGATTGGTTCAAATCATTGTCAGTAAGAAGAGTCGGTCTTCATGTACTTAAGTCGGCATTGTGCCTTTTGTATATAATTCCGATTCAATTTCTGTGTTCCATCGTCTATAAGAAGGTCCAAGGGATACAGTAAACCTGAAGTGAAGCATCGGAATCTAAAACTAGTGCCACAGGAATGGCTCAAAACATAGACAGTGGGAAGAGCCAGTCTTCTTGTACTTTAGTCGGCATTGTGCCTTTTCTATTTAATTCCGATGCAATCTCTGTGTTTCATAGTCAATAAGAAGGTCAGAGGGGTACAGTAAACCTGAAGTGAAGCATCGGAATCCACAACTAGTGTCACAGGAATGGTTCAAAACATAGACAGTAGGAACAATCAGCCTTCTTGTACTTATGTCGGCATTGTGCCATTTGTAATTAATTCCGATGCATTTTCTGTGTTTCATCGTCAATAAGAAGGTCCAAGGTATACAGTAAACCTGAAGTAAAGCATCGGAATCTATAACTAGTGTCACAGGAATGGTTCAAACATAGTCAGTAAGAAGAGTCAGTCTTCTTGTACTTAAGTCGGCATTGTGCCTTTCGTATTTAATTCCGATGCAATTTCTGTGTTTCACCGTCAATAAGAAGGTCAGAGGGATACAGTAAACCTGAAGTGAAGCATCGGAATCTATAACTAGTGTCACAGGAATGGTTCAAACATTGACAGTAAGAAGTGTCAGTCTTCTGGTACTTAAGTCGGCATTGTCCCTTTTGTATTTAATTCCGATGCAATTTCTGTGTTTCATCGTCATTAAGAAGGTCAGAGGGATACAGTAAACCTGAAGTGAAGCATCGGAATCTATAACTATTGTCACAGGAATGGTTCAAGACATAGTCAGTTAGAAGAGTCGGTCTTCGAGTACTTAAGTCTGCATTGTCCCTTTTGTATTTAATTCCGATGCAATTTCTGTGTTTCATCGTCAATAAGAAGTTCCAAGGGATACAGTAAACCTGAAGTGAAACATCGGACTCTATAACTAGTGTCACAGAATTGGTTCAAAACATAGAGAGTAGGAAGAGTCAGTCTTCTTGTACTTAAATCGGCATTGTGCCTTTTGTATTTAATTCCGATGCAATTTCTGTGTTTCATCGTCAATAAGAAGGTCCAAGGGAAACAGTAAACCTGAAGTGAAGCATCGGAATCTATAACTAGTGTCACAGGAATGGTTCAAATCATAGACAGTAAGAGGAGTTAGTCTACTTGTACTTAAGTCGGCATTGTGGCTTTTGTATTTAATTACGATGCAATTTCTGTGTTTCATCGTCAATAAGAAGGTCAGAGGGATACAGTAAACCTGAAGTGAAGCATCGGAATCTATAACTAGAGTCACAGGAATGGTTCAAAACATAGTCAGTAAGAAGAGTCAGTCTTCTTGTCCTTAAGTCGGCATTGTGCTTTTTGTATTTAATTCCGATGCAATTTCTGTTTTTCATCGGCAATAAAGTCAGAGGGATACAGTAAACCTGAAGTGAAACATCGGAATCTATAACTAGTGTCACAGGAATGGTTCAAAACATAGACAGTAAGAAGAGTCAGTCTTCTTGTACTTTACTCGGCATTGTGCCTTTTGTATTTAATTCCGATGCAATTTCTGTGTTTCATTGTCAATAAGAAGGTCAGAGGAATACAGTAAACCTGAAGTGAAGATCGGAATCCAAAACAAGTGTCACAGGAATGGTTCAAATCATAGACAGTGGGAAGAGTCAGTCTTCTTGCACTTAAGTCGGCATTGTGCCTTTTGTATTTAATTCCGATGCAATTTCTTTGTTTCATCGTCAATAAGAAGGTTCAAGGTATACAGGAAACCTGAAGTGAAGCATCGGAATCTATAACTAGTGTCACAGGAATGGTTCAAACATGGTCAGTAAGAAGAGTCAGTCTTCTTGTTCTTAAGTCGGCATTGTGCCTTTTGTATTTAATTCCGATGCAATTTCTGTGTTTCATCGTCAATAAGAAGGTCCAAGGGATACAGTAAACCTGGAGTGAAGCATCGGAATCTATAACTAGTGTCACAGGAATGGTTCAAAACATAGACAGTAAGAAGAGTCAGTCTTCTTGTACTTAAGTCGACATTGTGCCTTTTCTATTTAATTCCGATGCAATGTCTGTGTTTCATCGTCAATAAAAAGGTCCGAGGGATACTGTAAACCTGAAGTGAAGCATCGGAATCTATAACTAGTGTCACAGGAATGGTTCAAAACATAGACAGTAGGAAGAATCGGCCTTCTTGTACTTAAGTCGGCATTGTTCCTTTTGTGTTTAATTCCGATGCAATTTCTTTGTTTCATCGTCAATAAGAAGGTCCAAGGTATACAGGAAACCTGAAGTGAAGCATCGGAATCTATAACTAGTGTCACAGGAATGGTTCAAACATAGTCAGTAAGAAGAGTCAGTCTTCTTGTTCTTAAGTCGGCATTGTGCCTTTTGTATTTAATTCCGATGCAATTTCTGTGTTTCATCGTCAATAAGAAGGTCCAAGGGATACAGTAAACCTGGAGTGAAGCATCGGAATCTATAACTAGTGTCACAGGAATGGTTCAAACATAGACAGTAAGAAGAGTCAGTCTTCTTGTACTTAAGTCGACATTGTGCCTTTCTATTTAATTCCGATGCAATTTCTGTGTTTCATCGTCAATAAGAATGTCCAAGGTATACAGTAAACCTGAAGTAAATCGTCGAAATCTGTAATTGGTGTCACTGCAATGGTTCAAACTATAATCGCTAAGAGGAGTCAGTCTTCTTGTACTTAAGTCGGCATTGTGCCTTTTCTATTTAATTCCGATGCAATTTCTGTGTTTCATCATCAATAACAAGGTCCAAGGGATACAGTAAACCTGGAGTGAAGCATCGGAATCTATAACTAGTGTCACAGGAATGGTTCAAAACATAGACAGTGAGAAGAGTCAGTCTTCTTGTACTTACGTCGGCATTGTGCATTTTGTATTTAATTCCGATGCAATTTCTTTGTTTCATCGTCAATAAGAAGGTCCAAGGTATACAGTAAACCTGAAGTGAAGCACCGGAATCTATAACTAGTGTCACAGGAATGGTTCAAACGTAGTCAGTAAGAAGAGTCAGTCTTCTTGTTCTAAAGTCGGCATTGTGCCTTTTCTATTTAATTCCGATGCAATTTCTGTGTTTGATCGTCAATAAGAAGGCCCAAGGGATACAGTAAACCTGGAGTGAAGCATCGGAATCTATAACTAGTGTCACAGGAATGGTTCAAATCATAGACAGTAAGAAGATTCAGTCTTCTTGTCCTTAAGTCGCCATTGTGCCTTTTGTATTTAATTCCGATGCAATTTCTGTGTTTCATCGGCAATAAGGTCAGAGGGATACAGTAAACCTGAAGTCAAGCATCGGAATCTATAACTAGTGTCACAGGAATGGTTCAAAACATAGACAGTAGGAAGAGTCAGTCTTCTTGTATTTAAGTCGGCATTGTGCCTTTTGTATATAATTCCCATGCAATTTCTGTGTTTCATTGTCAATAAGAAGGTAAGAGGGATAAAGTAAACCTGAAGTGAAGCATCGGAATCCAAAACTAGTGTCTCAGGAATGGTTAAAAACATAGACAGTAGGAAGAGTCAGTCTTCTTGTACTTAAGTCGGCATTGTGCCTTTTGTACTTAATTGCGATGCAATTTCTGTGTTTCATCTTCAATAAGAACTTCCAAAGTATACAGTAAACCTGAAGTGTAGCATCGGAATCTATAACTAGTGTCACAGGAATGGTTCAAAACATAGGCAGTAAGAAGAGTCAGGCTTCTTGTACTTAGGTCGGCATTGTGCCTTTTCTATTTAATTCCGATGCAATTTCTGTGTTTCATCGTCAATAAGAAGGTCCAAGGTATACATTGAACCTGGAGTGAAGCATCGGAATCTCTAACTAGTGTCACAGGAATGGTTCAAAACATAGACTGTAAGAAGAGTCAGTCTTCTTGTACTTAAGTCGACATTGTGCCTTTTGTATTTAATTCCGATGCAATTTCTGTGTTTCATCGTCAATAAGAACGTCAGAGGGATACAGTAAACCTGAAGTGAATCATCGGAATCTATAACTAGTGTCACAGGAATGGTTCTAAACCAAGTCAGTAAGAAGAGTCGGTCTACTTGTCCTTAAGTGGGCATTGTGCCTTTTGTATTTAATTCCGATGCAATTTCTGTGTTTCATCGTCAATAAGAAGGTCCAGGGGATACAGTAAACCTGGAGTGTAGCATCGGGAACTATAACTAGTGTCACAGGAATGGTTCAAAACATAGACAGTAAGAAGAGTCAGTCTTCGTGTACTAAAGTTGGCAATTTGCCTTTTGTATTTAATTCCGATGCAATTTCTGTGTTTCATCGTCAATAAGAAGGTCAGAGGGATACAGTAAACCTGAAGTGAAGCATCGGAACCTATTGCTCGTGTCACAGGAATGGTTCAAAGCAGAGTCAGTAAGAAGAGTCAGTCTTCTTGTCCTTAAGTCGGTATTGTGCCTTTTGTATTTAATTCCGATGCAATTTCTGTGTTTCATCGTCAATAAGAAAGTCAGAGGGTTACAGTAAACCTGAAGTGAAGCATCGGAATCTATAACTAGGGTCACAGGAATTCTTCAAACATAGTCAGTAAGAAGAGTCAGTCTTCTTGTACTTAAGTCGGCATTGTGCCTTTCGTATTTAATTCCGATGCAATTTCTGTGTTTCACCGTCAATAAGAAGTTCAGAGGGATACAGTAATCCTGAAGTGAAGCATCGGAATCTATAACTAGTGTCACAGGAATGGTTCAAACATTGACAGTAAGAAGAGTCAGTCTTCGGGTACTTAAGTTGGCATTGTCCCTTTTGTATTTAATTCCGATGCAATTTCCGTGTTTCATCGTTAATAAGAAGGTCAGAGGGATACAGTAAACCTGAAGTGAAGCATCGGAATCTATAACTAGTGTCACAGGAATGTTTCAAGGCATAGTCAGTAAGATGAGTCAGTCTTCGGGTACTTAAGTCGGCATTGTCCCTTTTGTATTTAATTCCGATGCAATTTCTATGTTTCATCGTCAATAAGAAGTTCCAAGGGATACAGTAAATCTGAAGTGAAGCATCGGACTCTATAACTAGTGTCAAAGAATTGGTCCAAAACATAGACAGTAGGAAGAGTCAGTCTTCTTGTACTTAAGACGGCATTGTGCCTTTTGTATTTAAATCCGATGCAATTTCTGTGTTTCATCGTCAATAAGAAGGTCCAAGGGAAACAGTAAACCTGAAGTGAAGCATCGGAATCTATAATTAGTGTCACAGGAATGGTTCAAATCATAGACAGTATGAAGAGTCAGTCTTCTTGTACTTAAGTCGGCATTGTGGCTTTTGTATTTAATTACGATGCTATTTCCGTGTTTCATCGTCAATAAGAAGGTCAGAGGGATACAGTAAACCTGAACTGAAGCATCGGAATCTATAACTAGAGTCACAGGAATGGTTCAAAACATAGTAAGTAAGAAGAGTCAGTCTTCTTGTCCTTAAGTCGGCATTGTGCCTTTTGTATTTAATTACGATACAATTTCTGTGTTTCATCGGCTATAATGTCAGAGGGATACAGTAAACCTGAAGTGAAGCATCGGAATCCAAAACTAGTGTCACAGGAAGGGTTCAAAACATAGACAGTGGGAAGAGTCAGTCTTCTTGTACGTAAGTCGGCATTGTGCTTTTTGTATTTAATTCCGATGCTATTTCTGTGTTTCATCGTCCATAAGAAGGTCCAAGGTATACAGTAAACCTGAAGTGAAGCATCGCAATCTATAACTAGTGTCACAGGAATGGTTCAAAACATAGTCAGTAAGAAGAGTTAGTCTTCTTGTGGTTAAGTCGGTATTGTGCGTTTTCTAATTAATTCCGATGCAATTTCTGTGTTTCATCGTCAATAAAGAGGTCCAAGGGATACAGTAAACCTGGAGTGAAGCATCGGAATCTATAACTAGTGTCACAGGAATGTTATCAAAACATAGTCAGTAAGAAGAAACAGTCTTCTTGTATTTAAGTCGGCATTGTACCTTTTGTATTTAGTTTCGATGCTATTTCTGTGTTTCATCGTCAATAAGAAGGTCCAAGGAATACAGTAAACCTGAATTGAAGCATCGGAATCTATAACTAGTGTCACTGGAATGGTTCAAAATATAGACAGTAGGAAGAGTCAGTCTTCTTGTAGTTAAGTCGGCATTGTGCCTTGTGTTTTTATTTCCGATGCAATTCCTGTGATTCATCGTCAATAAGAAGGTCCAAGCGATACAGTAAACCTGAAGTGAAGCATCGGACTCTATTACTAGTGTCACAGAATTGGTTCAAAACATAGACAGTAGGAAGAGTCAGTCATCTTGTACTTATTTCGGCATTGTGCCTTTTGTATGTAATTCCGATGAAATTTCTGTGTTTCATCGTCAATAAGAAGGTCCAAGGAATTCAGTAAACCTGAAGTGAAGCATCGGAATCTATAACTAGTGTCACTGGAATGGTTCAAAATATAGACAGTAAGAAGAGTCAGTCTTCTTGTCCTTAAGTCGGCATTGTGCCTTTTGTATTTAATTCCGATCCAATTTCTGTGATTCATAGTCAATAAGAAGTTCCAAGGGATACAGTAAACCTGAAGTGAAGCTTTGGACTCTATAACTAGTGTCACAGAATTGGTTCAAAACATAGACAGTAGGAAGAGTCAGTCCTCTTGTACTTAAGTCGGCATTGTGCCTTTTGTATTTAATTCCGATGCAATTTCTGTGTTTCATCGTCAGTAAGAAGTATAAGGGAAACAGTAAACCTGAAGTGAAGCATCGGAATCTATAACTAGTGTCACAGGAATGGTTCAAATCATAGACAGTAAGAAGAGTCAGTCTTCTTGTACTTAAGTCGGCATTGTGGCTTTTGTATTTTATTACGATGCAATTTCTGTGTTTCATCGTCAATAAGAAGGTCAGAGGGATACAGTAAACCTGAAGTGAAGCATCGGAATCTATAACAAGTGTCACAGGAATGGTTCAAATCATAGTCAGTAAGAAGAGTCAGTCTTCTTGTAAGAAGAGTCAGTCTTCTTGTCCTTAAGTCGGCATTGTGCCTTTTGTATTTAATTCCGATCCAATTTCTGTGATTCATAGCCAATAACAAGTTCCAAGAGATACAGTAAACGTGAAGTGAAGCTTTGGACTCTATAACTAGTGTCACAGAATTGGTTCAAAACATAGACAGTAGGAAGAGTCAGTCCTCTTGTACTTAAGTCGGCATTGTGCCTTTTTTTATTTAATTCCGATGCAATTTCTGTGTTTCATCGTCAATAAGAACTTCCAAGGTATACAGTAAACCTGAAGTGTAGCATCGGAATCTATAACTAGTGTCACAGGAATGGTTCAAAACATAGGCAGTAAGAGGAGTCAGGTTTCTTGTACTTAAGTCGGCATTGTGCCTTTTCTATTTAATTCCGATGCAATTTCTGTGTTTCATAGTCAATTTGAAGGTCCAAGGGATACAGTAAACCTGGAGTGAAGCATCGGAATCTATAGCTAGAGTCACAGGAATGGTTCAAAACATAGACAGTAAGAAGAGTCAGTCTTCTTGTACTTAAGTCGACATTGTGCCATTTCTATTTCATTGCGATGCAATTTCTGTACTTCATCGTCAATAAGAAGGTCAGAGGGACACAAAAAACATGAAGTGAAGCATCGGAATTTATAACTAGTGTCACAGGAATGGTTCAAAACTAAGTCAGTAAGAAGAGTCAGTCATTGTGCCTTTTGTATTTAATTCCGATGCAATTTCTGTGTTTCATCGTCAATAAGGAGGACCAGGGGATACAGTAAACCTGGAGTGTAGCATCGGGATCCATAACTAGTGTCACAGGAATGGTTCAAAACATAGACAGTAAGAAGAGTCAGTCTTCTTGAACTTAAGTCGGCATTATACCTTTTGTATTTAATTCCGATGCAATTTCTGTGTTTCATCATCAATAAGAAGGTCAGAGGGATACAGTAAACCTGAAGTGAAGCATAGGAATCTATAATTAGTGTCACAGGAATGGTTCAAATCATAGACAGTATGAAGAGTCAGTCTTCTTGTACTTAAGTCGGCATTGTGGCTTTTGTATTTAATTACGATGCTAATTCTGTGTTTCATCGTCAATAAGAAGGTCAGAGGGATACAGTAAACCTGAAGTGAAGCATCGGAATCTATTGCTAGTGTCACAGGAATGGTTCAAAGCAGAGTCAGTAAGATGAGTCAGTCTTCTTGTCCTTAAGTCGGTATTGTGCCTTTTGTATTTAATTCCGATGCAATTTCTGTGTTTCATTGTCAATAAGAAAGTCAGAGGGTTACAGTAAACCTTAAGTGAAGCATCGGAATCCACAACTAGTGTCACAGGAATGGTTCAAAACATAGACAATAGGAAGAATCAGCCTTTTTGTACTTATGTCGGCATTGTGCCTTTTGTATTTAATTCCGATGCATTTTCTGTGTTTCATTGTCAATAAGAAGGTGCAAGGCAAACAGTAAACCTGAAGTAAAGCATCGGAATCTATAACTAGTGTCACAGGAATTCTTCAAACATAGTCAGTAAGAAGAGTCAGTCTTCTTGTACTTAAGTCGGCATTCTGCCTTTCGTATTTAATTCCGATGCAATTTCTGTGTTTCACCGTCAATAAGAAGTTCAGAGGGATACAGTAAAACTGAAGTGAAGCATCGGAATCAATAACTAATGTCACAGGAATGGTTCAAACATTGACGGTAAGAAGAGTCAGTCTTCGGGTACTTAAGGTGGCATTGTCCCTTTTGTATTTAATTCCGATGCAATTTCCGTGTTTCATCGTTAATAAGAAGGTCAGAGGGATACATTAAACCTGAAGTGAAGCATCGGAATCTATAGCTAGGGTCACAGGAATGGTTCAAGGCATAGTCAGTAAGAAGAGTCAGTCTTCGGGTACTTGAGTCGGCATTGTCACTTTTGTATTTAATTCCGATGCAATTTCTGTGTTTCATTGTCAATAAGAAGGTCAGAGGTATACAGTAAACCTGAAGTGAAGCATCGCAATTTATAACTAGTGTCACAGGAATGGTTCAAAACATAGTCAGTAAGAAGAGTCAGTCTTCTTGTACTTAAGTCGGCATTGTGCGTTTTCTATTTAATTCCGAAGCAATTTCTGTGTTTAATCGTCAATAAAAAGGTCCAAGGGATACAGTAAACCTGGAGTGAAGCATCGGAATCTGTAACTAGTGTCACAGGAATGGTTCAAAACATAGACAGTAAGAAGAGTCAGTCTTCTTGTATTTAAGTCGACATTGTGCCTTTTCTATTTAATTCCGATGCAATTTCTGTGTTTCATCGTCAATAAGAATGTCCAAGGTATACAGTAAACCTGAAGTAATGCGTCGGAATCTATAACTAGTGTCAGAGCAATGGTTCAAACTATAATCACTAAGAGGAGTCAGTCTTCTTGTACTTAAGTCGGCATTGTGCCTTTTCTACTTAATTCCGATGCAATTTCTGTGTTTCATCGTCAATAAGAAGGTCCAAGGGATACAGTAAACCTGGAGCGAAGCATCGGAATCTATAACTAGTGTCACAGGAATGGATCAAAACATAGACAGTAAGAGGAGTCAGTCTTCTTGTACTTAAGTCGGCATTGTGCCTTTTCTATTTATTTCCGATGCAATTTCTGTGTTTCATCGTCAATAAGAACTTCCAAGGTATACAGTAAACCTGAAGTGTAGCATCGGAATCTATAACTAGTGTCAGAGGAATGGTTCAAAACATAGTCAGTAAGAAGAGTCAGTCTTCTTGTACTTAAGTCGGCATTGTGCCTTTTGTATTTAATTCTGATGCAATTTCTGTGTTTCATCGTTAATAAGAAGGTCAGAGGGCTACAGTAAACCTGAAGTGAAGCATCGGAATCTACAACTAGTGTCACAGCAATGGTTGAAACATAGACAGTTAGAATAGACAGTCTTCTTGTACTTAAGTCGGCATTGTGCCTTTTGTATTTAATTCCGATGCAATTTCTGTGTTTCATCGGCAATAAGGTCAGAGGGATACAGTAAACCTGAAGTCAAGCATCGGAATCTATAACTAGTGTCACAGGAATGGTTCAAAACATAGACAGTAGGAAGAGTCAGTCTTCTTGTATTTAAGTCGGCATTGTGCCTTTTGTATATAATTCCCATGCAATTTCTGTGTTTCATTGTCAATAAGAAGGTAAGAGGGATAAAGTAAACCTGAAGTGAAGCATCGGAATCCAAAACTAGTGTCTCAGGAATGGTTAAAAACATAGACAGTAGGAAGAGTCAGTCTTCTTGTACTTAAGTCGGCATTGTGCCTTTTGTACTTAATTGCGATGCAATTTCTGTGTTTCATCTTCAATAAGAACTTCCAAAGTATACAGTAAACCTGAAGTGTAGCATCGGAATCTATAACTAGTGTCACAGGAATGGTTCAAAACATAGGCAGTAAGAAGAGTCAGGCTTCTTGTACTTAGGTCGGCATTGTGCCTTTTCTATTTAATTCCGATGCAATTTCTGTGTTTCATCGTCAATAAGAAGGTCCAAGGTATACATTGAACCTGGAGTGAAGCATCGGAATCTCTAACTAGTGTCACAGGAATGGTTCAAAACATAGACTGTAAGAAGAGTCAGTCTTCTTGTACTTAAGTCGACATTGTGCCTTTTGTATTTAATTCCGATGCAATTTCTGTGTTTCATCGTCAATAAGAACGTCAGAGGGATACAGTAAACCTGAAGTGAATCATCGGAATCTATAACTAGTGTCACAGGAATGGTTCTAAACCAAGTCAGTAAGAAGAGTCGGTCTACTTGTCCTTAAGTGGGCATTGTGCCTTTTGTATTTAATTCCGATGCAATTTCTGTGTTTCATCGTCAATAAGAAGGTCCAGGGGATACAGTAAACCTGGAGTGTAGCATCGGGAACTATAACTAGTGTCACAGGAATGGTTCAAAACATAGACAGTAAGAAGAGTCAGTCTTCGTGTACTAAAGTTGGCAATTTGCCTTTTGTATTTAATTCCGATGCAATTTCTGTGTTTCATCGTCAATAAGAAGGTCAGAGGGATACAGTAAACCTGAAGTGAAGCATCGGAACCTATTGCTCGTGTCACAGGAATGGTTCAAAGCAGAGTCAGTAAGAAGAGTCAGTCTTCTTGTCCTTAAGTCGGTATTGTGCCTTTTGTATTTAATTCCGATGCAATTTCTGTGTTTCATCGTCAATAAGAAAGTCAGAGGGTTACAGTAAACCTGAAGTGAAGCATCGGAATCTATAACTAGGGTCACAGGAATTCTTCAAACATAGTCAGTAAGAAGAGTCAGTCTTCTTGTACTTAAGTCGGCATTGTGCCTTTCGTATTTAATTCCGATGCAATTTCTGTGTTTCACCGTCAATAAGAAGTTCAGAGGGATACAGTAATCCTGAAGTGAAGCATCGGAATCTATAACTAGTGTCACAGGAATGGTTCAAACATTGACAGTAAGAAGAGTCAGTCTTCGGGTACTTAAGTTGGCATTGTCCCTTTTGTATTTAATTCCGATGCAATTTCCGTGTTTCATCGTTAATAAGAAGGTCAGAGGGATACAGTAAACCTGAAGTGAAGCATCGGAATCTATAACTAGTGTCACAGGAATGTTTCAAGGCATAGTCAGTAAGATGAGTCAGTCTTCGGGTACTTAAGTCGGCATTGTCCCTTTTGTATTTAATTCCGATGCAATTTCTATGTTTCATCGTCAATAAGAAGTTCCAAGGGATACAGTAAATCTGAAGTGAAGCATCGGACTCTATAACTAGTGTCAAAGAATTGGTCCAAAACATAGACAGTAGGAAGAGTCAGTCTTCTTGTACTTAAGACGGCATTGTGCCTTTTGTATTTAAATCCGATGCAATTTCTGTGTTTCATCGTCAATAAGAAGGTCCAAGGGAAACAGTAAACCTGAAGTGAAGCATCGGAATCTATAATTAGTGTCACAGGAATGGTTCAAATCATAGACAGTATGAAGAGTCAGTCTTCTTGTACTTAAGTCGGCATTGTGGCTTTTGTATTTAATTACGATGCTATTTCCGTGTTTCATCGTCAATAAGAAGGTCAGAGGGATACAGTAAACCTGAACTGAAGCATCGGAATCTATAACTAGAGTCACAGGAATGGTTCAAAACATAGTAAGTAAGAAGAGTCAGTCTTCTTGTCCTTAAGTCGGCATTGTGCCTTTTGTATTTAATTACGATACAATTTCTGTGTTTCATCGGCTATAATGTCAGAGGGATACAGTAAACCTGAAGTGAAGCATCGGAATCCAAAACTAGTGTCACAGGAAGGGTTCAAAACATAGACAGTGGGAAGAGTCAGTCTTCTTGTACGTAAGTCGGCATTGTGCTTTTTGTATTTAATTCCGATGCTATTTCTGTGTTTCATCGTCCATAAGAAGGTCCAAGGTATACAGTAAACCTGAAGTGAAGCATCGCAATCTATAACTAGTGTCACAGGAATGGTTCAAAACATAGTCAGTAAGAAGAGTTAGTCTTCTTGTGGTTAAGTCGGTATTGTGCGTTTTCTAATTAATTCCGATGCAATTTCTGTGTTTCATCGTCAATAAAGAGGTCCAAGGGATACAGTAAACCTGGAGTGAAGCATCGGAATCTATAACTAGTGTCACAGGAATGTTATCAAAACATAGTCAGTAAGAAGAAACAGTCTTCTTGTATTTAAGTCGGCATTGTACCTTTTGTATTTAGTTTCGATGCTATTTCTGTGTTTCATCGTCAATAAGAAGGTCCAAGGAATACAGTAAACCTGAATTGAAGCATCGGAATCTATAACTAGTGTCACTGGAATGGTTCAAAATATAGACAGTAGGAAGAGTCAGTCTTCTTGTAGTTAAGTCGGCATTGTGCCTTGTGTTTTTATTTCCGATGCAATTCCTGTGATTCATCGTCAATAAGAAGGTCCAAGCGATACAGTAAACCTGAAGTGAAGCATCGGACTCTATTACTAGTGTCACAGAATTGGTTCAAAACATAGACAGTAGGAAGAGTCAGTCATCTTGTACTTATTTCGGCATTGTGCCTTTTGTATGTAATTCCGATGAAATTTCTGTGTTTCATCGTCAATAAGAAGGTCCAAGGAATTCAGTAAACCTGAAGTGAAGCATCGGAATCTATAACTAGTGTCACTGGAATGGTTCAAAATATAGACAGTAAGAAGAGTCAGTCTTCTTGTCCTTAAGTCGGCATTGTGCCTTTTGTATTTAATTCCGATCCAATTTCTGTGATTCATAGTCAATAAGAAGTTCCAAGGGATACAGTAAACCTGAAGTGAAGCTTTGGACTCTATAACTAGTGTCACAGAATTGGTTCAAAACATAGACAGTAGGAAGAGTCAGTCCTCTTGTACTTAAGTCGGCATTGTGCCTTTTGTATTTAATTCCGATGCAATTTCTGTGTTTCATCGTCAGTAAGAAGTATAAGGGAAACAGTAAACCTGAAGTGAAGCATCGGAATCTATAACTAGTGTCACAGGAATGGTTCAAATCATAGACAGTAAGAAGAGTCAGTCTTCTTGTACTTAAGTCGGCATTGTGGCTTTTGTATTTTATTACGATGCAATTTCTGTGTTTCATCGTCAATAAGAAGGTCAGAGGGATACAGTAAACCTGAAGTGAAGCATCGGAATCTATAACAAGTGTCACAGGAATGGTTCAAATCATAGTCAGTAAGAAGAGTCAGTCTTCTTGTAAGAAGAGTCAGTCTTCTTGTCCTTAAGTCGGCATTGTGCCTTTTGTATTTAATTCCGATCCAATTTCTGTGATTCATAGCCAATAACAAGTTCCAAGAGATACAGTAAACGTGAAGTGAAGCTTTGGACTCTATAACTAGTGTCACAGAATTGGTTCAAAACATAGACAGTAGGAAGAGTCAGTCCTCTTGTACTTAAGTCGGCATTGTGCCTTTTTTTATTTAATTCCGATGCAATTTCTGTGTTTCATCGTCAATAAGAACTTCCAAGGTATACAGTAAACCTGAAGTGTAGCATCGGAATCTATAACTAGTGTCACAGGAATGGTTCAAAACATAGGCAGTAAGAGGAGTCAGGTTTCTTGTACTTAAGTCGGCATTGTGCCTTTTCTATTTAATTCCGATGCAATTTCTGTGTTTCATAGTCAATTTGAAGGTCCAAGGGATACAGTAAACCTGGAGTGAAGCATCGGAATCTATAGCTAGAGTCACAGGAATGGTTCAAAACATAGACAGTAAGAAGAGTCAGTCTTCTTGTACTTAAGTCGACATTGTGCCATTTCTATTTCATTGCGATGCAATTTCTGTACTTCATCGTCAATAAGAAGGTCAGAGGGACACAAAAAACATGAAGTGAAGCATCGGAATTTATAACTAGTGTCACAGGAATGGTTCAAAACTAAGTCAGTAAGAAGAGTCAGTCATTGTGCCTTTTGTATTTAATTCCGATGCAATTTCTGTGTTTCATCGTCAATAAGGAGGACCAGGGGATACAGTAAACCTGGAGTGTAGCATCGGGATCCATAACTAGTGTCACAGGAATGGTTCAAAACATAGACAGTAAGAAGAGTCAGTCTTCTTGAACTTAAGTCGGCATTATACCTTTTGTATTTAATTCCGATGCAATTTCTGTGTTTCATCATCAATAAGAAGGTCAGAGGGATACAGTAAACCTGAAGTGAAGCATAGGAATCTATAATTAGTGTCACAGGAATGGTTCAAATCATAGACAGTATGAAGAGTCAGTCTTCTTGTACTTAAGTCGGCATTGTGGCTTTTGTATTTAATTACGATGCTAATTCTGTGTTTCATCGTCAATAAGAAGGTCAGAGGGATACAGTAAACCTGAAGTGAAGCATCGGAATCTATTGCTAGTGTCACAGGAATGGTTCAAAGCAGAGTCAGTAAGATGAGTCAGTCTTCTTGTCCTTAAGTCGGTATTGTGCCTTTTGTATTTAATTCCGATGCAATTTCTGTGTTTCATTGTCAATAAGAAAGTCAGAGGGTTACAGTAAACCTTAAGTGAAGCATCGGAATCCACAACTAGTGTCACAGGAATGGTTCAAAACATAGACAATAGGAAGAATCAGCCTTTTTGTACTTATGTCGGCATTGTGCCTTTTGTATTTAATTCCGATGCATTTTCTGTGTTTCATTGTCAATAAGAAGGTGCAAGGCAAACAGTAAACCTGAAGTAAAGCATCGGAATCTATAACTAGTGTCACAGGAATTCTTCAAACATAGTCAGTAAGAAGAGTCAGTCTTCTTGTACTTAAGTCGGCATTCTGCCTTTCGTATTTAATTCCGATGCAATTTCTGTGTTTCACCGTCAATAAGAAGTTCAGAGGGATACAGTAAAACTGAAGTGAAGCATCGGAATCAATAACTAATGTCACAGGAATGGTTCAAACATTGACGGTAAGAAGAGTCAGTCTTCGGGTACTTAAGGTGGCATTGTCCCTTTTGTATTTAATTCCGATGCAATTTCCGTGTTTCATCGTTAATAAGAAGGTCAGAGGGATACATTAAACCTGAAGTGAAGCATCGGAATCTATAGCTAGGGTCACAGGAATGGTTCAAGGCATAGTCAGTAAGAAGAGTCAGTCTTCGGGTACTTGAGTCGGCATTGTCACTTTTGTATTTAATTCCGATGCAATTTCTGTGTTTCATTGTCAATAAGAAGGTCAGAGGTATACAGTAAACCTGAAGTGAAGCATCGCAATTTATAACTAGTGTCACAGGAATGGTTCAAAACATAGTCAGTAAGAAGAGTCAGTCTTCTTGTACTTAAGTCGGCATTGTGCGTTTTCTATTTAATTCCGAAGCAATTTCTGTGTTTAATCGTCAATAAAAAGGTCCAAGGGATACAGTAAACCTGGAGTGAAGCATCGGAATCTGTAACTAGTGTCACAGGAATGGTTCAAAACATAGACAGTAAGAAGAGTCAGTCTTCTTGTATTTAAGTCGACATTGTGCCTTTTCTATTTAATTCCGATGCAATTTCTGTGTTTCATCGTCAATAAGAATGTCCAAGGTATACAGTAAACCTGAAGTAATGCGTCGGAATCTATAACTAGTGTCAGAGCAATGGTTCAAACTATAATCACTAAGAGGAGTCAGTCTTCTTGTACTTAAGTCGGCATTGTGCCTTTTCTACTTAATTCCGATGCAATTTCTGTGTTTCATCGTCAATAAGAAGGTCCAAGGGATACAGTAAACCTGGAGCGAAGCATCGGAATCTATAACTAGTGTCACAGGAATGGATCAAAACATAGACAGTAAGAGGAGTCAGTCTTCTTGTACTTAAGTCGGCATTGTGCCTTTTCTATTTATTTCCGATGCAATTTCTGTGTTTCATCGTCAATAAGAACTTCCAAGGTATACAGTAAACCTGAAGTGTAGCATCGGAATCTATAACTAGTGTCAGAGGAATGGTTCAAAACATAGTCAGTAAGAAGAGTCAGTCTTCTTGTACTTAAGTCGGCATTGTGCCTTTTGTATTTAATTCTGATGCAATTTCTGTGTTTCATCGTTAATAAGAAGGTCAGAGGGCTACAGTAAACCTGAAGTGAAGCATCGGAATCTACAACTAGTGTCACAGCAATGGTTGAAACATAGACAGTTAGAATAGACAGTCTTCTTGTACTTAAGTCGGCATTGTGCCTTTTGTATTTAATTCCGATGCAATTTCTGTGTTTCATCGTCAATAAGAAGGTCCAAGGGATACAGTAAACATGAAGTGAAGCATCGGAATCTATAACTAGTGTCACAGGAATGATTCAAAACATAGTCAGTAAGACGAAACAGTCTTCTTGTCCTTAAGTCGACATTGTGCCTTTTTTATTTAATTCCGATGCAATTTCTGTGTCTCATTGTACACAAGAAGGTCCAAGGGATACAGCAAACCTGGAGTGGAGCATCGGAATCTATAACTAGTGTCACAGTAATGGTTCAAAACATTGACAGTAAGAAGAGTCAGTCTCCTTGTACTTAAGTCGGCATTGTACCTTTTGTATTTAGTTTCGATGCAATTTCTGTGTTTCATCGTCATTAAGAAGGTCCAAGGAATTCAGTAAACCTGAAGGGAAGCATCGGAATCTATAACTAGTGTCACTGGAATGGTTCAAAATATAGACAGTAAGAAGAGTCAGTCTTCTTGTCCTTAAGTCGGCATTGTGCCTTTTGTATTTAATTCCGATCCAATTTCTGTTATTCATAGTCAATAAGAAGTTCCAAGGGATACAGTAAACCTGAAGTGAAGCTTTGGACTCTATAACTAGTGTCACAGAATTGGTTCAAAACATAGACAGTAGGAAGAGTCAGTCCTCTTGTACTTAAGTCGGCATTGTGCCTTTTGTATTTAATTCCGATGCAATTTCTGTGTTTCATCGTCAATAAGAAGGTCCAAGGGAAACAGTAAACATGAAGTGAAGCATCGGAATCTATAACTAGTGTCACTGGAATGGTTCAAAATATAGACAGTAAGAAGAGTCAGTCTTCTTGTCCTTAAGTCGGCATTGTGCCTTTTGTATTTAATTCCGATCCAATTTCTGTTATTCATAGTCAATAAGAAGTTCCAAGGGATACAGTAAACCTGAAGTGAAGCTTTGGACTCTATAACTAGTGTCACAGGAATGGTTCAAAACATAGACAGTAAGAAGAGGCAGTCTTCTTGTGCTTAAGTTGACATTGTGTCTTTTCTATTTAATTCCGATGCATTTTCTGTGATTCATCGTCAATAAGAATGTCCAAGGTATACAGTAAACCTGAAGTAAAGCGTCGGAATCTATAACTAGTGACACAGCAGTGGTTCAAACTATAATCACTAAGAAGAGTCAGTCTTCTTGTACTTAAGTCGGCATTGTGCTTTTTCTATTTAATTCCGATGCAATTTCTGTGTTTCATCGTCAAAAAGAAGGTCCAAGGGATTCAGTAAACCAGGAGTGAAGCATCGGAATCTATAACTAGTGTCAATGGAATGGTTCAATACATAGACAGTAAGAAGAGTCAGTCTTCTTGTACTTAAGTCGGCACTGTGCCTTTTCTATTTAATTCCGAAGCAATCTCTGTGTTTCATCGTCAATAATAAGGTCAGAGGGATACAGTAAACCTGAAGTCAAGCATCGGAATCTATAACTAGTGTCACAGGAATAGTTAAAAACATAGTCAGTAAGAAGTCAGTCTTCTTGTACTTAAGTCGGCACGGTACCTTTTCAATTTAATTCCCATGCAATTTCTGTGTTTCATCGTCAATAAGAAGGTCCAAGGGATTCAGTAAACCTGAAGTGAAGCATCGGAATCTATAACTAGTGTCACAGGAATGGTTCAAAACATAGACAGTAGGAAGAGTCAGTCTTCTTGTACTTAAGTCGGCATTGTGCCTTTTGTATTTAATTGCGATGCAATTTCTGTGTTTCATCGTCAATAAGAACTTCCAAGGTATACAGTAAACCTGAAGTGTAGCATCGGAATCTATAACTAGTGTCACAGGAATGGTTCAAAACATAGGCAGTAAGAAGAGTCAGGCTTCTTGTACTTAAGTCGGCATTGTGCCTTTTCTATTAAATTTCGATGCAATTTCTGTGTTTCATCGTCAATAAGAAGGTCAGAGGGATACAGTAAACCTGAAGTGAAGCATCGGAATCTTTAACTAGAGTCACAGGAATGGTTCAAACATAGTCAGTAAGAAGAGTCAGTCTTCTTGTCCTTAAGTCGGCATTGTGCCTTTTGTATTTAATTCCGATGCAATTTCTGTGTTTCATCGGCAATAAAGTCAGAGGGATACAGTAAACCTGAAGTGAAGCATCGGAATCTATAACTAGTGTCACAGGAATGGTTCAAAACATAGACAGTATGAAGAGTCAGTCTTCTTGTACTTATGTCGGCATTGTGCCTTTTGTATTTAATTGCGATGCAATTTCTGTGTTTCATCGTCAATAAGAACTTCCAAGGTATACAGTAAACCTGAAGTGTAGCATCGGAATCTATAACTAGTGTCACAGGAATGGTTCAAAACATAGGCAGTAAGAAGAGTCAGGCTTCTTGTACTTAAGTCGGCATTGTGCCTTTTCTATTAAATTCCGATGCAATTTCTGTGTTTCATCGTCAATAAGAAGGTCAGAGGGATACAGTAAACCTGAAGTGAAGCATCGGAATCCATAACTAGTGTCACAGGAATGGTTCAAAACATAGTCAGTAAGAAGAAACAGTCTTCTTGTCCTTAAGTCGGCATTGTGCCTTTTTTATTTAATTCCGATGCAATTTCTGTGTTTCATTGTCAACAAGAAGGTCCAAGGGATACAGTAAACCTGGAGTGAGCATCGGAATCTATAACTAGTGTCACAGGAATAGTTCATAACATAGTCAGTAAGAAGAAACAGTCTTCTTGTCCTTAAGTCTGCATTGTGCCTTTTTCATTTAATTCCGATGCAATTTCTGTGTTTCATTGTCAACAAGAAGGTCCAAGGGATACAGCAAACCTGGAGTGGAGCATCGGAATCTATAACTAGTGTCACAGTAATGGTTCAAAACATTGACAGTAAGAAGAGTCAGTCTTCTTGTACTTAAGTCGGCATTGTACCTTTTGTATTTAGTTTCGATGCAATTTCTGTGTTTCATCGTCAATAAGAAGGTCCAAGGAATACAGTAAACCTGAATTGAAGTATCGGAATCTATAACTAGTGTCACTGGAATGGTTCAAAATATAGACAGTAAGAAGAGTCAGTCTTCTTTTAGTTAAGTCGGCATTGTGCCTTGTGTATTTAATTCCGATGCAATTCCTGTGATTCATCGTCAATAAGAAGGTCCAAGCGATACAGTATACCTGAAGTGAAGCTTTGGACTCTATAACTAGTGTCACAGAATTGGTTCAAAACATAGACAGTAGGAAGAGTCAGTCCTCTTGCACTTAAGTCGGCATTGTGCCATTTGTATTTAATTCCGATGCAATTTCTGTGTTTCATCGTCAAAAAAGAAGGTCCAAGGGAAACAGTAAACCTGAAGTGAAGCATCGGGATCTATAACTAGTGTCACAGGATTGGTTCAAATCATAGACAGTAAGAAGAGTCAGTCTTCTTGTACTTAAGTCGGCATTGTGGCTTTTGTATTTAATTACGATGCAATTTCTGTGTTTCATCGTCAATAAGAAGGTCAGAGGGATACAGTAAACCTGATGTGAAGCATCGGAATCTATAACTAGTGTCACAGGAATGGTTCAAAACATAGTCAGTAAGAAGAGTCAGTCTTCTTGTACTTAAGTCGGCATTGTGCCTTTTCTATTTAATTCCGATGCAATTTCTGTGTTTCATCGTCAGTAAGAATGTCCAAGGTATACAGTAAACCTGAAGTAAAGCCTCGGAATCTATAACTAGTGACACAGCAGTGGTTCAAACTATAATCACTAAGAAGAGTCAGCCTTCTTGTACTTAAGTCGGCATTGTGCTTTTTCTATTTAATTCCGATGCAATTTCTGTGTTTCATCGTCAAAAAGAAGGTCCAAGGGATACAGTAAACCAGGAGTGAAGCATTGGAATCTATAACTAGTGTCAATCGAATGGTTCAATACATAGACAGTAAGAAGAGTCAGTCTTCTTGTACTTAAGTCGGCACTGTGCCTTTTCTATTTAATTACGAAGCAATCTCTGTGTTTCATCGTCAATAAGAAGGTCAGAGGGATACAGTAAACCTGAAGTGAAGCATCGGAATCTATAACTAGTGTCACAGGAATGGTTAAAAACATAGTCAGTAAGAAGTCAGTCTTCTTGTACTTAAGTCGGCACGGTACCTTTTCAATTTAATTCCCATGCAATTTCTGTGTTTCATCGTCAATAAGAAGGTCCAAGGGATATAGTAAACCTGAAGTGAAGCATCGGAATCTATAACTAGTGTCACAGGAATGGTTCAAAACATAGACAGTAGGAAGAGTCAGTCTTCTTGTATGTAAGTGGGCATTGTGCCTTCTGTATTTAATTCCCATGCAATTTCTGTGTTTCATTTTCAATAAGAAGGTTAAAGGGATACAGTAAACCTGAAGTGAAGCATCGGAATCCAAAACTAGTGTCACAGGAATGGTTCAAAACATAGACAGTAGGAAGAGTCAGTCTTTTTGTACTTAAGTCGGCAATGTGCCTTTTGTATTTAATTTCGATGCAATTTCTGTGTTTCATCGTCAATAAGAACTTCCAAGGTATACAGTAAACCTGAAGTGTAGCATCGGAATCTATAACTAGTGTCACAGGAATGGTTCAAAACATAGGCAGTATGAAGAGTCAGGCTTCTTGTACTTAAGTCGGCTTGTGCCTTTTCTATTTAATTCCGATGCAATTTCTGTGTTTCATCGTCAACAAGAAGGTGCAAGGGATACAGTGAACCTGGAGTGAAGCATCGGAATCTCTAACTAGTGTCACAGGAATGGTTCAAAACATAGACTGTAAGAAGAGTCAGTCTTCTTGAACTTAAGTCGACATTGTGCCTTTTGTATTTAATTCCGATAAAATTTCTGTGTTTCATCGTCAATAAGAAGGTCAGAGGGATACAAAAAACCTGAAGTGAAGCATCCGAATCTATAACTAGTGTCACAGGAATGGTTCAAAACTAAGTCAGTAAGAAGAGTCGGTCTTCTTGTCCTTAAGTCGGAATTGTGCCTTTTCTACTTAATTCCGATGCAATTTCTGTGTTTCATCGTCAATAACAAGGTCCAAGGGATACAGTGAACCTGGAGTGAGGCATCGGAATCCATAACTAGTGTCAATGGAATGGGTCAAAACATAGACAGTAAGAAGAGTAAGTCTTCTTGTACTTAAGTCGGCATTATGCCTTGTGTATTTAATTCTGATGCAATTTCTGTGTTTCATCATCAATAAGTAGGTCAGAGGGATACAGTAAACCTGAAGTGAAGCGGTGGAATTTGTAACTAGTGTCACAGGAATGGTTCAAAACAGAGTCAGTAAGAGGAGTCAGTCTTCTTGTCCTTTAGTCGGCATTGTGCCTTTTGTATTTAATTCCGATGCAATTTCTGTGTTTCATCGTCAATAAGAAGGTCCAAGGGAAACAGTAAACCTGGAGTGAAGCATCGGAATCTATAACTAGTGTCACAGGAATGGTTCAAAACATAGGCAGTAAGAAGAGTCAGTCTTCTTGTCCTTAAGTCGCCATTGTGCATTTTGTATTTAATTCCGATGCAATTTCTGTGTTTCATCGGCAATAAGGTCAGAGGGATACAGTAAACCTGAAGTCAAGCATCGGAATCTATAACTAGTGTCACAGGAATGGTTCAAAACATAGACAGTAGGAAGAGTCAGTCTTCTTGTATTTAAGTCGGCATTGTGAATTTTGTATTTAATTCCCATGCAATTTCTGTGTTTCATTGTCAATAAGAAGGTCAGAGGGATACAGTAAACCTGAAGTGAAGCATCGGAATCCTAAACTAGTGTCACAGGAATGGTTCAAAACATAGACAGTAGGAAGAGTCAGTCTTCTTGTACTTAAGTCGGCATTGTGCCTTTTGTATTTAATTGCGATGCAATTTCTGTAATTCATCGTCAATAAGAACTTCCAAGGTATACAGTAAACCTGAATTGTAGCATCGGAATCTATAACTAGTGTCACAGGAATGGTTCAAAACATAGGCAGTAAGAAGAGTCAGGCTTCTTGTCCTTAAGTCGGCATTATGCCTTTTGTATTTGATTCCGATGCAATTTCAGTGTTTCATCGTCAATAAGAAGGTCCAAGGGAAACAGTAAACCTAAAGTGAAGCATCGGAATCTATACCTAGTGTCACAGGAATGGTTCAAATCATAGACAGGAAGAAGAGTCAGTCTTCTTGTACTTAAGTCGTCATTGTGGCTTTTGTATTTAATTACGATGCAATTTCTGTGTTTCATCGTCAATACGAAGGTCAGAGGGATACAGTAAACCTGAAGTAAAGCATCGGAATCTATAACTAGTGTCACAGGAATGGTTCAAAACATAGTCAGTAAGAAGAGTCAGTCTTCTTGTACTTAAGTCGGCATTGTGCCTTTTCTATTTATGCAATTTCTGTGTTTGATCGTCAATTAGAAGGTCCAAGGGATACAGTAAACCTGGAGTGAAGCATCGGAATCTATAACTAGTGTCACAGGAATGGTTCAAAACATAGACAGTACGAAGAGTCAGTATTCTTGTCCTTAAGTCGCCATTGTGCATTTTGTATTTAATTCCGATGCAATTTCTGTGTTTCATCGGCAATATGGTCAGAGGGATACAGTAAACCTGAAGTGAAGCATCGGAATCTGTAACTAGTGTCACAGGAATGATTCAAAACATAGTCAGTTGGAAGAGTCAGTCTTCTTGTATTTAAGTCGGCATTGTGCCTTTTGTATTTAATTCCGATGCAAATTCTGTGTTTCATTGTCAATAAGAAGGTCAGAGGGATACAGTAAACCTGAAGTGAAGCATCGGAATCCAAAACTAGTGTCACAGGAATGGTTCAAAACATAGACAGTAGGAAGAGTCAGTCTTCTTGTACTTAAGTCGGCATTCTGCCTTTTGTATTTAATTCCGATGCAATTTCTGTGTTTCATCGTGAATAAGAAGGTCAGAGGGATACAAAAAAACTGAAGTGAATCATCGGAATCTATAACTAGTGTCACAGGAATGGTTCAAAACTAAGTCAGTAAGAAGAGTCAGTCTTCTTGTCCTTAAGTCGGCATTGTGCCTTTTGTATTTAATTCAGATGCAATTTCCGTGTTTCATCGTCAATAAGAAGGTCCAGGGGATACAGTAAACCTGGAGTGTAGCATCGGGATCCGTAACTAGTGTCACACGAATGGTTCAAAACATAGACAGTAAGAACAGTCAGTCTTCGTGTACTAAAGTTGGCAATTTGCCTTTTGTATTTAATTCCGATGCAATTTCTGTGTTTAATCGTCAATAAGAAGGTCCAAGGGATACAGTGAACCTGGAGTGAAGCATCGGAATCCATAACTAGTGTCAATGGAATGGGTCAAAACATAGACAGTAAGAAGAGTCAGTCTTCTTGAACTTAAGTCGGCATTATACCTTTTGTATTTAATACCGTTGCAATTTCAGTGTTTCATCGTCAATAAGAAGGTCAGAGGGATACAGTAAACCTGAAGTGAAGCATCGGAATCTATAACTAGTGTCACAGGAATGGTTCAAGGCATAGTCAGTAAGAAGAGTCAGTCTTCGGGTACTTAAGTCGGCATTGTCCCTTTTGTATTTAATTCCGATGCAATTTCTGTGATTCATAGTCAATAAGAAGTTCCAAGGGATACAGTAAACCGGAAGTGAAGCTTTGGACTCTATAACTAGTGTCACAGAATTGGTTCAAAACATAGACAGTAGGAAGAGTCAGTCCTCTTGTACTTAAGTCAGCATTGTGCCTTTTGTATTTAATTCCGATGCAATTTCTGTGTTTCATCGTCAATAAGAAGGTCCAAGGGAAACAGTAAACCTGAAGTGAAGCATCGGAATCTATAACTAGTGTCACAGGAATGGTTCAAATCATAGACAGTCAGAAGAGTCAGTCTTCTTGTACTTAAGTCGGCATTGTGGCTTTTGTATTTTATTACGATGCAATTTCTGTGTTTCATCGTCAAAGGAAGGTCAGAGGGATACAGTAAACCTGAAGTGAAGCATCGGAATCTATAACTAGTGTCACAGGAATGGTTCAAAACATAGTCAGTAAGAAGAGTCAGTCTTCTTGTACTTAAGTCGGCATTGTGCCTTTTCTATTTAATTCCGATGCAATTTCTGTGTTTGATCGTCAATAAGAAGGTCCAAGTGTTACAGTAAACCTGGAGTGAAGCATCGGAATCTATAACTAGTGTCACAGGAATGGTTCAAAACATAGACAGTAAGAAGTGTTTGTCTTCTTGTGCATAAGTTGACATTGTGTCTTTTCTATTTAATTCCGATGCATTTTCTGTGTTTCGTCGTCAATAAGAATGTCCAAGGTATACAGTAAACCTGAAGTAAAGCGTCGGAATCTATAACTAGTGACACAGCAATGGTTCAAACTATAATCATTAAGAAGAGTCAGTCTTCTTGTACTTAAGTCGGCATTGTGCATTTTCTATTTAATTCCGATGCAATTTCTGTGTTTCATCGTAAAAAAGAAGGTACAAGGGATACAGTAAACCAGGAGTGAAGCATCGGAATCTATAACTAGTGTCAATGGAATGGTTCAATACATAGACAGTAAGAAGAGTCAGTCTTCTTGTACTTAAGTCGGCACTGTGCCTTTTCTATTTAATTCCGAAGCAATCTCTGTGTTTCATCGTCAATAAGAAGGTCAGAGGGATACAGTAAACCTGAAGTGAAGCATCGGAATCTATAACTAGTGTCACAGGAATGGTTAAAAACATAGTCAGTAAGAAGTCAGTCTTCTTGTACTTAAGTCGGCACTGTACCTTATCAATTTAATTCCCATGCAATTTCTGTGTTTCATCGTCAATAAGAAGGCCCAAGGGATATAGTAAACCTGGAGTCAAGCATCGGAATCTATAACTAGCGTCACAGGAATGGTTCGTAACATAGACAATAAGAAGAGTCAGTCTTCTTGTACTTAAGTCGGCATTGTGCCTTTTATATTTAATTCCGATGCAATTTCTGTGTTTCATCGTCAATAAGAATGTCCAAGGGATACAGTAAAAATGAAGTGAAGCTTCGGAATCTATAACTAGTGTCACAGGAATGGTTCAAATCATTGTCAGTAAGAAGATTCGGTCTTCATGTACTAAAGTCGGCATTGTGCCTTTTGTATATAATTCCGATGCAATTTCTGTGTTTCATCGTCTATAAGAAGGTCCAAGGGATACAGTAAACCTGAAGTGAAGCATCGGAATCTATAACTAGTGTCACAGGAATGGTTCAAAACATAGACAGTAGGAAGAGTCAGTCTTCTTGTATTTAAGTGGGCATTGTGCCTTTTGTATTTAATTCCCATGCAATTTCTGTGTTTCATTGTCAATAAGAAGGTCAGAGGGATACAGTAAACCTGAAATGAAGCATCGGAATCCAAAACTACGGTCACAGGAATGGTTCAAACATAGACAGTAGGAAGAATCAGTCTTCTTGTACTTAAGTCGGCATTGTGCCTTTTGTATTTAATTGCGATGCAATTTCTGTGTTTCATCGTCAATAAGAACTTCCAAGGTATACAGTAAACCTGAAGTGTAGCATCGGAATCTATAACTAGTGTCACAGGAATGGTTCAAATCATAGGCAGTCAGAAGAGTCAGGCTTCTTGTACTTAAGTCGGCATTGTGCCTTTTCTATTTAATTCCGATGCAATTTCTGTGTTTCATCGTCAATAAGACGGTCCAAGGGATACAGTGAACCTGGAGTGAAGCATTGGAATCTCTAACTAGTGTCACAGGAATGGTTCAAAACATAGACTGTAAGAAGAGTCAGTCTTCTTGTACTTAAGTCGACATTGTGCCTTTTTTATTTAATTCCGATGCAATTTCTGTGTTTCCTCGTCAATAAGAAGGTCAGAGGGATACAAAAAACCTGAAGTGAAGCATCGGAATCTATAACTAGTGTCACAGGAATGGTTCAAATCTAAGTCAGTAAGAAGAGTCAGTCTTCTTGTCCTTAAGTCGGAATTGTGCTTTTCTACTTAATTCCGATGCAATTTCTGTGTTTCATCGTCAATAACAAGGTCCAAGGGATACAGTGAACCTGGAGTGAGACATCGGAATCCATAACTAGTGTCAATGGTATGGGTCAAAACATAGACAGTAAGAAGAGTAAGTCTTCTTGTACTTAAGTCGGCATTATGCCTTTTGTATTTAATTCTGATGCAATTTCTGTGTTTCATCGTCAATAAGAAGGTCAGAGGGATACAGTAAACCTGAAGTGAAGCGTTTGAATTTGTAACTAGTGTCACAGGAATGGTTCAAAACAGAGTCAGTAAGAAGAGTCAGTCTTCTTGTCCTTAAGTCGGCATTGTGCCTTTTGTATTTAATTCCGTTGCAATTTCTTTGTTTCATCGTCAATAAGAAGGTCCAAGGGAAACAGTAAACATGAAGTGAAGCATCGGAATCTATAAATAGTGTCACCGGAATGGTTCAAATCATAGACAGTAAGTAGAGTCAGTCCTCTTGTACTTAAGTCGGCATTGTGGCTTTTGTATTTAATTACGATGCAATTTCTGTGTTTGATCGTCAATAAGAAGGTCCAAGGGATACAGTAAACCTGGAGTGTAGCATCGGAATCTATAACTAGTGTCACAGGAATGGTTCAAAGCATAGGCAGTAAGAAGAGTCAGTCTTCTTGTCCTTAAGTCGCCATTGTGCCTTTTGTATTTAATTCCGATGCAATTTCTGTGTTTCATCGGCAATAAGGTCAGAGGGATACAGTAAACCTGAAGTCAAGCATCGGAATCTATAACTAGTGTCACAGGAGTGGTTCAAAACATAGACAGTAGGAAGAGTCAGTCTTCTTGTATTTAAGTCGGCATTGTGAATTTTGTATTTAATTCCCATGCAATTTCTGTGTTTCATTGTCAATAAGAAGGTCAGAGGGATACAGTAAACCTGAAGTGAAGCATCGGAATCCTAAACTAGTGTCACAGGAATGGTTCAAAACATAGACAGTAGGAAGAGTCAGTCTTCTTGTACTTAAGTCGGCATTGTGCCTTTTGTATTTCATTGCGATGCAATTTCTGTGTTTCATCGTCAATAAGAACTTCCAAGGTATACAGTAAACCTGAAGTGAAGCATCGGAATCTATAACTAGTGTCACAGGAATGGTTCAAAACATAGGCAGTAAGAAGAGTCAGGCTTCTTGTCCTTAAGTCGGCATTGTGCCTTTTGTATTTAATTCCGATGCAATTTCTGTGTTTCATCGTCAATAAGAAGCTCAGAGGGATACAGTAAACCTGAAGTAAAGCATCGGAATCTATAACTAGTGTCACAGGAATGGTTCAAAACATAGTCAGTAAGTCTTCTTGTACTAAAGTCGGCATTGAGCCTTTTCTATTTAATTACGATGCAATTTCTGTGTTTGATCGTCAATAAGAAGGTCCAAGGGATACAGTAATCCTGGAGTGAAGTATCGGAATCTATAACTAGTGTCACAAGAATGGTTCAAAACATCGACAGTAAGAAGAGTCAGTCTTCTTGTCCTTAAGTCGTCATTGTGCCTTTTGTATTTAATTCCGATGCAATTTCTGTGTTTCATCGGCAACAAGGTCAGAGGGATACAGTAAACCTGAAGTCAAGCATCGGAATCTATAACTAGTGTCACAGGAATGGTTCAAAACATAGACAGTAGGAAGAGTCAGTCTTCTTGTATTTAAGTCGGCATTGTGCCTTTTGTATATAATTCCCATGCAATTTCTGTGTTTCATTGTCAATAAGAAGGTGAGAGGGATACAGTAAACCTGAAGTGAAGCATCGGAATCCAAAACTAGTGTCACAGGAATGGTTCAAAACATAGACAGTAGGAAAAGTCAGTCTTCTTGTACTTAAGTCGGCATTATGCCTTTTGTATTTAATTCCGATGCAATTTCTGTGTTTCATCGGCAACAAGGTCAGAGGGATACAGTAAACCTGAAGTCAAGCATCGGAATCTATAACTAGTGTCACAGGAATGGTTCAAAACATAGTCAGTAAGAAGAGTCAGTCTGCTTGTACTTAAGTCGGCATTGTGCCTTTTCTATTTAATTCCGATGCAATTTCTGTGTTTCATCGTCAATAGGAAGGTCCAAGAGATACAGTAGACCTGGAGTGAAGCATCGGAATCTATAACTAGTGTCAATGGAACGGTTCAATTCATAGACAGTAAGAAGAGTCAGTCTTCTTGTACTTAAGTCGGCATTGTGCCTTTTGTATTTAATTCCGATGCAATTTCTGAGTTTCATTGTCAATAAGAAGGTCAGAGGGATACAGTAAACCTGATGTGAAGCATCGGAATCTATAACTAGTGTCACAGGAATGGTTAAAAACATAGTCAGTAAAAGAGTCAGTCTTCTTGTCCTTAAGTCGGCATTGTGCCTTTTGTATTTAATTCCGATGCAATTTCTGTGTTTCATCGTCAATAAGAAGGTCTAAGGGATATAGTAAACCTGGAGTGAAGCATCGGAATCTATACCTAGTGTCACAGGAATTGTTCATAACATAGACAGTAAGAAGAGTCAGTCTTCTTGTACTTAAGTTGGCATTGTGCCTTTTATATTTATTTCCGATGCAATTTCTGTGTTTCATCGTCAATAAGAATGTCCAAGGGATACAGTAAAAATGAAGTGAAGCATCGGAATCTATAACTAGTGTCACTGGAATGGTTCAAATCATTGTCAGTAAGATGACTCGGTCTTCATGTACTTAATTAGGCATTGTGCTTTTTGTATATAATTCCGATGCAATTTCTGTGTTTCATCGTCTATAAGTAGGTCCAAGGGATACAGTAAACCTGAAGTGAAGCATCGGAATCTACAACTAGTGCCACAGGAATGGTTCAAAACATAGTCAGTAAGAAGTGTCGGTCTTCTTGTACTTAAGTCGGCATTGTGCCTTTTCTACATAATTCCGATGCAATTTCTGTGTTTCATCGTCAATAACAAGGTAGAAGGGATACAGTGAACCTAGAGTGAACCTTCGGAATCCATAACTAGTGTCAATGGAATGGGTCAAAACATAGACAGTAAGAAGAGTCAGTCTTCTAGTACTTAAGTCGGCATCATGCCTTTTGTATTTAATTCCGATGCAGTTTCTGTGTTTGATCGTCAATAAGAAGGTCAGAGGGATACACTGAACCTGAAGTGAAGCATCGGAATCCACAACTAGTGTCACAGGAATGGTTCAAAACATAGACAGTAGGAAGAATCAGCCTTCTTGTACTTATGTCGGCATTGTGCCTTTTGGATTTAATTCCGATGCTTTTTCTGTGTTACATCGTCAATAAGAAGGTCCAAGGTATACAGTAAACCTGAAGTAAAGCATCGGAATTTATAACTAGTGTCACAGGAATGGTTCAAACATAGTCAGTAAGAAGAGTCAGTCTTCTTGTACTTAAGTCGGCATTGTGCCTTTTGTATTTAATTCCGATGCAATTTCTGTGTTTCACCGTCAATAAGAATGTCAGGTTGATACAGTACACCTGAAGTGAAGCATTGGAATCTATAACTAGTGTCACAGGAATGGTTCAAACATTGACAGTAAGATTAGTCAGTCTTCGAGTCCTTAAGTCGGCATAGTCCCTTTTGTATTTAATTCCGATGCAATTTCTGTGTTTCATCGTCAATAAGAAGGTCGGAGGGATACAGTAAACCTGAAGTGAAGCATCGGAATCTATAACTAGTGTCACAGGAATGGTTCAAGACATAGTCAGTAAGAAGAGTCAGTCTTCGGGTACTTAAGTCGGCATTGTCCCTTTTGTATTTAATTCCGATGTCATTTCTGTGTTTCATCGTCAACAAGAAGTTCCATGGGATACAGTAAACCTGAAGTGAAACATCGGAATCTATAACTAGTGTCACAGGAATGGTTCATATCATAGACAGTAAGAAGAGTCAGTCTTCTTGTCCTTAAGTCGGCATTGTGCCTTTTGTATTTAATTCCGATGCAATTTCTGTGTTTTATCGTCAATAAGAAGGTCCAAGGTATATAGTAAACCTGAAGTGAAGCATCGGAATCTATAACTAGTGTCACAGGAATGGTTCAAAACTAAGTCAGTTAGAAGAGTCAGTCTTCTCGTCCTTAAGTCGGCATTGTGCCTTTTGTATTTAATTCCGATGCAATTTCTGTGTTTCATCGTCAATAAGAAGGTCCAGGGGATACAGTAAACCTGGAGTGTATCATCGGGATCCATAACTAGTGTCACAGGAATGGTTCAAAACATAGATAGTAAGAAGAGTCAGTCTTGGTGTACTAAAGTTGGCAATTTGCCTTTTGTATTTAATTCCGTTGCAATTTCTGTGATTCATCGTCAATACAATGGTCCAAGGGATACTGTAAACCTGAAGTGAAGCATCGGAATCTATAACTAGTGTCACAGGAATGGTTCAAAACATAGTCAGTAAGAAGAGTCGGTCTTCTTGTACTTAAGTCGGCATAGTGCTTTTTCCACTTAATTCCGATGCCATTTCTGTGTTTCATCGTCAATAAGAAGGTCAGAGGGATACAGTAAACATGAAGTGAAGCATCGGAATCTATTGCTAGTGTCACAGGAATGGTTCAAACAGAGTCAGTAAGAAGAGTCAGTCTTCTTGTCCTTAAGTCGGCATTGTGCATTTTGTATTTAATTCCGATGCAATTTCTGTGTTTCATCGTCAATAAGAAGGTCGGAGGGATACACTAAACCTGAAGTGAAGCATCGGAATCCACAACTAGTGTCACAGGAATGGTTCAGATAATAGACAGTAGGAAGAATCAGCCTTCTTGTACTTATGTCGGCTTTGTGCCTTTTGTATTTAATTCCGATGCATTCTCTGTGTTTCATCGTCAATAAGATGGTCCAAGGTATACAGTAAACCTGAAGTAAAGCATCGGAATCTATAACTAGTGTCACAGGAATGGTTCAAACATAGTCAGTAAGAAGAGTCAGTCTTCTTGTACTTTAGTCAGCATTGTGCCTTTCGTATTTAATTCCGATGCAATTTCTGTGTTTCACCGTCAATAAGAAGGTCAGAGGGATACAGTAAACCTGAAGTGAAGCATCGGAATCTATAACTAGTGTCACAGGAATGGTTCAAACATTGACAGTAAGAAGAGTCAGTCTTCGAGTACTTAAGTCAGCATTGTTCCTTTTGTATTTAATTCCGATGCATTTTCTGTGTTTCATCGTCAATAAGAAGGTCAGAGGGATACAGTAAACCTGAAGAGAAGCATCGGAATTTATAACTAGTGTCACAGGAATGGTTCAAGACATAGTCAGTAAGAAGGGTCAGTCTTCGGGTACTTAAGTCGGCATTGTCCCTTTTGTACTTAATTCCGACGTCATTTCTGTGTTTCATCGTCAATAAGAAGTTCCAAGGGATACAGTAAACCTGAAGTGAAGTATCAAACTCTATAACTAGTGTCACAGAATTGGTTCAAAACATAGACAGTAGGAAGAGCCAGTCTTCTTGTACTTAAGTCGGCATTGTGCCTTTTGTATTTAATTCCGATGCAATTTCTGTGTTTCATCGTCAATAAGAAGGTCCAAGGGAAACAGTAAACCTGAAGTGTAGCATCGGAATCTATAACTAGTGTCACAGGAATGGTTCAAATCATAGACAGTAAGAAGAGTCAGTCTTATTGTACTTAAGTCGGCATTGTGGCTTTTGTATTTAATTCCGATGCAATTTCTGTGTTTCATCGTCAATAAGAAGGTCACAGGGATACAGTAAACCTAAAGTGAAGCATCGGAATCTATAACTAGAGTCACAGGAATGGTTCAAAACATAGTCAGTAAGAAGAGTCAGTCTTCTTGTCCTTAAGTCGCCATTGAGCCTTTTGTATTTAATTCCTATGCAATTTCTGTGTTTCATCGGGAATAAAGTCAGAGGGATACAGTAAACCTGAAGTGAAGCATCGGAATCTATAACTAGTGTCACAGGAATGGGTCAAAACATAGACAGAAGGAAGAGTCAGTCTTCTTGTACTTGAGTCGGCATTGTGAGTTTCTATTTAATTCCGATGCAATTTCGGTGTTTCATCGTCAATAAGAAGGTCATAGGGATACAGTAAACCTGAAGTGAAGCATCGGAATCTGTAACTAGTGTCACAGGAATGGTTCAAACACAGTCAGTAAGAAGAGTCAGTCTTCTTGTACTTAAGTCAGCATTGTGCCTTTTCTATTTAATTCCGATGCAATTTCTGTGTTTCATCGTCAATAAGATGGTCCAAGGTATATGGTAAACCTGAAGTGAAGCATCGGAATCTATAACTAGTGTCACAGGAATGGTTCAAAACTAAGTCAGATAGAAGAGTCAGTCTTCTTGTCCTTAAGTCGGCATTGTGCCTTTTGTATTTAATTCCGATGCAATTTCTGTGTTTCATCGTCAATAAGAAGGTCGGAGGGATACACTAAACCTGAAGTGAAGCATCGGAATCCACAACTAGTGTCACAGGAATGGTTCAGATAATAGACAGTAGGAAGAATCAGCCTTCTTGTACTTATGTCGGCTTTGTGCCTTTTGTATTTAATTCCGATGCATTTTCTGTGTTTCATCGTCAATAAGAAGGTCCAAGGTATACAGTAAACCTGAAGTAAAGCATCGGAATTTATAACTAGTGTCACAGGAATGGTTCAAACATAGTCAGTAAGAAGAGTCAGTCTTCTTGTACTTAAGTCGGCATTGTGCCTTTTGTATTTAATTCCGATGCAATTTCTGTGTTTCACCGTCAATAAGAATGTCAGGTTGATACAGTACACCTGAAGTGAAGCATTGGAATCTATAACTAGTGTCACAGGAATGGTTCAAACATTGACAGTAAGATTAGTCAGTCTTCGAGTCCTTAAGTCGGCATAGTCCCTTTTGTATTTAATTCCGATGCAATTTCTGTGTTTCATCGTCAATAAGAAGGTCGGAGGGATACAGTAAACCTGAAGTGAAGCATCGGAATCTATAACTAGTGTCACAGGAATGGTTCAAGACATAGTCAGTAAGAAGAGTCAGTCTTCGGGTACTTAAGTCGGCATTGTCCCTTTTGTATTTAATTCCGATGTCATTTCTGTGTTTCATCGTCAACAAGAAGTTCCATGGGATACAGTAAACCTGAAGTGAAACATCGGAATCTATAACTAGTGTCACAGGAATGGTTCATATCATAGACAGTAAGAAGAGTCAGTCTTCTTGTCCTTAAGTCGGCATTGTGCCTTTTGTATTTAATTCCGATGCAATTTCTGTGTTTTATCGTCAATAAGAAGGTCCAAGGTATATAGTAAACCTGAAGTGAAGCATCGGAATCTATAACTAGTGTCACAGGAATGGTTCAAAACTAAGTCAGTTAGAAGAGTCAGTCTTCTTGTCCTTAAGTCGGCATTGTGCCTTTTGTATTTAATTCCGATGCAATTTCTGTGTTTCATCGTCAATAAGAAGGTCCAGGGGATACAGTAAACCTGGAGTGTATCATCGGGATCCATAACTAGTGTCACAGGAATGGTTCAAAACATAGATAGTAAGAAGAGTCAGTCTTGGTGTACTAAAGTTGGCAATTTGCCTTTTGTATTTAATTCCGTTGCAATTTCTGTGATTCATCGTCAATACAATGGTCCAAGGGATACTGTAAACCTGAAGTGAAGCATCGGAATCTATAACTAGTGTCACAGGAATGGTTCAAAACATAGTCAGTAAGAAGAGTCGGTCTTCTTGTACTTAAGTCGGCATAGTGCTTTTTCCACTTAATTCCGATGCCATTTCTGTGTTTCATCGTCAATAAGAAGGTCAGAGGGATACAGTAAACATGAAGTGAAGCATCGGAATCTATTGCTAGTGTCACAGGAATGGTTCAAACAGAGTCAGTAAGAAGAGTCAGTCTTCTTGTCCTTAAGTCGGCATTGTGCCTTTTGTATTTAATTCCGATGCAATTTCTGTGTTTCATCGTCAATAAGAAGGTCGGAGGGATACACTAAACCTGAAGTGAAGCATCGGAATCCACAACTAGTGTCACAGGAATGGTTCAGATAATAGACAGTAGGAAGAATCAGCCTTCTTGTACTTATGTCGGCTTTGTGCCTTTTGTATTTAATTCCGATGCATTCTCTGTGTTTCATCGTCAATAAGATGGTCCAAGGTATACAGTAAACCTGAAGTAAAGCATCGGAATCTATAACTAGTGTCACAGGAATGGTTCAAACATAGTCAGTAAGAAGAGTCAGTCTTCTTGTACTTTAGTCAGCATTGTGCCTTTCGTATTTAATTCCGATGCAATTTCTGTGTTTCACCGTCAATAAGAAGGTCAGAGGGATACAGTAAACCTGAAGTGAAGCATCGGAATCTATAACTAGTGTCACAGGAATGGTTCAAACATTGACAGTAAGAAGAGTCAGTCTTCGAGTACTTAAGTCAGCATTGTTCCTTTTGTATTTAATTCCGATGCATTTTCTGTGTTTCATCGTCAATAAGAAGGTCAGAGGGATACAGTAAACCTGAAGAGAAGCATCGGAATTTATAACTAGTGTCACAGGAATGGTTCAAGACATAGTCAGTAAGAAGGGTCAGTCTTCGGGTACTTAAGTCGGCATTGTCCCTTTTGTACTTAATTCCGACGTCATTTCTGTGTTTCATCGTCAATAAGAAGTTCCAAGGGATACAGTAAACCTGAAGTGAAGTATCAAACTCTATAACTAGTGTCACAGAATTGGTTCAAAACATAGACAGTAGGAAGAGCCAGTCTTCTTGTACTTAAGTCGGCATTGTGCCTTTTGTATTTAATTCCGATGCAATTTCTGTGTTTCATCGTCAATAAGAAGGTCCAAGGGAAACAGTAAACCTGAAGTGAAGCATCGGAATCTATAACTAGTGTCACAGGAATGGTTCAAATCATAGACAGTAAGAAGAGTCAGTCTTATTGTACTTAAGTCGGCATTGTGGCTTTTGTATTTAATTCCGATGCAATTTCTGTGTTTCATCGTCAATAAGAAGGTCACAGGGATACAGTAAACCTAAAGTGAAGCATCGGAATCTATAACTAGAGTCACAGGAATGGTTCAAAACATAGTCAGTAAGAAGAGTCAGTCTTCTTGTCCTTAAGTCGCCATTGAGCCTTTTGTATTTAATTCCTATGCAATTTCTGTGTTTCATCGGCAATAAAGTCAGAGGGATACAGTAAACCTGAAGTGAAGCATCGGAATCTATAACTAGTGTCACAGGAATGGGTCAAAACATAGACAGAAGGAAGAGTCAGTCTTCTTGTACTTGAGTCGGCATTGTGAGTTTCTATTTAATTCCGATGCAATTTCGGTGTTTCATCGTCAATAAGAAGGTCATAGGGATACAGTAAACCTGAAGTGAAGCATCGGAATCTGTAACTAGTGTCACAGGAATGGTTCAAACATAGTCAGTAAGAAGAGTCAGTCTTCTTGTACTTAAGTCAGCATTGTGCCTTTTCTATTTAATTCCGATGCAATTTCTGTGTTTCATCGTCAATAAGATGGTCCAAGGTATATGGTAAACCTGAAGTGAAGCATCGGAATCTATAACTAGTGTCACAGGAATGGTTCAAAACTAAGTCAGATAGAAGAGTCAGTCTTCTTGTCCTTAAGTCGGCATTGTGCCTTTTGTATTTAATTCCGATGCAATTTCTGTGTTTCATCGTCAATAAGAAGGTCGGAGGGATACACTAAACCTGAAGTGAAGCATCGGAATCCACAACTAGTGTCACAGGAATGGTTCAGATAATAGACAGTAGGAAGAATCAGCCTTCTTGTACTTATGTCGGCTTTGTGCCTTTTGTATTTAATTCCGATGCATTTTCTGTGTTTCATCGTCAATAAGAAGGTCCAAGGTATACAGTAAACCTGAAGTAAAGCATCGGAATCTATAACTAGTGTCACAGGAATGGTTCAAACATAGTCAGTAAGAAGAGTCAGTCTTCTTGTACTTTAGTCAGCATTGTGCCTTTCGTATTTAATTCCGATGCAATTTCTGTGTTTCACCGTCAATAAGAAGGTCAGAGGGATACAGTAAACCTTAAGTGAAGCATCGGAATCTATAACTAGTGTCACAGGAATGGTTCAAACATTGACAGTAAGAAGAGTCAGTCTTCGAGTACTTAAGTCAGCATTGTTCCTTTTGTATTTAATTCCGATGCATTTTCTGTGTTTCATCGTCAATAAGAAGGTCAGAGGGATACAGTAAACCTGAAGAGAAGCATCGGAATTTATAACTAGTGTCACAGGAATGGTTCAAGACATAGTCAGTAAGAAGAGTCAGTCTTCGGGTACTTAAGTCGGCATTGTCCCTTTTGTACTTAATTCCGACGTCATTTCTGTGTTTCATCGTGAATAAGAAGTTCCAAGGGATACAGTAAACCTGAAGTGAAGTATCAAACTCTATAACTAGTGTCACAGAATTGGTTCAAAACATAGACAGTAGGAAGAGCCAGTCTTCTTGTACTTAAGTCGGCATTGTGCCTTTTGTATTTAATTCCGATGCAATTTCTGTGTTTCATCGTCAATAAGAAGGTCCAAGGGAAACAGTAAACCTGAAGTGAAGCATCGGAATCTATAACTAGTGTCACTGGAATGGTTCAAATCATAGACAGTAAGAAGAGTCAGTCTTATTGTACTTAAGTCGGCATTGTGGCTTTTGTAATTAATTACGATGCAATTTCTGTGTTTCATCGTCAATAAGAAGGTCACAGGGATTAAGTAAACCTAAAGTGAAGCATCGGAATCTATAACTAGAGTCACAGGAATGGTTCAAAACATAGTCAGTAAGAAGAGTCAGTCTTCTTGTCCTTAAGTCGCCATTGAGCCTTTTGTATTTAATTCCTATGCAATTTCTGTGTTTCATCGGCAATAAAGTCAGAGGGATACAGTAAACCTGAAGTGAAGCATCGGAATCTATAACTAGTGTCACAGGAATGGGTCAAAACATAGACAGAAGGAAGAGTCAGTCTTCTTGTACTTGAGTCGGCATTGTGAGTTTCTATTTAATTCCGAGGCAATTTCGGTGTTTCATCGTCAATAAGAAGGTCATAGGGATACAGTAAACCTGAAGTGAAGCATCGGAATCTGTAACTAGTGTCACAGAAATGGTTCAAACATAGTCAGTAAGAAGAGTCAGTCTTCTTGTACTTAAGTCAGCATTGTGTCCTTTTCTATTTAATTCCGATGCAATTTCTGTGTTTCATCGTCAATAAGATGGTCCAAGGTATATGGTAAACCTGAAGTGAAGCATCGGAATCTATAACTAGTGTCACAGGAATGGTTCAAAACTAAGTCAGATAGAAGAGTCAGTCTTCTTGTCCTTAAGTCGGCATTGTGCCTTTTGTATTTAATTCCGATGCTTTTTCTGTGTTTCATCGTCAATAAGAAGGTCCAAGGTATACAGTAAACCTGAAGTAAAGCATCGGAATTTATAACTAGTGTCACAGGAATGGTTCAAACATAGTCAGTAAGAAGAGTCAGTCTTCTTGTACTTAAGTCGGCATTGTGCCTTTCGCATTTAATTCCGATGCAATTTCTGTGTTTCACCGTCAATAAGAATGTCAGGGGGATACAGTAAACCTGAAGTGAAGCATTGGAATCTATAACTAGTGTCACAGGAATGGTTCAAACATTGACAGTAAGATTAGTCAGTCTTCGAGTACTTAAGTCGGCATAGTCTCTTTTGTATTTAATTCCGATGCAATTTCTGTGTTTCATCGTCAATAAGAAGGTCGGAGGGATACAGTAAACCTGAAGTGAAGCATCGGAATCTATAACTAGTGTCACAGGAATGGTTCAAGACATAGTCAGTAAGAAGAGTCAGTCTTTGGGTACTTAAGTCGGCATTGTCCCTTTTGTATTTCATTCCGATGTCATTTCTGTGTTTCATCGTCAACAAGAAGTTCCAAGGGATACAGTAAACCTGAAGTGAAACATCGGAATCTATAACTAGTGTCACAGGAATGGTTCAAATCATAGACAGTAAGAAGAGTCAGTCTTCTTGTCCTTAAGTCGGCATTGTGCCTTTTGTATTTAATTCCGATGCAATTTCTGTGTTTTATCGTCAATAAGAAGGTCCAAGGTATATAGTAAACCTGAAGTGAAGCATCGGAATCTATAACTAGTGTCACTGGAATGGTTCAAAACTAAGTCAGTTAGAAGAGTCAGTCTTCTTGTCCTTAAGTCGGCATTGTGCCTTTTGTATTTAATTCCGATGCAATTTCTGTGTTTAATCGTCAATAAGAAGGTCCAGGGGATACAGTAAACCTGGAGTGTATCATCGGGCTCCATAACTAGTGTCACAGGAATGGTTCAAAACATAGATAGTAAGAAGAGTCAATCTTCGTGTACTAAAGTTGGCAATTTGCCTTTTGTATTTAATTCCGATGCAATTTCTGTGTTTCATCGTCAATACAATGGTCCAAGGGATACTGTAAACCTGAAGTGAAGCATCGGAATCTATAACTAGTGACACAGGAATGGTTCAAAACATAGTCAGTAAGAAGAGTCGGTCTTCTTGTACTTAAGTCGGCATTGTGCTTTTTCTACTTAATTCCGATGCCATTTCTGTGTTTCATCGTCAATAAGAAGGTCAGAGGGATACAGTAAACCTGAAGTGAAGCATCGGAATCTATTGCTAGTGTCACAGGAATGGTTCAAAACAGAGTCAGTAAGAAGAGTCAGTCTTCTTGTCCTTAAGTCGGCATTGTGCCTTTTGTATTTAATTCCGATGCAATTTCTGTGTTTCATCGTCAATAAGAAGGTCGGAGGGATACACTAAACCTGAAGTGAAGCATCGGAATCCACAACTAGTGTCACAGGAATGGTTCAGATAATAGACAGTAGGAAGAATAAGCCTTCTTGTACTTACGTCGGCATTGTGCCTTTTGTATTTAATTCCGATGCATTTTCTGTGTTTCATCGTCAATAAGAAGGTCCAAGGTATACAGTAAACCTGAAGTAAAGCATCGGAATCTATAACTAGTGTCACAGGAATGGTTCAAACATAGTCAGTAAGAAGAGTCAGTCTTCTTGTACTTTAGTCAGCATTGTGCCTTTCGTATTTAATTCCGATGCAATTTCTGTGTTTCACCGTCAATAAGAAGGTCAGAGGGATACAGTAAACCTGAAGTGAAGCATCGGAATCTATAACTAGTGTCACAGGAATGGTTTAAACATTGACAGTAAGAAGAGTCAGTCTTCGAGTACTTAAGTCAGCATTGTCCCTTTTGTATTTAATTCCGATGCATTTTCTGTGTTTCATCGTCAATAAGAAAGTCAGAGGGATGCAGTAAACCTGAAGAGAAGCATCGGAATTTATAACTAGTGTCACAGGAATGGTTCAGATAATAGACAGTAGGAAGAATCAGCCTTCTTGTACTTAAGTCAGCATTGTGCCTTTTCTATTTAATTCCGATGCAATTTCTGTGTTTCATCGTCAATAAGATGGTCCAAGGTATATGGTAAACCTGAAGTGAAGCATCGGAATCTATAACTAGTGTCACAGGAATGGTTCAAAACTAAGTCAGATAGAAGAGTCAGTCTTCTTGTCCTTAAGTCGGCATTGTGCCTTTTCTATTTAATTCCGATGCAATTTCTGTGTTTCATCGTCAATAAGAATGTACAGGGAATACAGTAAACCTGGAGTGTATCATCGGGATCCATAACTAGTGTCACAGGAATGGTTCAAAACAGAGACAGTAAGAAGAGTCAGTCTTCTTGTCCTTATGTCGGCATTGTGCCTTTTGTATTTAATTCCGATGCAATTTCTGTGTTTCATCGTCAATAAGAAGGACAGAGGGATACAGTAAACCTGAAGTGAAGCATCGGAATCCACAACTAGTGTCACAGGAATGGTTCAAAACATAGACAATAGGAAGAATCAGCCTTCTTGTACTTATGTCGGCATTGTGCCTTTTGTAAATAACTCCGATGCATTTTCTGTGTTTCATCGTCAATAAGAAGGTCCAAGGGATACAGTAAACCTGAAGTAAAGCATCGGAATCTGTAACTTGTGTCACAGGAATGGTTCAAACATAGTCAGTAAGAAGAGTCAGTCTTCTTGTACTTAAGTCGCCATTGAGCCTTTCGTATTTAATTCCGATGCAATTTCTGTGTTTCATCGTCAATAAGAAGGTCAGAGGGATACAGTAAACCTGAAGTGAAGCATCGGAATCTATAACTATTGTCACAGGAATGGTTCAAACATTGACAGTAAGAAGAGTCAGTCTTCGGGTACTTAAGTCGGCATTGTCCCTTTTGTATTTAATTCCGATGCCATTTCTGTGTTTCATCGTCAACAAGAAGGTCAGAGGGATACAGTAAACCTGAAGTGAAGCATCAGAATCTATAACTAGTGTCACAGGAATGGTTCAAGACATAGTCAGTAAGAAGAGTCAGTATTCGGGTACTTCAGTCGGCATTGTCCCTTTTGTCTTTAATTCCGATGCAATTTCTGTGTTTCATCGTCAATAAGAAGTTCCAAGGGATACAATAAACCGAAGGGAAGCATCGGACTCTATAACTAGTGTCACAGAATTGGTTCAAAACATAGACATTAGGAAGAGTCAGTCTTCTTGTACTTAAGTCGGCATTGTGCCTTTTGTATTTCATTCCGATGCAATTTCTGTGTTTCACCGTCAATAAAAAGGTCCAAGGGAAACAGTAAACCTGGAGTGAAGCATCGGAATCTATAACTAGTGTCACAGGAATGGTTCAAATCATAGACAGTAAGAAGAGTTAGTCTTCTTGTACTTAAGTCGGCATTGTGGCTTTTGTATTTAATTACGATGCAATATCTGTGTTTCATCGGCAATAAGAAGGTCCAAGGTATAGAGTCAACCTGAAGTAAAGCATCGGAATCTATAATTAGTGTCTCAGCAATGGTTCAAAGTATAATCACTAAGAAGAGTCAGTCTTCTTGTACTTAAGTCGGCATTGTGCCTTTTCTATTTAATTCCGATGCAATTTCTGTGTTTCATCGTCAATAAGAAGGTCCAAGGGATACAGTAAACCTGGAGTGAAGCATCGGAATCTATAACTAGTGTCACAGGAATGGTTCAAAACATAGACAGTAAGAAGAGTCAGTCTTCTTGTACTTAAGTCGGCATTGTGCCTTTTGTATTTAATTCCGATGCAATTTCTGATTTTCATCGTCAATCAGAAGGTCAGAGGGATACAGTAAACCTGAAGTGAAGCATCGGAATCTATAACTACTGTCACAGGAATGGTTCAAAACATAGTCAGTAAGAAGAGTCAGTCTTCTTGTACTTAAGTCGCAATTGTGCCTTTTCTACTTAATTCCGATGCAATTTCTGTGTTTCATCGTCAATAAGAAGGTCCAAGGGATACAGTAGACCTGGAGTGAAGCATCGGAATCTATAACTAGTGTCAATGGAATGGTTCAAATCATAGACAGTAAGAAGAGTCAGTCTTCTTGTACTTAAGTCGGCATTGTGCCTTTTCTATTTAATTCCGATGCAATTTCTGAGTTTCATAGTCAATAAGAAGGTCAGAGGGATACAGTAAACCTGAAGTGAAGCATCGGAATCTATAACTAGTGTCACAGGAATGGTTCAAATCATAGTCAGTAAAAGAGTCAGTCTTCTTGTCCTTAAGTCGGCTTTGTGCCTTTTGTATTTAATTCCGATGCAATTTCTGTGTTTCATCGTCAATAAGAAGGTCCAAGGGAAACAGTAAACCTGAAGTGAAGCATTGGAATCTATAACTAGTGTCACAGGAATGGTTCAAATCATAGACAGTAAGATGAGTCAGTCTTATTGTACTTAAGTCGGCATTGTGGCTTTTGTATTTAATTACGATGCAATTTCTGTGTTTCATCGTCAATAAGAAGGTCACAGGGATACAGTAAACCTGAAGTGAAGCATCGGAATCTATAACTAGAGTCACAGGAATGGTTCAAAACATAGTCAGTAAGAAGAGTCAGTCTTCTTGTCCTTAAGTTGGCATTGAGCCTTTTGTATTTAATTCCTATGCAATTTCTGTGTTTCATCGGCAATAAAGTCAGAGGGATACAGTAAACCTGAAGTGAAGCATCGGAATCTATTACTAGTGTCACAGGAATGGGTCAAAACATAGACAGAAGGGTCACAGGAATGGTTCAAAACATACACAGTAAGAAGAGTCAGTCTTCGTGTACTAAAGTTGGCAATTTGCCTTTTGTATTTAATTCCGATGCAATTTCTGTGTTTCATCGTCAATAGGAAGGTCAGAGGGATACAGTAAACCTGAAGTGATGCATCGGAATCTATTGCTAGTGTCACAGGAATGGTCCAAAACAGAGACAGTAAGAAGAGTCAGTCTTCTTGTCCTTATGTCGGCATTGTGCCTTTTGTATTTAATTCCGATGCAATGTCTGTGTTTCATCGTCAATAAGAAGGACAGAGGGATACAGTGAACCTGAAGTGAAGCATCGGAATCCACAACTAGTGTCACAGGAATGGTTCAAAACATAGACAATAGGAAGAATCAGCCTTCTTGTACTTATGTCGGCATTGTGCCTTTTGTATTTAATTCCGATGCATTTTCTGTGTTTCATCGTCAATAAGAAGGTCCAAGGGATACAGTAAACCTGAAGTAAAGCATCGGAATCTGTAACTAGTGTAACAGGAATGGTTCAAACATAGTCAGTAAGAAGAGTCAGTCTTCTTGTACTTATGTCGCCATTGTGCCTTTCGTATTTAATTCCGATGCAATTTTTGTGTTTCATCGTCAATAAGAAGGTCAGAGGGATACAGTAAACCTGAAGTGAAGCATCGGAATCTATAACTAGTGTCACAGGAATGGTTCAAACATTGACAGTAAGAAGAGTCAGTCTTCGGGTACTTAAGTCGGCATTGTCCCTTTTGTATTTAATTCCGATGCAATTTCTGTGTTTCATCGTCAATAAGAAGGTCAGAGGGATACAGTAAACCTGAAGTGAAGCATCGGTATCTATAACTAGTGTCACAGGAATGGTTCAAGACATAGTCAGTAAGAAGAGTCAGTCTTCGGGTACTTCAGTCGGCATTGTCCCTTTTGTCTTTAATTCCGATGCAATTTCTGTGTTTCATCGTCAATAAGAAGTTCCAAGGGGATTCAGTAAACCGAAGGGAAGCATCGGACTCTATAACTAGTGTCACAGAATTGGTTCAAAACATAGACATTAGGAAGAGTCAGTCTTCTTGTACTTAAGTCGGCATTGTGCCTTTTGTATTTCATTCCGATGCAATTTCTGTGTTTCACCGTCTATAAAAAGGTCCAAGGGAAACAGTAAACCTGAAGTGAAGCATCGGAATCTATAACTAGTGTCACAGGAATGGTTCAAATCATAGACAGTAAGAAGAGTTAGTCTTCTTGTACTTAAGTCGGCATTGTGGCTTATGTATTTAATTACGATGCAATATCTGTGTTTCATCGGCAATAAGAAGGTCCAAGGTATAGAGTCAACCTGAAGTAATGCATCGGAATCTATAATTAGTGTCTCAGCAATGGTTCAAAGTATAATCACTAAGAAGAGTCAGTCTTCTTGTACTTAAGTCGGCATTGTGCCTTTTCTATTTAATTCCGATGCAATTTCTGTGTTTCATCGTCAATAAGAAGGTCCAAGGGATACAGTAAACCTGGAGTGAAGCATCGGAATCTATAACTAGTGTCACAGGAATTGTTCAAAACATAGACAGTAAGAAGAGTCAGTCTTCTTGTACTTAAGTCGGCATTGTGCCTTTTGTATTTAATTCCGATGCAATTTCTGATTTTCATCGTCAATCAGAAGGTCAGAGGGATACAGTAAACCTGAAGTGAAGCATCGGAATCTATAACTACTGTCACAGGAATGGTTCAAAACATAGTCAGTAAGAAGAGTCAGTCTTCTTGTACTTAAGTCGCAATTGTGCCTTTTCTACTTAATTCCGATGCAATTTCTGTGTTTCATCGTCAATAAGAAGGTCCAAGGGATACAGTAGACCTGGAGTGAAGCATCGGAATCTATAACTAGTGTCAATGGAATGGTTCAATTCATAGACAGTAAGGAGAGTCAGTCTTCTTGTACTTAAGTCGGCATTGTGCCATTCGTATTTATTTCCGATGCAATTTATGAGTTGCGTCGTCAATAACAAGGTCAGAGGTATACAGTAAACCTGAAGGGAAGCATCGGAATCTATAACTAGTGTCACAGGAATGGTTCAAACATAGTCAGTTAGAAGAGTCAGTTTTCTTGTTCTTAAGTCGGCATTGTGCCTTTTCTATTTAATTCCGATACAATTTCTGTGTTTCATCGTCAATAAGAAAGTCCAAGGGATACAGTAAACCTGGAGTGAAGCATCGGAATCTATACCTAGTGTCAATGGAATGTTTCAATACATAGACAGTAAGAAGGGTCAATCTTCTTGTACTTAAGTCGGCATTGTGCCTTTTGTATATAATTCCGATTCAATTTCTGTGTTTCATCGTCTATAAGAAGGTCCAAGGGATACAGTAAACCTGAATTGAAGCATCGGAATCTAAAACTAGTGCCACAGGAATGGCTCAAATCATAGACAGTAAGATGAGTCAGTCTTCTTGTACTTTAGTCGGCATTGTGCCTTGTCTATTTAATTCCGATGCAATCTCTGTGTTTAATCGTCAATAAGAAGGTCAGAGGGATACAGTAAACCTGAAGTAAAGCATCGGAATCTATAACTAGTGTCACAGGAATGGTTCAAACATAGTCAGTAAGAAGAGTCAGTCTTCTTGTACTGAAGTCGGCATTGTGCCTTTCGTATTTAATTCCGATGCAATTTCTGTGTTTCACCGTCAATAAGAAGGTCAGAGGGATACAGTAAACCTGAAGTGAAGCATCGGAATCTATAACTAGTGTCACAGGAATGGTTCAAACATTGACAGTAAGAAGAGTCAGTCTTCCGGTACTTAAGTCGGCATTGTCCCTTTTGTATTTAATTCCGATGCAATTTCTGTGTTTCATCGTCAATAAGAAGGTCAGAGGGATACAGTAAACTTGAAGTGAAGCATCGGAATCTATAACTATTGTCACAGTAATGGTTCAAGACATAGTCAGTAAGAAGTGTCAGTCTTCGGGTACTTAAGTCTGCATTGTCCCTTTTGTATTTAATTCCGATGCAATTTCTGTGTTTCATCGTCAATAAGAAGTTCCAAGGGATACAGTAAACCTGAAGTGAAGCATCGGACTCTATAACTAGTGTCACAGAATTGGTTCACAACATAGAGAGTGGGAAGAGTCAGTCATCTTGTACTTAAGTCAGCATTGTGCCTTTTGTATTTAATTCTGATGCAATTTCTGTGTTTCACCGTCAATAAGAAGGTCCAAGGGAAACAGTAAACCTGAAGTGAAGCATCGGAATCTATAACTAGTGTCACAGGAATGGTTCAAATCATAGACAGTAAGAAGAGTTAGTCTTCTTGTACTTAAGTCGGCATTGTGGCTTTTGTATTTAATTACGATGCAATTTCTGTGTTTCATCGTCAATAGGAATGTCCAAGGTATACAGTAAACCTGAAGTAAAGCGTCGAAATCTATAATTAGTGTCACAGCAATGGTTCAAACTATAATCACTAAGAAGAGTCAGTCTTCTTGTACTTAAGTCTGCATTGTGCCTTTTCTATTTAATTCCGATGCAATTTCTGTTTTTCATCGTCAATAAGAAGGTCAGAGGGATACAGTAAACCTGGAGTGAAGCATCGGAATCTATAAGTAGTGTCACAGGAATGGTTCAAAACATAGACAGTGAGAAGTGTCAGTCTTCTTGTACTTACGTCGGCATTGTGCCTTTTCTATTTAATTCCGATGCAATTTCTGTGTTTCATCGTCAATAAGAAGGTCAGAGGGATGCAGTAAACCTGAAGTGAAGCATCGGAATCTATAACTAGTGTCACAGGAATGGTTCAAAACATAGTCAGTAAGAAGAGTCAGTCTTCTTGTTCTTAAGTCGGCATTGTGCCTTTTCTATTTAATTCCGATACAATTTCTGTGTCTCATCGTCAATAAGAAGGTCCAAGGGATTCAGTAGACCTGGAGTGAAGCATCGGAATCTATAACTAGAGTCAATGGAATGGTTCAATTCATAGACAGTAGGAAGAGTCAGTCTTCTTGTACTTAAGTCGGCATTGTGCCTTTTGTATTTAATTCCGATGCAATTTCTGAGTCTCATCGTCAATAAGAAGGTCAGAGGGATACAGTAAACCTGAAGTGAAGCATCGGAATCTATAACTAGTGTCACGGGAATGGTTTAAAACATAGTCAGTAAAAGAGTCAGTCATCTTGTCCTTAAGTCAGCATTGTGCCTTTTGTATTTAATTCCGATGCAATTTCTGTGTTTCATCGTCAATAAGAAGGCCCAAGGGATATAGTAAACATGGAGTGAAGCATCGGAATCTATAACTAGTGTCACAGGAATGGTTCATAACAAAGACAGTAAGAAGAGTCAGTCTTCTTAAGTCGGAATTGTGCCTTTTGTATTTAATTCCGATGCAATTTCTGTGTTTCATCGTCAATAAGAATTTCCAAGGGATACAGTAAAAATGAAGTGAAGCATCGGAATGTATAACTAGTGTCACAGGAATGGTTCAAATCATTGTCAGTAAGAGGAGTCGGTCTACATGTACTTAAGTCGGCATTGTGCATTTTGTATATAATTCCGATGCAATCTCTGTGTTTCATCGTCAATAAGCAGGTCACAGGGATACAGTAAACCTGAAGTGAAGCATCGGAATCTATAACTAGTGTCACAGGAATGGTTCAAAACATAGACAGTAGGAAGAGTCAGTCTTCTTGTACTTAAGTCGGCCTTGTGCCTCTTGTATTTAATTCCCATGCAATTTCTGTGTTTCATTGTCAATAAGAAGGTCAGAGGGATACAGTAAACCTGAAGTGAAGCATCGGAATCCAAAACTAGTGTCACAGGAATGGTTCAAAACATAGACAGTAGGAAGAGTCAGTCTTCTTGTACTTAAGTCGGCATTGTGCATTTTGCATTTCATTCCGATGCAATTTCTGTGTTTCATCGTCAATAAGAACTTCGAAGGTATACAGTAAACCTCAAGTATAGTATCGGAATCAATAACTAGTGTCACAGGAATGGTTCAAACATAGGCAGTAAGAAGAGTCAGTCTTCTTGTACTTAAGTCGGCATTGTGCCTTTTCTATTTAATTCCAATTCAATTTCTGTGTTTTATCGTCAATAAGAAGGTCCAAGGGATACAGTAAACCTGGAGTGAAGCATCGGAATCTATAACTAGTGTCACAGGAATGGTTGAAAAAATAGACAGTAAGAAGAGTCAGTCTTCTTTTACTTAAGTCGACATTGTGCCTTTTCTATTTAATTCCGATGCAATTTCTGTGTTTCATCGTCAATAGGAATGTCCAAGGTATACAGTAAACCTGAAGTAAAGCGTCGCAATCTATAATTAGTGTCACAGGAATGGTTCAAAACATAGTCAGTAAAAGAGTCAATCTTCTTGTCCTTAAGTCGGCTTTGTGCATTTTGTATTTAATTCCGATGCAATTTCTGTGTTTCATCGTCAATAAGAAGGTCCAAGGGATATAGTAAACCTTGAGTGAAGCATCGGAATCTATAACTAGTGTCACAGGAATGGTTCATAACATAGACAGTAAGAAGAGTCAGTCTTCTTAAGTCGGCATTGTCCCTTTTGTATTTAATTCCGATGCAATTTCTGTGTTTCATCGTCAATAAGAATGTCCAAGGGATACAGTAAACCTGAAGTGAAGCATCGGAATCCACAACTAGTGTCACAGGAATGGTTCAAAACATAGACAATAGGAAGAATCAGCCTTCTTGTACTTATGTCGGCATTGTGCCTTTTCTATTTAATTCCGATGCATTTTCTGTGTTTCATCGTCAATAAGAAGGTCCAAGGGATACAGTAAACCTGAAGTAAAGCATCGGAATCTGTAACTAGTGTCACAGGAATGGTTCAAACATAGTCAGTAAGAAGAGTCAGTCTTCTTGTACTTAAGTCGGCATAGTGCCTTTTCTATTTAATTCCGATGCAATTTCTGTGTTTCATCGTCAATAAGAAGGTCCAAGGGATACAGTAAACCTGGAGTGAAGCATCGGAATCTATAACTAGTGTCACAGGAATGGTTCAAAACATAGACAGTAAGAAGAGTCAGTCTTCGGGTACTTAAGTCGGCATTGTCCCTTTTGTATTTAATTCCGATGCAATTTCTGTGTTTCATCGTCAATAAGAAGGTCAGAGGGATACAGTAAACTTGAAGTGAAGCATCGGAATCCATAACTAGTGTCACAGGAATGGTTCAAGTCATAGTCAGTAAGAAGAGTCAGTCTTCGGGTACTTCAGTCGGCATTGTCCCTTTTGTCTTTAATTCCGATGCAATTTCTGTGTTTCATCGTCAATAAGAAGTTCCAAGGGGATTCAGTAAACCGAAGGGAAGCATCGGACTCTATAACTAGTGTCACAGAATTGGTTCAAAACATAGACATTAGGAAGAGTCAGTCTTCTTGTACTTAAGTCGGCATTGTGCCTTTTGTATTTCATTCCGATGCAATTTCTGTGTTTCACCGTCAATAAAAAGGTCCAAGGGAAACAGTAAACCTGAAGTGAAGCATCGGAATCTATAACTAGTGTCACAGGAATGGTTCTAATCATAGACAGTAAGAAGAGTTAGTCTTGTTGTACTTAAGTCGGCATTGTGGCTTTTGTATTTAATTACGATGCAATATCTGTGTTTCATCGGCAATAAGAAGGTCCAAGGTATAGAGTCAACCTGAAGTAAAGCATCGGAATCTATAATTAGTGTCTCAGCAATGGTTCAAAGTATAATCACTAAGAAGAGTCAGTCTTCTTGTACTTAAGTCGGCATTGTGACTTTTCTATTTAATTCCGATGCAATTTCTGTGTTTCATCGTCAATAAGAAGGTCCAAGGGATACAGTAAACCTGGAGTGAAGCATCGGAATCTATAACTAGTGTCACAGGAATGGTTCAAAACATAGACAGTAAGAAGAGTCAGTCTTCTTGTACTTAAGTCGGCATTGTGCCTTTTGTATTTAATTCCGATGCAATTTCTGATTTTATTCGTCAATCAGAAGGTCAGAGGGATACAGTAAACCTGAAGTGAAGCATCGGAATCTATAACTACTGTCACAGGAATGGTTCAAAACATAGTCAGTAAGAAGAGTCAGTCTTCTTGTACTTAAGTCGCAATTGTGCCTTTTCTACTTAATTCCGATGCAATTTCTGTGTTTCATCGTCAATAAGAAGGTCCAAGGGATACAGTAGACCTGGAGTGAAGCATCGGAATCTATAACTAATGTCAATGGAATGGTTCAGTTCATAGACAGTAAGGAGAGTCAGTCTTCTTGTACTTAAGTCGGCATTGTGCCATTCGTATTTATTTCCGATGCAATTTCTGAGTTGCATCGTCAATAACAAGGTCAGAGGTATACAGTAAACCTGAAGGGAAACATCGGAATCTATAACTAGTGTCACAGGATTGGTTCAAACATAGTCAGTAAGAAGAGTCAGTTTTCTTGTTCTTAAGTCGGCATTGTGCCTTTTCTATTTAATTCCGATACAATTTCTGTGTTTCATCGTCAATAAGAAAGTCCAAGGGATACAGTAATCCTGGAGTGAAGCATCGGAATCTATAACTAGTGTCAATGGAATGTTTCAATACATAGACAGTAAGAAGGGTCAATCTTCTTGTACTTAAGTCGGCATTGTGCCTTTTGTATTTAATTCCGATGCAATTTCTGAGTCTCATCGTCAATAAGAAGGTCAGAGGGATACAGTAAACCTGAAGTGAAGCATCGGAATCTATAACTAGTGTCACGGGAATGGTTTAAAACATAGTCAGTAAAAGAGTCAGTCATCTTGTCCTTAAGTCGGCATTGTGCCTTTTGTATTTAATTCCGATGCAATTTCTGTGTTTCATCGTCAATAAGAAGGCCCAAGGGATATAGTAAACATGGAGTGAAGCATCGGAATCTATAACTAGTGTCACAGGAATGGTTCATAACAAAGACAGTAAGAAGAGTCAGTCTTCTTAAGTCGGCATTGTGCCTTTTGTATTTAATTCCGATGCAATTTCTGTGTTTCATCGTCAATAAGAATTTCCAAGGGATACAGTAAAAATGAAGTGAAGCATCGGAATGTATAACTAGTGTCACAGGAATGGTTCAAATCATTGTCAGTAAGAGGAGTCGGTCTTCATGTACTTAAGTCGGCATTGTGCATTTTGTATATAATTCCGATGCAATCTCTGTGTTTCATCGTCAATAAGCAGGTCACAGGGATACAGTAAACCTGAAGTGAAGCATCGGAATCTATAACTAGTGTCACAGGAATGGTTCAAAACATAGACAGTAGGAAGAGTCAGTCTTCTTGTACTTAAGTCGGTCTTGTGCCTCTTGTATTTAATTCCCATGCAATTTCTGTGTTTCATTGTCAATAAGAAGGTCAGAGGGATACAGTAAACCTGAAGTGAAGCATCGGAATCCAAAACTAGTGTCACAGGAATGGTTCAAAACATAGACAGTAGGAAGAGTCAGTCTTCTTGTACTTAAGTCGGCATTGTGCATTTTGCATTTCATTCCGATGCAATTTCTGTGTTTCATCGTCAATAAGAACTTCGAAGGTATACAGTAAACCTCAAGTATAGTATCGGAATCAATAACTAGTGTCACAGGAATGGTTCAAACATAGGCAGTAAGAAGAGTCAGTCTTCTTGTACTTAAGTCGGCATTGGGCCTTTTCTATTTAATTCCAATTCAATTTCTGTGTTCTATCGTCAATAAGAAGGTCCAAGGGATACAGTAAACCTGGAGTGAAGCATCGGAATCTATAACTAGTGTCACAGGAATGGTTGAAAACATAGACAGTAAGAAGAGTCAGTCTTCTTTTACTTAAGTCGACATTGTGCCTTTTATATTTAATTCCGATGCAATTTCTGTGTTTCATCGGCAATAGGAATGTCCAAGGTATACAGTAAACCTGAAGTAAAGCGTCGAAATCTATAATTAGTGTCACAGGAATGGTTCAAAACATAGTCAGTAAAAGAGTCAGTCTTCTTGTCCTTAAGTCGGCTTTGTGCATTTTGTATTTAATTCCGATGCAATTACTGTGTTTCATCGTCAATAAGAAGGTCCAAGGGATATAGTAAACCTGGAGTGAAGCATCGGAATCTATAACTAGTGTCACAGGAATGGTTCATAACATAGACAGTAAGAAGAGTCAGACTTCTTAAGTCGGCTTTGTCCCTTTTGTATTTAATACCGATGCAATTTCTGTGTTTCATCGTCAATAAGAATGTCCAAGGGATACAGTAAAACTGAAGTGAAGCATCGGAATCCACAACTAGTGTCACAGGAATGGTTCAAAACATAGACAATAGGAAGAATCAGCCTTCTTGTACTTATGTCGGCATTGTGCCTTTTGTATTTAATACCGATGCATTTTCTGTGTTTCATCGTCAATAAGAAGGTCCAAGGGATACAGTAAACCTGAAGTAAAGCATCGGAATTTGTAACTAGTGTCACAGGAATGGTTCAAACATTGACAGTAAGAAGAGTCAGTCTTCTTGTACTTAAGTCGCCATTGTGCCTTTCGTATTTAATTCCGATGCAATTTCTGTGTTTCATCGTCAATAAGAAGGTCAGAGGGATACAGTAATCCTGAAGTGAAGCATCGGAATCTATAACTAGTGTCACAGGAATGGTTCAAACATTGACAGTAAGAAGAGTCAGTCTTCGGGTACTTAAGTCGGCATTGTCCCTTTTGTATTTAATTCCGATGCAATTCCTGTGTTTCATCGTCAATAAGAAGGTCAGAGGGATACAGTAAACCTGAAGTGAAGCATCGGAATCTATAACTAGTGTCACAGGAATGGTTCAAGACATAGTCAGTAAGAAGAGTCAGTCTTCGGGTACTTCAGTCGGCATTGTCCCTTTTGTCTTTAATTCCGATGCAATTTCTGTGTTTCATCGTCAATAAGAAGTTCCAAGGGGATTCAGTAAACCGAAGGGAAGCATCGGACTCTATAACTAGTGTCACAGAATTGGTTCAAAACATAGACATTAGGAAGAGTCAGTCTTCTTGTACTTAAGTCGGCATTGTGCCTTTTGTATTTCATTCCGATGCAATTTCTGTGTTTCACCGTCAATAAAAAGGTCCAAGGGAAACAGTAAACCTGAAGTGAAGCATCGGAATCTATAACTAGTGTCACAGGAATGGTTCATAACATAGACAGTAAGAAGAGTTAGTCTTCTTGTACTTAAGTCGGCATTGTGGCTTTTGTATTTAATTACGATGCAATATCTGTGTTTCATCGGCAATAAGAAGGTCCAAGGTATAGAGTCAACCTGAAGTAAAGCATCGGAATCTATAATTAGTGTCTCAGCAATGGTTCAAAGTATAATCACTAAGAAGAGACAGTCTTCTTGTACTTAAGTCGGCATTGTGCCTTTTCTATTTAATTCCGATGCAATTTCTGTGTTTCATCGTCAATAAGAAGGTCCAAGGGATACAGTAAACCTGGAGTGAAGCATCGGAATCTATAACTAGTGTCACAGGAATGGTTCAAAACATAGACAGTAAGAAGAGTCAGTCTTCTTGTACTTAAGTCGGCATTGTGCCTTTTCTATTTAATTCCGATGCAATTTCTGTGTTTCATCGTCAATAAGAAGGTCCAAGGGATACAGTAAACCTGGAGTGAAGCATCGGAATCTATAACTAGTGTCACAGGAATGGTTCAAAACATAGACAGTAAGAAGAGTCAGTCTTCTTGTTCTTAAGTCGGCATTGTGCCTTTTCTATTTAATTCCGATACAATTTCTGTGTTTCATCGTCAATAAGAAAGTCCAAGGGATACAGTAGACCTGGAGTGAAGCAACGGAATCTATAACTAGTGTCAATGGAATGGTTCAATTCATAGACAGTAAGGAGAGTCAGTCTTCTTGTACTTAAGTCGGCATTGTGCCATTCGTATTTATTTCCGATGCAATTTCTGAGTTGCATCGTCAATAACAAGGTCAGAGGTATACAGTAAACCTGAAGGGAAGCATCGGAATCTATAACTAGTGTCACAGGATTGGTTCAAACATAGTCAGTAAGAAGAGTCAGTTTTCTTGTTCTTAAGTCGGCATTGTGCCTTTTCTATTTAATTCCGATACAATTTCTGTGTTTCATCGTCAATAAGAAAGTCCAAGGGATACAGTAAACCTGGAGTGAAGCATCGGAATCTATAACTAGTGTCAATGGAATGTTCCAATACATAGACAGTAAGAAGGGTCAATCTTCTTGTACTTAAGTCGGCATTGTGCCTTTTCTATTTAATTCCGATGCAATTTCTGAGTTTCATCGTCAATAAGAAGGTCAGAGGGATACAGTAAACCTGAAGTGAAGCATCGGAATCTATAACTAGTGTCACAGGAATGGTTCAAAACATAGTCAGTAAAAGGGTCAGTCTTCTTGTCCTTAAGTCGGCTTTGTGCCTTTTGTATTTAATTCCGATGCAATTTCTGTGTTTCATCGTCAATAAGAAGGTCCAAGGGATATAGTAAACCTGGAGTGAAGCATCGGAATCTATAACTAGTGTCACAGGAATGGTTCATAACATAGACAGTAAGAAGAGTCAGTCTTCTTAAGTCGGCATTGTCCCTTTTGTATTTAATTCCGATGCAATGTCTGTGTTTCATCGTCAATAAGAATGTCCAAGGGATACATTAAAAATGAAGTGAAGCAATGGAATCTATAACTAGTGTCACAGGAATGGTTCAAATCATTGTCAGTAAGAAGAGTCGGTCTTCATGTACTTAAGTCGGCATTGTGCCTTTTGTATATAATTCCGATTCAATTTCTGTGTTTCATCGTCTATAAGAAGGTCCAAGGGATACAGTAAACCTGAATTGAAGCATCGGAATCTAAAACTAGTGCCACAGGAAAGGCTCAAATCATAGACAGTAAGATGAGTCAGTTTTCTTGTACTTTAGTCGGCATTGTGCCTTTTCTATTTACTTCCGATGCAATCTCTGTGTTTAATCGTCAATAAGAAGGTCAGAGGGATACAGTAAACCTGAAGTAAAGCATCGGAATCTATAACTAGTGTCACAGGAATGGTTCAAACATAGTCATTAAGAAGAGTCAGTCTTCTTGTACTTAAGTCGGCATTGTGCCTTTCGTATTTAATTCCGATGAAATTTCTGTGTTTCACCGTCAATAAGAAGGTCAGAGGGATACAGTAAACCTGAAGTGAAGCATCGGAATCTATAACTAGTGTCACAGGAATGGTTCAAACATTGACAGTAAGAAGAGTCAGTCTTCGGGTACTTAAGTCGGCATTGTCCCTTTTGTATTTAATTCCGATGCAATTTCTGTGTTTCATCGTCAATACGGAGGTCAGAGGGATACAGTAAACTTGAAGTGAAGCATCGGAATCTATAACTATTATCACAGTAATGGTTCAAGACATAGTCAGTAAGAAGAGTCAGTCTTCGGGTACTTAAGTCTGCATTGTCCCTTTTGTATTTAATTCCGATGCAATTTCTGTGTTTCATCGTCAATAAGAAGTTCCAAGGGATACAGTAAACCTGAAGTGCAGCATCGGACTCTATAACTAGTGTCACAGAATTGGTTCACAACATAGAGAGTGGGAAGAGTCAGTCATCTTGTACTTAAGTCAGCATTGTGCCTTTTGTATTTAATTCTAATGCAATTTCTGTGTTTCACCGTCAATAAGAAGGTCCAAGGGAAACAGTAAACCTGAAGTGAAGCATCGGAATCTATAACTAGTGTCACAGGAATGGTTCAAATCATAGACAGTAAGAAGAGTTAGTCTTCTTGTACTTAAGTCGGCTTTGTGGCTTTTGTATTTAATTACGATGCAATTTCTGTGTTTCATCGTCAATAGGAATGTCCAAGGTATACAGTAAACCTGAAGTAAAGCGTCGAAATCTATAATTAGTGTCACAGCAATGGTTCAAACTATAATCACTAAGAAGAGTCAGTCTCCTTGTACTTAAGTCTGCATTGTGCCTTTTCTCTTTAATTCCGATGCAATTTCTGTTTTTCATCGTCAATAAGAAGGTCAGAGGGATACAGTAAACCTGAAGTGAAGCATCGGAATCTATAACTAGTGTCACAGGAATGGTTCAAAACATAGTCAGTAAGAAGAGTCAGTCTTCTTGTTCTTAAGTCGGCATTGTGCCTTTTCTATTTAATTCCGATACAATTTCTGTGTCTCATCGTCAATAAGAAGGTCCAAGGGATACAGTAGACCTGGAGTGAAGCATCGGAATCTATAACTAGTGTCAATGGAATGGTTCAATTCATAGACAGTAGGAAGAGTCAGTCTTCTTGTACTTAAGTCGGCATTGTGCCTTTTGTATTTAATTCCGATGCAATTTCTGAGTCTCATCGTCAATAAGAAGGTCAGAGAGATACAGTAAACCTGAAGTGAAGCATCGGAATCTATAACTAGTGTCACGGGAGTGGTTTAAAACATAGTCAGTAAAAGAGTCAGTCATCTTGTCCTTAAGTCGGCATTGTGCCTTTTGTATTTAATTCCGATGCAATTTCTGTGTTTCATCGTCAATAAGAAGGCCCAAGGGATACAGTAAACATGGAGTGAAGCATCGGAATCTATAACTAGTGTCACAGGAATGGTTCATAACAAAGACAGTAAGAAGAGTCAGTCTTCTTAAGTCGGCATTGTGCCTTTTGTATTTAATTCCGATGCAATTTCTGTGTTTCATCGTCAATAAGAATTTCCAAGGGATACAGTAAAAATGAAGTGAAGCATCGGAATGTATAACTAGTGTCACAGGAATGGTTCAAATCATTGTCAGTAAGAGGAGTCGGTCTTCATGTACTAAAGTCGGCATTGTGCATTTTGTATATAATTCCGATGCAATCTCTGTGTTTCATCGTCAATAAGCAGGTCACAGGGATACAGTAAACCTGAAGTGAAGCATCGGAATCTATAACTAGTGTCTCAGGAATGGTTCAAAACATAGACAGTAGGAAGAGACAGTCTTCTTGTACTTAAGTCGGCCTTGTGCCTCTTGTATTTAATTCCCATGCAATCTCTGTGTTTCATTGTCAATAAGAAGGTCAGAGGGATACAGTAAACCTGAAGTGAAGCATCGGAATCCAAAACTAGTGTCACAGGAATGGTTCAAAACATAGACAGTAGGAAGAGTCAGTCTTCTTGTACTTAAGTCGGCATTGTGCATTTTGCATTTCATTCCGATGCAATTTCTGTGTTTCATCGGCAATAAAGTCAGAGGGATACAGTAAACCTGAAGTGAAGCATCGGAATCTATAACTAGTGCCACAGGAATGGTTCAAACATAGTCAGTAAGAAGAGTCAGTCTTCTTGTTCTTAAGTCGGCACTGTGCCTTTTCTATTTAATTCCGATGCAATTTCTGTGTTTCATCGTCAATAAGCAGGTCCAAGGGATACAGTAAACCTGGAGTGAAGCATCGGAATCTATAACTAGTGTCACAGGAATGGTTGAAAACATAGACAGTAAGAAGAGTCAGTCTTCTTTTACTTAAGTCGACATTGTACCTTTTCTATTTAATTCCGATGCAATTTCTGTGTTTCATCGTCAATAGGAATGTCCAAGGTATACAGTAAACCTGAAGTAAAGCGTCGAAATCTATAATTAGTGTCACAGCAATGGTTCAAACTATAATCACGAAGAAGAGTCAGTCTTCTTGTACTTAAGTCTGCATTGTGCCTTTTCTATTTAATTCCGATGCAATTTCTGTTTTTCATCGTCAATAAGTAGGTCAGAGGGATACAGTAAACCTGGAGTGAAGCATCGGAATCTATAACTAGTGTCACAGGAATGGTTCAAAACATAGACAGTTAGAAGTGTCAGTCTTCTTGTACTTACGTCGGCATTGTGCCTTTTCTATTTAATTCCGATGCAATTTCTGTGTTTCATCGTCAATAAGAAGGTCAGAGGGATACAGTAAAAATGAAGTGAAGCAATGGAATCTATAACTAGTGTCACAGGAATGGTTCAAATCATTGTCAGTAAGAAGAGTCGATCTTCATGTACTTAAGTCGGCATTGTGCCTTTTGTATATAATTCCGATTCAATTTCTGTGTTTCATCGTCTATAAGAAGGTCCAAGGGATACAGTAAACCTGAATTGAAGCATCGGAATCTAAAACTAGTGCCACAGGAATGGCTCAAATCATTGACAGTAAGATGAGTCAGTCTTCTTGTACTTTAGTCGGCATTGTGCCTTTTCTATTTAATTCCGATGCAATCTCTGTGTTTAATCGTCAATAAGAAGGTCAGAGGGATACAGTAAACCTGAAGTGAAGCATCGGAATCCACAACTAGTGTCACAGAAATGGTTCAAAACATAGACAGTAGGAACAATCAGCCTTCTTGTACTTATGTCGGCATTGTGCCTTTTGTAATTAATTCCGATGCATTTTCTGTGTTTCATCGTCAATAAGAAGGTCCAAGGTATACAGTAAACCTGAAGTAAAGCATCGGAATCTATTACTAGTGTCACAGGAATGGTTCAAACATAGTCAGTAAGAAGAGTCAGTCATCTTGTACTTAAGTCAGCATTGTGCCTTTTGTATTTAATTCCGATGCAATTTCTGTGTTTCATCGTCAATAAGAAGGTCCAAGGGAAACAGTAAACCTGAAGTGAAGCATCGGAATCTATAACTAGTGTCACAGGAATGGTTCAAATCATAGACAGTAAGAAGAGTTAGTCTTCTTGTACTTAAGTCGGCATTGTGGCTTTTGTATTTAATTACGATGCAATTTCTGTGTTTCATCGTCAATAAGAAGGCCCAAGGGATATAGTAAACATGGAGTGAAGCATCGGAATCTATAACTAGTGTCACAGGAATGGTTCATAACAAAGACAGTAAGAAGAGTCAGTCTTCTTAAGTCGGCATTGTGCCTTTTGTATTTAATTCCGGTGCAATTTCTGTGTTTCATCGTCAATAAGAATTTCCAAGGGATACAGTAAAAATGAAGTGAAGCATCGGAATGTATAACTAGTGTCACAGGAATGGTTCAAATCATTGTCAGTAAGAGGAGTCGGTCTTCATGTACTTAAGTCGGCATTGTGCATTTTGTATATAATTCCGATGCAATCTCTGTGTTTCATCGTCAATAAGCAGGTCACAGGGATACAGTAAACCTGAAGTGAAGCATCGGAATCTATAACTAGTGTCACAGGAATGGTTCAAAACATAGACAGTAGGAAGAGTCAGTCTTCTTGTACTTAAGTCGGTCTTGTGCCTCTTGTATTTAATTCCCATGCAATTTCTGTGTTTCATTGTCAATAAGAAGGTCAGAGGGATACAGTAAACCTGAAGTGAAGCATCGGAATCCAAAACTAGTGTCACAGGAATGGTTCAAAACATAGACAGTAGGAAGAGTCAGTCTTCTTGTACTTAAGTCGGCATTGTGCATTTTGCATTTCATTCCGATGCAATTTCTGTGTTTCATCGTCAATAAGAACTTCGAAGGTATACAGTAAACCTCAAGTATAGTATCGGAATCAATAACTAGTGTCACAGGAATGGTTCAAACATAGGCAGTAAGAAGAGTCAGTCTTCTTGTACTTAAGTCGGCATTGGGCCTTTTCTATTTAATTCCAATTCAATTTCTGTGTTCTATCGTCAATAAGAAGGTCCAAGGGATACAGTAAACCTGGAGTGAAGCATCGGAATCTATAACTAGTGTCACAGGAATGGTTGAAAACATAGACAGTAAGAAGAGTCAGTCTTCTTTTACTTAAGTCGACATTGTGCCTTTTATATTTAATTCCGATGCAATTTCTGTGTTTCATCGGCAATAGGAATGTCCAAGGTATACAGTAAACCTGAAGTAAAGCGTCGAAATCTATAATTAGTGTCACAGGAATGGTTCAAAACATAGTCAGTAAAAGAGTCAGTCTTCTTGTCCTTAAGTCGGCTTTGTGCATTTTGTATTTAATTCCGATGCAATTACTGTGTTTCATCGTCAATAAGAAGGTCCAAGGGATATAGTAAACCTGGAGTGAAGCATCGGAATCTATAACTAGTGTCACAGGAATGGTTCATAACATAGACAGTAAGAAGAGTCAGACTTCTTAAGTCGGCTTTGTCCCTTTTGTATTTAATACCGATGCAATTTCTGTGTTTCATCGTCAATAAGAATGTCCAAGGGATACAGTAAAACTGAAGTGAAGCATCGGAATCCACAACTAGTGTCACAGGAATGGTTCAAAACATAGACAATAGGAAGAATCAGCCTTCTTGTACTTATGTCGGCATTGTGCCTTTTGTATTTAATACCGATGCATTTTCTGTGTTTCATCGTCAATAAGAAGGTCCAAGGGATACAGTAAACCTGAAGTAAAGCATCGGAATTTGTAACTAGTGTCACAGGAATGGTTCAAACATTGACAGTAAGAAGAGTCAGTCTTCTTGTACTTAAGTCGCCATTGTGCCTTTCGTATTTAATTCCGATGCAATTTCTGTGTTTCATCGTCAATAAGAAGGTCAGAGGGATACAGTAATCCTGAAGTGAAGCATCGGAATCTATAACTAGTGTCACAGGAATGGTTCAAACATTGACAGTAAGAAGAGTCAGTCTTCGGGTACTTAAGTCGGCATTGTCCCTTTTGTATTTAATTCCGATGCAATTCCTGTGTTTCATCGTCAATAAGAAGGTCAGAGGGATACAGTAAACCTGAAGTGAAGCATCGGAATCTATAACTAGTGTCACAGGAATGGTTCAAGACATAGTCAGTAAGAAGAGTCAGTCTTCGGGTACTTCAGTCGGCATTGTCCCTTTTGTCTTTAATTCCGATGCAATTTCTGTGTTTCATCGTCAATAAGAAGTTCCAAGGGGATTCAGTAAACCGAAGGGAAGCATCGGACTCTATAACTAGTGTCACAGAATTGGTTCAAAACATAGACATTAGGAAGAGTCAGTCTTCTTGTACTTAAGTCGGCATTGTGCCTTTTGTATTTCATTCCGATGCAATTTCTGTGTTTCACCGTCAATAAAAAGGTCCAAGGGAAACAGTAAACCTGAAGTGAAGCATCGGAATCTATAACTAGTGTCACAGGAATGGTTCATAACATAGACAGTAAGAAGAGTTAGTCTTCTTGTACTTAAGTCGGCATTGTGGCTTTTGTATTTAATTACGATGCAATATCTGTGTTTCATCGGCAATAAGAAGGTCCAAGGTATAGAGTCAACCTGAAGTAAAGCATCGGAATCTATAATTAGTGTCTCAGCAATGGTTCAAAGTATAATCACTAAGAAGAGACAGTCTTCTTGTACTTAAGTCGGCATTGTGCCTTTTCTATTTAATTCCGATGCAATTTCTGTGTTTCATCGTCAATAAGAAGGTCCAAGGGATACAGTAAACCTGGAGTGAAGCATCGGAATCTATAACTAGTGTCACAGGAATGGTTCGAAACATAGACAGTAAGAAGAGTCAGTCTTCTTGTACTTAAGTCGGCATTGTGCCTTTTCTATTTAATTCCGATGCAATTTCTGTGTTTCATCGTCAATAAGAAGGTCCAAGGGATACAGTAAACCTGGAGTGAAGCATCGGAATCTATAACTAGTGTCACAGGAATGGTTCAAAACATAGACAGTAAGAAGAGTCAGTCTTCTTGTTCTTAAGTCGGCATTGTGCCTTTTCTATTTAATTCCGATACAATTTCTGTGTTTCATCGTCAATAAGAAAGTCCAAGGGATACAGTAGACCTGGAGTGAAGCAACGGAATCTATAACTAGTGTCAATGGAATGGTTCAATTCATAGACAGTAAGGAGAGTCAGTCTTCTTGTACTTAAGTCGGCATTGTGCCATTCGTATTTATTTCCGATGCAATTTCTGAGTTGCATCGTCAATAACAAGGTCAGAGGTATACAGTAAACCTGAAGGGAAGCATCGGAATCTATAACTAGTGTCACAGGATTGGTTCAAACATAGTCAGTAAGAAGAGTCAGTTTTCTTGTTCTTAAGTCGGCATTGTGCCTTTTCTATTTAATTCCGATACAATTTCTGTGTTTCATCGTCAATAAGAAAGTCCAAGGGATACAGTAAACCTGGAGTGAAGCATCGGAATCTATAACTAGTGTCAATGGAATGTTCCAATACATAGACAGTAAGAAGGGTCAATCTTCTTGTACTTAAGTCGGCATTGTGCCTTTTCTATTTAATTCCGATGCAATTTCTGAGTTTCATCGTCAATAAGAAGGTCAGAGGGATACAGTAAACCTGAAGTGAAGCATCGGAATCTATAACTAGTGTCACAGGAATGGTTCAAAACATAGTCAGTAAAAGGGTCAGTCTTCTTGTCCTTAAGTCGGCTTTGTGCCTTTTGTATTTAATTCCGATGCAATTTCTGTGTTTCATCGTCAATAAGAAGGTCCAAGGGATATAGTAAACCTGGAGTGAAGCATCGGAATCTATAACTAGTGTCACAGGAATGGTTCATAACATAGACAGTAAGAAGAGTCAGTCTTCTTAAGTCGGCATTGTCCCTTTTGTATTTAATTCCGATGCAATGTCTGTGTTTCATCGTCAATAAGAATGTCCAAGGGATACATTAAAAATGAAGTGAAGCAATGGAATCTATAACTAGTGTCACAGGAATGGTTCAAATCATTGTCAGTAAGAAGAGTCGGTCTTCATGTACTTAAGTCGGCATTGTGCCTTTTGTATATAATTCCGATTCAATTTCTGTGTTTCATCGTCTATAAGAAGGTCCAAGGGATACAGTAAACCTGAATTGAAGCATCGGAATCTAAAACTAGTGCCACAGGAAAGGCTCAAATCATAGACAGTAAGATGAGTCAGTTTTCTTGTACTTTAGTCGGCATTGTGCCTTTTCTATTCACTTCCGATGCAATCTCTGTGTTTAATCGTCAATAAGAAGGTCAGAGGGATACAGTAAACCTGAAGTAAAGCATCGGAATCTATAACTAGTGTCACAGGAATGGTTCAAACATAGTCATTAAGAAGAGTCAGTCTTCTTGTACTTAAGTCGGCATTGTGCCTTTCGTATTTAATTCCGATGAAATTTCTGTGTTTCACCGTCAATAAGAAGGTCAGAGGGATACAGTAAACCTGAAGTGAAGCATCGGAATCTATAACTAGTGTCACAGGAATGGTTCAAACATTGACAGTAAGAAGAGTCAGTCTTCGGGTACTTAAGTCGGCATTGTCCCTTTTGTATTTAATTCCGATGCAATTTCTGTGTTTCATCGTCAATACGGAGGTCAGAGGGATACAGTAAACTTGAAGTGAAGCATCGGAATCTATAACTATTGTCACAGTAATGGTTCAAGACATAGTCAGTAAGAAGAGTCAGTCTTCGGGTACTTAAGTCTGCATTGTCCCTTTTGTATTTAATTCCGATGCAATTTCTGTGTTTCATCGTCAATAAGAAGTTCCAAGGGATACAGTAAACCTGAAGTGAAGCATCGGACTCTATAACTAGTGTCACAGAATTGGTTCACAACATAGAGAGTGGGAAGAGTCAGTCATCTTGTACTTAAGTCAGCATTGTGCCTTTTGTATTTAATTCTAATGCAATTTCTGTGTTTCACCGTCAATAAGAAGGTCCAAGGGAAACAGTAAACCTGAAGTGAAGCATCGGAATCTATAACTAGTGTCACAGGAATGGTTCAAATCATAGACAGTAAGAAGAGTTAGTCTTCTTGTACTTAAGTCGGCTTTGTGGCTTTTGTATTTAATTACGATGCAATTTCTGTGTTTCATCGTCAATAGGAATGTCCAAGGTATACAGTAAACCTGAAGTAAAGCGTCGAAATCTATAATTAGTGTCACAGCAATGGTTCAAACTATAATCACTAAGAAGAGTCAGTCTCCTTGTACTTAAGTCTGCATTGTGCCTTTTCTATTTAATTCCGATGCAATTTCTGTTTTTCATCGTCAATAAGAAGGTCAGAGGGATACAGTAAACCTGAAGTGAAGCATCGGAATCTATAACTAGTGTCACAGGAATGGTTCAAAACATAGTCAGTAAGAAGAGTCAGTCTTCTTGTTCTTAAGTCGGCATTGTGCCTTTTCTATTTAATTCCGATACAATTTCTGTGTCTCATCGTCAATAAGAAGGTCCAAGGGATACAGTAGACCTGGAGTGAAGCATCGGAATCTATAACTAGTGTCAATGGAATGGTTCAATTCATAGACAGTAGGAAGAGTCAGTCTTCTTGTACTTAAGTCGGCATTGTGCCTTTTGTATTTAATTCCGATGCAATTTCTGAGTCTCATCGTCAATAAGAAGGTCAGAGAGATACAGTAAACCTGAAGTGAAGCATCGGAATCTATAACTAGTGTCACGGGAGTGGTTTAAAACATAGTCAGTAAAAGAGTCAGTCATCTTGTCCTTAAGTCGGCATTGTGCCTTTTGCATTTAATTCCGATGCAATTTCTGTGTTTCATCGTCAATAAGAAGGCCCAAGGGATACAGTAAACATGGAGTGAAGCATCGGAATCTATAACTAGTGTCACAGGAATGGTTCATAACAAAGACAGTAAGAAGAGTCAGTCTTCTTAAGTCGGCATTGTGCCTTTTGTATTTAATTCCGATGCAATTTCTGTGTTTCATCGTCAATAAGAATTTCCAAGGGATACAGTAAAAATGAAGTGAAGCATCGGAATGTATAACTAGTGTCACAGGAATGGTTCAAATCATTGTCAGTAAGAGGAGTCGGTCTTCATGTACTAAAGTCGGCATTGTGCATTTTGTATATAATTCCGATGCAATCTCTGTGTTTCATCGTCAATAAGCAGGTCACAGGGATACAGTAAACCTGAAGTGAAGCATCGGAATCTATAACTAGTGTCTCAGGAATGGTTCAAAACATAGACAGTAGGAAGAGACAGTCTTCTTGTACTTAAGTCGGCCTTGTGCCTCTTGTATTTAATTCCCATGCAATCTCTGTGTTTCATTGTCAATAAGAAGGTCAGAGGGATACAGTAAACCTGAAGTGAAGCATCGGAATCCAAAACTAGTGTCACAGGAATGGTTCAAAACATAGACAGTAGGAAGAGTCAGTCTTCTTGTACTTAAGTCGGCATTGTGCATTTTGCATTTCATTCCGATGCAATTTCTGTGTTTCATCGGCAATAAAGTCAGAGGGATACAGTAAACCTGAAGTGAAGCATCGGAATCTATAACTAGTGCCACAGGAATGGTTCAAACATAGTCAGTAAGAAGAGTCAGTCTTCTTGTTCTTAAGTCGGCACTGTGCCTTTTCTATTTAATTCCGATGCAATTTCTGTGTTTCATCGTCAATAAGCAGGTCCAAGGGATACAGTAAACCTGGAGTGAAGCATCGGAATCTATAACTAGTGTCACAGGAATGGTTGAAAACATAGACAGTAAGAAGAGTCAGTCTTCTTTTACTTAAGTCGACATTGTACCTTTTCTATTTAATTCCGATGCAATTTCTGTGTTTCATCGTCAATAGGAATGTCCAAGGTATACAGTAAACCTGAAGTAAAGCGTCGAAATCTATAATTAGTGTCACAGCAATGGTTCAAACTATAATCACGAAGAAGAGTCAGTCTTCTTGTACTTAAGTCTGCATTGTGCCTTTTCTATTTAATTCCGATGCAATTTCTGTTTTTCATCGTCAATAAGTAGGTCAGAGGGATACAGTAAACCTGGAGTGAAGCATCGGAATCTATAACTAGTGTCACAGGAATGGTTCAAAACATAGACAGTTAGAAGTGTCAGTCTTCTTGTACTTACGTCGGCATTGTGCCTTTTCTATTTAATTCCGATGCAATTTCTGTGTTTCATCGTCAATAAGAAGGTCAGAGGGATACAGTAAAAATGAAGTGAAGCAATGGAATCTATAACTAGTGTCACAGGAATGGTTCAAATCATTGTCAGTAAGAAGAGTCGATCTTCATGTACTTAAGTCGGCATTGTGCCTTTTGTATATAATTCCGATTCAATTTCTGTGTTTCATCGTCTATAAGAAGGTCCAAGGGATACAGTAAACCTGAATTGAAGCATCGGAATCTAAAACTAGTGCCACAGGAATGGCTCAAATCATTGACAGTAAGATGAGTCAGTCTTCTTGTACTTTAGTCGGCATTGTGCCTTTTCTATTTAATTCCGATGCAATCTCTGTGTTTAATCGTCAATAAGAAGGTCAGAGGGATACAGTAAACCTGAAGTGAAGCATCGGAATCCACAACTAGTGTCACAGAAATGGTTCAAAACATAGACAGTAGGAACAATCAGCCTTCTTGTACTTATGTCGGCATTGTGCCTTTTGTAATTAATTCCGATGCATTTTCTGTGTTTCATCGTCAATAAGAAGGTCCAAGGTATACAGTAAACCTGAAGTAAAGCATCGGAATCTATTACTAGTGTCACAGGAATGGTTCAAACATAGTCAGTAAGAAGAGTCAGTCATCTTGTACTTAAGTCAGCATTGTGCCTTTTGTATTTAATTCCGATGCAATTTCTGTGTTTCATCGTCAATAAGAAGGTCCAAGGGAAACAGTAAACCTGAAGTGAAGCATCGGAATCTATAACTAGTGTCACAGGAATGGTTCAAATCATAGACAGTAAGAAGAGTTAGTCTTCTTGTACTTAAGTCGGCATTGTGGCTTTTGTATTTAATTACGATGCAATTTCTGTGTTTCATCGTCAATAAGAAGGTCAGAGGGATACAGTAAACCTGAAGTGAAGCATCGGAATCTTTAACTAGAGTCACAGGAATGGTTCAAAACATAGTCAGTAAGAAGAGCCAGTCTTCTTGTTCTTAAGTCGGCATTGTGCCTTTTGTATTTAATTCCGATGCAATTTCTGTGTTTCATCGTCAATAAGAAGGTCCAAGGGATACAGTAAACCTGGAGTGAAGCATCGTAATCTATAACTAGTGTCACAGGAATGGTTGAAAACATAGACAGTAAGAAGAGTCAGTCTTCTTTTACTTAAGGCGACATTGTACCTTTTCTATCTAATTCCGATGCAATTTCTGTGTTTCATCGTCAATAGGAATGACCAAGGTATACAGTAAACCTGAAGTAAAGCGTCGAAATCTATAATTAGTGTCACAGCAATGGTTCAAACTATAATCACTAAGAAGAGTCAGTCTTCTTGTACTTAAGTCTGCATTGTGCCTTTTCTATTTAATTCCGATGCAATTTCTGTTTTTCATCGTCAATAAGAAGGTCAGAGGGATACAGTAAACCTGGAGTGAAGCATCGGAATCTATAACTAGTGTCACAGGAATGGTTCAAAACATAGACAGTAAGAAGAGTCAGTCTTCTTTTACTTAAGTCTACATTGTGCCTTTTCTATTTAATTCCGATGCAATTTCTGTGTTTCATCGTCAATAAGAATGTCCAAGGTATACAGTAAACCTGAAGTAAAGCGTCGAAATCTATAATTAGTGTCACAGCAATGGTTCAAACTATAATCACTAAGAAGAGTCAGTCTTCTTGTACTTAAGTCTGCATTATGCCTTTCCTATTTAATTCCGATGCAATTTCTGTGTTTCATCGTCAATAAGAAGGTCAGAGGGATACAGTAAACCTGGAGTGAAGCATCGGAATCTATAACTAGTGTCACAGGAATGGTTCAAAACATAGACAGTGAGACGAGTCAGTCTTCTTGTACATACGTCGGCATTGTGCCTTTTCTATTTAATTCCGATGCAATTTCTGTGTTTCATCGACAAAAAGAAGGTCAGAGGGATACAGTAAACCTGAAGTGAAGCATCGGAATCTATAACTAGTGTCACAGGAATGGTTCAAAACATAGTCAGTAAGAAGAGTCAGTCTTCTTGTTCTTAAGTCGGCATTGTGCCTTTTCTATTTAATTCCGATACAAAGTCTGTGTCTCATCGTCAATAAGAAGGTCCAAGGGATACAGTAGACCTGGAGTGAAGCATCGGAATCTATAACTAGTGTCAATGGAATGGTTCAATTCATAGACAGTAGGAAGAGTCAGTCTTCTTGTACTTAAGTCGGCATTGTGCCTTTTGTATTTAATTCCGATGCAATTTCTGAGTCTCATCGTCAATAAGAAGGTCAGAGGGATACAGTAAACCTGAAGTGAAGCATCGGAATCTATAACTAGTGTCACGGGAATGGGTTAAAACATAGTCAGTAAAAGAGTCAGTCATCTTGTCCTTAAGTCGGCATTGTGCCTTTTGTATTTAATTCCGATGCAATTTCTGTGTTTCATCGTCAATAAGAAGGCCCAAGGGATATAGTAAACATGGAGTGAAGCACCGGAATCTATAACTAGTGTCACAGGAATGGTTCATAACATTGACAGTAAGAAGAGTCAGTCTTCTTAAGTCGGCATTGTGCCTTTTGTATTTAATTTCGATGCAGTTTCTGTGTTTCATCGTCAATAAGAATGTCCAAGGGATACAGTAAAAATGAATTGAACCATCGGAATGTATAACTAGTGTCACAGGAATGGTTCAAATCATTGTCAGTAAGAGTAGTCGGTCTTCATGTACTTAAGTCGGCATTGTGCATTTTGTATATAATTCCGATGCAATCTCTGTGTTTCATCGTCAATAAGCAGGTCACAGGGATACAGTAAACCTGAAGTGAAGCATCGGAATCTATAACTAGTGTCACAGGAATGGTTCAAAACATAGACAGTAGGAAGAGTCAGTCTTCTTGTACTTAAGTCGGCCTTGTGCCTCTTGTATTTAATTCCCATGCAATTTCTGTGTTTCATTGTCAATAAGAAGGTCAGAGGGATACAGTAAACCTGAAGTGAAGCATCGGAATCCAAAACTAGTGTCACAGGAATGGTTCAAAACATAGACAGTAGGAAGAGTCAGTCTTCTTGTACTTAAGTCGGCATTGTGCATTTTGCATTTCATTCCGATGCAATTTCTGTGTTTCATCGTCAATAAGAACTTCGAAGGTATACAGTAAACCTCAAGTATAGTATCGGAATCAATAACTAGTGTCACAGGAATGGTTCAAACATAGGCAGTAAGAAGAGTCAGTCTTCTTGTACTTAAGTCGGCATTGTGCCTTTTCTATTTAATTCCAATGCAATTTCTGTGCTTTATCGTCAATAAGAAGGTCCAAGGGATACAGTAAACCTGGAGTGAAGCATCGGAATCTATAACTAGTGTCACAGGAATGGTTGAAAACATAGACAGTAAGAAGAGTCAGTCTTCTTTTACTTAAGTCTACATTGTGCCTTTTCTATTTAATTCCGATGCAATTTCTGTGTTTCATCGTCAATAATAATGTCCAAGGTATACAGTAAACCTGAAGTAAAGCGTCGAAATCTATAATTAGTGTCACAGCAATGGTTCAAACTATAATCACTAAGAAGAGTCAGTCTTCTTGTACTTAAGTCTGCATTATGCCTTTCCTATTTAATTCCGATGCAATTTCTGTGTTTCATCGTCAATAAGAAGGTCAGAGGGATACAGTAAACCTGGAGTGAAGCATCGGAATCTATAACTAGTGTCACAGGAATGGTTCAAAACATAGACAGTGAGAAGAGTCAGTCTTCTTGTACATACGTCGGCATTGTGCCTTTTCTATTTAATTCCGATGCAATTTCTGTGTTTCATCGACAAAAAGAAGGTCAGAGGGATACAGTAAACCTGAAGTGAAGCATCGGAATCTATAACTAGTGTCACAGGAATGGTTCAAAACATAGTCAGTAAGAAGAGTCAGTCTTATTGTTCTTAAGTCGGCATTGTGCCTTTTCTATTTAATTCCGATACAAAGTCTGTGTCTCATCGTCAATAAGAAGGTCCAAGGGATACAGTAGACCTGGAGTGAAGCATCGGAATCTATAACTAGTGTCAATGGAATGGTTCAATTCATAGACAGTAGGAAGAGTCAGTCTTCTTGTACTTAAGTCGGCATTGTGCCTTTTGTATTTAATTCCGATGCAATTTCTGAGTCTCATCGTCAATAACAAGGTCAGAGGGATACAGTAAACCTGAAGTGAAGCATCGGAATCTATAACTAGTGTCACGGGAATGGTTTAAAACATAGTCAGTAAAAGAGTCAGTCATCTTGTCCTTAAGTCGGCATTGTGCCTTTTGTATTTAATTCCGATGCAATTTCTGTGTTTCATCGTCAATAAGAAGGCCCAAGGGATATAGTAAACATGGAGTGAAGCATCGGAATCTATAACTAGTGTCACAGGAATGGTTCATAACATAGACAGTAAGAAGAGTCAGTCTTCTTAAGTCGGCATTGTGCCTTTTGTATTTAATTCCGATGCAATTTCTGTGTTTCATCGTCAATAAGTATGTCCAAGGGATACAGTAAAAATGAAGTGAAGAATCGGAATCTATAACTAGTGTCACAGGAATGGTTCAAATCATTGTCAGTAAGAGGAGTCGGTCTTCATGTACTTAAGTCGGCATTGTGCCTTTTGTATATAATTCCGATGCAATCTCTGTGTTTCATCGTCAATAAGCAGGTCACAGGGATACAGTAAACCTGAAGTGAAGCATCGAAATCTATAACTAGTGTCACAGGAATGGTTCAAAACATAGACAGTAGGAAGAGTCAGTCTTCTTGTACTTAAGTCGGCATTGTGCCTCTTGTATTTAATTCCCATGCAATTTCTGTGTTTCATTGTCAATAAGAAGGTCAGAGGGATACAGTAAACCTGAAGTGAAGCATCGGAATCCAAAACTAGTGTCACAGGAATGGTTCAAAACATAGACAGTAGGAAGTGTCAGTCTTCTTGTACTTAAGTCGGCATTGTGCATTTTGCATTTCATTCCGATGCAATTTCTGTGTTTCATCGTCAATAAGAACTTCGAAGGTATACAGTAAACCTCAAGTATAGTATCGGAATCAATAACTAGTGTCACAGGAATGGTTCAAACATAGGCAGTAAGAAGAGTCAGTCTTCTTGTACTTAAGTCGGCATTGTGCCTTTTCTATTTAATTCCAATGCAATTTCTGTGTTTCATCGTCAATAAGAAGGTCAGAGGGATACAGTAAACCTGAAGTGAAGCATCGGAATCTATTGCTAGTGTCACAGGAATGGTTCAAAACAAAGTCAGTAAGAAGAGTCAGTCTTCTTGTCCTTAAGTCGGCATTGTGCCTTTTGTATTTAATTCCGATGAAATTTCTGTGTTTCATCGTCAATAAGAAGGTCAGAGGGATACAGTAAACCTGAAGTGAAGCATCGGAATCCACAACTAGTGTCACAGGAATGGTTCAAAACATAGACAGTAGGAAGAATCAGCCCTCTTGTACTTAAGTCGGCATTGTGCCTTTTGTATTTGATTCCGATGCATTTTCTGTGTTTCATCGTCAATAAGAAGGTCCAAGGTATACAGTAAACCTGAAGTAAAGCATCGGAATCTATAACTAGTGTCACAGGAATGGTTCAAACATAGTCAGTAAGAAGAGTCAGTCTCCTTGTACTTCAGTCCTCATTGTGCCTTTCGTATTTAATTCCGATGCAATTTCTGTGTTTCACCGTCAAAAAGAAGGTCAGAGGGATACAGTAAACCTGAAGCGAAGCAACGGAATCTATAACTAGGGTCACAGGAATGGTTCAAACATAGACAGTAAGAAGAGTCAGTCTTCGGGTACTTAAGTCGGCGTTGTCCCTTTTGTATTTAATTCCGATGCAATTTCTGTGTTTCATCGTCAATAAAGTCAATGGGATACAGTAAACCTGAAGTGAAGCATCGGAATCTATAACTAGTGTCACAGGAATGGTTCAAGACATAGTCAGAAAGAAGAGTCAGTCTTCTTGTACTTTTGTCGGCATTGTGCCTTTTGTATTTAATTCCGATGCAATTTCTGTGTTTCATCGTCAATAAGAAGGTCCAAGGGATACAGTAAACCTGGAGTGAAGCATCGGAATCTATAACTAGTGTCACAGGAATGGTTCAAACGCAGACAGTAAGAAGATTCAGTTTTCTTGTACTTAAGTCGGCATTGTGCCTTTTGTATTTAATTCCGATGCAATTTCTGTGTTTCATCGTCAATAAAAAGGTCCAAGGGATACAGTAAACCTGAAGTGAAGCATCGGAATCTACAACTAGAGCCACAGGAATGGTTCAAAACATAGACAGTAAGAAGAGTCAGTCTTCTTGTACTGAAGTCGGCATTGTGCCTTTTCTATTTAATTCCGATGTAATCTCTGTGTTTCATCGTCAATAAGCAGGTCACAGGGATACAGTAACCCTGAAGTGAAGCATCGGAATCTATAACTAGTGTCACAGGAATGGTTCAAAACATAGTCAGTATGAACAGTCAGTCTTCTTGTCCTTAAGTCGCCATTGTGCCTTTTGAATTTAATTCAGATGCAATTTCTGTGTTTCATCGGCAATAAGGTCAGAGGGATACAGTAAACCTGAAGTGAAGCATCGGAATCTATAACTAGTGTCACAGGAATGGTTCAAAACATAGACAGTAGGAAGAGTCAGTCTTCATCTACTTAGGTCCGCATTGTGCTATTTGTATTTAATTCCCATGCAATTTCTGTGTTTCATTGTCAATAAGAAGGTCAGAGGGATACAGTAAACCTGAAGTGAAGAATCGGGATCCAAAACTAGTGTCACAGGAATGGTTCAAAACATACACAGTAGGAAGAGTCAGTCTTCTTGTACTTAAGTCGGCATTGTGCCTTTTGCATCTAATTCCGATGCGATTTCTGTGTTTCATCGTCAATAAGAACTTCCAAGGTATACAGTAAATCTCAAGTGTAGTATCGGAATCTATAACTAGTGCCACAGGAATGGTTCAAAACATAGGCAGTAAGAAGACTCAGTCTTCTTGTACTTAAGTCGGCATTGTGCCTTTTCTATATAATTCCATTGCAATTTCTGTGTTTTATCGTCAATAAGAGGGTCCAAGGGATACAGTAAACCTGCAGTGAAGCATCGGAATCTATAACTAGTGTCACAGGAATGGTTCAAAACATAGACAGTAAGAAGAGTCAGTCTTCTTGTACTTAAGTCGACATTGAGCCTTTTCTATTTAATTCCGATGCAATGTCTGTGTTTCATCGTCAATAAAAAGGTCCGAGGGATACAGTAAACCTGAAGTGAAGCATCGGAATCTATAACTAGTGTCACAGGAATGGTTCAAAACATAGTCAGCAAGAAGAGTCAGTCTTCTTGTACTTATTTCCGCATTGTGCCGTTTCTACTTAATTAAGATGCAATTTCTGTGTTTCATCGTCAATAACAAGGTCCAAGGGATACAGGGAACCTGGAGTGAAGCATCGGAATTCATAACTAGTGTCAATGGAATGGGTCAAAACATAGACAGTAAGAAGAGTCAGTCTTCTTGTACTTAAGTCGGCATTGTGCCTTTTGTATTTAATTCCGATGCATTTTCTGTGTTGCATTGTCAATAAGAAGGTCCAAGGTATACAGTAAACCTGAAGTAAAGCATCGGAATCTATAACTAGTGTCACAGGAATGGTTCAAACATAGTCAGTAAGAAGAGTCAGTCTTCTTGTACTTAAGTCGGCATTGTGCCTTTCGTATTTAATTCCGATGCAATTTCTGTGTTTCACCGTCAATAAGAAGGTCAGAGGGATGCAGTAAACCTGAAGTGAAGCATCGGAATCTATAACTAGGGTCACAGGAATGGTTCAAAACATAGTCAGTAAGAAGAGTCAGTCTTCTTGTCCTTAAGTCGGCATTGTGCCTTTTGTATGTAATTCCGATTGAATTTCTGTGATTCATCGGCAATAAGATCAGAGGCATACAGTAAACCTGAAGTGAATAATCGGAATCTATAACTACTGTCACAGGAATGGTTCAAAACATTGACAGTAGGAAGAGTCAGTCTTCTTGTACTTAAGTCGGCATTGTGCCTTTTGTACTTATTTCCGATGCAATTTCTGTGTTTCATCGTCAATTAGTAGGTCAGAGTGGTACAGTAAACCTGAAGTGAAGCATCGGAATCCAAAACTAGTGTCGCAGGAATGGTTCAAAACATAGACAGTAGGAAGAGTCAGTCTTCTTGTACTTCAGTCGGCATTGTGCCTTTTGTATTTAATTCCGATGCAATTTCTGTGTTTTATCGTCAATAAGAGGGTCCAAGGGATACAGTAAACCTGCAGTGAAGCATCGGAATCTATAACTAGTGTCACAGGAATGGTTCAAAACATAGACATTAAGAAGAGTCAGTCTTCTTGTACTTAAGTCGACATTGTGCCTTTTCTATTTAATTCCGATGCAATGTCTGTGTTTCATCGTCAATAAAAAGGTCCGAGGGATACTGTAAACCTGAAGTGAAGCATCGGAATCTATAACTAGTGTCACAGGAATGGTTCAAAACATAATCAGTAAGAAGAGTCAGTCTTCTTGTACTTAACTCGGCGTTGTGCCGTTTCTACTTAATTAAGATGCAATTTCTGTGTTTCATCGTCAATAACAAGGTCCAAGGGATACAGGGAACCTGGAGTGAAGCATCGGAATTCATAACTAGTGTCAATGGAATGCGTCAAAACATAGACAGTAAGAAGAGTCAGTCTTCTTGTACTTAAGTCGGCATTATGCCTTTTGTATTTAATTCCGATGCAATTTCTGTGTTTCATCGTCAATAAGAAGGTCACAGGGATACAGTAAACCTGAAGTGAAGCATCGGAATCTATTGCTGGTGTCACAGGAATGGTTCAAAACAGAGTCAGTAAGAAGAGTCAGTCTTCTTGTCCTTAAGTCGGCATTGTGCCTTTTGTATTTAATTCCGATGAAATTTCTGTGTTTCATCGTCAATAAGAAGGTCCGATGGATACAGTAAACCTGAAGTGAAGCATCGGAATCCACAACTAGTGTCACAGGAATAGTTCAAAATATAGACAGTAGGAAGAATCAGCCTTCTTATACTTAAGTCGGCATTGTGCCTTTTGTATTTAATTCCGATGCATTTTCTGTGTTTCATTGTCAATAAGAAGGTCCAAGGTATACAGTAAACCTGAAGTAAAGCATCTTAATCTATAACTAGTGTCACAGGAATGGTTCAAACATAGTCAGTAAGAAGAGTCAGTCTTCTTGTACTTAAGTCGGCATTGTGCCTTTCGTATTTAATTCCGATGCAATTTCTGTGTTTCACCGTCAATAAGAAGGTCAGAGGGATGCAGTAAACCTGAAGTGAAGCATCGGAATCTATAACTAGGGTCACAGGAATGGTTCAAACATAGACAGTAAGAAGAGTCAGTTTTCTTGTACTTAAGTCGGCATTGTGCCTTTTGTATTTAATTCCGATGCAATTTCTGTGTTTCATCGTCAATAAGAAGGTCCAAGGGATACAGTAAACCTGGAGTGAAGCATCGGAATCAATAACTAGTGTCACAGGAATGGTTCAAAACATAGACAGTAAGAAGAGTCAGTCTTCTTGTATTTAAGTTGGCATTGTGGCTTTTGTATTTAATTGCGATGCAATTTCTGTGTTTCATCGTCAATAAGAAGGTCAGAGGGATACAGTAAACCTGAAGTGAAGCATCGGAATCTATAACTAGGGTCACAGGAATGTTTCAAAACATAGTCAGTAAGAAGAGTCAGTCTTCTTGTCCTTAAGTCGGCATTGTGCCTTTTGTATTTAATTCCGATGGAATTTCTGTGTTTCATCGGCAATAAGATCAGAGGGATACAGTAAACCTGAAGTGAATCATCGGAATCTATAACTACTGTCACAGGAATGGTTCAAAACATTGACAGTAGGAAGAGTCAGTCTTCTTGTACTTAAGTCGGCATTGTGCCTTTTGTACTTATTTCCGATGCAATTTCTGTGTTTCATCGTCAATTAGTAGGTCAGAGTGGTACAGTAAACCTGAAGTGAAGCATCGGAATCCAAAACTAGTGTCGCAGGAATGGTTCAAAACATAGACAGTAGGAAGAGTCAGTCTTCTTGTACTTCAGTCGGCATTGTGCCTTTTGTATTTAATTCCGATGCAATTTCTGTGTTTCTTCGTCACTAAGAAGGTCCAAGGTATACAGTAAACCTAAAGTGAAGCATCGTAATCTATAACTAGTGTCACAGGAATGGTTCAAATCATTGTCAGTAAGAGGTGTCGGTCTTCATGTACTTAAGTCGGCATTGTCCCTTTCGTATTTAATTCCGATGCAATTTCTGTGTTTCACCGTCAATAAGAAGGTCAGAGGGATGCAGTAAACCTGAAGTGAAGCATCGGAATCTATAACTAGGGTCACAGGAATGGTTCAAAACATAGTCAGTAAGAAGAGTCAGTCTTCTTGTCCTTAAGTCGGCATTGTGCCTTTTGTATTTAATTCCGATGGAATTTCTGTGATTCATCGGCAATAAGATCAGAGGCATACAGTAAACCTGAAGTGAATCATCGGAATCTATAACTACTGTCACAGGAATGGTTCAAAACATTGACAGTAGGAAGAGTCAGTCTTCTTGTACTTAAGTCGGCATTGTGCCTTTTGTACTTATTTCCGAAGCAATTTCTGTGTTTCATCGTCAATTAGTAGGTCAGAGTGGTACAGTAAACCTGAAGTGAAGCATCGGAATCCAAAACTAGTGTCGAAGGAATGGTTCAAAACATAGACAGTAGGAAGAGTCAGTCTTCTTGTACTTCAGTCGGCATTGTGCCTTTTGTATTTAATTCCGATGCAATTTCTGTGTTTTATCGTCAATAAGAGGGTCCAAGGGATACAGTAAACCTGCAGTGAAGCATCGGAATCTATAACTAGTGTCACAGGAATGGTTCAAAACATAGACAGTAAGAAGAGTCAGTCTTCTTGTACTTAAGTCGACATTGTGCCTTTTCTATTTAATTCCGATGCAATGTCTGTGTTTCATCGTCAATAACAAGGTCCAAGGGATACAGGGAACCTGGAGTGAAGCATCGGAATTCATAACTAGTGTCAATGGAATGGGTCAAAACATAGACAGTAAGAAGAGTCAGTCTTCTTGTACTTAAGTCGGCATTATGCCTTTTGTATTTAATTCCGATGCAATTTCTGTGTTTCATCGTCAATAAGAAGGTCAGAGGGATACAGTAAACCTGAGGTGAAGCATCGGAATCTATTGCTAGTGTCACAGGAATGGTTCAAAACAGAGTCAGTAAGAAGAGTCAGTCTTCTTGTCCTTAAGTCGGCATTGTGCCTTTTGTATTTAATTCCGATGAAATTTCTGTGTTTCATCGTCAATAAAAAGGTCCGATGGATACAGTAAACCTGAAGTGAAGCATCGGAATCCACAACTAGTGTCACAGGAATAGTTCAAAATATAGACAGTAGGAAGAATCAGCCTTCTTATACTTAAGTCGGCATTGTGCCTTTTGTATTTAATTCCGATGCATTTTCTGTGTTTCATTGTCAATAAGAAGGTCCAAGGTATACAGTAAACCTGAAGTAAAGCATCTTAATCTATAACTAGTGTCACAGGAATGGTTCAAACATAGTCAGTAAGAAGAGTCAGTCTTCTTGTACTTAAGTCGGCATTGTGCCTTTCGTATTTAATTCCGATGCAATTTCTGTGTTTCATCGTCAATAAGAAGGTCAGAGGGATACAGTAAACCTGAAGTGAAGCATCGGAATCTATAACTAGAGACACAGGAATGGTTCAAAACATAGTCAGTAAGAAGAGTCAGTCTTCTTGTCCTTAAGTCGGCATTGTGCCTTTTGTATTTAATTCCGATGGAATTTCTGTGTTTCATCGGCAATAAGATCAGAGGGATACAGTAAACCTGAAGTGAATCATCGGAATCTATAACTACTGTCACAGGAATGGTTCAAAACATTGACAGTAGGAAGAGTCAGTCTTCTTGTTCTTAAGCCGGCATTGTGCCTTTTGTACTTATTTCCGATGCAATTTCTGTGTTTCATCGTCAATTAGTAGGTCAGAGTGGTACAGTAAACCTGAAGTGAAGCATCGGAATCCAAAACTAGTGTCGCAGGAATGGTTCAAAACATAGACAGTAGGAAGAGTCAGTCTTCTTGTACTTCAGTCGGCATTGTGCCTTTTGTATTTAATTCCGATGCAATTTCTGTGTTTCTTCGTCACTAAGAAGGTCCAAGGTATACAGTAAACCTAAAATGAAGCATCGTAATCTATAACTACTGTCACAGGAATGGTTCAAATCATTGTCAGTAAGAGGAGTCGGTCTTCATGTACTTAAGTCGGCATTGTGCCTTTTGTATATAATTCCGATGCAATCTCTGTGTTTCATCGTCAATAAGCAGGTCACAGGGATACAGTAAACCTGAAGTGAAGCATCGGAATCTATAACTAGTGTCACAGGAATGGTTCAAAACATAGACAGTAGGAAGAGTCAGTCTTCTTGTACTTAAGTCGGCATTGTGCCTCTTGTATTTAATTCCCATGCAATTTCTGTGTTTCATTGTCAATAAGAAGGTCAGAGGGATACAGTAAACCTGAAGTGAAGCATCGGAATCCAAAACTAGTGTCACAGGAATGGTTCAAAACATAGACAGTAGGAAGAATCAGCCTTCTTGTACTTAAGTCGGCATTGTGCCTTTTGTATTTGATTCCGATGCATTTTCTGTGTTTCATCGTCAATAAGAAGGTCCAAGGTATACAGTAAACCTGAAGTAAAGCATCGGAATCTATAACTAGTGTCACAGGAATGGTTCAAACATAGTCAGTAAGAAGAGTCAGTCTTCTTGTACTTAAGTCCTCATTGTGCCTTTCGTATTTAATTCCGATGCAATTTCTGTGTTTCACCGTCAAAAAGAAGGTCAGAGGGATACAGTAAACCTGAAGTGAAGCATCGGAATCTATAACTAGTGTCACAGGAATGGTTCAAGCATAGTCAGAAAGAAGAGTCAGTCTTCTTGTACTTTTGTCGGCATTGTGCCTTTTGTATTTAATTCCGATGCAATTTCTGTGTTTCATCGTCAATAAGAAGGTCCAAGGGATACAGTAAACCTGGAGTGAAGCATCGGAATCTATAACTAGTGTCACAGGAATGGTACAAACGTAGACAGTAAGAAGATACAGTTTTCTTGTACTTAAGTCGGCATTGTGCCTTTTGTATTTAATTCCGATGCAATTTCTGTGTTTCATCGTCAATAAGAAGGTCCAAGGGATACAGTAAACCTGAAGTGAAGCATCGGAATCTACAACTAGAGCCACAGGAATGGTTCAAAACATAGACAGCAAGAAGAGTCAGTCTTCTTGTACTGAAGTCGGCATTGTGCCTTTTCTATTTAATTCCGATGTAATCTCTGTGTTTCATCGTCAATAAGCAGGTCACAGGGATACAGTAAACTTGAAGTGAAGCATCGGAATCTATAACTAGTGTCACAGGAATGGTTCAAAACATAGTCAGTATGAACAGTCAGTCTTCTTGTCCTTAAGTCGCCATTGTGCCTTTTGTATTTAATTCAGATGCAATTTCTGTGTTTCATCGGCAATAAGGTCAGAGGGATACAGTAAACCTGAAGTGAAGCATCGGAATCTATAACTAGTGTCACGGGAATGGTTCAAAACATAGACAGTAGGAAGAGTCAGTCTTCATCTACTTAAGTCCGCATTGTGCCTTTTGTATTTAATTCCCATGCAATATCTGTGTTTCATTGTCAATAAGAAGGTCAGAGAGATACAGTAAACCTGAAGTGAAGAATCGGGATCCAAAACTAGTCTAACAGGAATGGTTCAAAACATAGACAGTAGGAAGGGTCAGTCTTCTTGTACTTAAGTCGGCATTGTGCCTTTTGCATTTAATTCCGATGCAATTTCTGTGTTTCATCGTCAATAAGAACTTCCAAGGTATACAGTAAATCTCAAGTGTAGTATCGGAATCTATAACTAGTGCCACAGGAATGGTTCAAAACATAGGCAGTAAGAAGAGTCAGTCTTCTTGTACTTAAGTCGGCATTGTGCCTTTTCTATATAATTCCAATGCAATTTCTGTGTTTTATTGTCAATAAGAGGGTCCAAGGGATACAGTAAACCTGCAGTGAAGCATCGGAATCTATAACTAGTGTCACAGGAATGGTTCAAAACATAGACAGTAAGAAGAGTCAGTCTTCTTGTACTTAAGTCGACATTGTTCCTTTTCTATTTAATTCCGATGCAATGTCTGTTTTTCATCGTCAATAAAAAGGTCCGAGGGATACTGTAAACCTGAAGTGAAGCATCGGAATCTATAACTAGTGTCACAGGAATGGTTCAAAACATAGTCAGTAAGGAGAGTCAGTCTTCTTGTACTTAACTCGGCATTGTGCCTTTTCTACTTAATTAAGATGCAATTTCTGTGTTTCATCGTCAATAACAAGGTTCAAGGGATACAGGGAACCTGGAGTGAAGCATCGGAATTCATATCTAGTGTCAATGGAATGGGTCAAAACATAGACAGTAAGAAGAGTCAGTCTTCTTGTACTTAAGTCGGCATTATGCCTTTTGTATTTAATTCCGATGCAATTTCTGTGTTTCACCGTCAATAAGAAGGTCAGAGGGATACAGTAAACCTGAAGTGAAGCATCGGAATCTATTGCTAGTGTCACAGGAATGGTTCAAAACAGAGTCAGTAAGAAGAGTCAGTCTTCTTGTCCTTAAGTCGGCATTGTGCCTCTTGTATTTAATTCCGATGAAATTTCTGTGTTTCATCGTCAATAAGATGGTCCGATGGATACAGTAAACCTGAAGTGAAGCATCGGAATCCACAACTAGTGTCACAGGAATGGTTCAAAACATAGACAGTAGGAAGAATCAGCCTTCTTGTACTTAAGTCGGCATTGTGCCATTTGTATTTAATTCCGATGCATTTTCTGTGTTTGATTGTCAATAAGAAGGTCCAAGGTATACAGTAAACCTGAAGTAAAGCATCGGAATCTATAACTAGTGTCACAGGAATGGTTTAAACATAGTCAGTAAGAAGAGTCTGTCTTCTTGTACTTAAGTCGGCATTGTGCCTTTCGTATTTAATTCCGATGCAATTTCTGTGTTTCACCGTCAATAAGGAGGTCAGAGGGATGCAGTAAACCTGAAGTGAAGCATCGGAATCTATAACTAGGGTCACAGGAATGGTTCATACATAGACAGTAAGAAGAGTCAGTCTTCGGGTACTTAAGTCGGCATTGTGCCTTTTGTATTTAATTCCGATGCAATTTCTGTGTTTCATCGTCAATAAGAAGGTCCAAGGGATACAGTAAACCTGGAGTGAAGCATCGTAATCAATAACTAGTGTCACAGGAATGGTTCAAAACATAGACAGTAAGAAGAGTCAGTCTTCTTGTATTTAAGTCGGCATTGTGGCTTTTGTATTTAATTGCGATGCAATTTCTGTGTTTCATCGTCAATAAGAAGGTCAGAGGGATACAGTAAACCTGAAGTGAAGCATCGGAATCTATAACTAGAGTCACAGGAATGGTTCAAAACATAGTCAGTAAGAAGAGTCAGTCTTCTTGTCCTTAAGTCGGCATTGTGCCTTTTGTATTTAATTCCGATGCAATTTCTGTGTTTCATCGGCAATAAGATCAGAGGGATACAGTAAACCTGAAGTGAATCATCGGAATCTATAACTACTGTCTCAGGAATGGTTCAAAACATTGACAGTTGGAAGAGTCAGTCTTCTTGTACTTAAGTCGGCATTGTGCCTTTTGTACTTATTTCCGATGCAATTTCTGTGTTTCATCGTCAATTAGTAGGTCAGAGTGGTACAGTAAACCTGAAGTGAAGCATCGGAATCCAAAACTAGTGTCGCAGGAATGGTTCAAAACATAGACAGTAGGAAGAGTCAGTCTTCTTGTACTTCAGTCGGCATTGTGCCTTTTGTATTTAATTCCGATGCAATTTCTGTGTTTCTTCGTCACTAAGAAGGTCCAAGGTATACAGTAAACCTAAAGTGAAGCATCGGAATCTATAAGTAGTGTCACAGGAAAGGTTCAAAACAAAGTAAGAAGTGTCAGTCTGCTTGTACTTAAGGCGCCATTGTGCCTTTTCTATTTAATTCCGATGCAATTTCTGTGTCTCATCGTCAATAAGAAGGTCCAAGGTACACAGTAAACCTGAAGTAAAGTATCGGAATCCATAACTAGTGTCACAGGAATGGTTCAAACTATAATCAGTAAGAAGAGTCAGTCTTCTTGTACTTAAGTCGGTATCGTGCCTTTTCTAATTAATTCCGATGCAATTTCTGTATTTGATCGTCAATAAGAAGGTCAGAGGGATACAGCAAACCTGAAGTGAAGCATCGGAATCTATAACTAGTGTCACAGGAATGGTTCAAAACATAGTCAGTAAGAAGAGTCAGTCTTCTTGTTCTTAAGTCGGCATTGTGCCTTTTCTATTTAATTCCGATACAATTTCTGTGTCTCATCGACAATAAGAAGGTCCAAGGGATACAGTAGACCTGGAGTGAAGCATCGGAATCTATAACTAGTGTCAATGGAATGGTTCAATTCATAGACAGTAGGAAGAGTCAGTCTTCTTGTACTTAAGTCGGCATTGTGCCTTTTGTATTTAATTCCGATGCAATTTCTGAGTCTCATCGTCAATAAGAAGGTCAGAGGGATACAGTAAACCTGAAGTGAAGCATCGGAATCTATAACTAGTGTCACGGGAATGGTTTAAAACATAGTCAGTAAAAGAGTCAGTCATCTTGTCCTTAAGTCGGCATTGCGCCTTTTGTATTTAATTCCGATGCAATTTCTGTGTTTCATCGTCAATAAGAAGGCCCAAGGGTTATAGTAAACATGGAGTGTAGCATCGGAATCTATAACTAGTGTCACAGGAATGGTTCATAACATAGACAGTAAGAAGAGTCAGTCTTCTTAAGTCGGCATTGTGCCTTTTGTATTTAATTCCGATGCAATTTCTGTGTTTCATCGTCAATAAGAATGACCAAGGGATACAGTAAAAATGAAGTGAAGCATCGGAATCTATAACTAGTGTCACAGGAATGGTTCAAATCATTGTCAGTAAGAGGAGTCGGTCTTCATGTACTTAAGTCGGCATTGTGCCTTTTGTATATAATTCCGATGCAATCTCTGTGTTTCATCGTCAATAAGCAGGTCACAGGGATACAGTAAACCTGAAGTGAAGCATCGGAATCTATAACTAGTGTCACAGGAATGGTTCAGACATAGGCAGTAAGAAGAGTCAGTCTTCTTGTACTTAAGTCGGCATAGTGACTTTTCTATTTAATTCCAATGCAATTTCTGTGTTTTATCGTCAATAAGAAGGTCCAAGGCATACAGTAAACCTGGAGTGAAGCATCGGAATCTATAACTAGTGTCACAGGAATGGTTCCAAACATAGACAGTAAGAAGAGTCAGTCTTCTTGTACTTAAGTCGACATTGTGCTTTTTCTATTTAATTCCGATGCAATGTCTGTGTTTCATCGTCAATAACAAGGTCCAAAGGATACAGGGAACCTGGAGTGAAGCATCGGAATCCATTACTAGTGTCAATGGAATGGGTCAAAACATAGACAGTAAGAAGAGTCAGTCTTCTTGTACTTAAGTCGGCATTATGCCTTTTGTATTTAATTCCGATGCAATTTCTGTGTTTCATCGTCAATAAGAAGGTCAGAGGGATACAGTAAACCTGAAGTGAAGCATCGGAATCTATTGCTAGTGTCACAGGAATGGTTCAAAACAGAGTCAGTAAGATGAGTCAGTCTTCTTGTCCTTAAGTCGGCATTGTGCCTTTTGTATTTATTTCCGATGAAATTTCTGTGTTTCATCGTCAATAAGAAGGTTAGAGGGATACAGTAAACCTGAAGTGAAGCATCGGAATCTATTGCTAGAGCCACAGGAATGGTTCAAACATAGACAGTAAGAAGAGTCAGTCTTCTTGTACTGAAGTCGGCATTGTGCCTTTTCTATTTAATTCCGATGTAATCTTTGTGTTTCATCGTCAATAAGCAGGTCACAGGGATACAGTAACCCTGAAGTGAAGCATCGGAATCTATAACTAGTGTCACAGGAATGGTTCAAAACATAGTCAGTATGAACAGTCAGTCTTCTTGTCCTTAAGTCGCCATTGTGCCTTTTGAATTTAATTCAGATGCAATTTCTGTGTTTCATCGGCAATAAGGTCAGAGGGATACAGTAAACCTGAAGTGAAGCATCGGAATCTATAACTAGTGTCACAGGAATGGTTCAAAACATAGACAGTAGGAAGAGTCAGTCTCCATCTACTTAAGTCCGCATTGTGCCTTTTGTATTTAATTCCCATGCAATTTCTGTGTTTCATTGTCAATAAGAAGGTCAGAGGGATACAGTAAACCTGAAGTGAAGAATCGGGATCCAAAACTAGTGTCACAGGAATGGTTCAAAACATACACAGTAGGAAGAGTCAGTCTTCTTGTACTTAAGTCGGCATTGTGCCTTTTGCATTTAATTCCGATGCAATTTCTGTGTTTCATCGTCAATAAGAGGGTCCAAGGGATACAGTAAACCTGCAGTGAAGCATCGGAATCTATAACTAGTGTCACAGGAATGGTTCAAAACATAGACAGTAAGAAGAGTCAGTCTTCTTGTACTTAAGTCGACATTGTGCCTTTTCTATTTAATTCCGATGCAATGTCTGTGTTTCATCGTCAATAAAAAGGTCCGAGGGATACAGTAAACCTGAAGTGAAGCATCGGAATCTATAACTAGTGTCACAGGAATGGTTCAAGACATAGTCAGCAAGAAGAGTCAGTCTTCTTGTACTTAACTCCGCATTGTGCCGTTTCTACTTAATTAAGATGCAATTTCTGTGTTTCATCGTCAATAACAAGGTCCAAGGGATACAGGGAACCTGGAGTGAAGCATCGGAATTCATAACTAGTGTCAATGGAATGAATCAAAACATAGACAGTAAGAAGAGTCAGTCTTCTTGTACTTAAGTCGGCATTGTGCCTTTTGTATTTACTTCCGATGCATTTTCTGTGTTTCATTGTCAATAAGAAGGTCCAAGGTATACAGTAAACCTGAAGTATAGCATCGGAATCAATAACTAGTGTCACAGGAATGGTTCAAAACATAGACACTAAGAAGAGTCAGTCTTCTTGTCCTTAAGTCGGCATTGTGCCTTTTGTATTTAATTCCGATGGAATTTCTGTGATTCATCGGCAATAAGATCAGAGGCATACAGTAAACCTGAAGTGAATCATCGGAATCTATAACTACTGTCACAGGAATGGTTCAAAACATTGACAGTAGGAAGAGTCAGTCTTCTTGTACTTAAGTCGGCATTGTGCCTTTTGTACTTATTTCCGATGCAATTTCTGTGTTTCATCGTCAATTAGTAGGTCAGAGTGGTACAGTAAACCTGAAGTGAAGCATCGGAATCCAAAACTAGTGTCGCAGGAATGGTTCAAAACATAGACAGTAGGAAGAGTCAGTCTTCTTGTACTTCAGTCGGCATTGTGCCTTTTGTATTTAATTCCGATGCAATTTCTGTGTTTTATCGTCAATAAGAGGGTCCAAGGGATACAGTAAACCTGCAGTGAAGCATCGGAATCTATAACTAGTGTCACAGGAATGGTTCAAAACATAGACAGTAAGAAGAGTCAGTCTTCTTGTACTTAAGTCGACATTGTGCCTTTTCTATTTAATTCCGATGCAATGTCTGTGTTTCATCGTCAATAAAAAGGTCCGAGGGATACTGTAAACCTGAAGTGAAGCATCGGAATCTATAACTAGTGTCACAGGAATGGTTCAAAACATAGTCAGTAAGAAGAGTCAGTCTTCTTGTACTTAACTCGGCGTTGTGCCGTTTCTACTTAATTAAGATGCAATTTCTGTGTTTCATCGTCAATAACAAGGTCCAAGGGATACAGGGAACCTGGAGTGAAGCATCGGAATTCATAACTAGTGTCAATGGAGTGGGTCAAAACATAGACAGTAAGAAGAGTCAGTCTTCTTGTACTTAAGTCGGCATTATGCCTTTTGTAACTAATTCGGATGCAATTTCTGTGTGTCATCGTCAATAAGAAGGTCAGAGGGATACAGTAAACCTGAAGTGAAGCATCGGAATCTATAACTAGAGTCACAGGAATGGTTCAAAGCATAGTCAGTAAGAAGACTCAGTCTTCTTGTCCTTAAGTCGGCATTGTGCCTTTTGTATTTAATTCCGATGGAATTTCTGTGTTTCATCGGCAATAAGATCAGAGGGATACAGTAAACCTGAAGTGAATCATCGGAATCTATAACTACTGTCACAGGAATGGTTCAAAACATTGACAGTAGGAAGAGTCAGTCTTCTTGTACTTCAGTCGGCATTGTGCCTTTTGTATTTAATTCCGATGCAATTTCTGTGTTTCTTCGTCACTAAGAAGGTCCAAGGTATAAAGTAAACCTAAAGTGAAGCATCGTAATCTATAACTAGTGTCACAGGAATGGTTCAAAACAAAGTAAGAAGAGTCAGTCTGCTTGTACTTAAGGCGCCATTGTGCCTTTTCTATTTAATTCCGATGCAATTTCTGTGTTTCATCGTCAATAAGAATGTCCAAGGTATACAGTAAACCTGAAGTAAAGCGTCGAAATCTATAATTAGTGTCACAGCAATGGTTCAAACTATAATCACTAAGAAGAGTCAGTCTTCTTGTACTTAAGTCTGCATTGTGCCTTTCCTATTCAATTCCGATGCAAATTCTGTGTTTCATCGTCAATAAGAAGGACAGAGGGATACAGTAAACCTGGAGTGAAGCATCGGAATCTATAACTAGTGTCACAGGAATGGTTCAAAACATAGACAGTAAGAAGAGTCAGTCTTCTTGTACTTAAGACGGCATTGTGCCTTTTGTATTTAATTCCGATGCAATTTCTGTGTTTCATCGTCAATAAGAAGGTCCAAGGGATACAGTAGACCTGGAGTGAAGCATCGGAATCTATAACTAGTGTCAATGGAATGGTTCAATTCATAGACAGTAGGAAGAGTCAGTCTTCTTGTACTTAAGTCGGCATTGTGCCTTTTGTACTTAATTCCAATGCAATTTCTGAGTCTCATCGTCAATAACATGGTCAGAGGGATACAGTAAACCTGAAGTGTAGCATCGGAATCTATAACTAGTGTCACGGGAATGGTTTAAAACATAGTCAGTAAAAGAGTCAGTCATCTTGTCCTTAAGTCGGCATTGTGCCTTTTGTATTTAATTCCGATGCAATTTCTGTGTTTCATCGTCAATAAGAAGGCCCAAGGGATATAGTAAACATGGAGTGAAGCATCGGAATCTATAACTAGTGTCTCAGGAATGGTTCATAACATAGACAGTAAGAAGAGTCAGTCTTCTTAAGTCGGCATTGTGCCTTTTGTATTTAATTCCGATGCAATTTCTGTGTTTCATCGTCAACAAGAATGTCCAAGGGATACAGTAAAAATGAAGTGAAGAATCGGAATCTATAACTAGTGTCACAGGAATGGTTCAAATCATTGTCAGTAAGAGGAGTCGGTCTTCATGTACTTAAGACGGCATTGTGCCTTTTGTATATAATTCCGATGCAATCTCTGTGTTTCATCGTCAATAAGCAGGTCACAGGGATACAGTAAACCTGAAGTGAAGCATCGGAATCTATAACTAGTGTCACAGGAATGGTTCAAAACATAGACAGTAGGAAGAGTCAGTCTTCTTGTACTTAAGTCGGCATTGTGCCTCTTGTATTTAATTCCCATGCAATTTCTGTGTTTCATTGTCAATAAGAAGGTCAGAGGGATACAGTAAACCTGAAGTGAAGCATCGGAATCCAAAACTAGTGTCACAGGAATGGTTCAAAACATAGACAGTAGGAAGAATCAGCCTTCTTGTACTTAAGTCGGCATTGTGCCTTTTGTATTTGATTCCGATGCATTTTCTGTGTTTCATCGTCAATAAGAAGGTCCAAGGTATACAGTAAACCTGAAGTAAAGCATTGGAATCTATAACTAGTGTCACAGGAATGGTTCAAACATAGTCAGTAAGAAGAGTCAGTCTTCTTGTACTTAAGTCCTCATTGTGCCTTTCGTATTTAATTCCGATGCTATTTCTGTGTTTCACCGTCAAAAAGAAGGTCAGAGGGATACAGTAAACCTGAAGTGAAGCATCGGAATCTATAACTAGTGTCACAGGAATGGTTCAAGACATAGTCAGAAAGAAGAGTCAGTCTTCTTGTACTTTTGTCGGCATTGTGCCTTTTGTATTTAATTCCGATGCAATTTCTGTGTTTCATCGTCAATAAGAAGGTCCAAGGGATACAGTAAACCTGAAGTGAAGCATCGGAATCTACAACTAGAGCCACAGGAATGGTTCAAAACATAGACAGTAAGAAGAGTCAGTCTTCTTGTACTGAAGTCGGCATTGTGCCTTTTCTATTTAATTGCGATGTAATCTCTGTGTTTCATCGTCAATAAGAAGGTCACAGGGATACAGTAAACTTGAAGTGAAGCATCGGAATGTATAACTAGTGTCACAGGAATGGTTCAAAACATAGTCAGTATGAACAGGCAGTCTTCTTGTCCTTAAGTCGCCATTGTGCCTTTTGTATTTAATTCAGATGCAATTTCTGTGTTTCATCGGCAATAAGGTCAGAGGGATACAGTAAACCTGAAGTGAAGCATCGGAATCTATAACTAGTGTCACAGGAATGGTTCAAAACATAGACAGTAGGAAGAGTCAGTCTTCATCTACTTAAGTCCGCATTGTGCCTTTTGTATTTAATTCCCATGCAATTTCTGTGTTTCATTGTCAATAAGAAGGTCAGAGGGATACAGTAAACCTGAAGTGAAGAATCGGGATCCAAAACTAGTCTAACAGGAATGGTTCTAAACATAGACAGTAGGAAGAGTCAGTCTTCTTGTACTTAAGTCGGCATTGTGCCTTTTGCATTTAATTCCGATGCAATTTCTGTGTTTCATCGTCAATAAGAACTTCCAAGGTATACAGTATATCTCAAGTGTAGTATCGGAATCTATAACTAGTGCCACAGGAATGGTTCAAAACATAGGCAGCAAGAAGAGTCAGTCTTCTTGTACTTAAGTCGGCATTGTGCCTTTTCTATATAATTCCAATGCAATTTCTGTGTTTTATCGTCAATAAGAGGGTCCAAGGGATACAGTAAACCTGCAGTGAAGCATCGGAATCTATAACTAGTGTCACAGGAATGGTTCAAAACATAGACAGTAAGAAGAGTCAGTCTTCTTGTACTTAAGTCGACATTGTGCCTTTTCTATTTAATTCCGATGCAATGTCTGTGTTTCATCGTCAATAAAAAGGTCCGAGGGATACTGTAAACCTGAAGTGAAGCATCGGAATCTATAACTAGTGTCACAGGAATGGTTCAAAACATAGTCAGTAAGAAGAGTCAGTCTTCTTGTACTTAACTCGGCATTGTGCCTTTTCTACTTAATTAAGATGCAATTTCTGTGTTTCATCGTCAATAACAAGGTCCAAGGGATACAGGGAACCTGGAGTGAAGCATCGGAATTCATATCTAGTGTCAATGGAATGGGTCAAAACATAGACTGTAAGAAGAGTCAGTCTTCTTGTACTTAAGTCGGCATTATGCCTTTTGTATTTAATTCCGATGCAATTTCTGTGTTTCATCTTCAATAAGAAGGTCAGAGGGATACAGTAAACCTGAAGTGAAGCATCGGAATCTATTGCTAGTGTCACAGGAATGGTTCAAAACAGAGTCAGTAAGAAGAGTCAGTCTTCTTGTCCTTAAGTCGGCATTGTGCCTTTTGTATTTAATTCCGATGAAATTTCTGTGTTTCATCGTCAATAAGAAGGTCCGATGGATACAGTAAACCTGAAGTGAAGCATCGGAATCTACAACTAGTGTCACAGGAATGGTTCAAAACATAGACAGTAGGAAGAATCAGCCTTCTTGTACTTAAGTCGGCATTGTGCCATTTGTATTTAATTCCGATGCATTTTCTGTGTTTCATTGTCAATAAGAAGGTCCAAGGTATACAGTACCTTAAGTAAAGCATCGGAATCTATAACTAGTGTCACAGGAATGGTTTAAATATAGTCAGTAAGAAGAGTCAGTCTTCTTGTACTTAAGTCGGCATTGTGCCTTTCGTATTTAATTCCGATGCAATTTCTGTGTTTCACCGTCAATAAGGAGGTCAGAGGGATGCAGTAAACCTGAAGTGAAGCATCGGAATCTATAACTAGGGTCACAGGAATGGTTCAAACATAGACAGTAAGAAGAGTCAGTCTTCGGGTACTTAAGTCGGCATTGTGCCTTTTGTATTTAATTCCGATGCAATTTCTGTGTTTCATCGTCAATAAGAAGGTCAGAGGGATACAGTAAACCTGAAGTGAGGCATCGGAATCTATAACTAGAGTCACAGGAATGGTTCAAAACATAGTCTGTAAGAAGAGTCAGTCTTCTTGTCCTTAAGTCGGCATTGTGCCTTTTGTATTTAATTCCGATGCAATTTCTGTGTTTCATCGGCAATAAGATCAGAGGGATACAGTAAACCTGAAGTGAATCATCGGAATCTATAACTACTGTCACAGGAATGGTTCAAAACATTGACAGTAGGAAGTGTCAGTCGTCTTGTACTTAAGTCGGCATTGTGCCTTTTGTACTTATTTCCGATGCAATTTCTGTGTTTCATCGTCAATTAGTAGGTCAGAGTGGTACAGTAAACCTGAAGTGAAGCATCGGAATCCAAAACTAGTGTCGCAGGAATGGTTCAAAACATAGACAGTAGGAAGAGTCAGTCTTCTTGTACTTCAGTCGGCATTGTGCCTTTTGTATTTAATTCCGATGCAATTTCTGTGTTTCTTCGTCACTAAGAAGGTCCAAGGTATACAGTAAACCTAAAGTGAAGCATCGGAATCTATAACTAGTGTCACAGGAATGGTTCAAAACAAAGTAAGAAGAGTCAGTCTGCTTGTACTTAAGGCGCCATTGTGCCTTTTCTATTTAATTCCGATGCAATTTCTGTGTCTCATCGTCAATAAGAAGGTCCAAGGTACACAGTAAACCTGAAGTAAAGTATCGGAATCTATAACTAGTGTCACAGGAATGGTTCAAACTATAATCAGTAAGAAGAGTCAGTCTTCTTGTACTTAAGTCGGCATTGTGCCTTTTCTAATTAATTCCGATGCAATTTCTGTGTTTGATCGTCAATAAGAAGGTCAGAGGGATACAGTAAACCTGAAGTGAAGCATCGGAATCTATAACTAGTGTCACAGGAATGGTTCAAAACATAGTCAGTAAGAAGAGTCAGTCTTCTTGTTCTTAAGTCGGCATTGTGCCTTTTCTATTTAATTCCGATACAATTTCTGTGTCTCATCGACAATAAGAAGGTCCAAGGGATACAGTAAACCTGGAGTGAAGCATCGGAATCTATAACTAGTGTCAATGGAATGGTTCAATTCATAGACAGTAGGAAGAGTCAGTCTTCTTGTACTTAAGTCGGCATTGTGCCTTTTGTATTTAATTCCGATGCAATTTCTGAGTCTCATCGTCAATAAGAAGGTCAGAGGGATACAGTAAACCTGGAGTGAAGCATCGGAATCTATAACTAGTGTCACGGGAATGGTTTAAAACATAGTCAGTAAAAGAGTCAGTCATCTTGTCCTTAAGTCGGCATTGTGCCTTTTGTATTTAATTCCGATGCAATTTCTGTGTTTCATCGTCAATAAGAAGGCCCAAGGGATATGGTAAACATGGAGTGAAGCATCGGAATCTATAACTAGTGTCACAGGAATGTTCATAACATAGACAGTAAGAAGAGTCAGTCTTCTTAAGTCGGCATTGTGCCTTTTGTATTTAATTCCGATGCAATTTCTGCGTTTCATCGTCAATAAGAATGACCAAGGGATACAGTAAAAATGAAGTGAAGCATCGGAATCTATAACTAGTGTCACAGGAATGGTTCAAATCATTGTCAGTAAGAGGAGTCGGTCTTCATGTACTTAAGTCGGCATTGTGCCTTTTGTATATAATTCCGATGCAATCTCTGTGTTTCATCGTCAATAAGCAGGTCACAGGGAAACAGTAAACCTGAAGTGAAGCATCGGAATCTATAACTAGTGTCACAGGAATGGTTCAAACATAGGCAGTAAGAAGAGTCAGTCTTCTTGTACTTAAGTCGGCATTGTGACTTTTCTATTTAATTCCAATGCAATTTCTGTGTTTTATCGTCAATAAGAAGGTTCAAGGCATACAGTAAACCTGGAGTGAAGCATCGGAATCTATAACTAGTGTCACAGGAATGGTTCAAAACATAGACAGTAAGAAGAGTCAGTCTTCTTGTACTTAAGTCGACATTGTGCTTTTTCTATTTAATTCCGATGCAATGTCTGTGTTTCATCGTCAATAACAAGGTCCAAGGGATACAGGGAACCTGGAGTGAAGCATCGGAATCCATTACTAGTGTCAATGGAATGGGTCAAAACATAGACAGTAAGAAGAGTCAGTCTTCTTGTACTTCAGTCGGCATTATGCCTTTTGTATTTAATTCCGATGCAATTTCTGTGTTTCATCGTCAATAAGAAGGTCAGAGGGATACAGTAAACCTGAAGTGAAGCATCGGAATCTATTGCTATAGTCACAGGAATGGTTCAAAACAGAGTCAGTAAGAAGAGTCAGTCTTCTTGTCCTTAAGTCGGCATTGTGCCTTTTGTATTTATTTCCGATGAAATTTCTGTGTTTCATCGTCAATAAGAAGGTCAGAGGGATACAGTAAACCTGAAGTGAAGCATCGGGATCTATTGCTAGTGTCAAAGGAATGGTTCGAAACATAGACAGTAGGAAGAGTCAGTCTTCTTGTACTTAAGTCGGCATTGTGCCTTTTGCATTTAATTCCGATGCAATTTCTGTGTTTCATCGTCAATAAGAACTTCCAAGGTATACAGTAAACCTCAAGTGTAGTATCGGAATCTATAACTAGTGCCACAGGAATGGTTCAAAACATAGGCAGTAAGAAGAGTCAGTCTTCTTGTACTTAAGTCGGCATTGTGCCTTTTCTATATAATTCCAATGCAATTTCTGTGTTTTATTGTCAATAAGAGGGTCCAAGGGATACAGTATACCTGCAGTGAAGCATCGGAATCTAGAACTAGTGTCACAGGAATGGTTCAAAACATAGACAGTAAGAAGAGTCAGTCTTCTTGTACTTAAGTCGACATTGTGCCTTTTCTATTTACTTCCGATGCATTTTCTGAGTCTCATCGTCAATAAGAAGGTCAGAGGGATACAGTAAACCTGAAGTGAAGAATCGGGATCCAAAACTAGTGTAACAGGAATGGATCAAAACATAGACAGTAGGAAGGGTCAGTCTTCTTGTACTTAAGTCGGCATTGTGCCTTTTGCATTTAATTCCGATGCAATTTCTGTGTTTCATCGTCAATAAGAACTTCCAAGGTATACAGTAAATCTCAAGTGTAGTATCGGAATCTATAACTAGTGCCACAGGAATGGTTCATAACATAGGCAGTAAGAAGAGTCAGTCTTCTTGTACTTAAGTCGGCATTGTGCCTTTTCTATATAATTCCAATGCAATTTCTGTGTTTTATCGTCAATAAGAGGGTCCGATGGATACAGTAAACCTGAAGTGAAGCATCGGAATCCACAACTAGTGTCACAGGAATGGCTCAAAACATAGACAGTAGGAAGAATCAGCCTTCTTGTACTTAAGTCGGCATTGTGCCTTTTGTATTTAATTCCGATGCATTTTCTGTGTTTCATTGTCAATAAGAAGGTCCAAGGTATACAGTAAACCTGAAGTAAAGCATCGGAATCTATAACTAGTGTCACAGGAATGGTTCTAACAAAGTCAGTAAGAAGAGTCAGTCGTCTTGTACTTAAGTCAGCATTGTGCCTTTCGTATTTAATTCCGATGCAATTTCTGTGTTTCACCGTCAATAAGAAGGTCAGAGGGATGCAGTAAACCTGAAGTGAAGCATCGGAATCTATAACTAGGGTCACAGGAATGGGTCAAACATAGACAGTAAGAAGAGTCAGTCTTCGGGTACTTAAGTCGGCATTGTGCCTTTTGTAATTAATTCCGATGCAATTTCTGTGTTTCATCGTCAATAAGAAGGTCCAAGGGATACAGTAAACCTGGTGTGAAGCATCGGAATCAATAACTAGTGTCACAGGAATGGTTCAAAACATAGTCAGTAAGAAGAGTCAGTCTTCTTGTATTTAAGTCGGCATTGTGGCTTTTGTATTTAATTGCGATGCAATTTCTGTGTTTCATCGTCAATAAGAAGGTCAGAGGGATACAGTAAACCTGAAGTGAAGCATCGGAATCTATAACTAGAGTCACAGGAATGGTTCAAAACATAGTCAGTAAGAAGAGTCAGTCTTCTTGTCCTTAAGTCGGCATTGTGCCTTTTGTATTTAATTCCGATGCAATTTCTGTGTTTCATCGGCAATAAGATCAGAGGGATACAGTAAACCTGAAGTGAATCATCGGAATCTATTACTACTGTCACAGGAATGGTTCAAAACATTGACAGTAGGAAGACTCAGTCTTCTTGTACTTAAGTCGGCATTGTGCCTTTTTTACTTATTACCGATGCAATTTCTGTGTTTCATCGTCAATTAGTAGGTCAGAGTGGTACAGTAAACCTGAAGTGAAGCATCGGAATCCAAAACTAGTGTCGCAGGAATGGTTCAAAACATAGACAGTAGGAAGAGTCAGTCTTCTTGTACTTCAGTCGGCATTGTGCCTTTTGTATTTAATTCCGATGCAATTTCTGTGTTTCTTCGTCACTAAGAGGGTCCAAGGTATACAGTAAATCTAAAGTGAAGCATCGGAATCTATAACTAGTGTCACAGGAATGGTTCAAAACAAAGTAAGAAGAGTCAGTCTGCTTGTACTTAAGGCGCCATTGTGCCTTTTCTATTTAATTCCGATGCAATTTCTGTGTCTCATCGTCAATAAGAAGGTCCAAGGTACACAGTAAACCTGAAGTAAAGTATCGGAATCTATAACTAGTATCACAGGAATGGTTCAAACTATAATCAGTAAGAAGAGTCAGTCTTCTTGTACATAAGTCGGCATTGTGCCTTTACTAATTAATTCCGATGCAATTTCTGTGTTTGATCGTCAATAAGAAGGTCAGAGGGATACAGTAAACCTGAAGTGAAGCATCGGAATCTATAACTAGTGTCACAGGAATGGTTCAAAACATAGTCAGTAAGAAGAGTCAGTCTTCTTGTTCTTAAGTCGGCATTGTGCCTTTTCTATTTAATTCCGATACAATTTCTGTGTCTCATCGTCAATAAGAAGGTCCAAGGGATACAGTAGACCTGGAGTGAAGCATCGGAATCTATAACTAGTGTCAATGGAATGGTTCAATTCATAGACAGTAGGAAGAGTCAGTCTTCTTGTACTTAAGTCGGCATTGTGCCTTTTGTATTTAAGTCCGATGCAATTTCTGAGTCTCATCGTCAATAAGAAGGTCAGAGGGATACAGTAAACCTGAAGTGAAGCATCGGAATCTATAACTAGTGTCACGGGAATGGTTTAAAACATAGTCAGTAAAAGAGTCAGTCATCTTGTCCTTAAGTCGGCATTGTGCCTTTTGTATTTAATTCCGCTGCAATTTCTGTGTTTCATCGTCAATAAAAAGGCCCAAGGGATATAGTAAACATGGAGTGAAGCATCGGAATCTATAACTAGTGTCACAGGAATGGTTCATAACATAGACAGTAAGAAGAGTCAGTCTTCTTAAGTCGGCATTGTGCCTTTTGTATTAATTCCGATGCAATTTCTGTGTTTCATCGTCAATAAGAATGAGCAAGGGATACAGTAAAAATGAAGTGAAGCATCGGAATCTATAACTAGTGTCACAGGAATGGTTCAAATCATTGTCAGTAAGAGGTGTCGGTCTTCATGTACTTAAGTCGGCATTGTGCCTTTTGTATATAATTCCGATGCAATCTCTGTGTTTCATTGTCAATAAGAAGGTCAGAGGGATACAGTAAACCTGAAGTGAAGCATCGGAATCCAAAACTAGTGTCACAGCAATGGTTCAAAACATAGACAGTAGGAAGAGTCAGTCTTCTTGTACTTAAGTCGGCATTGTGCATTTTGCATTTCATTCCGATGCAATTTCTGTGTTTCATCGTCAATAAGAACTTCGAAGGTATACAGTAAACCTCAAGTATAGTATCGGAATCAATAACTAGTGTCACAGGAATGGTTCAAACATAGGCAGTAAGAAGAGTCAGTCTTCTTGTACTTAAGTCGGCATTGTGCCTTTTCTATTTAATTCCAATGCAATTTCTGTGTTTTATCGGCAATAAGAAGGTCCAAGGCATACAGTAAACCTGGAGTGAAGCATCGGAAACTATAACTAGTGTCACAGGAATGGTTCAAAACATAGACAGTAAGAAGAGTCAGTCTTCTTGTACTTAAGTCGACATTGTGCTTTTTCTATTTAATTCCGATGCAATGTCTGTGTGTCATCGTCAATAACAAGGTCCAAGGGATACAGGGAACCTGGAGTGAACCATCGGAATCCATTACTAGTGTCAATGGAATGGGTCAAAACATAGACAGTAAGAAGAGTCAGTCTTCTTGTACTTAAGTCGGCATTATGCCTTTTGTATTTAATTCCGATGCAATTTCTGTGTTTCATCGTCAATAAGAAGGTCAGAGGGATACAGTAAACCTGAAGTGAAGCATCGGAATCTATTGCTAGTGTCACAGGAATGGTTCAAAACAGAGTCAGTAAGAAGAGTCAGTCTTATTGTCCTTAAGTCTGCATTGTGCCTTTTGTATTTATTTCCGATGAAATTTCTGTGTTTCATCGTCAATAAGAAGGTCAGAGGGATACAGTAAACCTGAAGTGAAGCATCGGAATCTATTGCTAGTGTCACAGGAATGGTTCAAAACATAGACAGTAGGAAGAGTCAGTCTTCCTGTACTTAAGTCGGCATTGTGCCTTTTGCATTTAATTCCGATGCAATTTCTGTGTTTCATCGTCAATAAGAACTTCCAAGGTATACAGTAAATCTCAAGTGTAGTATCGGAATCTATAACTAGTGCCACAGGAATGGTTCAAAACATAGGCAGTAAGAAGCGTCAGTCTTCTTGTACTTAAGTCGGCATTGTGCCTTTTCTATATAATTCCAATGCAATTTCTGTGTTTTATCGTCAATAAGAGGGTCCAAGGGATACAGTAAACCTGCAGTGAAGCATCGGAATCTATAACTAGTGTCACAGGAATGGTTCAAAACATAGACAGTAAGAAGAGTCAGTCCTCTTGTACTTAAGTCGACATTGTGCCTTTTCTATTTAATTCCGATGCAATGTCTGTGTTTCATTGTCAATAAAAAGGTCCGAGGGATACTGTAAACCTGAAGTGAAGCATCGGAATCTATAACTAATGTCACAGGAATGGTTCAAAACATAGTCAGTAAGAAGAGTCAGTCTTCTTGTACTTAACTCGGCATTGTGCCTTTTCTACTTAATTAAGATGCAATTTCTGTGTTTCATCGTCAATAACAAGGTCCAAGGGATACAGTAAACCTGGAGTGAAGCATCGGAATCTATAACTAGTGTCACAGGAATGGTTCAACACATAGACAGTAGGAAGAATCAGCCTTATTGTACTTAAGTCGGCATTGTGCCTTTTGTATTTAATTCCGATGCAATTTCTGTGTTTCATCGTCAATAAGAAGGTCCAAGGGATACAGTAAACCTGGAGTGAAGCATCGGAATCAATAACTAGTGTCACAGGAAAGGTTCAAAACATAGACAGAAAGAAGAGTCAGTCTTCTTGTATTTAAGTCGGCATTGTGGCTTTTGTATTTAATTGCGATGCAATTTCTGTGTTTCATCGTCAATACGAAGGTCAGAGGGATACAGTAAACCTGAAGTGAGGCACCGGAATCTATAACTACAGTCACAGGAATGGTTCAAAGCATAGTCAGTAAGAAGAGTCAGTCTTCTTGTATTTAAGTCGGCATTGTGCCTTTTGTATTTAATTCCGATGCAATTTCTGTGTTTCACCGGCAATAAGATCAGAGGGATACAGTAAACCTCAAGTGAATCATCGGAATCTATAACTACTGTCACAGGAATGGTTCAAAACATTGACAGTAGTGAGAGTCAGTCTTCTTGTACTTAAGTCGGCATTGTGCCTTTTGTACTTATTTCCGATGCAATTTCTGTGTTTCATCGTGAATTAGTAGGTCAGAGTGGTACAGTAAACCTGAAGTGAAGCATCGGAATCCAAAACTAGTGTCGCAGGAATGGTTCAAAACATAGACAGTAGGAAGAGTCAGTCTTCTTGTACTTCAGTCGGCATTGTGCCTTTTGTATTTAATTCCGATGCAATTTCTGTGTTTCTTCGTCACTAAGAAGGTCCAAGGTATACAGTAAACCTAAAGTGAAGCATCGGAATCTTTAACTAGTGTCACAGGAATGGTTCAAAACAAAGTAAGAAGAGTCAGTCTGCTTGTACTTAAGGCGCCATTGTGCCTTTTCTATTTAATTCCGATGCAATTTCTGTGTTTCATCGTCAATAACAAGGTCCAAGGGATACAGGGAACCTGGAGTGAAGCATCGGAATCCATAACTAGTGTCAATGGAATGGGTCAAAACATAGACAGTAAGAAGAGTCAGTCTTCTTGTACTTAAGTCGGCATTATGCCTTTTGTATTTAATTCCGATGCAATGTCTGTGTTTCATCGTCAATAAGAAGGTCAGAGGGATACTGTAAACCTGAAGTGAAGCATCGGAATCTATAACTAGTGTCACAGGAATGGTTCAAAACATAGACAGTAGGAAGAGTCAGTCTTCATCTACTTAAGTCCGCATTGTGCCTTTTGTATTTAATTCCCATGCAATTTCTGTGTTTCATTGTCTATAAGAAGGTCAGAGGGATACAGTAAACCTGAAGTGAGGAATCGGGATCCAAAACTAGTGTCACAGGAATGGTTCAAAACATAGACAGTAGGAAGAGTCAGTCTTCTTGTACTTAAGTCGGCATTCTGCCTTTTGCATTTAATTCCGATGCAATTTCTGTGTTTCATCGTCAATAAGAACTTCCAAGGTATACAGTAAATCTCAAGTGTAGTATCGGAATCTATAACTAGTGCCACAGGAATGGTTCAAAACATAGGCAGTAAGAAGAGTCAGTCTTCTTGTACTTAAGTCGGCATTGTGCCTTTTCTATATAATTCCAATGCAATTTCTGTGTTTTATCGTCAATAAGAGGGTCCAAGGGATACAGTAAACCTGCAGTGAAGCATCGGAATCTATAACTAGTGTCACAGGAATGGTTCAAAACATAGACAGTAAGAAGAGTCAGTCTTCTTGTTCTTAAGTCGACATTGTGCCTTTTCTATTTAATTCCGATGCAATGTCTGTGTTTCATCGTCAATAAAAAGGTCCGAGGGATACTGTAAACCTGAAGTGAAGCATCGGAATCTATAACTAGTGTCACAGGAATGGTTCAAAACATAGTCAGTAAGAAGAGTCAGTCTTCTTGTACTTAACTCGGCATTGTGCCTTTTCAACTTAATTAAGATGCAATTTCTGTGTTTCATCGTCAATAACAAGGTCCAAGGGATACAGGGAACCTTAAGTGAAGCATCGGAATTCATAACTAGTGTCAATGGAATTGGTCAAAACATAGACAGTAAGAAGAGTCAGTCTTCTTGTACTTAAGTCGGCATTATGCCTTTTGTATTTAATTCAGATGCAATTTCTGTGTTTCATCGGCAATAAGGTCAGAGGGATACAGTAAACCTGAAGTGAAGCATCGGAATCTATAACTAGTGTCACAGGAATGGTTAAAACATAGTCAGTAAGAACAGTCAGTCTTCTAGTCCTTAAGTCGCCATTGTGCCTTTTGTATTTAATTCCTATGCAATTTCTGTGTTTCATCGTCAATAGGAAGGTCAGAGGGATACAGTAAACCTGAAGTGAAGCATCGGAATCTATAACTAGTGTCACAGGAATGGTTCAAAACATAGTCAGTATGAACAGTCAGTCTTCTTGTCCTTAAGTCGCCATTGTGCCTTTTGTATTTAATTCAGATGCATTTTCTGTGTTTCATCGGCAATAAGGTCAGAGGGATACAGTAAACCTGAAGTGAAGCATCGGAATCTATAACTAGTGTCACAGGAATGGTTCAATACATAGACAGTAGGAAGAGTCAGTCTTCATCTACTTAAGTCCGCATTGTGCCTTTTGTATTTAATTCCCATGCAATTTCTGTGTTTCATTGTCAATAAGAAAGTCAGAGGGATACAGTAAACCTGAAGTGAAGAATCGGGATCCAAAACTAGTGTCACAGGAATGGTTCAAAACATAGACAGTAGGAAGAGTCAGTCTTCTTGTACTTAAGTCGGCATTGTGCCTTTTGCATTTAATTCCGATGCAATTTCTGTGTTTCATCGTCAATAAGAACTTCCAAGGTATACAGTAAATCTCAAGTGTAGTATCGGAATCTATAACTAGTGCCACAGGAATGGTTCAAAACATAGGCAGTAAGAAGAGTCAGTCTTCATGTCCTTAAGTCGGCATTGTGCCTTTTGTATTTAATTCCGATGAAATTTCTGTGTTTCATCGTCAATAAGAAGGTCAGAGGGATACAGTAAACCTGAAGTGAAGCATCGGAATTTACAACTAGTGTCATAGGAATGGTTCAAAACATAGACAGTAGGAAGAATCAGCCTTCTTGTACTTAAGTCGGCATTGTGCCTTTTGTATTTAATTCCGATGCATTTTCTGTGTTTCATCGTCAATAAGAAGGTCCAAGGTATACAGTAAACCTGAAGTAAAGCATCGGAATCTATAACTAGTGTCACAGGAATGGTTCAAACATAGTCAGTAAGAAGAGTCAGTCTTCTTGTACTTAAGTCGGCATTGTGCCTTTTCTATATAATTCCAATGCAATTTCTGTGTTTTATCGTCAATAAGAGGGTCCAAGGGATACAGTAAACCTGATGTGAAGAATCGGGATCCAAAACTAGTGTCACAGGAATGGTTCAAAACATAGACAGTAGGAAGAGTCAGTCTTCTTGTACTTAAGTCGGCATTGTGCCTTTTGCATTTAATTCCGATGCAATTTCTGTGTTTCATCGTCAATAAGAACTTCCAAGGTATACAGTAAATTTCAAGTGTGGTATCGGAATCTATAACTAGTGCCACAGGAATGGTTCAAAACATAGGCAGTAAGAAGAGTCAGTCTTCTTGTACTTAAGTCGGCATTGTGCCTTTTCTATATAATTCCAATGCAATTTCTGTGTTTTATCGTCAATAAGAGGGTCCAAGGGATACAGTAAACCTGCAGTGAAGCGTCGGAATCTATAACTAGTGTCACAGGAATGGTTCAAAACATAGACAGTAAGAAGAGTCAGTCTTCTTGTACTTAAGTCGACATTGTGCCTTTTCTATTTAATTCCGATGTAATCTCTGTGTTTCATCGTCAATAAGCAGGTCACAGGGATACAGTAAACCTGAAGTGAAGCATCGGAATCTATAACTAGTGTCACAGGAATGGTTCCAAACATAGTCAGTAGAACAGTCAGTCTTCTTGTCCTTAAGTCGCCATTGTGCCTTTTGTATTTAATTCAGATGCATTTTCTGTGTTTCATCGGCAATAAGGTCAGAGGGATACAGTAAACCTGAAGTGAAGAATCGGGATCCTAAACTAGTGTCACAGGAATGGTTCAAACATAGACAGTAGGAAGAGTCAGTCTTCTTCTACTTAAGTCGGCATTGTGCCTTTTGCATTTAATTCCGATGCAATTTCTGTGTTTCATCGTCAATAAGAACTTCCAAGGTATACAGTAAATCTCAAGTGTAGTATCGGAATCTATAACTAGTGCCACAGGAATGGTTCAAAACATAGGCAGTAAGAAGAGTCAGTCTTCTTGTACTTAATTCGGCATTGTGCCTTTTCTATATAATTCCAATGCAATTTCTTTGTATTATCGTCAATAAGAGGGTCCAAGGGATACAGTAAACCTGCAGCGAAGCATCGGAATCTATAACTAGTGTCACAGGAATGGTTCAAAGCATAGACAGTAAGAAGAGTCAGTCTTCTTGTACTTAAGTCGACATTGTGCCTGTTCTATTTAATTCCGATGCAATGTCTGTGTTTCATCGTCAATAAAAAGGTCCGAGGGATACTGTAAACCTGAAGTGAAGAATCGGAATCTATAACTAGTGTCACAGGAATGGTTCAAACCATAGTCAGTAAGAAGAGTCAGTCTTCTTGTACTTAACTCGGCATTGTGCCTTTTCTACTTAATTAAGATGCAATTTCTGTGTTTCATCGTCAATAATAAGGTCCAAGGGATACAGGGAACCTGGAGTGAAGCATCGGAATTCATAACTAGTGTCAAAGGAATGGGTCAAAACATAGACAGTAAGAAGAGTCAGTCTTCATGTACTTAAGTCGGCATTGTGCCTTTTCAATTTAATTCCGATGCAATCTCTGTGTTTCATCGTCAATAAGAAGTTCCAAGGGAAACAGTAAGCCTGAAATGAAGCATCGGAATCTAAAACTAGTGCCACAGGATTGATTCAAAACATAGTCAGTAAGAAGAGTCAGTCTTCTTGTACTTAAGTCGTCATTGTCCCTTTTGTATTTAATTCCGATGCAATTTCTGTGTTTCATCGTCAATAAGAAGGTCAGAGGGATACAGTAATCCTGAAGTGGAGCATCGGAATCTATAACTAGTGTCACAGGAATGGTTCAAACATAGTCAGTAAGAAGAGTCAGTCTTCTTGTCCTTAAGTCGGCATTGTGCCTTTTGTATTTAATTCCCATGCAATTTCTGTGTTTCACCGGCAATGAGGTCAGAGGGATACAGTAAACCTGAAGTGAAGTATCGGAATCTATAACTAGAGTCACAGGAATGGTTCAAAACATAGTCAGTAAGAAGAGTCAGTCTTCTTGTCCTTAAGTCGGCATTGTGCCTTTTGTATTTAATTCCGATGCAATTTCTGTGTTTCATCGGCAATAAGATCAGAGGGATACAGTAAACCTGAAGTGAATCATCGGAATCTATAACTACTGTCACAGGAATGGTTCAAAACATTGACAGTAGGAAGAGTCAGTCTTCTTGTACTTAAGTCGGCATTGTGCCTTTTGTACTTATTGCCGATGCAATTTCTGTGTTTCATCGTCAATTAGTATGTCAGAGTGGTACAGTAAACCTGAAGTGAAGCATCGGAATCCAAAACTAGTGTCGCAGGAATGGTTCAAAACATAGACAGTAGGAAGAGTCAGTCTTCTTGTACTTCAGTCGGCATTGTGCCTTTTGTATTTAATTCCGATGCAATTTCTGTGTTTCTTCGTCACTAAGAAGGTCCAAGGAATACAGTAAACCTAAAGTGAAGCATCGGAATCTATAACTAGTGTCACAGGAATGGTTCAAAACATAGTAAGAAGAGTCAGTCTGCTTGTACTTAAGGCGCCATTGTGCCTTTTCTATTTAATTCCGATGCATTTTCTGTGTCTCATCGTCAATAAGAAGGTCCAAGGTACACAGTAAACCTGAAGTAAAGTACCGGAATCTATAACTAGTGTCACAGGATTGGTTCAAACTTTAATCAGTAAGAAGAGTCAGTCTTCTTGTACTTAAGTCGGCATTGTGCCTTTTCTAATTAATTCCGATGCAATTTCTGTGTTTGATCGTCAATAAGAAGGTCCAAGGGATACAGTAAACCTGAAGTGAAGCATCGCTATCTATAACTAGTGTCACAGGAATGGTTCAAAACATACTCAGTAAGAAGAGTCAGTCTTCTTGTATTTAAGTCGGCATTGTGCCTTTCGTATTTAATTCCGATGCAATTTCTGTGGTTTCACCGTCAATAAGAAGTTAAGAGGGATACAGTAAACCGGAAGTGAATCATCGGAATCTATAACTAGTGTCACAGGAATGGTTCAAACATAGACAGTAAGAAGAGTCAGTCTTCTTGTACTTAAGTCGGCATTGTGCTTTTTGTATTTAATTCCGCTGCAATTTCTGTGTTTCATCGGCAATAAGGAGGTCCAAGGGATACAGTAAACCTGGAGTGAAGCATCGGAATTTATAACTAGTGTCACAGTAATGGTTCAAATCATAGACAGTAAGAAGAGTCAGTCTTCTTGTACTTAATTCGGCATTGTGCCTTTTGTATTTAATTCCGATGCAATTTCTGATGTGTTTTAATCGTCAATAAGAAGGTCCAAGGAATACAGTAAACCTGAAGTGAAGCATCGGAATCTATAACTAGTGTCACTGGAACGGTTCAAAGTATAGACAGTAAGAAGAGTCAGTCATCTTGTACTTTAGTCGGCATTGTGCCTTTTGTATTTAATTCCGATGCAATTTCTGTGATTCGTCGTCAATAAGAAGGTCCAAGGGATACAGTAAACCTGAAGTGAAGCATCGGACTCTACAAATAGTGTCACAGAAATGGTTCAAAACATAGACAGCAGGAAGAGTCAGTCTTCTTGTACTTAAGTCGGCATTGTGCCTTTTGTATTTAATTCAGCTGCAATTTCTGTGTTTCATCGGCAATAAGAAGGTCCAAGGGATACAGTAAACCTGGAGTGAAGCATCGGAATCTATAACTAGTGTCACAGTAATGGTTCAAATCATAGACAGTAAGAAGAGTCAGTCTTCTTGTACTTAATTCGGCATTGTGCCTTTTGTATTTAATTCCGATGCAATTTCTGATGTGTTTTAATCGTCAATAAGAAGGTCCAAGATATACAGTAAACCTGAAGTAAAGCATCGGAATCTATAATTAGTGTCACAGGAATGGTTCAAACCTAGTCAGTAAGAAGAGTCAGTCTTCTTGTACTTAAGTCCTCATTGTGCCTTTCGTATTTAATTCCGATGCAATTTCTGTGTTTCACCGTCAAAAAGAAGGTCAGAGGGATACAGTTAACCTGAAGTGAAGCATCGGAATCTATAACTAGGGTCACAGGAATGGTTCAAACATAGACAGTAAGATGAGTCAGTCTTCGGGTACTTAAGTCGGCATTGTCCCTTTTGTATTTAATTCCGATTCAATTTCTGTGTTTCATTGTCAATAAAGTCAGAGGGAAACAGTAAACCCGAAGTGAAGCATCGGAATCTATAACTAGTGTCACAGGAATGGTTCAAGACATGTCAGAAGGAAGAGTCAGTCTTCTTGTACTTTTGTCCGCATTGTGCCTCTTGTATTTCATTCCGATGCAATTTCTGTGTTTCATCGTCAATAAGAAGGTCCAAGGGATACAGTAAACCTGGAGTGAAGCATCGGAATCTGTAACTAGTGTCACAGGAATGGTTCAAACATAGACAGTAAGAAGATTCAGTTTTCTTGTACTTAAGTCGGCATTGTGCCTTTTGTATTTAATTCCGATGCAATTTCTGTGTTTCATCGTCAATAAGAAGGTCCAAGGGATACAGTAAAGCTGAAGTGAAGCATCGGAATCTACAACTAGAGCCACAGGAATGGTTCAAAACATAGAGAGTAAGAAGAGTCAGTCTTCTTGTACTTAAGTCGGCATTGTGCCTTTTCTATTTAATTCCGATGTAATCTCTGTGTTTCATCGTCAATAAGCAGGTCACAGGGATACAGTAAACCTGAAGTGAAGCATCGGAATCTATAACTAGTGTCACAGGAATGGTTCAAAGCATAGTCAGTATGAACAGTCAGTGTTCTTGTCCTTAAGTCGCCATTGTGCCTTTTGTATTTAATTCAGATGTAATTTCTGTGTTTCATCGGCAATAAGGTCAGAGGGATACAGTAAACCTGAAGTGAAGCATCGGAATCTATAACTAGTGTCACAGGAATGGTTCAAAACATAGACAGTAGGAAGAGTCAGTCATCATCTACTTAAGTCCGCATTGTGCCTTTTGTATTTAATTCCCATGCAATTTCTGTGTTTCATTGTCAATAAGAAGGTCAGAGGGATACAGTAAACCTGAAGTGAAGAATCGGGATCCAAAACTAATGTCACAGGAATGGTTCAAAACATAGACAGTAGGAAGAGTCAGTCTTCTTGTACTTAAGTCGGCATTGTGCCTTTTGCATTTAATTCCGATGCAATTTCTGTGTTTCATCGTCAATAAGAACTTCCAAGGTATACAGTAAATTTCAAGTGTAGTATCGGAATCTATAACTAGTGCCACAGGAATGGTTCAAAACATAGGCAGTAAGAAGAGTCAGTCTTCTTGTACTTAAGTCGGCATTGTGCCTTTTCTATTTAATTCCGATGCAATGTCTGTGTTTCATCGTCAATAAAAAGGTCCGAGGGATACTGTAAACCTGAAGTGAAGCATCGGAATCTATAACTAGTGTCACAGGAATGGTTCAAAACATAGACAATAAGAAGAGTCAGTCTTCTTGTACTTAAGTCGACATTGTGCCTTTTCTATTTAATTCCGATGCAATGTCTGTGTTTCATCGTCAATAAAAAGGTCCGAGGGATACTGTAAACCTGAAGTGAAGCATCGGAATCTATAACTAGTGTCACAGGAATGGTTCAAAACATAGTCAGTAAGAAGAGTCAGTCTTCTTGTACTTAACTCTGCATTGTCCCTTTTGTATTTAATTCCGATGCAATTTCTGTGTTTCATCGTCAATAAGAAGGTCAGAGGGATACAGTAATCCTGAAGTGGAGCATCGGAATCTATAACTAGTGTCACAGGAATGGTTCAAACATAGTCAGTAAGAAGAGTCAGTCTTCTTGTCCTTAAGTCGGCATTGTGCCTTTTGTATTTAATTCCCATGCAATTTCTGTGTTTCACCGGCAATGAGGTCAGAGGGATACAGTAAACCTGAAGTGAAGTATCGGAATCTATAACTAGAGTCACAGGAATGGTTCAAAACATAGTCAGTAAGAAGAGTCAGTCTTCTTGTCCTTAAGTCGGCATTGTGCCTTTTGTATTTAATTCCGATGCAATTTCTGTGTTTCATCGGCAATAAGATCAGAGGGATACAGTAAACCTGAAGTGAATCATCGGAATCTATAACTACTGTCACAGGAATGGTTCAAAACATTGACAGTAGGAAGAGTCAGTCTTCTTGTACTTAAGTCGGCATTGTGCCTTTTGTACTTATTGCCGATGCAATTTCTGTGTTTCATCGTCAATTAGTATGTCAGAGTGGTACAGTAAACCTGAAGTGAAGCATCGGAATCCAAAACTAGTGTCGCAGGAATGGTTCAAAACATAGACAGTAGGAAGAGTCAGTCTTCTTGTACTTCAGTCGGCATTGTGCCTTTTGTATTTAATTCCGATGCAATTTCTGTGTTTCTTCGTCACTAAGAAGGTCCAAGGAATACAGTAAACCTAAAGTGAAGCATCGGAATCTATAACTAGTGTCACAGGAATGGTTCAAAACATAGTAAGAAGAGTCAGTCTGCTTGTACTTAAGGCGCCATTGTGCCTTTTCTATTTAATTCCGATGCATTTTCTGTGTCTCATCGTCAATAAGAAGGTCCAAGGTACACAGTAAACCTGAAGTAAAGTACCGGAATCTATAACTAGTGTCACAGGATTGGTTCAAACTTTAATCAGTAAGAAGAGTCAGTCTTCTTGTACTTAAGTCGGCATTGTGCCTTTTCTAATTAATTCCGATGCAATTTCTGTGTTTGATCGTCAATAAGAAGGTCCAAGGGATACAGTAAACCTGAAGTGAAGCATCGCTATCTATAACTAGTGTCACAGGAATGGTTCAAAACATACTCAGTAAGAAGAGTCAGTCTTCTTGTATTTAAGTCGGCATTGTGCCTTTCGTATTTAATTCCGATGCAATTTCTGTGGTTTCACCGTCAATAAGAAGTTAAGAGGGATACAGTAAACCGGAAGTGAATCATCGGAATCTATAACTAGTGTCACAGGAATGGTTCAAACATAGACAGTAAGAAGAGTCAGTCTTCTTGTACTTAAGTCGGCATTGTGCTTTTTGTATTTAATTCCGCTGCAATTTCTGTGTTACATCGGCAATAAGGAGGTCCAAGGGATACAGTAAACCTGGAGTGAAGCATCGGAATTTATAACTAGTGTCACAGTAATGGTTCAAATCATAGACAGTAAGAAGAGTCAGTCTTCTTGTACTTAATTCGGCATTGTGCCTTTTGTATTTAATTCCGATGCAATTTCTGATGTGTTTTAATCGTCAATAAGAAGGTCCAAGGAATACAGTAAACCTGAAGTGAAGCATCGGAATCTATAACTAGTGTCACTGGAACGGTTCAAAGTATAGACAGTAAGAAGAGTCAGTCATCTTGTACTTTAGTCGGCATTGTGCCTTTTGTATTTAATTCCGATGCAATTTCTGTGATTCGTCGTCAATAAGAAGGTCCAAGGGATACAGTAAACCTGAAGTGAAGCATCGGACTCTACAAATAGTGTCACAGAAATGGTTCAAAACATAGACAGCAGGAAGAGTCAGTCTTCTTGTACTTAAGTCGGCATTGTGCCTTTTGTATTTAATTCAGCTGCAATTTCTGTGTTTCATCGGCAATAAGAAGGTCCAAGGGATACAGTAAACCTGGAGTGAAGCATCGGAATCTATAACTAGTGTCACAGTAATGGTTCAAATCATAGACAGTAAGAAGAGTCAGTCTTCTTGTACTTAATTCGGCATTGTGCCTTTTGTATTTAATTCCGATGCAATTTCTGATGTGTTTTAATCGTCAATAAGAAGGTCCAAGATATACAGTAAACCTGAAGTAAAGCATCGGAATCTATAATTAGTGTCACAGGAATGGTTCAAACCTAGTCAGTAAGAAGAGTCAGTCTTCTTGTACTTAAGTCCTCATTGTGCCTTTCGTATTTAATTCCGATGCAATTTCTGTGTTTCACCGTCAAAAAGAAGGTCAGAGGGATACAGTTAACCTGAAGTGAAGCATCGGAATCTATAACTAGGGTCACAGGAATGGTTCAAACATAGACAGTAAGATGAGTCAGTCTTCGGGTACTTAAGTCGGCATTGTCCCTTTTGTATTTAATTCCGATTCAATTTCTGTGTTTCATTGTCAATAAAGTCAGAGGGAAACAGTAAACCCGAAGTGAAGCATCGGAATCTATAACTAGTGTCACAGGAATGGTTCAAGACATGTCAGAAGGAAGAGTCAGTCTTCTTGTACTTTTGTCCGCATTGTGCCTCTTGTATTTCATTCCGATGCAATTTCTGTGTTTCATCGTCAATAAGAAGGTCCAAGGGATACAGTAAACCTGGAGTGAAGCATCGGAATCTGTAACTAGTGTCACAGGAATGGTTCAAACATAGACAGTAAGAAGATTCAGTTTTCTTGTACTTAAGTCGGCATTGTGCCTTTTGTATTTAATTCCGATGCAATTTCTGTGTTTCATCGTCAATAAGAAGGTCCAAGGGATACAGTAAAGCTGAAGTGAAGCATCGGAATCTACAACTAGAGCCACAGGAATGGTTCAAAACATAGAGAGTAAGAAGAGTCAGTCTTCTTGTACTTAAGTCGGCATTGTGCCTTTTCTATTTAATTCCGATGTAATCTCTGTGTTTCATCGTCAATAAGCAGGTCACAGGGATACAGTAAACCTGAAGTGAAGCATCGGAATCTATAACTAGTGTCACAGGAATGGTTCAAAGCATAGTCAGTATGAACAGTCAGTGTTCTTGTCCTTAAGTCGCCATTGTGCCTTTTGTATTTAATTCAGATGTAATTTCTGTGTTTCATCGGCAATAAGGTCAGAGGGATACAGTAAACCTGAAGTGAAGCATCGGAATCTATAACTAGTGTCACAGGAATGGTTCAAAACATAGACAGTAGGAAGAGTCAGTCATCATCTACTTAAGTCCGCATTGTGCCTTTTGTATTTAATTCCCATGCAATTTCTGTGTTTCATTGTCAATAAGAAGGTCAGAGGGATACAGTAAACCTGAAGTGAAGAATCGGGATCCAAAACTAATGTCACAGGAATGGTTCAAAACATAGACAGTAGGAAGAGTCAGTCTTCTTGTACTTAAGTCGGCATTGTGCCTTTTGCATTTAATTCCGATGCAATTTCTGTGTTTCATCGTCAATAAGAACTTCCAAGGTATACAGTAAATTTCAAGTGTAGTATCGGAATCTATAACTAGTGCCACAGGAATGGTTCAAAACATAGGCAGTAAGAAGAGTCAGTCTTCTTGTACTTAAGTCGGCATTGTGCCTTTTCTATTTAATTCCGATGCAATGTCTGTGTTTCATCGTCAATAAAAAGGTCCGAGGGATACTGTAAACCTGAAGTGAAGCATCGGAATCTATAACTAGTGTCACAGGAATGGTTCAAAACATAGACAATAAGAAGAGTCAGTCTTCTTGTACTTAAGTCGACATTGTGCCTTTTCTATTTAATTCCGATGCAATGTCTGTGTTTCATCGTCAATAAAAAGGTCCGAGGGATACTGTAAACCTGAAGTGAAGCATCGGAATCTATAACTAGTGTCACAGGAATGGTTCAAAACATAGTCAGTAAGAAGAGTCAGTCTTCTTGTACTTAACTCTGCATTGTGCCTTTTCTACTTAATTAAGATGCAATTTCTGTGTTTCATCGTCAATAACAAGGTCCAAGGGATACAGGGAACCTGGAGTGAAGCATCGGAATTCATAGCTAGTGTCAATGGAATGGGTCAAACATAGACAGTAAGAAGAGTCAGTCTTCTTGTACTTAAGTCGGCATTATGCCTTTTGTATTTAATTCCGATGCAATTTCTGTGTTTCATCGTCAATAAGAAGGACAGAGGGATACAGTAAACCTGAAGTGAAGCATCGGAATCTATTGCTAGTGTCACAGGAATGGTTCAAAACAGAGTCAGTAAGAAGAGTCAGTCTTCTTGTCCTTAAGTCGGCATTGTGCCTTTTGTATATAATTCCGATGAAATTTCTGTGTTTCATCGTCAATAAGAAGGTCAGAGGGAAACAGTAAACCTGAAGTGAAGCATCGGAATTCACAACTAGTGTCACAGGAATGGTTCAAAACATAGACAGTAGGAAGAATCAGCCTTCTTGTACTTAAGTCGGCATTGTGCCTTTTGTATTTAATTCCGATGCATTTTCTGTGTTTTATCGTCAATAAGAAGGTCCAAGGTATACAGTAAACCTGAAGTAAAGCATCGGAATCTATAACTAGTGTCACAGGAATGGTTCAAACATAGTCAGTAAGAAGAGTCAGTCTTCTTGTACTTAAGTCGGCATTGTGCCTTTTCTATATAATTCCAATGCAATTTCTGTGTTTTATCGTCAATAAGAGGGTCCAAGGGATACAGTAAACCTGCAGTGAAGCATCGGAATCTATAACTAGTGTCACAGGAATGGTTCAAAACATAGACAGTAGGAAGAGTCAGTCTTCATCTACTTAAGTCCGCATTGTGCCTTTTGTATTTAATTCCGATGCAATTTCTGTGTTTCATTGTCAATAAGAAGGTCAGAGGGATACAGTAAACCTGAAGTGAAGAATCGGGATCCAAAACTAGTGTCACAGGAATGGTTCAAAACATAGACAGTAGGAAGAGTCAGTCTTCATGTACTTAAGTCGGCATTGTGCCTTTTGCATTTAATTCCGATGCAATTTCTGTGTTTCATCGTCAATAAGAACTTCCAAGGTATACAGTAAATCTCAAGTGTAGTATCGGAATCTATAACTAGTGCCACAGGAATTGTTCAAAACATAAGCAGTAAGAAGAGTCAGTCTTCTTGTACTTAAGTCGGCATTGTGCCTTTTCTATATAATTCCAATGCAATTTCTGTGTTTTATCGTCAATAAGAGGGTCCAAGGGATACAGTAAACCTGCAGTGAAGCATCGGAATCTATAACTAGTATCACAGGAATGGTTCAAAACATAGACAGTAAGAAGAGTCAGTCTTCTTGTACTTAAGTCGACATTGTGCCTTTTCTATTTAATTCCGATGTAATCTCTGTGTTTCATCGTCAATAAGCAGGTCACAGGGATACAGTAAACCTGAAGTGAAGCATCGGAATCTATAACTAGTGTCACAGGAATGGTTCAAAACATAGTCAGTATGAACAGTCAGTCTTCTTGTCCTTAAGTCGCCATTGTGCCTTTTGTATTTAATTCAGATGCAATTTCTGTGTTTCATCGGCAATAAGGTCAGAGGGATACAGTAAACCTGAAGTGAAGCATCGGAATCTATAACTAGTGTCACAGGAATGGTTCAAAACGTAGACAGTAGGAAGAGTCAGTTTTCATCTACTTAAGTCCGCATTGTGCCTTTTGTATTTAATTCCCATGCAATTTCTGTGTTTCATTGTCAATAAGAAGGTCAGAGGGATACAGTAAACCTGAAGTGAAGAATCGGGATCCAAAACTAGTGTCACAGGAATGGTTCAAAACATAGACAGTAGGAAGAGTCAGTCTTCATCTACTTAAGTCCGCATTGTGCATTTTGTATTTAATTCCCATGCAATTTCTGTGTTTCATTGTCAATAAGAAGGTCAGAGGGATACAGTAAACCTGAAGTGAAGAATTGGGATCCAAAACTAGTGTCACAGGAATGGTTCAAAACATAGACAGTAGAAAGGGTCAGTCTTCTTGTACTTAAGTCGGCATTGTGCCTTTTGTATTTAATTCCGATGCAATTTCTGTGTTTCATCGGCAATAAGATCAGAGGGATACAGTAAACCTGAAGTGAATCATCGGAATCTATAACTACTGTCACAGGAATGGTTCAAAACATTGCCAGTAGGAAGAGTCAGTCTTCTTGTACTTAAGTCGGCATTGTGCTTTTTGTACTTATTTCCGATGCAATTTCTGTGTTTCATCGTCAATTAGTATGTCAGAGTGGTACAGTAAACCTGAAGTGAAGCATCGGAATCCAAAACTAGTGTCGCAGGAATGGTTCAAAACATAGACAGTAGTAAGAGTCAGTCTTCTTGTACTTCAGTCGGCATTTTGCATTTTGTATTTAATTCCGATGCAATTTCTGTGTTTCTTCGTCACTAAGAAGGTCCAAGGTATACAGTAAACCTAAAGTGAAGCATCGGAATCTATAACTAGTGTCACAGGAATGGTTCAAAACAAAGTAAGAAGAGTCAGTCTGCTTGTACTTAAGGCGCCATTGTGCCTTTTCTATTTAATTCCGATGAATTTTCTGTGTCTCATCGTCAATAAGAAGGTCCAAGGTACACAGTAAACCTGAAGTAAAGTATCGGAATCTATAACTAGTGTCACAGGAATGGTTCAAAGTATAATCAGTTAGAAGAGTCAGTCTTCTTGTACTTAAGTCGGCATTGTGCCTTTTCTAATTAATTCCGATGCAATTTCAGCGTTTGATCGTCAATAAGAAGGTCCAAGGGATACAGTAAACCTGGAGTGAAGCATCGGAATCTATAACTAGTGTCACAGTAATGGTTCAAATCATAGACAGTAAGAAGAGTCAGTCTTCTTGTACTTAATTCGGCATTGTGCCTTTTGTATTTAATTCCGATGCAATTTTTTGATGTGTTTTAATCGTCAATAAGAAGGTCCAAGGAATACAGTAAACCTGAAGTGAAGCATCGGAATCTATAACTAGTGTCACAGGAATGGTTCAAAACATAGTCAGTAAGAAGAGTCAGTCATCTTGTACTTAAGTCGGCATTGTGCCTTTCGTATTTAATTCCGATGCAATTTCTGTGGTTTCACCGTCAATTAAGAAGGTAAGAGGGATACAGTAAACCGGAAGTGAATCATCGGAATCTATAACTAGTGTCACAGGAATGGTTCAAACATAGACAGTAAGAAGAGTCAGTCTTCTTGTACTTAAGTCGGCATTGTGCCTTTTGTATTTAATTCCGCTGCAATTTCTGTGTTTCATCGGCAATAAGAAGGTCCAAGGGATACAGTAAACCTGGAGTGAAGCATCGGAATCTATAACTAGTGTCACAGTAATGGTTCAAATCATAGACAGTAAGAAGAGTCAGTCTTCTTGTACTTAATTCGGCATTGTGCCTTTTGTATTTAATTCCGATGCAATTTCTGATGTGTTTTAATCGTCAATAAGAAGGTCCAAGGAATACAGTAAACCTGAAGTGAAGCATCGGAATCTATAACTAGTGTCACAGGAATGGTTCAAACATAGTCAGTAAGAAGAGTCAGTCTTCTTGTACTTAAGTCGGCATTGTGCCTTTCGTATTTAATTCCGATGCAATTTTTGTGTTTCACCGTCAATAAGAAGGTCAGGGGATGCAGTAGACCTGAAGTGAAGCATCGGAATCTATAACTAGGGTCACAGGAATGGTTCAAACATAGACAGTAAGAAGAGTCAGTCTTCGGGTACTTAAGTCGGCATTGTCCCTTTTGTATTTAATTCCGATGCAATTTCTGTGTTTCATCGTCAATAAGAAGGTCAGAGGGATACAGTAAACCTGAAGTGAAGCATCGGAATCTATAACTAGTGTCGCAGGAATGGTTCAAGGCATAGTCAGTAAGAAGAGTCACTCTTCTTGTACTTAAGTCGGCATTGTGCCATTTGTATTTAATTCCGATGCAATTTCTGTGTTTCATCGTCAATAAGAAGGTCCAAGGGATACAGTAAACCTGGAGTGAAGCATCGGAATCAATAACTAGTGTCACAGGAATGGTTCAAAACATAGACAGTAGGAAGAGTCAGTCTTCTTGTATTTAAGTCGGCATTGTGGCTTTTGTATTTAATTGCGATGCAATTTCTGTGTTTCATCGTCAATAAGAAGGTCCAAGGGAAACAGTAAACCTGAAGTGAAGCATCGCAATCTATAACTAGTGTCACAGGAATGGTTCAAAACATAGTCAGTAAGAAGAGACAGTCTTCTTGTCCTTAAGTCGCCATTGTGCCTTTTGTATTTAATTCCGATGCAATTTCTGTGTTTCATCGGCAATAAGGTCAGAGGGATACAGTAAACCTGAAGTGAATCATCGGAATCTATAACTACTGTCACAGGAATGGTTCAAAACATTGACAGTAGGAAGAGTCAGTCTTCTTGTACTTAAGTCGGCATTGTGCCTTTTGTACTTATTTCCGATGCAATTTCTGGGTTTCATTGTCAATTAGTAGGTCAGAGTGGTACAGTAAACCTGAAGTGAAGCATCGGAATCCAAAAATAGTGTCGCAGGAATGGTTCAAAACATAGACAGTAGGAAGAGTCAGTCTTCTTGTACTTCAGTCGGTATTGTGCCTTTTTTATTTAATTCCGATGCAATTTCTGTGTTTCTTCGTCACTAAGAAGGTCCAAGGTATACAGTAAACCTAAAGTGAAGCATCTGAATCTATAACTAGTGTCACAGGAATGGTTCAAAACATAGTAAGAAGAGTCAGTCTGCTTGTACTTAAGGCGCCATTGTGACTTTTCTATTTAATTCCTAAGCAATTTCTGTGCCTCATCGTCAATAAGAAGGTCCAAGGTACACAGTAAACCTGAAGTAAAGTATCGGAATCTATAACTAGTGTCACAGGAATTGTTCAAACTATAATCAGTAAGAAGAGTCAGTCTTCTTGTACTTAAGTCGGCATTGTGCCTTTTCTATTTAATTCCGATGCAATTTCTGTGTTTCATCGTCAATAAGAAGGTCCAAGGGATATAGTAAACCTAGAGTGAAGCATCGGAATCTATAACTAGTGTCACAAGAATGGTACAATACATAGACTGTAAGAAGAGTCAGTCTTCTTGTGACTTATGACCACAGCAGTTGAGTCCCATAGTGCTCAGAGCCGTTTGAGTCTTCTTGTACTTAAGTCGTCATTGTGCCTTTGATATTTAATCCCGATGCAATTTCTGTGTTTGATCGTCAATAAGAAGGTCCAAGGGATATAGTAAACCTGAAGTGAAGCATCGGAATCTATAACTAGTGTCACAGGAATGGTTCAAAACATACTCAGTAAGAAGAGTCAGTCTTCTTGTGCTTAAGTCGGCATAGTGCCTTTCATATTTAATTCCGATGCAATTTCTGTGTTTCACCGTCAATAAGACGGTCAGAGGGATACAGTAAACCGGAAGTGAATCATCGGAATCTATAACTAGTGTCACAGGAATGGTTCAAACATTGACAGTAAGAAGAGTCAGTCATCTTGTACTTAAATCGGCATTGTGCCTTTTGTATTTAATTCCCATGCAATTTCTGTGTTTCATCGGCAATAAGAAGGTCCAAGGGATACAGTAAACCTGGAGTGAAGCATCGGAATCTATAACTAGTGTCACAGTAATGGTTCAAAACATAGACAGTAACAAGAGTAAGTCTTCTTGTACTTAATTCGCCATTGTGCCTATTGTATTTAATTCCGATGCAACTTCTGTGTGTTTTAATCGTCAATAAGAAGGTTCAAGGAATACAGTAATCCTGAAGTGAAGCATCGGAATCTAAAACTAGTGTCACTGGAACGGGTCAAAATATTGACAGTAAGAAGAGTCAGTCATCTTGTACTTTAGTCGGCATTGTGCATTTGTATTTACTTCCGATGCAATTTCTGTGATTCATCGTCAATAAGAAGGTCCAAGGGATACAGCAAACCTGAAGTGAAGCATCGGAATCTAAAACTAGTGCCACAGGAATGGTTCAAAACATACGCAGCAAGAAGAGTCAGTCTTCTTGTACTTAAGTCGGCATTGTGCCTTTTCTATTTAATTCCGATGCAATCTCTGTGTTTCATCGTCAACAAGAAGGTCACAGGGATACAGTAAACCTGAAGTGAAGCATCGGAATCTACAACTAGTGCCACAGGAATGGTTCAAAACATAGACAGTAAGAAGAGTCAGTCTTCTTGTACTTAAGTCGGCATTGTGCCTTTTCTATTTAATTCCGATGCAATCTCTGTGTTTCATTGTCAATAAGCAAGTCACAGGGATACAGTAAACCTGAAGTGAAGCATCGGAATCTATAACTAGTGTCACAGGAATGGTTCAAAACATAGTCAGTATGAACAGTCAGTCTTCTTGTCATTAAGTCGGCATTGTGCATTTTGTATTTAATTCCGATGCAATTTCTGTGTTTCATCGTCAATAAGAAGGTCCAAGGGTTACAGTAAACATGAAGTGCAGCATCGGACTCTATAACTAGTGTCACAGAAATGGTTCACAACATAGACAGTAGAAAGAGTCAGTCTTCTTGTACTTAAGTCGGCATTGTGCCTTTTGTATTTAATTCCGATGCAATTTCTGTGTTTCATCGGCAATAAGGTCAGAGGGATACAGTAAACCTGAAGTGAAGGATCGGAATCTATAACTAGAGTCACAGGAATGGTTCAAAACATAGTCAGTATGAACAGTCAGTCTTCTTGTCCTTAAGTCGGCATTGTGCCTTTTCTATTTAATTCCGATGCAATCTCTGTGTTTCATCGTCAATAAGAAGGTCCAAGCGTTACAGTAAACCTGAAGTGCAGCATCGGAATCCATAACTAGTGTCACAGGAATTGTTCAAACATAGACTGTAAGAAGAGTCAGTCTTCTTGTGACTTATGACCACAGCAGTTGAGTCCCATTGTGGTCAGAGCCGTTTGAGTCTTCTTGTACTTAAGTCGTCATTGTGCCTTTGATATTTAATCCCGATGCAATTTCTGTGTTTCATCGTCAATAAGATGGTCCAAGGCATACAGTAAACCTGAAGTGCAGCATCAGAATCCATAACTAGTGCTAATGGAATGGGTCAAAACATAGACAGTAAGAAGAGTCAAACTTCTTGTACTTAAGTCGGCATTATGCCTTTTGTATTTAATTCCGATGCAATTTCTGTGTTTGATCGTCAATAAGAAGGTCAGAGGGATACAGTAAACCTGAAGTGAAGCATCGGAATCTATTGCTCGTGTCACAGGAATGGTTCAAAACAGAGTCAGTAAGAAGAGCCTGTCTTCTTGTCCTTAAGTCGGCATTGTGCCTTTTCTATTTAATTCCGATGCAATTTCTGTGATTCATCGTCAATAAGAAGTTCAGAGGGATACAGTAAACCTGAAGTGAAGCATCGGAATCCACAACTAGTGTCACAGGAAAGGTTCAAAACATAGACAGTAGGAAGAATCAGCTTTCTTGTACTTAAGTCGGCATTGTGCCTTTTGTATTTAATTCCGATGCATTTTCTGTGTTTCATCGTCAATAAGAAGGTCCAAGGTACACAGTAAACCTGAAGTAAAGTATCGGAATCTATAACTAGTGTCACAGGAATGGTTCAAACATAGTCAGTAAGAACAGTCACTCTTCTTGTACTTAAGTCGGCATTGTGCATTTTGTATTTAATTCCGATGCGATTTCTGAGTTTCATCGTCAATAAGAAGGTCAAAGAGATACAGTAAACCTGGAGTGAAGCATCGGAATCAATAACTAGTGTCACAGGAATGGTTCAAAACATAGACAGTAGGAAGAGTCAGTCTTCTTGTACTTAAGTCGGCATTGTGAATTTTGTATTTAATTCCGATGCAATTTCTGTGTTTCATCGGCAATAAGGTCAGAAGGATACAGTAAACCTGAAGTGAAGCATCGAAATCTATAACTAGAGTCACAGGAATGGTTCAAAACATAGTCAGTAAGAAGAGTCAGTCTTCTTGTACTTAAGTCGGCATTGTGTCCTTCGTATTTCATTCAGATGCAATTTCTGTGCTTCATCGTCAATAAGAAGATCCAAGGGATACAGTAAACCTGGAGTGAAGCATCGGAATCTGTAACTAGTGTCACAAGAATGGTACAATACATAGACAGTAAGAAGAGTCAGTCTTCTTGTACTTAAATCGTCATTATGCCTTTTCTATTTAATCCCGATGCAATTTCTGTGTTTCATCGTCAATAAGAAGGTCCTAGGGATACAGTACACCTGATGTGAAGCATCGGAATCTATAACTAGTGTCACAGGAATGGTTCAAAACATAGTCAGTAAGAAGTGTCAGTCGTCTTGTACTTAAGTCGGCATTGTGCCTTTCGTATTTAATTCCGATGCAATTACTGTGTTTCACCGTCATTAAGAAGGTCAGAGGGATACAGTAAACCGGAAGTGAAGCATCGGAATCTATAACTAGTGTCACAGGAATGGTTCAAACATAGACAGTATGAAGAGTCATTCTTCTTGTACTTAAGTCGGCATTGTGCCTTTTGTATTTAATTCCGATGCAATTTCTGTGTTTCATCGTCAATAAGAAGGTCCAAGGGATACAGTAAACCTGGAGTGAAGCATCGAAATGTATAACTAGTGTCACAGTAATGGTTCAAAACATAGACAGTAAGAAGAGTCAGTCTTCTTGTACTTAAGTCAGCATTGTGCCTTTTGTATTTAATTCCGTTGCAATTTATGTGATTTAATCGTCAATAAGAAGGTCCAAGGAATACAGTAAACCTGAAGTGAAGCATCGGAATCTATAACTAGTGTCACTGGTATGGTTCAAAATATAGACAGTAAGAAGAGTCAGTCTTCTTGTACTTTGGTCGGCATTGTGATTTTTGTATTTAATTCCGATGCAATTTCTGTGATTCATCGTCAATAAGAAGGTCCAAGGGATACAGTCAACCTCAAGTCAAGCATCGGCCTCTATAACTAGTGTCACAGAAATGGTTCAAAACATAGACAGTAGGAAGAGTCAGTCTTCTTGTATTTAAGTCGGCATTGTGCATTTTCTGTTTAATTCCGATGCAATTTCTGTGTTTCATCGTCAATAAGAAGGTCCAAGGGCAGCAGCAAATCTGAAGTGAAGCATCGGAATCTAAAACTAGTGCCACAGGAATGGTTCGAAACGTAGACAGTAAGAAGAGTCAGTCTTCTTGTACTTAAGTCGGCATTGTGCGTTTTTTATTTAATTCCGATGCAATCTCTGTGTTTCAACGTCAATAAGAAGGTCAGAGGGATACAGTAAACCTGAAGTGAAGCACCGGAATCTATAACTAGTGTCACAGGAATGGTTCAAAACATAGTCAGTAAGAAGAGTCAGTCTTCTTGCACTTAAGTCGGCATTGTGCCTTTCGTATTTAATTCCGATGCAATTTCTGTGTTTCACCGTCAATCAGAAGGACAGTGGGATACAGTAAACCTGAAGTGAAGCATCGGAATCTATAACTAGTGTCACAGGAATGGTTCAAATATAGACAGTAAGAAGAGTCAGTTTTCTTGTACTTAAGTCGGCATTGTGCCTTTTGTATTTAATTCCGATGCAATTTCTGTGTTTCATCGTCAATAAGAAGGTCCAAGGGATACAGTAAACCTGAAGTGAAGCATCGGAATCTGTAACTAGTGTCACAGGAATGGTTCAAAACATAGTCAGTATGAACAGTCAGTCTTCTTGTCCTTAAGTCGGCATTGTGCCTTTCGTATTTAATTCCGATGCAATTTCTGTGTTTCACCGTCAATCTGAAGGACAGTGGGATACAGTAAACCTGAAGTGAAGCATCGGAATCTATAACTAGTGTCTCAGAAATGGTTCAAAACATAGACAGTAGGACGAGTCAGTCTTCTTGTACTTAAGTCGGCATTGTGCCTTTTGTTTTTAATTCAGATGCAATTTCTGTGTTTCATCGTCAATAAGAAGGTCCAAGGGAAACAGTAAACCTGAAGTGAAGCATCGCAATCTATAATTAGTGTCATTGGAATGGTTCAAAACATAATCAGTAAGAAGAGACAGTCTTCTTGTCCTTAAGTCGCCATTGTGCCTTTTGTATTTAATTCCGATGCAATTTCTGTGTTTCAACGGCAATAAGGTCAGAGGGATACAGTAAACCTGAAGTGAAGCATCGCAATCTATAACTAGTGTCACAGGAATGGTTCAAAACATAGACAGTAGGAAGAGACAGTCTTCTTGTACTTAAGTCGGCATTGTGCCTTTTGTATTTAATTTCCATGCAATTTCTATATTTCAATGTCAAGAAGAAGGTCAGAGGGATACAGTAAACCTGAAGTGAAGCATCGGAATCCAAAACTAGTGTCACAGGAATGGTTCAAAACATAGGCAGTAAGAAGTGTCAGTCTTCTTGTACTTAAGTCGGCATTGTGCCTTTTCTAATTAATTCCGATGCAATATCTGTGTATCATCGTCAATAACAAGGTCCAAGGGATACAGTAAACCTGAAGTGAGGCATCGGAATCTATAACTAGTGTCACAGGAATGGTTCAAATTATAGTCAGTATGAACAGTCAGTCTTCTTCTCCTTAAGTCGGCATTGTGCGTTTTGTAATTAGTTCCGATGCAATTTCTGTGTTTCATCGTCAGTAAGAAGGTCCAAGGGATACAGTAAACCTGAAGTGCAGCATCGGAATCCATAACTAGTGTCACAGGAATTGTTCAAACATAGACAGTAAGAAGAGTCAGTCTTCTTGTACTTAAGTCGGCATTATGCCTTTTGTATTGAATTCCGATGCAAGTTCTGTGTTTCATCGTCAATAAGAAGGTCCAAGGGATACAGTAAAACCTGAAGTGTAGCATCGGAATCTATAACTAGTGTCACAGGAATGGTTCAAAACATAGGCAGTAAGAAGAGTCAGTCTTCTTGTACTTAAGTCGGCATTGTGCCTTTTCTATTTAATTCCAATGCAATTTCTGTGTTTAATCATCAATAAGAAGGTCCAAGGGATACAGTAAACCTGAAGTGCAGCATCGGAATCCATAACTAGTGTCACAGGAATGGTTCAAACATAGACAGTAAGAAGAGTCAGTCTTCTTGTACTTAAGTCGGCATTATGCCTTTTGTATTTAATTCCGATGCAATTTCTGTGTTTCATGGTCAATAAAAAGGTCCAAGGGATACAGTAAACCTGAAGTGCAGTATCGGAATCCATAACTAGTGTCACAGGAATGGTTCAAACATAAACAGTAAGAAGAGTCAGTCTTTTTGTACTTAAGACGGCATTGTGCCTATCGTATTTAATTCCGATGCAATTTCTGTGTTTCACCGTCAATACGAAGGTCAGAGGGATACAGTAAACCTCAAGTGAAGCATCGGAATCTATAACTAGTGTCACAGGAATGGTTCAAACATAGACAGTAAGAAGAGTCAGTCTTCGGGTACTAAAGTCGGCATTGTCCCTTTTGTATTTAATTCCGATGCAATTTCTGTGTTTCATCGTCAATAAGAAGGTCAGAGGGATACAGTAAACCTGAAGTGAAGCATCGGAATCTATAACTAGTGTCACAGGAATGGTTCAAGACATAGTCAGTAAGAAGAGACAGTCGTCTTGTCCTTAAGTCGCCATTGTGCCTTTTGTATTTAATTCCGATGCAATTTCTGTGTTTCATCGGCAATGAGGTCAGAGGGATACAGTAAACCTGAAGTGAAGCATCGGAATCTATAACTAGAGTCACAGGAATGGTTCAAGACATAGTCACTATGAACAGTCAGTCTTCTTGTCCTTAAGTCGGCATTGTGCCTTTTGTATTTAATTCCGATGCAATTTCTGTGTTTCATCGTCAATAAGAAGGTCCAAGGGACACAGTAAACCTGAAGTGCAGCATCAGAATCCATAACTAGTGCTAATGGAATGGGTCAAAACATAGACAGTAAGAAGAGTCAGACTTCTTGTACTTACGTCGGCATTATGCCTTTTGTATTTAATTCCGATGCAATTTCTGTGTTTGATCGTCAATAAGAAGGTCAGAGGGATACAGTAAACCTGAAGTGAAGCATCGGAATCCACAACTAGTGTCACAGGAATGGTTCAAAACATAGACAGTAGGAAGAACCAGCTTTCTTGTACTTAAGTCGGCATTGTGCCTTTTGTATTTAATTCCGATGCATTTTCTGTGTTTCATCGTCAATAAGAAAGTCAGAGGGATGCAGTAAACCTGAAGTGAAGCATCGGAATCTATAACTAGGGTCACAGGAATGGTTCAAACATAGACAGTAAGAAGAGTCAGTCTACGGGTACTTAAGTCAGCATTGTCCCTTTTGTATTTAATTCCGATGCAATTTCTGTGTTTCATCTTCAATAAGAAGGTCAGATGGAAACAGTATACCTGAAGTGAAGCATCAGAATCTATAACTAGTGTCACAGGAATGGTTCAAGACATAGTCAGTAAGAAGAGTCAGTCTTCTTGTACTTAAGTCGGCATTGTGCCTTTTGTATTTAATTCCGATGCAATTTCTGTGTTTCATCGTCAATAAGAAGGTCCAAGGGATACAGTAAACCTGGAGTGAAGCATCGGAATCAATAACTAGTGTCACAGGAATGGTTCAAAACATAGACAGTAAGAAGAGTCAGTCTTCTTGTATTTAAGTCGGCATTGTGGCTTTTGTATTTAATTGCGATGCAATTTCTGTGTTTCATCGTCAATAAGAAGGTCCAAGGGATACAGTAAACCTGAAGTGAAGCATCGGAATCTATAACTAGAGTCACAGGAATGGTTCAAAATTTAGTCAGTAAGAAGAGTCAGTCTTCTTGTCCTTAAGTCGGCATTGTGCCTTTTGTATTTAATTCCGATGCTATTTCTGTGTTTCATCGGCAATAAGGTAAGAGGGATGCAGTAAACCTGAAGTGAATCATCGGAATCTATAACTACTGTCACAGGAATGGTTCAAAACATTGACAGTAGGAAGAGTCAGTCTTCTTGTACTTAAGTCGGCATTGTGCCTTTTGTACTTATTTCCGATGCAATTTCTGATGTGTTTTAATCGTCAATAAGAAGGTCCAAGGAATACAGTAAACCTGAAGTGAAGCATCGGAATCTATAACTAGTGTCACTGGAACGGTTCGAAATATAGACAGTAAGAAGAGTCAGTCATCTTGTACTTTAGTCGCCATTGTGCCTTTTGTATTTAATTCCGATGCAATTTCTGTGATTCATCGTCAATAAGAAGGTCCAAGGAATACAGTAAACCTGAAGTGAAGCATCGGACTCTATAAATAGTGTCACAGAAATGGTTCAAAACATAGACAGTAGGAAGAGTCAGTCTTCTTGTACTTAAGTCGGCATTGTGCCTTTTCTATTTAATTCCGATGCATTTTCTGTGTTTCATCGTCAATAAGAAGGTCCAAGATATACAGTAAACCTGAAGTAAAGCTTCGGAATCTATAACTAGTGTCACAGGAATGGTTCAAACATAGTCAGTAAGAAGAGTCAGTCTTCTTGTACTTAAGTCGGCATTGTGCCTTTCGTATTTAATTCCGATGCAATTTCTGTGTTTCACAGTCAATAAGAAGGTCAGGGGATGCAGTTAACCTGAAGTGAAGCATCGGAATCTATAACTAGGGTCACAGGAATGGTTCAAACATAGACAGTAAGAGGAGTCAGTCTTCGGGTACTTAAGTCGGCATTGTCCCTTTTGTATTTAATTCCGATGCAATTTCTGTGTTTCATCGTCAATAAGAAGGTCAGAGGGATACAGTAAACCTGAAATGAAGCAATGGATCTATAACTAGTGTCGCAGGAATGGTTCAAAACATAGTCAGTAAGAAGAGTCACTCTTCTTGTACTTAAGTCGGCAATGTGCCTTTTGTATTTAATTCCGATGCAATTTCTGTGTTTCATCGTCAATAAGAAGGTCCAAGGGATACAGTAAACCTGGAGTGAAGCATCGGAATCAATAACCAGTGTCACAGGAATGGTTCAAAACATAGACAGTAAGAAGAGTCAGTCTTCTTGTATTCAAGTCGGCATTGTGGCTTTTTATATTTAATTGCGATGCAATTTCTGTGTTTCATCGTCAATAAGAAGGTCCAAGGGAAACAGTAAACCTGAAGTGAAGCATCGCAATCTATAACTTGTGTCACAGGAATGGTTCAAAACATAGTCAGTAAGAAGAGACAGTCTTCTTGTCCTTAAGTCGCCATTGTGCCTTTTGTATTTAATTCCGATGCAATTTCTGTGTTTCATCGGCAATAATGTCAGAGGGATACAGTAAACCTGAAGTGAATCATCGGAATCTATAACTACTGTCACAGGAATGGTTCAAAACATTGACAGTAGGATGAGTCAGTCTTCTTGTACTTATTTCCGATTCAAATTTATGTGGTTCATTGTCAATTAGTAGGTCAGAGTGGTACAGTAAACCTGAAGTGAAGCATCGGAATACAAAACTAGTGTCGCAGGAATGGTTCAAAACATAGACAGTAGGAAGAGTCAGTCTTCTTGTACTTCAGTCGGTATTGTTCCTTTTGTATTTAATTCCGATGCAATTTCTGTCTTTCTTCGTCACTAAGTAGGTCCAAGGTATACAGTAAACCTAAAGTGAAGCATCGGAATCTATAACTAGTGTCACAGGAATGGTTCAAAACATAGTAAGAAGAGTCAGTCTGCTTGTACTTAAGGCGCCATTGTGACTTTTCTATTTAATTCCGATGCAATTTCTGTGCCTCATCGTCAATAAGAAGGTCCAAGGTACACAGTAAACCCGAAGTAAAGTATCGGAATCTATAACTAGTGTCACAGGAATTGTTCAAACTATAATCAGTAAGAAGAATCAGTCTTCTTGTACTTAAGTCGGCATTGTGCCTTTTCTATTTAATTCCGATGCAATTTCTGTGTTTCATCGTCAATAAGAAGGTCCAAGGGATATAGTAAACCTAGAGTGAAGCATCGGAATCTATAACTAGTGTCACAAGAATGGTACAATACACAGACAGTAAGAAGAGTCAGTCTTCTTGTACTTAGGTCGTCATTGTGCCTTTTATATTTAATCCCGATGCAATTTCTGTGTTTGATCGTCAATAAGAAGGTCCAAGGGATATAGTAAACCTGAAGTGAAGCATCGGAATCTATAACTAGTGTCACAGGAATGGTTCAAAACATACTCAGTAAGAAGAGTCAGTCTTCTTGTGCTTAAGTCGGCATTGTGCCTTTTGTACTTATTTCCGATGCAATTTCTCATGTGTTTTAATCGTCAATAAGAAGGTCCAAGGAATACAGTAAACCTGAAGTGAAGCATCGGAATCTATAACTAGTGTCACTGGAACGGTTCGAAATATAGACAGTAAGAAGAGTCAGTCATCTTGTACTTTAGTCGGCATTGTGCCTTTTGTATTTAATTCCGATGCAATTTCTGTGTTTCACAGTCAATAAGAAGGTCAGGGGATGCAGTAAACCTGAAGTGAAGCATCGGAATCTATAACTAGGGTCACAGGAATGGTTCAAACATAGACAGTAAGAGGAGTCAGTCTTCGGGTACTTAAGTCGGCATTGTCCCTTTTGTATTTAATTCCGATGCAATTTCTGTGTTTCATCGTCAATAAGAAGGTCAGAGGGATACAGTAAACCTGAAGTGAAGCAATGGATCTATAACTAGTGTCGCAGGAAAGGTTCAAGACATAGTCAGTAAGAAGAGTCACTCTTCTTGTACTTAAGTCGGCATTGTGCCTTTTGTATTTAATTCCGATGCAATTTCTGTGTTTCATCGTCAATAAGAAGGTCCAAGGGATACAGTAAACCTGGAGTGAAGCATCGGAATCAATAACCAGTGTCACAGGAATGGTTCAAAACATAGACAGTAAGAAGAATCAGTCTTCTTGTATTTAAGTCGGCATTGTGGCTTTTTATATTTAATTGCGATGCAATTTCTGTGTTTCATCGTCAATAAGAAGGTCCAAGGGAAACAGTAAACCTGAAGTGAAGCATCGCAATCTATAACTAGTGTCACAGGAATGGTTCAAAACATAGTCAGTAAGAAGAGACAGTCTTCTTGTCCTTAAGTCGCCATTGTGCCTTTTGTATTTAATTCCGATGCAATTTCTGTGTTTCATCGGCAATAATGTCAGAGGGATACAGTAAACCTGAAGTGAATCATCGGAATCTATAACTACTGTCACAGGAATGGTTCAAAACATTGACAGTAGGATGAGTCAGTCTTCTTGTACTTATTTCCGATTCAAATTTATGTGGTTCATTGTCAATTAGTAGGTCAGAGTGGTACAGTAAACCTGAAGTGAAGCATCGGAATACAAAACTAGTGTCGCAGGAATGGTTCAAAACATAGACAGTAGGAAGAGTCAGTCTTCTTGTACTTCAGTCGGTATTGTTCCTTTTGTATTTAATTCCGATGCAATTTCTGTCTTTCTTCGTCACTAAGTAGGTCCAAGGTATACAGTAAACCTAAAGTGAAGCATCGGAATCTATAACTAGTGTCACAGGAATGGTTCAAAACATAGTAAGAAGAGTCAGTCTGCTTGTACTTAAGGCGCCATTGTGACTTTTCTATTTAATTCCGATGCAATTTCTGTGCCTCATCGTCAATAAGAAGGTCCAAGGTACACAGTAAACCCGAAGTAAAGTATCGGAATCTATAACTAGTGTCACAGGAATTGTTCAAACTATAATCAGTAAGAAGAATCAGTCTTCTTGTACTTAAGTCGGCATTGTGCCTTTTCTATTTAATTCCGATGCAATTTCTGTGTTTCATCGTCAATAAGAAGGTCCAAGAGATATAGTAAACCTAGAGTGAAGCATCGGAATCTATAACTAGTGTCACAAGAATGGTACAATACACAGACAGTAAGAAGAGTCAGTCTTCTTGTACTTAAGTCGTCATTGTGCCTTTTATATTTAATCCCGATGCAATTTCTGTGTTTGATCGTCAATAAGAAGGTCCAAGGGATATAGTAAACCTGAAGTGAAGCATCGGAATCTATAACTAGTGTCACAGGAATGGTTCAAAACATACTCAGTAAGAAGAGTCAGTCTTCTTGTACTTAAGTCGGCATTGTGCCTTTTGTACTTATTTCCGATGCAATTTCTGATGTGTTTTAATCGTCAATAAGAAGGTCCAAGGAATACAGTAAACCTGAAGTGAAGCATCGGAATCTATAACTAGTGTCACTGGAACGGTTCGAAATATAGACAGTAAGAAGAGTCAGTCATCTTGTACTTTAGTCGGCATTGTGCCTTTTGTATTTAATTCCGATGCTATTTCTGTGATTCATCGTCAATAAGAAGGTCCAAGGAATACAGTAAACCTGAAGTGAAGCATCGGACTCTATAAATAGTGTCACAGAATTGGTTCAAAACATAGACAGTAGGAAGAGTCAGTCTTCTTGTACTTAAGTCGGCATTGTGCCTTTTCTATTTAATTCCGATGCATTTTCTGTGTTTCATCGTCAATAAGAAGGTCCAAGGTATACAGTAAACCTGAAGTAAAGCATCGGAATCTATAACTAGTGTCACAGGAATGGTTCAAACATAGTCAGTAAGAAGAGTCAGTCTTCTTGTACTTAAGTCGGCATTGTGCCTTTCGTATTTTATTCCGATGCAATTTCTGTGTTTCACAGTCAATAAGAAGGTCAGGGGATGCAGTAAACCTGAAGTGAAGCATCGGAATCTATAACTAGGGTCACAGGAATGGTTCAAACATAGACAGTAAGAAGAGTCAGTCTTCCGGTACTTAAGTCGGCATTGTCCCTTTTGTATTTAATTCCGATGCAATTTCTGTGTTTCATCGTCAATAAGAAGGTCAGAGGGATACAGTAAACCTGAAGTGAAGCAATGGATCTATAACTAGTGTCGCAGGAATGGTTCAAGACATAGTCAGTAAGAAGAGTCACTCTTCTTGTACTTAAGTCGGCATTGTGCCTTTTGTATTTAATTCCGATGCAATTTCTGTGTTTCATCGTCAATAAGAAGGTCCAAGGGATACAGTAAACCTGGAGTGAAGCATCGGAATCAATAACCAGTGTCACAGGAATGGTTCAAAACATAGACAGTAAGAAGAGTCAGTCTTCTTGTATTTAAGTCGGCATTGTGGCTTTTTATATTTAATTGCGATGCAATTTCTGTGTTTCATCGTCAATAAGGAGGTCCAAGGGAAACAGTAAACCTGAAGTGAAGCATCGCAATCTATAACTAGTGTCACAGGAATGGTTCAAAACATAGTCAGTAAGAAGAGACAGTCTTCTTGTCCTTAAGTCGCCATTGTGCCTTTTGTATTTAATTCCGATGCAATTTCTGTGTTTCATCGGCAATAAGGTCAGAGGGATACAGTAAACCTGAAGTGAATCATCGGAATCTATAACTACTGTCACAGGAATTGTTCAAAACATTGACAGTAGGATGAGTCAGTCTTCTTGTACTTATTTCCGATTCAAATTTCTGTGGTTCATTGTCAATTAGTAGGTCAGAGTGGTACAGTAAACCTGAAGTGAAGCATCGGAATACAAAACTAGTGTCGCAGGAATGGTTCAAAACATAGACAGTAGGAAGAGTCAGTCTTCTTGTACTTCAGTCGGTATTGTTCCTTTTGTATTTAATTCCGATGCAATTTCTGTCTTTCTTCGTCACTAAGTAGGTCCAAGGTATACAGTAAACCTAAAGTGAAGCATCGGAATCTATAACTAGTGTCACAGGAATGGTTCAAAACATAGTAAGAAGAGTCAGTCTGCTTGTACTTAAGGCGCCATTGTGACTTTTCTATTTAATTCCGATGCAATTTCTGTGCCTCATCGTCAATAAGAAGGTCCAAGGTACACAGTAAACCCGAAGTAAAGTATCGGAATCTATAACTAGTGTCACAGGAATTGTTCAAACTATAATCAGTAAGAAGAATCAGTCTTTTTGTACTTAAGTCGGGATTGTGCCTTTTCTATTTAATTCCGATGCAATTTCTGTGTTTCATCGTCAATAAGAAGGTCCAAGGGATATAGTAAACCTAGAGTGAAGCATCGGAATCTATAACTAGTGTCACAAGAATGGTACAATACACAGACAGTAAGAAGAGTCAGTCTTCTTGTACTTAAGTCGTCATTGTGCCTTTTATATATAATCCCGATGCAATTTCTGTGTTTGATCGTCAATAAGAAGGTCCAAGGGATATAGTAAACCTGAAGTGAAGCATCGGAATCTATAACTAGTGTCACAGGAATGGTTCAAAACATACTCAGTAAGAAGAGTCAGTCTTCTTGTACTTAAGTCGGCATTGTATCTTTCGTATTTAATTCCGATGCAATTTCTGTGTTCCACCATCAATAAGAAGGTCAGAGGGATACAGTAAACCGGAAGTGAATCATCGGAATCTATAACTAGTGTCACAGGAATGGTTCAAACATAGACAGTAAGAAGAGTCAGTCATCTTGTACTTAAATCGGCATTGTGCCTTTTGTATTTAATTCCCATGCAATTTCTGTGTTTCATCGGCAATAAGAAGGTCCAAGGGATACAGTAACCCTGAAGTGAAGCATCGGAATCTAAAACTAGTGCCACAGGAATGGTTCAAAACATAGACAGTAAGAAAAGTCAGGCTTCTTGTACTTAAGACGGCATTGTGCCTTTACTATTTAATTCCGATGCAATCTCTGTGTTTCATCGTCAACAAGAAGGTCACAGGGATACAGTAAACATGAAGTGAAGCATCGGAATCTACATATAGTGCCCCAGGAATGGTTCAAAACATAGACAGTAAGAAGAGTCAGTCTTCTTCTACTTAAGTCGGCATTGTGCCTTTTCTATTTAATTCCGATGCAATCTCTGTGTTTCATCGTCAATAAGCAGTTCACAGGGATACAGTAAACCTGAAGTGAAGCATCGGAATCTATAACTAGTGTCACAGGAATGGTTCAAAACATAGTCATTATGAACAGTCAGTCTTCTTGTCATTAAGTCGGCATTGTGCATTTTGTATTTAATTCCGATGTAATTTCTGTGTTTCATCGTCAATAAGAAGGTCCAAGGGTCACAGTAAACATGAAGTGCAGCATCGGACTCTATAACTAGTGTCACAGAAATGGTTCACAACATAGACAGTAGAAAGAGTCAGTCTTCTTGTACTTAAGTCGGCATTGTGCCTTTTGTTTCTAATTCCGATGCAATTTCTGTGTTTCATCGTCAATAAGAAGGTCCAAGGGAAACAGTAAACCTGAAGTGAAGCATCGAAATCTATAACTAGTGTCACAGGAATGGTTCAAAACATAGTCAGTAAGAAGAGACAGTCTTCTTGTCCTTAAGTCGCCATTGTGCCTTTTGTATTTAATTCCGATGCAATTTCTGTGTTTCATCGGCAATAAGGTCAGAGGGATACAGTAAACCTGAAGTGAAGCATCGGAATCTATAACTAGAGTCACAGGAATGGTTCAAAACATAGTCAGTATGAACAGTCAGTCTTCTTGTCCTTAAGTCGGCATTGTGCCTTTTGTATTTAATTCCGATGCAATTTCTGTGTTTCATCGTCAATAAGAAGGTCCAAGGGATACAGTAAACCTGAAGTGCAGCATCAGAATCCATAACTAGTGCTAATGGAAAAGGTCAAAAAATAGACGGTAAGAAGAGTCAGACTTCTTATACTTAAGTCGGCATTATGCCTTTTGTATTTAATTCCGATGCAATTTCTGTGTTTGATCGTCAATAAGAAGGTCAGAGGGATACAGTAAACCTGAAGTGAAGCATCGGAATCTATTGCTAGTGTCACAGGAATGGTTCAAAACAGAGTCAGTAAGAAGAGTCTGTCTTCTTGTCCTTAAGTCGGCATTGTGCCTTTTGTATTTAATTCCGATGCAATTTCTGTGTTTCATCGTCAATAAGAAGTTCAGAGGGATACAGTAAACCTAAAGTGAAGCATCGGAATCCACAACTAGTGTCACAGGAAAGGTTCAAAACGTAGACAGTAGAAAGAATCAGCTTTCTTGTACTTAAGTCGGCATTGTGCCTTTTGTATTTAATTCCGATGCATTTTCTGTGTTTCATCGTCAATAAGAAGGTCCAAGGTACACAGTAAACCTGAAGTAAAGTATCGGAATCTATAACTAGTGTCACAGGAATGGTTCAAACATAGTCAGTAAGAACAGTCAGTTTTCTTGTACTTAAGTCGGCATTGTGCCTTTTGTATTTAATTCCGATGCGATTTCTGTGTTTCATCGTCAATAAGAAGGTCCAAGAGATACAGTAAACCTTGAGTGAAGCATCGGAATCAATAACTAGTGTCACAGGAATGGTTCAAAACATAGACAGTAGGAAGAGTCAGTCTTCTTGTACTTAAGTCGTCATTGTGCCTTTTATATTTAATCACGATGCAATTTCTGTGTTTGATCGTCAATAAGAAGGTCCAAGGGATATAGTAAACCTGAAGTGAAGCATCGGAATCTATAACTAGTGTCACAGGAATGGTTCAAAACATACTCAGTAAGAAGAGTCAGTCTTCTTGTACTTAAGTCGGCATTGTATCTTTCGTATTTAATTCCGATGCAATTTCTGTGTTCCACCATCAATAAGAAGGTCAGAGGGATACAGTAAACCGGAAGTGAATCATCGGAATCTATAACTAGTGTCACAGGAATGGTTCAAACATAGACAGTAAGAAGAGTCAGTCATCTTGTACTTAAATCGGCATTGTGCCTTTTGTATTTAATTCCCATGCAATTTCTGTGTTTCATCGGCAATAAGAAGGTCCAAGGGATACAGTAACCCTGAAGTGAAGCATCGGAATCTAAAACTAGTGCCACAGGAATGGTTCAAAACATAGACAGTAAGAAAAGTCAGGCTTCTTGTACTTAAGACGGCATTGTGCCTTTTCTATTTAATTCCGATGCAATCTCTGTGTTTCATCGTCAACAAGAAGGTCACAGGGATACAGTAAACATGAAGTGAAGCATCGGAATCTACATATAGTGCCACAGGAATGGTTCAAAACATAGACAGTAAGAAGAGTCAGTCTTCTTCTACTTAAGTCGGCATTGTGCCTTTTCTATTTAATTCCGATGCAATCTCTGTGTTTCATCGTCAATAAGCAGGTCACAGGGATACAGTGAACCTGAAGTGAAGCATCGGAATCTATAACTAGTGTCACAGGAATGGTTCAAAACATAGTCATTATGAACAGTCAGTCTTCTTGTCATTAAGTCGGCATTGTGCATTTTGTATTTAATTCCGATGTAATTTCTGTGTTTCATCGTCAATAAGAAGGTCCAAGGGTTACAGTAAACATGAAGTGCAGCATCGGACTCTATAACTAGTGTCACAGAAATGGTTCACAACATAGACAGTAGAAAGAGTCAGTCTTCTTGTACTTAAGTCGGCATTGTGCCTTTTGTTTCTAATTCCGATGCAATTTCTGTGTTTCATCGTCAATAAGAAGGTCCAAGGGAAACAGTAAACCTGAAGTGAAGCATCGAAATCTATAACTAGTGTCACAGGAATGGTTCAAAACATAGTCAGTAAGAAGAGACAGTCTTCTTGTCCTTAAGTCGCCATTGTGCCTTTTGTATTTAATTCCGATGCAATTTCTGTGTTTCATCGGCAATAAGGTCAGAGGGATACAGTAAACCTGAAGTGAAGCATCGGAATCTATAACTAGAGTCACAGGAATGGTTCAAAACATAGTCAGTATGAACAGTCAGTCTTCTTCTCCTTAAGTCGGCATTGTGCCTTTTGTATTTAATTCCCATGCAATTTCTGTGTTTCATCGTCAATAAGAAGGTCCACGGGATACAGTAAACCTGAAGTGCAGCATCAGAATCCATAACTAGTGCTAATGGAAAGGGTCAAAACATAGACAGTAAGAAGAGTCAGACTTCTTATACTTAAGTCGGCATTATGCCTTTTGTATTTAATTCCGATGCAATTTCTGTGTTTGATCGTCAATAAGAAGGTCAGAGGGATACAGTAACCCTGAAGTGAAGCATCGGAATCTAAAACTAGTGCCACAGGAATGGTTCAAAACATAGACAGTAAGAAAAGTCAGGCTTCTTGTACTTAAGACGGCATTGTGCCTTTTCTATTTAATTCCGATGCAATCTCTGTGTTTCATCGTCAACAAGTAGGTCACAGGGATACAGTAAACATGAAGTGAAGCATCGGAATCTACATATAGTGCCACAGGAATGGTTCAAAACATAGACAGTAAGAAGAGTCAGTCTTCTTCTACTTAAGTCGGCATTGTGCCTTTTCTATTTAATTCCGATGCAATCTCTGTGTTTCATCGTCAATAAGCAGTTCACAGGGATACAGTAAACCTGAAGTGAAGCATCGGAATCTATAACTAGTGTCACAGGAATGGTTCAAAACATAGTCATTATGAACAGTCAGTCTTCTTGTCATTAAGTCGGCATTGTGCATTTTGTATTTAATTCCGATGTAATTTCTGTGTTTCATCGTCAATAAGAAGGTCCAAGGGTCACAGTAAACATGAAGTGCAGCATCGGACTCTATAACTAGTGTCACAGAAATGGTTCACAACATAGACAGTAGAAAGAGTCAGTCTTCTTGTACTTAAGTCGGCATTGTGCCTTTTGTTTCTAATTCCGATGCAATTTCTGTGTTTCATCGTCAATAAGAAGGTCCAAGGGAAACAGTAAACCTGAAGTGAAGCATCGAAATCTATAACTAGTGTCACAGGAATGGTTCAAAACATAGTCAGTAAGAAGAGACAGTCTTCTTGTCCTTAAGTCGCCATTGTGCCTTTTGTATTTAATTCCGATGCAATTTCTGTGTTTCATCGGCAATAAGGTCAGAGGGATACAGTAAACCTGAAGTGAAGCATCGGAATCTATAACTAGAGTCACAGGAATGGTTCAAAACATAGTCAGTATGAACAGTCAGTCTTCTTGTCCTTAAGTCGGCATTGTGCCTTTTGTATTTAATTCCGATGCAATTTCTGTGTTTCATCGTCAATAAGAAGGTCCAAGGGATACAGTAAACCTGAAGTGCAGCATCAGAATCCATAACTAGTGCTAATGGAAAAGGTCAAAACATAGACGGTAAGAAGAGTCAGACTTCTTATACTTAAGTCGGCATTATGCCTTTTGTATTTAATTCCGATGCAATTTCTGTGTTTGATCGTCAATAAGAAGGTCAGAGGGATACAGTAAACCTGAAGTGAAGCATCGGAATCTATTGCTAGTGTCACAGGAATGGTTCAAAACAGAGTCAGTAAGAAGAGTCTGTCTTCTTGTCCTTAAGTCGGCATTGTGCCTTTTGTATTTAATTCCGATGCAATTTCTGTGTTTCATCGTCAATAAGAAGTTCAGAGGGATACAGTAAACCTAAAGTGAAGCATCGGAATCCACAACTAGTGTCACAGGAAAGGTTCAAAACGTAGACAGTAGAAAGAATCGGCTTTCTTGTACTTAAGTCGGCATTGTGCCTTTTGTATTTAATTCCGATGCATTTTCTGTGTTTCATCGTCAATAAGAAGGTCCAAGGTACACAGTAAACCTGAAGTAAAGTATCGGAATCTATAACTAGTGTCACAGGAATGGTTCAAACATAGTCAGTAAGAACAGTCAGTTTTCTTGTACTTAAGTCGGCATTGTGCCTTTTGTATTTAATTCCGATGCGATTTCTGTGTTTCATCGTCAATAAGAAGGTCCAAGAGATACAGTAAACCTGGAGTGAAGCATCGGAATCAATAACTAGTGTCACAGGAATGGTTCAAAACATAGACAGTAGGAAGAGTCAGTCTTCTTGTACTTAAGTCGTCATTGTGCCTTTTATATTTAATCCCGATGCAATTTCTGTGTTTGATCGTCAATAAGAAGGTCCAAGGGATATAGTAAACCTGAAGTGAAGCATCGGAATCTATAACTAGTGTCACAGGAATGGTTCAAAACATACTCAGTAAGAAGAGTCAGTCTTCTTGTACTTAAGTCGGCATTGTATCTTTCGTATTTAATTCCGATGCAATTTCTGTGTTCCACCATCAATAAGAAGGTCAGAGGGATACAGTAAACCGGAAGTGAATCATCGGAATCTATAACTAGTGTCACAGGAATGGTTCAAACATAGACAGTAAGAAGAGTCAGTCATCTTGTACTTAAATCGGCATTGTGCCTTTTGTATTTAATTCCCATGCAATTTCTGTGTTTCATCGGCAATAAGAAGGTCCAAGGGATACAGTAACCCTGAAGTGAAGCATCGGAATCTAAAACTAGTGCCACAGGAATGGTTCAAAACATAGACAGTAAGAAAAGTCAGGCTTCTTGTACTTAAGACGGCATTGTGCCTTTTCTATTTAATTCCGATGCAATCTCTGTGTTTCATCGTCAACAAGAAGGTCACAGGGATACAGTAAACATGAAGTGAAGCATCGGAATCTACATATAGTGCCACAGGAATGGTTCAAAACATAGACAGTAAGAAGAGTCAGTCTTCTTCTACTTAAGTCGGCATTGTGCCTTTTCTATTTAATTCCGATGCAATCTCTGTGTTTCATCGTCAATAAGCAGGTCACAGGGATACAGTAAACCTGAAGTGAAGCATCGGAATCTATAACTAGTGTCACAGGAATGGTTCAAAACATAGTCATTATGAACAGTCAGTCTTCTTGTCATTAAGTCGGCATTGTGCATTTTGTATTTAATTCCGATGTAATTTCTGTGTTTCATCGTCAATAAGAAGGTCCAAGGGTTACAGTAAACATGAAGTGCAGCATCGGACTCTATAACTAGTGTCACAGAAATGGTTCACAACATAGACAGTAGAAAGAGTCAGTCTTCTTGTACTTAAGTCGGCATTGTGCCTTTTGTTTCTAATTCCGATGCAATTTCTGTGTTTCATCGTCAATAAGAAGGTCCAAGGGAAACAGTAAACCTGAAGTGAAGCATCGAAATCTATAACTAGTGTCACAGGAATGGTTCAAAACATAGTCAGTAAGAAGAGACAGTCTTCTTGTCCTTAAGTCACCATTGTGCCTTTTGTATTTAATTCCGATGCAATTTCTGTGTTTCATCGGCAATAAGGTCAGAGGGATACAGTAAACCTGAAGTGAAGCATCGGAATCTATAACTAGAGTCACAGGAATGGTTCAAAACATAGTCAGTATGAACAGTCAGTCTTCTTCTCCTTAAGTCGGCATTGTGCCTTTTGTATTTAATTCCGATGCAATTTCTGTGTTTCATCGTCAATAAGAAGGTCCAAGGGATACAGTAAACCTGAAGTGCAGCATCAGAATCCATAACTAGTGCTAATGGAAAGGGTCAAAACATAGACAGTAAGAAGAGTCAGACTTCTTATACTTAAGTCGGCATTATGCCTTTTGTATTTAATTCCGATGCAATTTCTGTGTTTGATCGTCAATAAGAAGGTCAGAGGGATACAGTAAACCTGAAGTGAAGCATCGGAATCTATTGCTAGTGTCACAGGAATGGTTCAAAACAGAGTCAGTAAGAAGAGTCTGTCTTCTTGTCCTTAAGTCGGCATTGTGCCTTTTGTATTTAATTCCGATGCAATTTCTGTGTTTCATCGTCAAAAAGAAGTTCAGAGGGATACAGTAAACCTAAAGTGAAGCATCGGAATCCACAACTAGTGTCACAGGAAAGGTTCAAAACGTAGACAGTAGAAAGAATCAGCTTTCTTGTACTTAAGTCGGCATTGTGCCTTTTGTATTTAATTCCGATGCATTTTCTGTGTTTCATCGTCTATAAGAAGGTCCAAGGTACACAGTAAACCTGAAGTAAAGTATCGGAATCTATAACTAGTGTCACAGGAATGGTTCAAACATAGTCAGTAAGAACAGTCAGTTTTCTTGTACTTAAGTCGGCATTGTGCCTTTTGTATTTAATTCCGATGCGATTTCTGTGTTTCATCGTCAATAAGAAGGTCCAAGAGATACAGTAAACCTGGAGTGAAGCATCGGAATCAATAACTAGTGTCACAGGAATGGTTCAAAACATAGACAGTAGGAAGAGTCAGTCTTCTTGTACTTAAGTCGGCATTGTGCCTTTTGTATTTAATTCCGATGCAATTTCTGTGTTTCATCGGCAATAAGGTCAGAGGGATACAGTAAACCTGAAGTGAAGCATCGAAATCTATAACTAGAGTCACAGCAATGGTTCAAAACATAGTCAGTAAGAAGAGTCAGTCTTCTTGTACTTAAGTCGGCATTGTGTCTTTCGTATTTCATTCCGATGCAATTTCTGTGCTTCATCGTCAATAAGAAGGTCCTAGGGATACAGTAAACCTGGAGTGAAGCATCGGAATCTATAACTAGTGTCACAAGAATGGTACAATACATAGACAGTAAGAAGAGTCAGTCTTCTTATACTTAAGTCGTCATTGTGCCTTTTCCATTTAATCCTGATGCAATTTCTGTGTTTCATCGTCAATAAGAAGGTCCTAGGGATACAGTACACCTGAAGTGAAGCATCGGAATCTATAACTAGTGTCACAGGAATGGTTCAAAACATAGTCAGTAAGAAGAGTCAGTCTTCTTGTACTTAAGTCGGCATTGTGCCTTTCGTATTTAATTCCGATGCAATTTCTGTGTTTCACCGTCAATAAGAAGGTCAGAGGGATACAGTAAACTGGAATTGAAGCATCGGAATCTATAACTAGTGTCACAGGAATGGTTCAAACATAGACAGTAAGAAGAGTCAGTCTTCTTGTACTTACGTCGGCGTTGTGCCTTTTGTATTTAATTCCCATGCAATTTCTGTGTTTCATCGTCAATAAGAAGGTCCAAGGGATACAGTAAACCTGGAGTGAAGCATCGAAATCTATAACTAGTGTCACAGTAATGGTTCAAAACATAGACAGTAAGAAGAGTCAGTCTTCTTGTACTTAAGTCAGCATTGTGCCTTTTGTATTTAATTCCGTTGCAATTTATGTGTTTTAATCGTCAATAAGAAGGTCCAAGGAATACAGTAAACCTGAAGTGAAGCATCGGAATCTATAACTAGTGTCACTGGAATGGTTCAAATTATAGACAGTAAGAAGAGTCAGTCTTCTTGTACTTTGGTCGGCATTGTGATTTTTGTATTCAATTCCGATGCAATTTCTGTGATTCATCGTCAATAAGAAGGTCCAAGGGATACAGTAAACCTCAAGTGAAGCATCGGCCTCTGTAACTAGTGTCACAGAAATGGTTCAAAGCATAGACAGTAGGAAGAGTCAGTCTTCTTGTACTTAAGTCGGCATTGTGCCTTTTCTATTTAATTCCGATGCAATTTCTGTGTTTCATCGTCAATAAGAGGGTCCAAGGGCAACAGCAAATCTGAAGTGAAGCATCGGAATCTAAAACTAGTGCCACAGGAATGGTTCAAAACGTAGACAGTAAGAAGAGTCAGTCTTCTTGTACTTAATTCGGCATTGTGCGTTTTTTCTTTAATTCCGATGCAATCTCTGTGTTTCAACGTCAATAAGAAGGTCAGAGGGATACGGTAAACCTGAAGTGAAGCACCGGAATCTATAACTAGTGTCACAGGAATGGTTCAAAACATAGTCAGTAAGAAGAGTCAGTCTTCTTGCACTTAAGTCGGCATTGTGCCTTTCGTATTTAATTCCGATGCAATTTCTGTGTTTCACCGTCAATCAGAAGGACAGTGGGTTACAGTAAACCTGAAGTGAAGCATCGGAATCTATAACTAGTGTCACAGGAATGGTTCAAACATAGACAGTAAGAAGAGTCAGTTTTCTTGTACTTAAGTCGGCATTGTGCCTTTTGTATTTAATTCCGATGCAATTTCTGTGTGTCATCGTCAATAAGAAGGTCCAAGGGATACAGTAAACCTGAAGTGAAGCATAGGAATCTACAACTAGAGCCACAGGAGTGGTTCAAAACATAGACAGTAAGAAGAGTCAGTCTTCTTGTACTTAAGTCGGCATTGTGCCTTTTCTATTTAATTCTGATGCAATCTCTGTGTTTCATCGTCAATACGCAGGTCCCAGGGATACAGTAAACCTGAAGTGAAGCATCGGAATCTATAACTAGTGACACAGGAATGGTTCAAAACATAGTCAGTATGAACAGTCAGTCTTCTTGTCCTTAAGTCGGCATTGTGCCTTTTGTATTTAATTCCGATGCAATTTCTGTGTTTCATCGTGAATAAGAAGGTCCAAGGGATACAGTAAACCTGAAGTGTAGCATCGGACTCTATACCTAGTGTCTCAGAAATGGTTCAAAACATAGACAGTAGGACGAGTCAGTCTTCTTGTACTTAAGTCGGCATTGTGCCTTTTGTTTTTAATTCAGATGCAACTTCTGTGTTTCATCGTCAATAAGAAGGTCCAAGGGAAACAGTAAACCTGAAGTGAAGCATCGGAATCTATAACTAGTGTCACAGGAATGGTTCAAAACATAATCAGTAAGAAGAGACAGTCTTCTTGTCCTTAAGTCGCCATTGTGCCTTTTGTATTTAATTCCGATGCAATTTCTGTGTTTCATCGGCAATAAGGTCAGAGGGATACAGTAAACCAGAAGTGAAGCATCGGAATCTATAACTAGTGTCACAGGAATGGTTCAAAACATAGACAGTAGGAAGAGACAGTCTTCTTGTACTTAAGTCGGCATTGTGCCTTTTCTAATTACTTCCGATGCAATATCTGTGTATCATCGTCAATAACAAGGTCCAAGGGATACAGTAAACCTGAAGTGAAGCATCGGAATCTATAACTAGTGTCACAGGAATGGTTCAAATTATAGTCACTATGAACAGTCAGTCTTCTTCTCCTTAAGTCGGCATTGTGCCTTTTGTATTTAATTCCCATGCAATTTCTATATTTCATTGTCAATAAGATGGTCAGAGGGATACAGTAAACCTGAAGTGAAGCATCGGAATCCAAAACTAGTGTCACAGGAATGGTTCAAAACATAGGCAGTAAGAAGAGTCAGTCTTCTTGTACTTAAGTCGGCATTGTGCCTTTTCTAATTACTTCCGATGCAATATCTGTGTATCATCGTCAATAACAAGGTCCAAGGGATACAGTAAACCTGAAGTGAAGCATCGGAATCTATAACTAGTGTCACAGGAATGGTTCAAATTATAGTCACTATGAACAGTCAGTCTTCTTCTTCTTAAGTCAGCATTGTGCCTTTTGTATTTAATTCCGATGCAATCTCTGTGTTTCATCGTCAATAAGATGGTCCAAGGGATACAGTAAACCTGAAGTGCAGCATCGGAATCCATAACTAGTGTCACAGGAATTGTTCAAACATAGACAGTAAGAAGAGTCAGTCATCTTGTACTTAAGTCTGCATTATGCCTTTTGTATTGAATTCCGATGCAATTTCTGTGTTTCATCGTAAATAAGAAGGTCCAAGGGTTACAGTAAAAACTGAAGTGTAACATCGGAATCTATAGCTAGTGTCACAGGAATGGTTCAAAACATAGGCAGTCTTCTTGTACTTAAGTCGGCATTGTGCCTTTTCTATTTAATTCCAATGCAATTTCTGTGTTTCATCATCAATAAGAAGGTCCAAGGGATACAGTAAACCTGAAGTGCAGCATCGGAATCCATAACTAGTGTTACAGGAATGGTTCAAACATAGACAGTAAGAAGAGTCAGTCTTCTTGTACTTAAGTCGGCATTATGCCTTTTGTATTTAATTCCGGTGCAATTTCTGTGTTTCATGGTCAATAAGAAGGTCCAAGGGATACAGTAAACCTGAAGTGCAGCATCGGAATCCATAACTAGTGTCACAGGAATGGTTCAAACATAAACAGTAAGAAGAGTCAGTCTTCTTGTACTTAAGTCGGCATTGTGCCTTTCGTCGGCATTGTCCCCTTTGTATTTAATTCCGATGCAATTTCTGTGTTTCATCGTCAATAAGAAGGTCAGAGGGATACCGTAAACCTGAAGTGAAGCATCGGAATCTATAACTAGTGTCACAGGAATGGTTCAAGGCATAGTCAGTAAGAAGAGACAGTCTTCTTGTCCTTAAGTCGCCATTGTGCCTTTTGTATTTAATTCCGATGCTATTTCTGTGTTTCATCGGCAATAAGGTCAGAGGGATACAGTAAACCTGAAGTGAAGCATCGGAATCTATAACTAGAGTCACAGGAATGGTTCAAAACATAGTCAGTATGAACAGTCAGTCTTCTTATCCTTAAGTCGGCATTGTGCCTTTTGTATTTAATTCCGATGCAATTTCTGTGTTTCATCGTCAATAAGAAGGTCCAAGGGATACAGTAAACCTGAAGTGCAGCATCAGAATCCATAACTAGTGCTAATGAAATGGGTCAAAACATAGACAGTTAGAAGAGTCAGACTTCTTGTACTTAAGTCGGCATTATGCCTTTTGTATTTAATTCCGATGCAATTTCTGTGTTTGATCGTCAATAAGAAGGTCAGAGGGATACAGTAAACCTGAAGTGAAGCATCGGAATCTATTGCTAGTGTCACAGGAATGGTTCAAAACAGAGTCAGTAAGAAGAGTCTGTCTTCTTGTCCTTAAGTCGGCATTGTGCCTTTTGTATTTAATTTCGATGCAATTTCTGTGTTTCATCGTCAATAAGAAGGTCAGAGGGATACAGTAAACCTGAAGTGAAGCATCGGAATCCACATCTAGTTTCACAGGAATGGTTCAAACATAGACAGCAGGAAGAATCAGCTTTCTTGTACTTAAGTCGGCATTGTGCCTTTTGTATTTAATTCCGATGTATTTTCTGTGTTTCATCGTCAATAAGAATTTCCAAGGTACACAGTAAACCTGAAGTAAAGTATCGGAAGCTATAACTAGTGTCACACGAATCGTTCAAACATAGTCAGTAAGAAGAGTCAGTCTTCTTGTACTTAAGTCGGCATTGTGCCTTTTGTATTTAATTCCGATGCGATTTATGTATTTCATCGTCAATAAGAAGGTCCAAGGGATACAGTAAACCTGAAGTGCAGCATCGGAATCCATAACTAGTGTTACAGGAATGGTTCAAACATAGACAGTAAGAAGAGTCAGTCTTCTTGTACTTAAGTCGGCATTATGCCTTTTGTATTTAATTCCGGTGCAATTTCTGTGTTTCATGGTCAATAAGAAGGTCCAAGGGATACAGTAAACCTGAAGTGCAGCATCGGAATCCATAACTAGTGTCACAGGAATGGTTCAAACATAAACAGTATGAAGAGTCAGTCTTCTTGTACTTAAGTCGGCATTGTGCCTTTCGTATTTAATTCCGATGCAATTTCTGTGTTTCACCGTCAATACGAAGGTCAGAGGGATACAGTAAACCTGAAGTGAAGCATCGGAATCTATAACTAGTGTCACAGGAATGGTTCAAACATAGACAATAAGAAGAGTCAGTCTTCTTGTACTTAAGTCGGCATTGTGCCTTTCGTCGGCATTGTCCCTTTTGTATTTAATTCCGATGCAATTTCTGTGTTTCATCGTCAATAAGAAGGTCAGAGGGATACCGTAAACCTGAAGTGAAGCATCGGAATCTATAACTAGTGTCACAGGAATGGTTCAAGACATAGTCAGTAAGAAGAGACAGTCTTCTTGTCCTTAAGTCGCCATTGTGCCTTTTGTATTTAATTCCGATGCTATTTCTGTGTTTCATCGGCAATAAGGTCAGAGGGATACAGTAAACCTGAAGTGAAGCATCGGAATCTATAACTAGAGTCACAGGAATGGTTCAAAACATAGTCAGTATGAACAGTCAGTCTTCTTCTCCTTAAGTCGGCATTGTGCCATTTGTATTTAATTCCGATGCAATTTCTGTGTTTCATCGTCAATAAGAAGGTCCAAGGGATACAGTAAACCTGAAGTGCAGCATCAGAATCCATAACTAGTGCTAATGAAATGGGTCAAAACATAGACAGTTAGAAGAGTCAGACTTCTTGTACTTAAGTCGGCATTATGCCTTTTGTATTTAATTACGATGCAATTTCTGTGTTTGATCGTCAATAAGAAGGTCAGAGGGATACAGTAAACCTGAAGTGAAGCATCGGAATCTATTGCTAGTGTCACAGGAATGGTTCAAAACAGAGTCAGTAAGAAGAGTCTGTCTTCTTGTCCTTAAGTCGGCATTGTGCCTTTTGTATTTAATTTCGATGCTATTTCTGTGTTTCATCGTCAATAAGAAGGTCAGAGGGATACAGTAAACCTGAAGTGAAGCATCGGAATCCACATCTAGTTTCACAGGAATGGTTCAAACATAGACAGCAGGAAGAATCAGCTTTCTTGTACTTAAGTCGGCATTGTGCCTTTTGTATTTAATTCCGATGTATTTTCTGTGTTTCATCGTCAATAAGAATTTCCAAGGTACACAGTAAACCTGAAGTAAAGTATCGGAAGCTATAACTAGTGTCACACGAATCGTTCAAACATAGTCAGTAAGAAGAGTCAGTCTTCTTGTACTTAAGTCGGCATTGTGCCTTTTGTATTTACTTCCGATGCGATTTATGTGTTTCATCGTCAATAAGAAGGTCCAAGAGATACAGTAAACCTGGAGTGAAGCATCGGAATCAATAACTAGTGTCACAGGAATGGTTCAAAACATAGACAGTAGGAAGAGTCAGTCTTCTTGTACTTAAGTCGGCATTGTGCCTTTTGTATTTAATTCCGATGCAATTTCTGTGTTTCATCGGCAATAAGGTCAGAGGGATACAGTAAACCTGAAGTGAAGCATCGGAATCTATAACTAGTGTCACAGGAATGGTTCAAAACATAGACAGTAGGAAGAGACAGTCTTCTTGTACTTAAGTCGGCATTGTGCCTTTTGTATTTAATTCCCATGCAATCTCTATATTTCATTGTCAATAAGAAGGTCAGAGGGATACAGTAAACCTGAAGTGAAGCATCGGAATCAAAAACTAGTGTCACAGGAATGGTTCAAAACATAGGCAGTAAGAAGAGTCAGTCTTCTAGTACTTAAGTCGGCATTGTGCCTTTTCTAATTAATTCCGATGCAATATCTGTGTATCATCGTCAATAACAAGGTCCAAGGGATGCAGTAAACCTGAAGTGAAGCATCGGAATCCATAACTAGTGTCACAGGAATGGTTCAAACATAGACAGTAAGAAGAGTCAGTCTTCTTGTACTTAAGTCGGCATTATGCCTTTTGTATTTAATTCCGATGCAATTTCTGTGTTTCATGGTCAATAAGAAGGTCCAAGGGATACAATAAACCTGAAGTGCAGCATCGGAATCCATAACTAGTGTCACAGGAATGGTTCAAACATAGACAGTAAGAAGAGTCAGTCTTCTTGTACTTAAGTCGGCATTGTGCCTTTCGTATTTAATTCCGATGCAATTTCTGTGTTTCACCGTCAATACGAAGGTCAGAGGGATACAGTAAACCTGAAGTGAAGCATCGGAATCTATAACTAGTGTCACAGGAATGGTTCAAACATAGACAGTAAGAAGAGTCAGTCTTCGGCCACTTAAGTCGGCATTGTCCCTTTTGTATTTAATTCCGATGCAATTTCTGTGTTTCATCGTCAATAAGAAGGTCAGAGGGATACAGTAAACCTGAAGTGAAGCATCGGAATCTATAACTAGTCATCGGAATGGTTCAAAACATAGTCAGTATGAACAGTCAGTCTTCTTGTCCTTAAGTCGGCATTGTGCCTTTTGTATTTAATTCCGATGCAATTTCTGTGTTTCATCGTCAATAAGAAGGTCCAAGGGATACAGTAAACCTGAAGTGCAGCATCAGAATCCATAACTAGTGCTAATGGAATGGGTCAAAACATAGACAGTAAGAAGAGTCAGACTTCGGGTACTTTAGTCGGCATTATGCCTTTTGTATTTAATTCCGATGCAATTTCTGTGTTTGATCATCAATAAGAAGGTCAGAGGGATACAGTAAACGTGAAGTGAAGCAATGGAATCTATTGCTAGTGTCACAGGAATGGTTCAAAACAGAGTCAGTAAGAAGAGTCTCTCTTCTTGTCCTTAAGAAGGCATTGTGCGTTTTGTATTTAATTCCGATGCAATTTCTGTGTTTCATCGTCAATTAGAAGGTCAGAGGGATACAGTAAACCTGAAGTGAAGCATCGGAATCCACAACTAATGTCACAGGAGTGGTTCAAAACATAGACAGTAGGAAGAATCAGCTTTCTTGTACTTAAGTCGGCATTGTGCCTTTTGTATTAAATTCCGATGCATTTTCTGTGTTTCATCGTCAATAAGAAGGTCCAAGGTACACAGTAAACCTGAAGTAAAGTATCGGAATCTATAACTAGTGTCACAGGAATGGTTCAAACATAGTCAGTAAGAAGAGTCAGTCTTCTTGTACTTAAGTCGGCATTGTGCCTTATGTATTTAATTCCGATGCGATTTATGTGTTTCATCGTCAATAAGAAGGTCCAAGAGATACAGTACACATGAAGTGACGCATCGCAATCTATAACTAGTGTCAAAGGAATGGTTCAAAACATAGTCAGTAAGAAGAGTCAGTCTTCTTGTACTTAAGTCGGCATTGTGCCTTTCGTATTTAATTCCGATGCAATTTCTGTGTTTCACCGTCAATCAGAAGGACAGTGGGATACAGTAAACCTGAAGTGAAGCATCGGAATCTATAACTAGTGTCACAGGAATGGTTCAAACATAGACAGAAAGACGAGTCAGTTTTCTTGTACTTAAGTCGGCATTGTGCCTTTTGTATTTAATTCCGATGCAATTTCTGTGTTTCATCGTCAATAAGAAGGTCCAAGGGATACAGTAAACCTGAGGTGAAGCATGGGAATCTACAACTAGTGCCACAGGAGTGGTTCAAAACATAGACAGTAAGAAGAGTCAGTCTTCTTGTACTTAAGTCGGCATTTTGCCTTTCGTATTTCATTCCGATGCAATTTCTGTGTTTCTTCGTCAATAAGAAGGTCCAAGGGATACAGTAAACCTGGAGTGAAGCATCGGAATCTATAACTAGTGTCACAAGAATGGTACATTACATAGATAGTGAGAAGAGTCAGTCTTCTTGTACTTAAGTCGACATTGTGCCTTTTCTATTTAATTCCTATGCAATTTCTGTGTTTCATCGTCAATAAGAAGGTCCAAGGGATACAGTAAACCTGGAGTGAAGCATCGGAATCAATAACTAGTGTCACAGGAATGGATCAAATCATAGACAGTAGGAAGAGTCAGTCTTCTTGTACTTAAGTCGGCATTGTGCCATTTCTATTTAATTCCGATGCAATTTCTGTGTTTCATCGTCAATAAGAAGGTCCAAGGGAAACAGTAAATCTAAAGTGAAGCATCGGGATACAGTAAACCTGAAGTGAAGCATCGGAATCTATAACTAGAGTCACAGGAATGGTTCAAAACATAGACAGTAGGAAGAGTCAGTCTTCTTGTATTTAAGTCGGCATTGTGCCTTTTGTATTTAATTCCCATGCAATTTCTGTGTTTCATTGTCAATAAGAAGGTCAGAGAGATACAGTAAACCTGATGTGAAGCATCGGAATCCAAAACTAGTGTCACAGGAATGGTTCAAATCATAGACAGTAGGAAGATTCACTCTTCTTGTACTTAAGTCGGCATTGTGCCTTTTGTATTTAATTGCGATGCAATTTCTGTGTTTCATCGTCAATAAGAACATCCAAGGTATACAGTAAACCTGAAGTGTAGCATCGGAATCTATAACTAGTGTCACAGGAATGGTTCAAAACATAGGCAGTAAGAAGAGTCAGGCTTCTTGTACTTAAGTCGGCATTATGCCTTTTGTATTTAATTCCGATGCAATTTCTGTGTTTCATCGTCAATAAGAAGGTCATAGGGATACAGTAAACCTGAAGTGAAGCGTTGGAATTTGTAACTAGTGTCACAGGAATGGTTCAAAACAGAGTCAGTAAGAAGAGTCAGTCTTCTTGTCCTTAAGTCGGAATTGTGCCTTTTCTACTTAATTCCGATGCAATTTCTGTGTTTCATCGTCAATAACATGGTCCAAGGGATACAGTGAACCTGGAGTGAGGCATCGTAATCCATAACTAGTGTCAATGGAATGGGTCAAAACATAGACAGTAAGAAGAGTAAGTCTTCTTGTACTTAAGTCGGCATTATGCCTTTTGTTTTTAATTCCGATGCAATTTCTGTGTTTCATCGTCAATAAGAAGGTCAGAGGGATACAGTAAACCTGAAGTGAAGCGTTGGAATTTGTAACTAGTGTCACAGGAATGGTTCATAACAGAGTCAGTAAGAAGAGTCAGTCTTCTTGTCCTTTAGTCGGTATTGTGCCTTTTGTATTTAATTCCGATGCAATTTCCGTGTTTCGTCGTCAATAAGAAGGTCCAAGGGAAACAGTAAACCTGAAGTGAAGCATCGGAATCTATAACTAGTGTCACAGGAATGGTTTAAATCATAGACACTAAGAAGAGTCAGTCCTCTTGTTCTTAAGTCGGCATTGTGGCTTTTGTATTTAATTACGATGCAATTTCTGTGTTTCATCGTCAATAAGAAGGTCAGAGGGATACAGTAAACCTGAAGTGAAGCATCGGAATCTATAACTAGTGTCACAGGAATGGTTCAAAACATAGTCAGTAGGAAGAGTCAGACTTCTTGTACTTAAGTCGGCATTGTGCCCTTTCTATTTAATTCCGATGCAATTTCTGTGTTTGATCGTCAATAAGAAGGTCCAAGGGATACAGTAAACCTTGAGTGAAGCATCGGAATCTATAACTAGTGTCACAGGAATGGTTCAAAACATAGGCAGTAAGAAGAGTCAGTCTTCTTGTCCTTAAGTCGCCATTGTGCCTTTTGTATTTAATTCCCATGCAATTTCTGTGTTTCATCGGCAATAAGGTCAGAGGGATACAGTAAACCTGAAGTCAAGCATCGGAATCTATAACTAGTGTCACAGGAATGGTTCAAGACATAGTCAGTAAGAAGAGACAGTCTTCTTGTCCTTACGTCGCCATTGTGCCTTTTGTATTTAATTCCGATGCAATTTCTGTGTTTCATCGTCAATAAGAAGGTCCAAGGGATACAGTAAACCTGAAGTGCAGCATCAGAATCCATAACTAGTGCTAATGGAATGGGTCAAAACATAGACAGTAAGAAGAGTCAGACTTCTTGTACTTAAGTCGGCATTATGCCTTTTGTATTTAATTCCGATGCAATTTCTGTGTTTGATCGTCAATAAGAAGGTCAGAGGGATACAGTAAACCTGAAGTGAAGCAATGGAATCTATTGCTAGTGTCACAGGAATGGTTCAAAACAGAGTCAGTAAGAAGAGCCTGTCTTCTTGTCCTTAAGTCGGCATTGTGCCTTTTGTATTTAATTCCGATGCAATTTCTGTGTTTCATCGTCAATAAGAAGGTCAGAGGGATACAGTAAACCTGAAGTGAAGCATCGGAATCCACAACTAGTGTCACAGGAATGGTTCAAAACATAGACAGTAGGAAGAATCAGCTTTCTTGTACTTAAGTCGGCATTGTGCCTTTTGTATTTAATTCCGATGCATTTTCTGTGTTTCATCGTCAATAAGAAGGTCCAAGGTACACAGTAAACCTGAAGTAAAGTATCGGAATCTATAACTAGTGTCACAGGAATGGTTCAAACATAGTCAGTAAGAAGAGTCAGTCTTCTTGTACTTAAGTCGGCATTGTGCCTTTTGTATTTAATTCTGATGCGATTTATGTGTTTCACCGTCAATAAGAAGGTCCAAGAGATACAGTAAACCTGGAGTGAAGCATCGGAATCAATAACTAGTGTCACAGGAAAGGTTCAAAACATAGACAGTAGGAAGAGTCAGTCTTCTTGTACTTAAGTCGGCATTGTGCCTTTTGTATTTAATTCCGATGCAATATCTGTGTTTCATCGGCAATAAGGTCAGAGGGATACAGTAAACCTGAAGTGAAGCATCGAAATCTATAACTAGAGTCACAGGAATGGTTCAAAGCATAGTCAGTAAGAAGAGTCAGTCTTCTTGTACTTAAGTCGGCATTGTGTCTTTCGTATTTCATTCCGTTGCAATTTCTGTGCTTCATCGTCAATAAGAAGGTCCAAGGGATACAGTAAACCTGGAGTGGAGCATCGGAATCTATAACTAGTGTCACAAGAATGGTACAATGCATAGACGGTAAGAAGAGTCATTCTTCTTGTACTTAAGTCGTCATTGTGAATTTTCTATTTAATCCCGATGCAATTTCTGTGTTTCATCGTCAATAAGAAGGTCCTAGGGATACAGTACACCTGAAGTGAAGCATCGCAATCTATAACTAGTGTCACAGGAATGGTTCAAAACATAGTCAGTAAGAAGGGTCTGTCTTCTTGTACTTAAGTCGGCATTGTGCCTTTCGTATTTAATTCCGATGCAATTTCTGTGTTTCACCGTCAATAAGAAGGTCAGAGGGATACAGTAAACCGGAAGTGAAGCATCGGAATCTATAACTAGTGTCACAGGAATGGTTCAAACATAGACAGTAAGAAGAGTCAGTCTTCTTGTACTTAAGTCGGCATTGTGCCTTTTGTATTTAATTCCGATGCAATTTCTGTGTTTCATCGTCAATAAGAAGGTCCAAGGTATACAGTAAACCTGGAGTGAAGCATCGAAATCTATAACTAGTGTCACAGTAATGGTTCAAAACATAGTAAGAAGAGTCAGTCTTCTTGTACTTACGTCAGCATTGTGCCTTTTGTATTTAATTCCGATGCAATTTATGTGTTTTAATCGTCAATAAGAAGGTCCAAGGAATACAGTAAACCTGAAGTGAAGCATCGGAATCTATAACTAGTGTCACTGGAATGGTTCAAAATATAGACAGTAAGAAGAGTCAGTCTTCTTGTACTTTGGTCGGCATTGTGATTTTTGTATTTAATTCCGATGCAATTTCTGTGATTCATCGTCAATTAGAAGGTCCAAAGCATACAGTAAACCTCAAGTGAAGCATCGGCCTCTATAACTAGTGTCACAGGAATGGTTCAAAACATAGACAGTAGGAAGAGTCAGTCTTCTTGTACTTAAGTCGGCATTGTGCCTTTTCTATTTAATTCCGATGCAATTTCTGTGTTTCATCGTCAATAAGAAGGTCCAAGGGGAACAGCAAATCTGAAGTGAAGCATCGGAATCTAAAACTAGTGCCACAGGAATGATTCAAAACGTAGACAGTAAGAAGAGTCAGTCATCTTGTACTTAAGTCGGCATTGTGCCTTTTTTATTTAATTCCGATGCAATCTCTGTGTTTCATCGTCAATAAGAAGGTCAGAGGGATACAGTAAAACTGAAGTGAAGCACCGGAATCTATAACTAGTGTCACAGGAATGGTTCAAAACATAGTCAGTAAGAAGAGTCAGTCTTCTTGCACTTAAGTCGGCATTGTGCCTTTCGTATTTAATTCCGATGCAATTTCTGTGTTTCACCGTCAATCAGAAGGACAGTGGGATACAGTAAACCTGAAGTGAAGCATCGGAATCTATAACTAGTGTCACAGGAATGGTTCAAACATAGACAGAAAGAAGAGTCAGTTTTCTTGTACTTAAGTCGGCATTGTGCCTTTTGTATTTAATTCCGATGCAATTTCTGTGTTTCATCCACAATAAGAAGGTCCAAGGGATACAGTAGACCTGAAGTGAAGCATCGATATCTACAACTAGTGCCACAGGAGTGGTTCAAAACATAGACAGTAAGAAGAGTCAGTCTTCTTGTCCTTAAGTCGGCATTGTGCCTTTTGTATTTAATTACGATGCAATTTCTGTGTTTCATCGGCAATAAGGTCAGAGGGATACAGTAAACCTGAAGTCAAGCATCGGAATCTATAACTAGTGTCACGGGAATGGTTCAAAGCATAGTCAGTATGAACAGTCAGTCTTCTTGTCCTTAAGTCGGCATTGTGCCTTTTGTATTTAATTCCGATGCAATTTCTGTGTTTCATCGTCAATAAGAAGGTCCAAGGGATACAGTAAACCTGAAGTGTTGCATCGGACTCTATAACTAGTGTCTCAGAAATGGTTCAAAACATAGACAGTAGGAAGAGTCAGTCTTCTTGTACTTAAGTCGGCATTGTGCCTTTTGTTTTTGATTCAGATGCAATTTCTGTGTTTCATCGTCAATAAGAAGGTCCAAGGGAAACAGTAAACCTGAAGTAAAGCATCGCAATCTATAACTAGTGTCAAAGGAATGGTTCAAAACATAATCAGTAAGAAGAGTCAGTCTTCTTGTCCTTAAGTCGCCATTGTTCCTTTTGTATTTAATTCCGATGCAATTTCTGTGTTTCACCGGCAATAAGGTCACAGGGATACAGTAAACCTCAAGTGAAGCATCGGAATCTATAACTAGTGTTACAGGAATGGTTCAAAACATAGACAGTAGGAAGAGACAGTCTTCTTGTACTTAAGTCGGTATTGTGCCTTTTGTATTTAATTCCCATGCAATTTCTATATTTCATTGTCAATAAGAAGGTCAGAGGGATACAGTAAACCTGAAGTGAAGCATCGGAATCTACAACTAGTGCCACAGGAGTGGTTCAAAACATAGACAGTAAGAAGAGTCAGTCTTCTTGTCCTTAAGTCGGCATTTTGCCTTTTGTATTTAATTCCGATGCAATTTCTGGGTTTCATCGGCAATAAGGTCAGAGGGATACAGTAAACCTGAAGTCAAGCATCGGAATCTATAACTAGTGTCACGGGAATGGTTCAAAACATAGTCAGTATGAACAGTCAGTCTTCTTGTCCTTAAGTCGGCATTGTGCCTTTTGTATTTAATTCCGATGCAATTTCTGTCTTTCATCGTCAATAAGAAGGTCCAAGGGATACAGTAAACCTGAAGTGTTGCATCGGACTCTATAACTAGTGTCTCAGAAATGGTTCAAAACATAGACAGTAGGAAGAGTCAGTCATTTTGTACTTAAGTCGGCATTGTGCCTTTTGTTTTTGATTCAGATGCAATTTCTGTGTTTCATCGTCAATAAGAAGGTCCAAGGGAAACAGTAAACCTGAAGTAAAGCATCGCAATCTATAACTAGTGTCACAGGAATGGTTCAAAACATAATCAGTAAGAAGAGACAGTCTTCTTGTCCTTAAGTCGCCATTGTTCCTTTTGTATTTAATTCCGATGCAATTTCTGTGTTTCACCGGCAATAAGGTCAGAGGGATACAGTAAACCTCAAGTGAAGCATCGAAATCTATAACTAGTGTCACAGGAATGGTTCAAAACATAATCAGTAAGAAGAGACAGTCTTCTTGTCCTTAAGTCGCCATTGTTCCTTTTGTATTTAATTCCGATGCAATTTCTGTGTTTCACCGGCAATAAGGTCAGAGGGATACAGTAAACCTCAAGTGAAGCATCGGAATCTATAACTAGTGTCACAGGAATGGTTCAAAACATAGGCAGTAAGAAGAGTCAGTCTTCTTGTACTTAAGTCGGCATTGTGCCTTTTCTAATTAATTCCGATGCAATATCTGTGTATCATCGTCAATAAGAAGGTCCAAGGGTTACAGTAAAACTGAAGTGAAGCATCGGAATCTATAACTAGTGTCACAGGAATGGTTCAAATTATAGTCAGTATGAACAGTCAGTCTTCTTCTCCTAAAGTCGGCATTGTGCCTCTTGTATTTAATTCCGATGCAATTTCTGTGTTTCATCGTCAATAAGAAGGTCCAAGGGATACAGTAAACCTGAAGTGCAGCATCGGAATCCATAACTAGTGTCACAGGAATGGTTCAAACATAGACAGTAAGAAGAGTCCGTCTTCTTGTACTTAAGTCGGCATTATGCCTTTTGTATTGAATTCCGATGCAATTTCTGTGTTTCATCGTCAATAAGAAGGTCCAAGGGATACAGTAAAACCTGAAGTGTAGCATCGGAATCTATAACTAGTGTCACAGGAATGGTTCAAAACATAGGCAGTAAGAAGAGTCAGTCTTCTTGTACTTAAGTCGGCATTAAGCCTTTTGTATTGAATTCCGATGCAATTTCTGTGTTTCATCGTCAATAAGAAGGTCCAAGGGATACAGTAAAACCTGAAGTGTAGCATCGGAATCTATAACTAATGTCACAGGAATGGTTCAAAACATAGGCAGTAAGAAGAGTCAGTCTTCTTGTACTTAAGTCGGCATTGTGCCTTTTCTATTTAATTCCAATGCAATTTCTGTGTTTCATCATCAATAAGAAGGTCCAAGGTATACAGTAAACCTGAAGTGCAGCATCGGAATCCATAACTAGTGTCACAGGAATGGTTCAAACATAGACAGGAAGAAGAGTCAGTCTTCTTGTACTTAAGTCGGCATTATGTCTTTTGTATTTAATTCCGATGCAATTTCTGTGTTTCATGGTCAATAAGAAGGTCCAAGGGATACAGTAAACCTGAAGTGCAGCATCGGAATCCATAACTAGTGTCACAGGAATGTTTCAAACATAGACAGTAAGAAGAGTCAGTCTTCTTGTTCTTAAGTCGGCATTGTGCCTTTCGTATTTAATTCCGATGCAATTTCTGTGTTTCACCGTCAATACGAAGGTCAGAGGGATACAGTAAACCTGAAGTGAAGCATCGGAATCTGTAACTAGTGTCACAGGAATGGTTCAAGACATAGTCAGTAAGAAGAGTCAGTCTTCTTGTACTTAAGTCGGCATTGTGCCTTTTCTATTTAATTCCGATGCAATTTCTGTGTTTCATCGTCAATAAGAAGGTCCAAGGGATACAGTAAACCTGGAGTGAAGCATCGGAATCAATAACTAGTGTCACAGGAATGGATCAAAACATAGACAGTAGGAAGAGTCAGTCTTCTTGTACTTATGTCGGCATTGTGCCTTTTGTATTTAATTCCGTTGCAATATCTGTGTTTCATCGGCAATAAGGTCAGAGGGATACAGTAAACCTGAAGTGAAGCATCGGAATCTATATCTAGAGTCACAGGAATGGTTCAAAACATAGTCAGTAAGAAGAGTCAGTCTTCTTGTACTTAAGTCGGCATTTTGCCTTTCGTATTTCATTCCGATGCAATTTCTGTGTTTCATCGTCAATAAGAAGGTCCAAGGGATACACTGCACCTGGAGTGAAGCTTCGGAATCTATAACTAGTGTCACAAGAATGGTACATTACATAGATAGTAAGACGAGTCAGTCTTCTTGTACTTAAGTCGACATTGTGCCTTTTCTATTTAATTCCGATGCAATTTCTGTGTTTCATCGTCAATAAGAAGGTCCAAGGGATACAGTAAACCTGGAGTGAAGCATCGGAATCAATTACTAGTGTCACAGGAATGGATCAAAACATAGACAGTAGGAAGAGTCAGTCTTCTTGTACTTAAGTCGGCATTGTGCCATTTCTATTTAATTCCGATGCAATTTCTGTGTTTCATCGTCAATAAGAAGGTCCAAGGGAAACAGTAAATCTAAAGTGAAGCATCGGGATACAGTAAACCTGAAGTGAAGCATCGGAATATATAACTAGAGACACAGGAATGGTTCAAAACATAGACAGTAGCAAGAGTCAGTCTTCTTGTATTTAAGTCGGCATTGTGCCTTTTGTATATAATTCCCATGCAATTTCTGTGTTTCATTGTCAATAAGAAGGTCAGAGGGATACAGTAAACCTGAAGTGAAGCATCGGAATCCAAAACTAGTGTCACAGGAATGGTTCAAAACATAGACAGTAGGAAGAGTCACTCTTCTTGTACTTAAGTCGGCATTGTGCCTTTTGTATTTAATTGCGATGCAATTTCTGTGTTTCATCGTCAATAAGAACTTCCAAGGTATACAGTAAACCTGAAGTGTAGCATCGGAATCTATAACTAGTGTCACAGGAATGGTTCAAAACATAGGCAGTAAGAAGAGTCAGGCTTCTTGTACTTAAGTCGGCATTATGCCTTTTGTATTTAATTCCGATGAAATTTCTGTGTTTCATCGTCAATAAGAAGGTCAGAGGGATACAGTAAACCTGAAGTGAAACGTTGGAATTTGTAACTAGTGTCACAGGAATGGTTCAAAACAGAGTCAGTAAGAAGAGTCAGTCTTCTTGTCCTTAAGTCGGAATTGTGCCTTTTCTACTTAATTCCGATGCAATTTCTGTGTTTCATCGTCAATAACATGGTCTAAGGAATACAGTGAACCTGGAGTGAGGCATCGTAATCCATAACTAGTGTCAATGGAATGGGTCAAAACATAGACAGTAAGAAGAGTAAGTCTTCTTGTACTTAAGTCGGCATTATGCCTTTTGTATTAAATTCCGATGCAATTTCTGTGTTTCTTCGTCAATAAGAAGGTCAGAGGCATACAGTAAACCTGAAGTGAAGCGTTGGAATTTGTAACTAGTGTCACAGGAATGGTTCAAAACAGAGTCAGTAAGAAGAGTCAGTCTTCTTGTCCTTAAGTCGGCATTGTGCCTTTTGTATTTAATTCCGATGCAATTTCCGTGTTTCATCGTCAATAAGAAGGTCAGAGGGATACAGTAAACCTGAAGTGAAGCATCGGAATCTATAACTAGTGTCACAGTAATGGTTCAAATCATAGTCAGTAAGAAGAGTCAGTCTTCTTGTACTTAAGTCGGCATTGTGCCTTTTCTATTTAATTCCGATGCAATTTCTGTGTTTGATCGTCAATAAGAAGGTCCAAGGGATACAGTAAACCTTGAGTGAAGCATCGGAATCTATAACTAGTGTCACAGGAATGGTTCAAAACATAGGCAGTAAGAAGAGTCAGTCTTCTTGTCCTTAAGTCGCCATTGTGCCTTTTGTATTTAATTCCGATGCAATTTCTGTGTTTCATCGGCAATAAGGTCAAGGGGATACAGTAAACCTGAAGTCAAGCATCGGAATCTAAAACTAGTGTCACAGGAATGGTTCAAAACATAGACAGTAGGAAGAGTCAGCCTTCTTGTATTTAAGTCGGCATTGTGAATTTTGTATTTAATTCCCATGCTATTTCTGTGTTTCATTGTCAATAAGAAGGTCAGAGGGATACAGTAAACCTGAAGTGAAGCATCGGAATCCTAAACTAGTGTCACAGGAATGGTTCAAAACTTAGACAGTAGGAAGAGTCAGTCTTCTTGTACTTAAGTCGGCATTGTGCCTTTTGTATTTAATTGCATTGCAATTTCTGTGTTTGATCGTCAATAAGAACTTCCAAGGTATACAGTTAACCTGAAGTGTAGCATCGGAATTATAACTAGTGTCACAGGAATGGTTCAAAACATAGGCAGTAAGAAGAGTCAGGCTTCTTGTCCTTAAGTCGGCATTGTGCCTTTTGTATTTAATTCCGATGCAATTTCTGTGTTTCATCGTCAATAAGAAGGTCCAAGGGAAACAGTAAACCTGAAGTGAAGCATCGGAATCTATAACTAGCGTCACAGGAATGGTTCAAATCAAAGACAGTAAGAAGAGTCAGTCTTCTTGCACTTAAGTCGGCATTGTGCCTTTTCTATTTAATTCCGATGCAATTTCTGTGTTTCATCGTCAATAAGAAGGTCCAAGGGATACATTGAACCTGGAGTGAAGCATCGGAATCTCTAACTAGTGTCACAGGAATGGTTCAAAACATAGACTGTAAGAAGAGTCAGTCTTCTTGTACTTAAGTCGACATTGTGCCTTTTGTATTTAATTCCGATGCAATTTCTGTGTTTCATCGTGAATAAGAAGGTCAGAGGGATACAACAAACATGAAGTGAATCATCGGATTCTATAACTAGTGTCACAGGAATGGTTCAAAACTAAGTCAGTAAGAACAGTCAGTCTTCTTGTCCTTAAGTCGGCATTGTGCCTTTTGTATTTAATTCCGATGCAATTTCTGTGTTTCATCGTCAATAAGAAGGTCCAGGGGATACAGAAAACCTGGACTGTAGCATCGGGATCCATAACTAGTGTCACTGGAATGGTTCAAATCATAGACAGTAAGAAGAGTCAGTCTTCGTGTACTAAAGTTTGCTATTTGCCTTTTGTATTTAATTCCGATGCAATTTCTGTGTTTCATCGTCAATAACAAGGTCCAAGGGATACAGTGAACCTGGAGTGAAGCATCGGAATCCATAACTAGTGTCAATGAAATGGGTCAAAACATAGACAGTAAGAAGAGTCAGTCTTCTTGTACTTAAGTCGGCATTATGCCTTTTGTGTTTAATTCCGATGCAATTTCTGTGTTTCATCGTCAATAAGAAGGTCAGAGGGATACAGTAAACCTGAAGTGAAGCATCGGAATCTATTCCTAGTGTCACAGGAATGGTTCAAAACAGAGTCAGTAAGAAGAGTCAGTCTTCTTGTCCTTAAGTCGGCATTGTGCCTTTTGTATTTAATTCCGATGCAATTTCTGTGTTTCATCGTCAATAAGAAGTTCCAAGGGAAACAGTAAACCTGAAGTGAAGCATCGGAATCTATAACTAGTGTCACAGGAATGGTTCAAATCATAGACAGTAAGAAGAGTCAGTCTTCTTGTACTTAAGTCGGCATTGTGGCTTTTTCTATTTAATTCCGATGCAATTTCTGTGTTTCATCGTCAAAAAGAAGGTCCAAGGGATACAGTAAACCTGGAGTGAAGCATAGGAATCTATAACTAGTGTCACAGGCATGGTTCTAAACATAGACAGTAAGAAGAGTCAGTCTTCTTGTACATATGTCGGCATTGTGCCTTTTCTATTTAATTCCGATGCAATTTCTGTGTTTCATCGTCAATAAGAAGGTCAGAGGGATACAGTAAACCTGAAGTTAAGCATCGGAATCTATAACTAGTGTCACAGGAATGGTTCAAAACATAGTCAGTAAGAAGAGTCAGTCTGCTTGTACTTAAGTCGGCATTGTGCCTTTTCTATTTAATTCCGATGCAATTTCTGTGTTTCATCGTCAATAAGAAGGTCCAAGGGATACAGTAGACCTGGAGTGAAGCATCGGAATCTATAACTAGTGTCAATGGAACGGTTCAATTCAAAGACAGTAAGAAGAGTCAGTCTTCTTGTACTTAAGTCGGCATTGTGCCATTTGTATTTAATTCCGATGCAATTTCTGAGTTTCATCGTCAATAAGAAGGTCAGAGGGATACAGTAAACCTGATGTGAAGCATCGGAATCTATAACTAGTGTCACAGGAATGGTTAAAAACATAGTCAGTTAGAAGTCAGTCTTCTTGTACTTAAGTCGGCATTGTGGCTATTCAATTTAATTCCCATGCAATTTCTGTGTTTCATCGTCAGTAAGAAGGTCCAAGGGATACAGTAAACCAGGAGTGAAACATCGGAATCTATAACTAGTGTCAATGGAATGGTTCAATACATAGACAGTAAGAAGAGTCAGTCTTCTTGTACTTAAGTCGGCATTGTGCCTTTTGTATTTAATTGCGATGCAATTTCTGAGTTCCATCGTCAATAAGAAGGTCAGAGAGATACAGTAAACCTGAGGTGAAGCATCGGAATCTATAACTAGTGTCACAGGAATGGTTCAAAAGCATAGTCAGTAAAAGAGTCAGTCTTCTTGTCCTTAAGTCGGCATTGTGCCTTTTGTATTTAATTCCGATGCAATTTCTGTGTTTCATCGTCAATAAGAATGTCCAAGGGATACAGTAAAAATGAAGTGAAGCATCGGAATCTATAACTAGTGTCACAGGAATGGTTCGAATCATTGTCAGTAAGATGATTCGGTCTTCATGTACTTAGGTAGGCATTGTGCCTTTTGTATATAATTCCGATGCAATTTCTGTGTTTCATCGTCTATAAGAAGGTCCAAGGGATACAGTAAACCTGAAGTGAAGCATCGGAATCTACAACTAGTGCCACAGGAATGGTTCAAAACATAGACAGTAAGAAGAGTCAGTCTTCTTGTACTTAAGTCGGCATTGTGCCTTTTCAATTTAATTCCGATGCAATCTCTGTGTTTCATCGTCAATAAGAAGGTCACAGGGATACAGTAAACTTGAAGTGAAGCATCGGAATCAATAACTAGTGTCACAGGAATGATTCAAAGCATAGACAGTGGGAAGAGTCAGTCTTCTTGTACCTAAGTCGGCATTGTACCTTTTGTATTTAATTCCCATGCAATTTTTGTGTTTCATTGTCAATAAGAAGGTCAGTGGGATACAGTAAACCTGAAGTGAAGCATCGAAATCCAAAACTAGTGTCACAGGAATGGTTCAAAACATAGACAGTAAGAAGAGTCAGTCTTCTTGTACTTAAGTCGGCATTGTGCCTTTTGTATTTAATTACGATGCAATTTCTGTGTTTCATCGTCAATAAGAACTTCCAAGGTATTCAGTAAACCTGAAGTGTAGCATCAGAATCTATAACTAGTGTCAAAGGAATGGTTCAAAACATAGGCAGTAAAAAGAGTCAGGCTTCTTGTACTTAAGTCGGCATTGTGCCTTTTGTATATAATTCCGATGCAATTTCTGTGTTTCATCGTCTATAAGAAGGTCCAAGGGATACAGTAAACCTGAAGTGAAGCCTCGGAATCTACAACTAGTGCCACAGGAATGGTTCAAAACGTAGGCTGTAAGAAGAGTCAGTCTTCTTGTACTTAAGTCGACATTGTGCCTTTTGTATTTAATTCCGATGCAATTTCTGTGTTTCATCGTCAATAAGAAGGTCAGAGGGATACAAAAAACCTGAAGTGAAGCATCGGAATCTATAACTAGTGTCACAGGAATGGTTCAAAACTAAGTCAGTAAGAAGAGTCAGTCTTCATCTCCTTAAGTCGGAATTGTGCCTTTTGTATTTAATTCCGACGCAATTTCTGTGTTTCATCGTCAATAAGAAGGTCCAAGGGAAACAGTAAACCTGAAGTGAAGCATCGGAATCTATTACTAGTGTCACAGGAATGGTTCAAATCATAGACAGTAAGAAGAGTCAGTCTTCTTGTACTTAAGTCGGCATTGTGCCTTTTCTATTTAATTCCGATGCAATTTCTGTGTTTGATCGTCAATAAGAAGGTCCAAGGGATACAGTAAACCTGGAATGAAGCATCGGAATCTATAACTAGTGTCACAGGAATGGTTCAAAACATAGACAGTAAGAAGAGTCAGTCTTCTTGTCCTTAAGTCGCCATTGTGCCTTTTGTATTTAATACCGATGCAATTTCTGTGTTTCATCAGCAATAAGGTCAGAGGGATACAGAAAAACCTGAAGTCAAGCATCGGAATCTATAACTAGTGTCACGGGAATGGTTCAAAACATAGACAGTAGGAAGAGTCAGTCTTCTTGTACTTAAGTCGGCATTGTGCCTTTTGTATTTAATTGCGATGCAATTTCTGTGTTTCATCGTCAATAAGAACTTTCAAGGTATACAGTAAACCTGAAGTGTAGCATCGGAATCTATAACTAGTGTCACAGGAATGGTTCAAAGCATAGGCAGTAAGAAGAGTCAGGCTTCTTGTACTTAAGTCGGCATTGTGCCTTTTCTATTTAATTCCGATGCAATTTCTGTGTTTCATCGTCAATAAGAAGGTACAAGGGATACATTGAACCTGGAGTGAAGCATCGGAATCTCTAACTAGTGTCACAGGAATGGTTCAAAACATAGACTGTAAGAAGAGTGAGTCTTCTTGTACTTAAGTCGACATTGTGCCTTTTGTATTTAATTCCGATGCAATTTCTGTGTTTCATCGTGAATAAGAAGGTCAGGGGGATACAACAAACCTGAAGTGAATCATCGGAATCTATAACTAGTGTCACAGGAATGGTTCAAAACTAAGTCAGTAAGAACAGTCAGTCTTCTTGTCCTTAAGTCGGCATTGTGCCTTTTGTATTTAATTCCGATGCAATTTCTGTGTTTCATCGTCAATAAGAAGGTCCAGGGGATACAGTAAACCTGGACTGTAGCATCGGGATCCATAACTAGTGTCACTGGAATGGTTCAAATCATAGACAGTAAGAAGAGTCAGTCTTCGTGTACTAAAGTTTGCTATTTGCCTTTTGTATTTAATTCCGATGCAATTTCTGTGTTTCATCGTCAATAACAAGGTCCAAGGGATACAGTGAACCTGGAGTGAAGCATCGGAATCCATAACTAGTGTCAATGAAATGGGTCAAAACATAGACAGTAAGAAGAGTCAGTCTTCTTGTACTTAAGTCGGCATTATGCCTTTTGTATTTAATTCCGATGCAATTTCTGTGCTTCATCGTCAATAAGAAGGTCAGAGGGATACAGTAAACCTGAAGTGAAGCATCGGAATCTATTCCTAGTGTCACAGGAATGGTTCAAAACAGAGTCAGTAAGAACAGTCAGTCTTCTTGTCCTTAAGTCGGCATTGTGCCTTTTGTATTAAATTCCGATGCAATTTCTGTGTTTCATCGTCAATAAGAAGGTCCAAGGGAAACAGTAAACCTGAAGTGAAGCATCGGAATCTATAACTAGTGTCACAGGAATGGTTCAAATCATAGTCAGTAAGAAGAGTCAGTCTTCTTGTACTTAAGTCGGCACTGTGGCTTTTTCTATTTAATTCCGATGCAATTTCTGTGTTTCATCGTCAAAAAGAAGGTCCAAGGGATACAGTAAACCTGGAGTGAAGCACAGGAATCTATAACTAGTGTCACAGGCATGGTTCTAAACATAGACAGTAAGAAGAGTGAGTCTTCTTGTACATAAGTCGGCATTGTGCCTTTTCTATTTAATTCCGATGCAATTTCTGTGTTTCATCGTCAATAAGAACGTCAGAGGGATACAGTAAACCTGAAGTTAAGCATCGGAATCTATAACTAGTGTCACAGGAATGGTTCAAAACATAGTCAGTAAGAAGAGTCAGTCTGCTTGTACTTAAGTCGGCATTGTGCCTTTTCTATTTAATTCCGATGCAATATCTGTGTTTCATCGTCAATAAGAAGGTCCAAGGGATACAGTAGACCTGGAGTGAAGCATCGGAATCTATAACTAGTGTCAATGGAACGGTTCAATTCAAAGACAGTAAGAAGAGTCAGTCTTCTTGTACTTAAGTCGGCATTGTGCCATTTGTATTTAATTCCGATGCAATTTCTGAGTTTCATCGTCAATAAGAAGGTCAGAGGGATACAGTAAACCTGATGTGAAGCATCGGAATCTATAACTAGTGTCACAGGAATGGTTAAAAACATAGTCAGTAAGAAGTCAGTCTTCTTGTACTTAAGTCGGCATAGTGGCTTTTCAATTTAATTCCCATGCAATTTCTGTGTTTCATCGTCAATAAGAAGGTCCATGGGATACAGTAAACCAGGAGTGAAACATCGGAATCTATAACTAGTGTCAATGGAATGGTTCAATACATAGACAGTAAGAAGAGTCAGTCTTCTTGTACTTAAGTCGGCATTGTGCCTTTTGTATTTAATTGCGATGCAATTTCTGAGTTCCATCGTCAATAAGAAGGTCAGAGGGATACAGTAAACCTGAGGTGAAGCATCGGAATCTATAACTAGTGTCACAGGAATGGTTCAAAATATAGACAGTAAAAGAGTCAGTCTTCTTGTCCTTAAGTCGGCATTGTGCCTTTTGTATTTAATTCCGATGCAAGTTCTGTGTTTCATCGTCAATAAGAAGGTCTAAGGGATATAGTAAACCTGGAGTGAAGCATCGGAATCTATAACTAGTGTCACAGGAATGGTTCATAACATAGACAGTAGGAAGAGTCAGTCTTCTTGTACTTAAGTCGGCATTGTGCCTTTTATATATAATTCCGATGCAATTTCTGTGTTTCATCGTCAATAAGAATGTCCAAGGGATACAGTAAAAATGAAGTGAAGCATCAGAATCTATAACTAGTGTCACAGGAATGGTTCGAATCATTGTCAGTAAGATGATTCGGTCTTCATGTACTTAAGTAGGCATTGTGCCTTTTGTATATAATTCCGATGCAATTTCTGTGTTTCATCGTCTATAAGAAGGTCCAAGGGATACAGTAAACCTGAAGTGAAGCATCGGAATCTACAACTAGTGCCACAGGAATGGTTCAAAACATAGACAGTAAGATGAGTCAGTCTTCATGTACTTAAGTTGGCATTGTGCCTTTTCTATTTAATTCCGATGCAATCTCTGTGTTTCATCGTCAATTAGAAGATCACAGGGATACAGTAAACCTGAAGTGAAGCATCGGAATCTACAACTAGTGCCACAGGAATGGTTCAAAACATAGACAGTAAGAAGAGTCAGTCTTCTTGTACTTAAGTCGGCATTGTGCCTTTTCAATTTAATTCCGATGCAATCTCTGTGTTTCATCGTCAATAAGAAGGTCACAGGGATACAGTAAACTTGAAGTGAAGCATCGGAATCTATAACTAGTTTCACAGGAATGATTCAAAGCATAGACAGTAGGAAGAGTCAGTCTTCTTGTACTTAAGTCGGCATTGTACCTTTTGTATTTAATTCCCATGCAATTTTTGTGTTTCATTGTCAATAAGAAGGTCAGTGGGATACAGTAATCCTGAAGTGAAGCATCGAAATCCAAAACTAGTGTCACAGGAATGGTTCAAAACATAGACAGTAGGAAGAGTCAGTCTTCTTGTACTTAAGTCGGCATTGTGCCTTTTGTATTTAATTACGATGCAATTTCTGTGTTTCATCGTCAATAAGAACTTCCAAGGTATACAGTAAACCTGAAGTGTAGCATCAGAATCTATAACTAGTGTCAAAGGAATGGTTCATAACATAGGCAGTAAAAAGAGTCAGGCTTCTTGTACTTAAGTCGGCATTGTGCCTTTTGTATATAATTCCGATGCAATTTCTGTGTTTCATCGTCTATAAGAAGGTCCAAGGGATACAGTAAACCTGAAGTGAAGCCTCGGAATCTACAACTAGTGCCACAGGAATGGTTCAAAACATAGGCTGTAAGAAGAGTCAGTCTTCTTGTACTTAAGTCGACATTGTGCCTTTTGTATTTAATTCCGATGCAATTTCTGTGTTTCATCGTCAATAAGAAGGTCAGAGGGATACAAAAAACCTGAAGTGAAGAATCGGATTCCAAAACTAGTGTCACAGGAATGGTTCAAAACATAGACAGTAGGAAGAGTCAGTCTTCTTGTACTTAAGTCGGCATTGTGCCTTTTGTATTTAATTACGATGCAATTTCTGTGTTTCATCGTCAATAAGAACTTCCAAGGTATACAGTAAACCTGAAGTGTAGCATCAGAATCTATAACTAGTGTCAAAGGAATGGTTCAAAACATAGGCAGTAAAAAGAGTCAGGCTTCTTGTACTTAAGTCGGCATTGTGCCCTTTGTACATAATTCCGATGCAATTTCTGTGTTTCATCGTCTATAAGATGGTCCAAGGGATACAGTAAACCTGAAGTGAAGCCTCGGAATCTACAACTAGTGCCACAGGAATGGTTCAAAACATAGGCTGTAAGAAGAGTCAGTCTTCTTGTACTTAAGTCGACATTGTGCCTTTTGTATTTAATTCCGATGCAATTTCTGTGTTTCATCGTCAATAAGAAGGTCAGAGGGATACAAAAAACCTGAAGTGAAGCATCGGAATCTATAACTAGTGTCACAGGAATGGTTCAAAACTAAGTCAGTAAGAAGAGTCAGTCTTCATCTCCTTAAGTCGGAATTGTGCCTTTTGTATTTAATTCCGATGCAATTTCTGTGTTTCATCGTCAATAAGAAGGTCCAGGTGATACAGTTAACCTGGAGTTAGCATCGGGATCCATAACTAGTGTCACTGGAATGGTTCAAAACATAGACAGTAAGAAGAGTCAGTCTTCGTGTACTAAAGGTGGCAATTTGCCTTTTGTATTTAATTCCGATGCAATTTCTGTGTTTCATCGTCAATAAAAAGGTCCAAGGGATACTGTAAACCTGAAGTGAAGCATCGGAATCTATAACTAGTGTCACAGGAATGTTTCAAAACATAGTCAGTAAGAAGAGTCGGTCTTCTTGTACTTAAGTCGGCATTGTGCCTTTTCTACTTAATTCCGATGCAATTTCTGTGTTTCATCGTCAATAACAAGGTCCAAGGGATACAGTGAACCAGGAGTGAAGCTTCGGAATCCATAACTAGTGTCAATGGAATGGGTCAAAACATAGACAGTAAGAAGAGTCAGTCTTCGAGTACTTAAGTCGGCATAGTCCCTTTTGTATTTAATTCCGATGCAATTTCTGTGTTTCGTCGTCAATAAGAAGGTCAGAGGGATACAGTAAACCTGAAGTGAAGCATCGGAATCTATTGCTAGTGTCACAGGAATGGTTCAAAACAGAGTCAGTAAGAAGAGTCAGTCTTCTTGTCCTTAAGTCGGCATTGTGCCTTTTGTATTTAATTCCGATGCAATTTCTGTGTTTCATCGTCAAAAAGAAGGTCCAAGGGATACAGTAAACCTGGAGTGAAGCATATGAATCTATAACTAGTGTCACAGGAATGGTTAAAAACATAGTCAGTAATAAGTCAGTCTTCTTGTCCTTAAGTCGGCATTGTAGCTTTTCAATTTAATTCCCATGCAATTTCTGTGTTTCATCGTCAATAGGAAGGTCCAAGGGATACAGTAAACCAGGAGTGAAACATCGGAATCTATAACTAGTGTCAATGGAATGGTTCAATACATAGACAGTAAGAAGAGTCAGTCTTTTTGTACTTAAGTCGGCATTGTGCCTTTTGTATATAATTGCGATGCAATTTCTGAGTTCCATCGTCAATAAGAAGGTCAGAGGGATACAGTAAACCTGAGGTGAAGCATCGGAATCTTTAACTAGTGTCACAGGAATGGTTCAAAACATAGTCAGTAAAAGAGTCAGTCTTCTTGTCCTTAAGTCGGCATTGTGCCTTTTGTATTTAATTCCGATGCAATTTCTGTGTTTCATCGTCAATAAGAAGGTCTAAGGGATATAGTAAACCTGGAGTGAAGCATCGGAATCTATAACTAGTGTCACAGGAATGGTTCATAACATAGACAGTAGGAAGAGTCAGTCTTCTTGTACTTAAGTCGGCATTGTGCCTTTTATATATAATTCCGATGCAATTTCTGTGTTTCATCGTCAATAAGAATGTCCAAGGGATACAGTAAAAATGAAGTGAAGCATCGGAATCTATAACTAGTGTCACAGGAATGGTTCAAATCATTGTCAGTAAGATGATTCGGTCTTCATGTACTTAAGTAGGCATTGTGCCTTTTGTATATAATTCCGATGCAATTTCTGTGTTTCATCGTCTATAAGAAGGTCCAAGGGATACAGTAAACCTGAACTGAAGCATCGGAATCTACAACTAGTGCCACAGGAATGGTTCAAAACATAGACAGTAAGAAGAGTCAGTCTTCTTGTACTTAAGTCGACATTGTGCCTTTTCAATTTAATTCCGATGCAATCTCTGTGTTTCATCGTCAATAAGAAGGTCACAGGGATACAGTAAACTTGAAGTGAGGCATCGGAATCTATAACTAGTGTCAATGGAATGGTTCAATACATAGACAGTAAGAAGAGTCAGTCTTCTTGTACTTAAGTGGGCATTGTGCCTTTTGTATATAATTGCGATGCAATTTCTGAGTTCCATCGTCAATAAGAAGGTCAGAGGGATACAGTAAACCTGAGGTGAAGCATCGGAATCTTTAACTAGTGTCACAGGAATGGTTCAAAACATAGTCAGTAAAAGAGTCAGTCTTCTTGTCCTTAAGTCGGCATTGTGCCTTTTGTATTTCATTCCGATGCAATTTCTGTGTTTCATCGTCAATAAGAAGGTCTAAGGGATATAGTAAACCTGGAGTGAAGCATCGGAATCTATAACTAGTGTCACAGGAATGGTTCATAACATAGACAGTAGGAAGAGTCAGTCTTCTTGTACTTAAGTCGGCATTGTGCCTTTTATATATAATTCCGATGCAATTTCTGTGTTTCATCGTCAATAAGAATGTCCAAGGGATACAGTAAAAATGAAGTGAAGCATCGGAATCTATAACTAGTGTCACAGGAATGGTTCAAATCATTGTCAGTAAGATGATTCGGTCTTCATGTACTTAAGTAGGCATTGTGCCTTTTGTATATAATTCCGATGCAATTTCTGTGTTTCATCGTCTATAAGAAGGTCCAAGGGATACAGTAAACCTGAACTGAAGCATCGGAATCTACAACTAGTGCCACAGGAATGGTTCAAAACATAGACAGTAAGAAGAGTCAGTCTTCTTGTACTTAAGTCGACATTGTGCCTTTTCAATTTAATTCCGATGCAATCTCTGTGTTTCATCGTCAATAAGAAGGTCACAGGGATACAGTAAACTTGAAGTGAGGCATCGAAATCCAAAACTAGTGTCACAGGAATGGTTCAAAACATAGACAGTAGGAAGAGTCAGTCTTCTTGTACTTAAGTCGGCATTGTGCCTTTTGTATTTAATTACGATGCAATTTCTGTGTTTCATCGTCAATAAGAACTTCCAAGGTATACAGTAAACCTAAAGTGTAGCATCAGAATCTATAACTAGTGTCAAAGGAATGGTTCAAAACATAGGCAGTAAAAAGAGTCAGGCTTCTTGTACTTAAGTCGGCATTGTGCCTTTTGTATATAATTCCGATGCAATTTCTGTGTTTCATCGTCTATAAGAAGGTCCAAGGGATACAGTAAACCAGAAGTGAAGCCTCGGAATCTACAACTAGTGCCACAGGAATGGTTCAAAACATAGACTGTAAGAAGAGTCAGTCTTCTTGTACTTAAGTCGACATTGTGCCTTTTGTATTTAATTCCGATGCAATTTCTGTGTTTCATCGTCAATAAGAAGGTCAGAGGGATACAAAAAACCTGAAGTGAAGCATCGGAATCTATAACTAGTGTCACAGGAATGGTTCAAATCTAAGTCAGTAAGAAGAGTCAGTCTTCATCTCCTTAAGTCGGAATTGCGCCTTTTGTATTTAATTCCGATGCAATTTCTGTGTTTCTTCGTCAATAAGAAGGTCCAGGTGATACAGTAAACCTGGAGTGTAGCATCGGGATCCATAACTAGTGTCACTGGAATGGTTCAAATCATAGACAGTAAGAAGAGTCAGTCTTCGTGTACTAAAGTTGGCAATTTGCCTTTTGTATTTAATTCCGATGCAATTTCTGTGTTTCATCGTCAATAAAAAGGTCCAAGGGATACTGTAAACCTGGAGTGAAACATCGGAATCTATAACTAGTGTCACAGGAATGGTTCAAATCAGTGTCAGTAAGATGATTCGGTCTTCATGTACTTAAGTAGGCATTGTGCCTTTTGTATATAATTCCGATGCAATTTCTGTGTTTCATCGTCTATAAGAAGGTCCAAGGGATACAGTAAACCTGAAGTGAAGCATCGGAATCTACAACTAGTGCCACAGGAAAGGTTCAAAACATAGACAGTAAGATGAGTCAGTCTTCATGTACTTAAGTTGGCATTGTGCCTTTTCTATTTAATTCCGATGCAATCTCTGTGTTTCATCGTCAATTAGAAGATCACAGGGATACAGTAAACCTGAAGTGAAGCATCGGAATCTACAACTAGTGCCACAGGAATGGTTCAAAACATAGACAGTAAGAAGAGTCAGTCTTCTTGTACTTAAGTCGGCATTGTGCCTTTTCAATTTCATTCCGATGCAATCTCTGTTTTTCATCGTCAATAAGAAGGTCACAGGGATACAGTAAACTTGAAGTGAGGTATCGGAATCTATAACTAGTGTCACAGGAATGGTTCAAAGCATAGACAGTAGGAAGAGTCAGTCTTCTTGTACTTAAGTCGGCATTGTACATTTTGTATTTAATTCCCATGCAATTTTTGTGTTTCATTGTCAATGACAACGTCCAAGGGATACACTGAACCTGGAGTGAAGCTTCGGAATCCATAACTAGTGTCAATGGAATGGGTCAAAACATAGACAGTAAGAAGAGTCAGTCTTCTTGTACTTAAGTCGGCATCATGCCTTTTGTATTTAATTCCGATGCAATTTCTGTGTTTCATCGTCAATAAGAAGATCAGAGGGATACAAAAAACCTGAAGTGAAGCATCGGAATCTATAACTAGTGTCACAGGAATGGTTCAAAACTAAGTCAGTAAGAAGAGTCAGTCTTCATCTCCTTAAGTCGGAATTGTGCCTTTTGTATTTAATTCCGATGCAATTTCTGTGTTTCATCGTCAATAAGAAGGTCCAAATGATACAGTAAACCTGGAGTGTAGCATCGGGATCCATAACTAGTGTCACTGGAATGGTTCAAAACATAGACAGTAAGAAGAGTCAGTCTTCGTGTACTAAAGTTGGCAATTTGCCTTTTGTATTTAATTCCGATGCAATTTCTGTGTTTCATCGTCAATAAAAATGTCCAAGGGATACTGTAAACCTGAAGTGAAGCATCGGAATCTATAACTAGTGTCACAGGAATGGTTCAAAACATAGTCAGTAAGAAGAGTCGGTCTTCTTGTACTTAAGTCGGCATTGTGCCTTTTCTACTTAATTCCGATGCAATTTCTGTGTTTCATCGTCAATGACAAGGTCCAAGGGATACACTGAACCTGGAGTGAAGCTTCGGAATCCATAACTAGTGTCAATGGAATGGGTCAAAACATAGACAGTAAGAAGAGTCAGTCTTCTTGTACTTAAGTCGGCATCATGCCTTTTGTATTTAATTCCGATGCAATTTCTGTGTTTCATCGTCAACAAGAAGATCAGAGGGATACAGTAAACCTGAAGTGAAGCATCGGAATCTATTGCTAGTGTCACAGGAATGGTTCAAAACAGAGTCAGTAAGAAGAGTCAGTCTTCTTGTCCTTAAGTCGGCATTGTGCCTTTTGTATTTAATTCCGAAGCAATTTCTGTGTTTCATCATCAATAATAAGGTCAGAGGGATACACTAAACCTGAAGTGAAGCTTCGAATCCACAACTAGTGTCACACGAATGGTTCAAAACGTAGACACTAGGAAGAATCAGCCTTCTTGTACTTATGTCGGCATTGTGCCTTTTGTATTTAATTCCGATGCATTTTCTGTGTTTCATCGTCAATAAGAAGGTCCAAGGTATACAGTAAACCTGAAGTAAAGCATCGGAATCTATAACTAGTGTCACAGGAATGGTTCAAACATAGTCAGTAAGAAGAGTCAGTCTTCTTGCACTTAAGTCGGCATTGTGCCTTTCGCATTTAATTCCGATGCAATTTCTGTGTTTCACCGTCAATAAGAAGGTCAGGGGGATACAGTAAACCTGAAGTGAAGCATCGGAATCTATAACTAGTGTCACAGGAATGGTTCAAACATTGACAGTAAGAAGAGTCAGTCTTCGAGTACTTAAGTCGGCAGAGTCCCTTTTGTATTTAATTCCGATGCAATTTCTGTGTTTCATCGTCAATAAGAAGGTCAGAGAGATACAGTAAACCTGATGTGAAGCATCGGAATCTATTGCTAGTGTCACAGGAATGGTTCAAAACAGAGTCAGTAAGAAGAGTCAGTCTTCTTGTCCTTAAGTCGGCATTGTGCCTTTTGTATTTAATTCCGATGCAATTTCTGTGTTTCATCGTCAATAAGAAGGTCGAAGGGAAACAGTAAAACTGAAGTGAAGCATCGGAATCTATAACTAGTGTCACAGGAATGGTTTAAATCATAGGCAGTAAGAAGAGTCAGTCTTCTTGTACTTAAGTCGGCATTGTGGCTTTTTCTATTTAATTCCGATGCAATTTCTGTGTTTCATCGTCGAAATGAAGGTCCAAGGGATACAGTAAACCTGGAGTGAAGCATCGGAATCTATAACTAGTGTCACAGGCATGGTTCTAAACATAGACAGTAAGAAGAGTAAGTCTTCTTGTACATAAGTCGGCATTGTGCCTTTTCTATTTAATTCCGATGCAATTTCTGTGTTTCATCGTCAATAAGAAGGTCAGAGGGATACAGTAAACCTGAAGTTAAGAATCGGAATCTATAACTAGTGTCACATGAATGGTACAAAACATAGTCAGTAAGAAGAGTCAGTCTGCTTGTACTTAAGTCGGCATTGAGCCTTTTCTATTTAATTCCGTTGCAATTTCTGTGTTTCATCGTCAATAAGAAGGTCCAAGGGATACAGTAGACCTGGAGTGAAGCATCGGAATCTATAACTAGTGTCAATGGAACGGTTCAATTCAAAGACAGTAAGAAGAGTCAGTCTTCTTGTACTTAAGTCGGCATTGTGCCATTTGTATTTAATTCCGATGCAATTTCTGAGTTTCATCGTCAATAAGAAGGTCAGAGGGATACAGTAAACCTGATGTGTAGCATCGGAATCTATAACTAGTGTCACAGGAATGGTTAAAAACATAGTCAGTAGGAAGTCAATCTTCTTGTACTTAAGTCGGCATTGTGCCTTTTCAATTTAATTCCCATGCAATTTCTGTGTTTCATCGTCAATAAGAAGGTCCAAGGGATACAGTAAACCAGGAGTGAAACATCGGAATCTATAACTAGTGTCAATGGAATGGTTCAATACATAGACAGTAAGAAGAGTCAGTCTTCTTGTACTTAAGTCGCCATTGTGCCTTTTGTATTTAATTGCGATGCAATTTCTGAGTTCCATCGTCAATAAGAAGGTCAGAGGGATACAGTAAACCTGAGGTGAAGCATCGGAATCTATAACTAGTGTGACAGGAATGGTTCAAAACATAGTCAGTAAAAGAGTCAGTCTTCTTGTCCTTAAGTCGGCATTGTGCCTTTTGTATTTAATTCCGATGCAATTTCTGTGTTTCATCGTCAATAAGAAGGTCTAAGGGATATAGTAAACCTGGAGTCAAGCATCGGAATCTATAACTAGTGTCACAGGAATGGTTCATAACATAGACAGTAGGAAGAGTCAGTCTTCTTGTACTTAAGTCGGCATTGTGCCTTTTATATATAATTCCGATGCAATTTCTGTGTTTCATCGTCAATAAGAATGTCCAAGGGATACAGTAAAAATGAAGTGAAGCATCGGAATCTATAACTAGTGTCACAGGAATGGTTCAAATCATTGTCAGTAAGATGATTCGGTCTTCATGTACTTAAGTAGGCATTGTGCCTTTTGTATATAATTCCGATGCAATATCTGTGTTTCATCGTCTATAAGAAGGTCCAAGGGATACAGTAAACCTGAAGTGAAGCATCGGAATCTACAACTAGTGCCACAGGAATGGTTCAAAACATAGACAGTAAGAAGAGTCAGTCTTCTTGTACTTAAGTCGGCATTGTGCCTTTTCAATTTAATTCCGATGCAATCTCTGTGTTTCATCGTCAATAAGAAGGTCACAGGGATACAGCAAACCTGAAGTGAAGCATCGGAATCTATAACTAGTGTCACAGGAATGGTTCAAAACATAGACAGTAGGAAGAGTCAGTCTTCTTGTACTTAAGTCGGCATTGTACCTTTTGTATTTAATTCTCATGCAATTTTTGTGTTTCATTGTCAATAAGAAGGTCAGTGGGATACAGTAAACCTGAAGTGAAGCATCGAAATCCAAAACTAGTGTCACAGGAATGGTTCAAAACATAGACAGTAGGAAGAGTCAGTCTTCTTGTACTTAAGTCGGCATTGTGCCTTTTGTATTTAATTGCGATGCAATTTCTGTGTTTCATCGTCAATAAGAACTTCCAAGGTATACAGTAAACCTGGAGTGAAGCATCGGAATCTATAACTAGTGTCACAGGAATGGTTCATAACATAGACAGTAGGAAGAGTTAGTCTTCTTGTACTTAAGTCGGCATTGTGCCTTTTATATATAATTCCGATGCAATTTCTGTGTTTCATCGTCTATAGGAAGGTCCAAGGGATACAGTAAACCTGAAGTGAAGCCTCGGAATCTACAACTAGTGCCACAGGAATGGTTCAAAACATAGGCTGTAAGAAGAGTCAGTCTTCTTGTACTTAAGTCGACATTGTGACTTTTGTATTTAATTCCGATGCAATTTCTGTGTTTCATCGTCAATAAGAAGGTCAGAGGGATACAAAAAACCTGAAGTGAAGCATCGGAATCTATAACTAGTGTCACACAAATGGTTCAAAACTAAGTCAGTAAGAAGAGTCAGTCTTCTTCTCCTTAAGTCGGAATGGTGCCTTTTGTATTTAATTCCGATGCAATTTCTGTGTTTCATCGTCAATAAGAAGGTCCAGGGGATACAGTAAACCTGGAGTGTAGCATCGGGATCCATAACTAGTGTCACAGGAATGGTTCAAAACATAGTCAGTAAGAAGAGTCAGTCTTCTTGTACTTAAGTCGGCATTGTGCCTTTTCTATTTAATTCCGATGCAATTTCTGTGTTTCATCGTCAATAAGAAGGTCCAAGGGATACAGTAGACCTGGAGTGAAGCATCGGAATCTATAACTAGTGTCAATGGAATGGTTTAATTCATAGACAGTAAGAAGAGTCAGTCTTCTTGTACTTAAGTCTGCATTGTGCCTTTCGTATTTATTTCCGATGCAATTTCTGAGTTTCATCGTCAATAACAAAGTCAGAGGTATACAGTAAACCTGAAGGGAAGCATCGGAATCTATAACTGGTGTCACAGGAATGGTTCAAAACATTGTCAGTAAGAAGAGTCAGTTTTCTTGTTCTTAAGTCGGCATTGTGCCTTTTCTATTTAATTCCGATGCAATTTCTGTGTTTCATCGTCAATAAGAATGTCCGAGGGATACAGTAAAAATGAAGTGAAGCATCGGAATCTATAACTAGTGTAACAGGAATGGTTCAAATCATTGTCAGTAAGAAGAGTCGGTCTTCATGTACTTAAGTCGGCATTGTGCCTTTTGTATATAATTCCTATTCAATTTCTGTGTTTCATCGTCAATAAGAAGGTCCAAGGGATACAGTAAACCAGAAGTGAAGCATCGGAATCTATAACTAGTGTCACAGGAATGGTTAAAACATAGTCAGTAAGAACAGTCAGTCTTCTTGTCCTTAAGTCTGCATTGTGATTTTTTGTATTTAATTCCTATGCAATTTCTGTGTTTCATCGCCAATAAGAAGGTCCAAGGGATACAGTAAACCTGAAGTGAAGCATCAGAATCTATAACTAGTGTCACAGGAATGGTTCAAACATTGACAGTAAGAAGAGTCAGTCTTCGGGTACTTAAGTCAGCATTGTTCTTTTTGTATTTAATTCCGATGCGATTTCTGTGTTTCATCGTCAATAAGAATGTCCAAGGGATACAGTAAAAATGAAGTGAAGCATCGGAATCTATAACTAGTGTCACAGGAATGGTTCAAATCATTGTCAGTAAGAAGAGTCGGTCTTCATGTACTTAAGTCGGCATTGTGCCTTTTGTATATAATTCCGATTCAATTTCTGTGTTTCATCGTCTATAAGAAGGTCCAAGGGATACAGTAAACCTGAGGTGAAGTATCGGAATGGTCACAGGAATGGTTCAAAACAGAGTCAGTAAGAAGAACAGTCTTCTTGTCCTTAAGTCGGCATTGTGCCTTTTGTATGTAATACCGATGAAATTTCTGTGTTTCATCGTCAATAAGAAGGTCAGAGGGATACAGTAAACCTGAAGTGAAGCATCGGAATCCACAACTAGTGTCACAGGAATGGTTCAAAACATAGACATTAAGAAGAATCAGCCTTCTTGTTCTTAAGTCGGCATTGTGCCTTTTGTATTTATTTCCGATGCATTTTCTGTGTTTCATCGTCAATAAGAAGGTCCAAGGTATACAGAAAACCTGAAGTAAAGCATCGGAATCTATAACTAGTGTCACCGGAATGGTTCAAACATAGTCAGTAAGAAGAGCCAGTCTTCTCGTACTTAAGTCGGCATTGTGCCTTTCGTATTTAATTCCGATGCAATTTCTGTGTTTCACCGTCAAAAAGAAGGTCAGGGGGATACAGTAAACCTGAAGTGAAGCATTGGAATCTATAACTAGGGTCACTGGAATGGTTGAAACATAGACAGTAAGAAGAGTCAGTCTTCGGGTACTTAAGTCGTCATTGTCCCTTTTGTATTTAATTCCGATGCAATTTCTGTGTTTCATCGTCAATAAGAAGGTCCAAGGGATACAGTAAACCTGAAGTGAAGCATCGTAATCTATAACTAGTCTCACAGGAATGGTTCAAGACATAGTCAGTAAGAAGAGTCAGTCTTCTTGTACTTTAGTCGGCATTGTGCCTTTTGTATTTAATTCCGATGCAATTTCTGTGTTTCATCGTCAATAAGAAGGTCCAAGGGATACAGTAAACCTGAAGTGAAGCATCGGAATCTACAACTAGTGCCACAGGAATGGTTCAAAACATACACAGTAAGAAGAGTCAGTCTTCTTGTACTTAAGTCGGCATTGTGCATTTTCTATTTAAATCCGATGCAATCTCTGTGTTTCATCGTCAATAAGCAGGTCACAGGGATACAGTAAACCTGAAGTGAAGCATCGTAATCTATAACTAGTGTCACAGGAATGGTTCAAAACATAGTCAGTATGAACAGTCAGTCTTCTTGTCCTTAAGTCGCCATTGTGCCTTTTGTATTTAATTCAGATGCAATTTCTGTGTTTCATCGGCAATAAGGTCAGAGGGATACAGTAAACCTGAAGTGAAGCATCGGAATCTATAACTAGTGTCACAGGAATGGTTCAAAACATAGACAGTAGGAAGAGTCAGTCTTCTTCTACTTAAGTCGGCGTTGTGCAATTTCTATTTAATTCCGATGCAATCTCTGTGTTTCATCGTCAATAGACAGGTCACAGGGATACAGTAAACCTGAAGTGAAGCATCGGAATCTATAACTAGTGTCACAGGAATGGTTCATAACTTAGACAGTAGGAAGAGTCAGTCTTCTTGTACTTAAGTCGGCATTGTGCCTTTTGCATTTAATTCCGATGCAATTTCTGTGTTTCGTCGTCAATGAGAACTACCAAGGTATACAGTAAACCTCAAGTGTAGTATCGGAATCTATAACTAGTGTAAATGGAATGGTTCAATTCATAGACAGTAAGAAGAGTCAGTCTTCTTGTACTTAAGTCGGCATTGTGCCTTTTGTATTTAATTCCGATGCAATTTCTGAGTCTCATCGTCAATAAGAAGGTCCAAGGGATACAGTAAACCTGAAGTGAAGCATCGGAATCTACAACTAGTGCCACAGTAATGGCTCAAATCATAGACAGTAAGAAGAGTCAGTCTTCTTGTACTTTAGTCGGCATTGTGCCTTTTCTATTTAATTCCGATGCAATCTCTGTGTTTCATCGTCAATAAGCAAGTCACAGGGATACAGTAAACCTGAAGTGAAGCATCGGAATCTATAACTAGTGTCACAGGAATGGTTCATAACATAGACAGTAAGAAGAGTCAGTCCTCTTAAGTCGGCATTGTGCTTTCTGTATTTAATTCCGATGCAATTTCTGTGTTTCATCGTCAATAAGAATGACCAAGGGATACAAAAAATGAAGTGAAGCATCGGAATCTATAACTAGTGTCACAGGAATGGTTCAAAACATAGTCAGTAAGAAAAGTCAGTCTTCTTGCACTTAAGTCGGCATTGTGCCTTTCGTATTTAATTCCGATGCAGTCTCTGTGTTTCAACGTCAATAAGAAGGACAGTGGGATACAGTGAACCTGAAGTGAAGCATCGGAATCTATAACTAGTGTCACAGGAATGGTTCAAACATAGACAGTAAGAAGAGTCAGTTTTCTTGTACTTAAGTCGGCATTGTGCCTTTCGTATTTAATTCCGATGCAATTTCTGTGTTTCATCGACAATAAGAAGGTCCAAGGGATACAGTAAACTTGAGGTGAAGCATCGGAATCTACAACTAGTGCCACAGGAATGGTTCAAAGCATAGACAGTAAGAAGAGTCAGTCTTCTTGTACTTAAGTCGGCATTGTGCCATTTCTATTTAATTCCGATACAATCTCTGGGTTTCATCGTCAATAAGCAGGTCACAGGGATACAGTAAACCTGAAGTGAAGCATCGGAATCCAAAACAAGTGTCACAGGAATGGTTCAAAACAGAGACAGTAGGAAGAGTCAGTCTTCTTGTACTTAATTCGGCATTGTGCCTTTTGCATTTAATTCCGATTCAATTTCTGTGTTTCATCGTCAATAAGAACTTCCAAGGTATACAGTAAACCTCAAGTGTAGTATCGGAATCTATAACTAGTGTCACAGGAATGGTTCAAAACATAGGCAGTAAGAAGAGTCAGTCTTCTTGTACTTAAGTCGGCATTGTGCCTTTTCTATTTAATTCCAATGCAATTTCTGTGTTTTATCGTCAATAAGAAGGTGCAAGGGATACAGTAAACCTGGAGTGAAGCATCGGAATCTATAACTAGTGTCACAGGAATGGTTCAAAACATAGACAGTAAGAAGAGTCAGTCTTCTTGTACTTAAGTCGACATTGTGCCTTTTCTATTTAATTCCGATGCAATGTCTGTGTTTCATCGTCAATAAAAAGGTCCGAGGGATACTGTAAACCTGAAGTGAAGCATCGGAATCTATAACTACTGTCACAGGAATGGTTCAAAACATAGTCAGTAAGAAGAGTCAGTCTTCTTTTACTTAACTCGGCATTGTGCCTTTTCTACTTAATTAAGATGCAATTTCTGTGTTTCATCGTCAATAACAAGGTCCAAGGGATACAGGGAACCTGGAGTGAAGCATCGGAATCCATAACTAGTGTCGATGGAATGGGTAAAAACATAGACAGTAAGAAGAGTCAGTCTTCTTGTACTTAAGTCGGCATTATGCCTTTTGTATTTAATTCCGATGCAATTTCTGTGTTTCATCGTCAATAAGAAGGTCAGAGGGATACAGTAAACCTGTAGTGAAGCACCGGAATCTATTGCTAGTGTCACAGGAATGGTTCAAAACAGAGTCAGTAAGAAGAACAGTCTTCTTGTCCTTAAGTCGGCATTGTGCCTTTTGTATTTAATACCGATGAAATTTCTGTGTTTCATCGTCAATAAGAAGGTCTGAGGGATACAGTAAACCTGAAGTGAAGCATCGGAATCCACAACTAGTGTCACAGGAATGGTTCAAAACATAGACAGTAAGAAGAGTCCGTTTTCTTGTACTTACGTCGGCATTGTTCCTTTTGTATTTAATTCCGATGCAATGTCTGTGTTTCATCGTCAATAAGCAGGTCACAGGGATACAGTAAACCTGAAGTGAAGCATCGGAATCTATAACTAGTGTCACAGGAATGGTTCAAAACATAGTCAGTATGAACAGTCAGCCTTCTTGTCCTTAAGTCGCCATTGTGCCTTTTGTATTTAATTCAGATGCAATGTCTGTGTTTCATCGTCAATAAAAACGTCCGAGGGATACTGTAAACCTGAAGTGAAGCATCGGAATCTATAACTAGTGTCACAGGAATGGTTCAAAACATAGTCAGTAAGAAGAGTCAGTCTTCTTGTACTTCACTCGGCATTGTGCCTTTTCTACTTAATTAAGATGCAATTTCTGTGTTTCATTGTCAATAACAGGGTCCAAGGGATACAGGGAACCTGGAGTGAAGCATCGGAATCCATAACTAGTGTCAATGGAATGGGTCAAAACATAGACAGTAAGAAGAGTCAGTCTTCTTGTACTTAAGTCGGCATTATGCCTTTTGTATTGAATTCCGATGCAATTTCTGTGTTTCATCGTCAATAAGAAGGCCAGAGGGATACAGTAAACCTGAAGTGAAGCATCGGAATCTATTGCTAGTGTCACAGGAACGGTTCAAAGCAGAGTGAGTAAGAAGAGTCAGTCTCCTTGTCCATAAGTCGGCATTATGCCTTTTGTATTTAAATCCGATGAAATTTCTGTGTTTCATCGTCAATAAGAAGGTCAGTGGGACACAGAAAACCTGAAGTGAAGCATCGAAATCCACAACTAGTGTCACAGGAATGGTTCTAAACATAGACAGTAGGAAGAATCAGCCTTCTTGTACTTAAGTCGGCATTGTGCCTTTTGTATTTAATTCCGATGCAATTTCTGTGTTTCATCGTCAATAACAAGGTCCAAGGTATACAGTAAACCTGAAGTAAAGCATCGGAATCTATAACTAGTGTCACAGGAATGGTTCAAACATAGTCAGTAAGAAGAGTCGGTCTTCATGTACTTAGGTCGGCATTGTGCCTTTTGTATATAATTCCTATTCAATTTCTGTCTTTCATCGTCATTAAGAAGGTCCAAGGGATACAGTAAACCTGAAGTGAAGCATCGGAATCTATAACTAGTGTCACAGGAATGGTTAAAACATAGTCAGTAAGAACAGTCAGTCTTCTTGTCCTTAAGTCTGCATTGTGATTTTTTGTATTTAATTCCTATGCAATTTCTGTGTTTCATCGTCAATAAGAAGGTCCAAGGGATACAGTAAACCTGAAGTGAAGCATCGGAATCTATAACTAGTGTCACAGGAATGGTTCAAACATTGACAGTAAGAAGAGTCAGTCTTCGGGTTCTTAAGTCAGCATTGTCCGCTTTGTATTTAATTCCGATGCGATTTCTGTGTTTCATCGTCAATAAGAATGTCCAAGGGATACAGTAAAAATGAAGTGAAGCATCGGAATCTATAACTAGTGTCACAGGAATGGTTCAAATCATTGTCAGTAAGAAGAGTCGGTCTTCATGTACTTAAGTCGGCATTGTGCCTTTTGTATATAATTCCGATTCAATTTCTGTGTTTTATCGTCTATAAGAAGGTCCAAGGGATACAGCAAACCTGAAGTGAAGTATCGGAATGGTCACAGGAATGGTTCAAAACAGAGTCAGTAAGAAGAACAGTCTTCTTGTCCTTAAGTCGGCATTGTGCCTTTTGTATTTAATACCGATGAAATTTCTGGGTTTCATCGTCAATAAGAAGGTCCAAGGGATACAGTATACCTGGAGTGAAGCATCGGAATCTATAACTAGTGTCACAGGAATGGTTCATACATAGACAGTAAGAAGAGTCAGTTTTCTTGTACATAAGTCGGCATTGTGCCTTTTGTATTTAATTCCGATGCAATTTCTGTGTTTCATCGTCAATAAGAAGGTCCAAGGGATACAGTAAACCTGAAGTGAAGAATCGGAATCTACAACTAGTGCCACAGGAATGGTTCAAAACATACACAGTAAGAAGAGTCAGTCTTCTTGTACTTAAGTCGACATTGTGCCTTTTCTATTTAATTCCGATGCAATGTCTGTGTTTCATCGTCAATAAAAAGGTCCGAGGGATACTGTAAACCGGAAGTGAAGCATCGGAATCTATAACTAGTGTCACAGGAATGGTTCAAAACATAGTCAGTAAGAAGAGTCAGTCTTCTTGTACTTAAGTCGGCATTGTGCCTTTTCTACTTAATTAAGATGCAATTTTTGTGTTTCATCGTCAATAACAAGGTCCAAGGGATACAGGGAACCTGGAGTGAAGCATCGGAATCCATAACTAGTGTCGATGGAATGGGTAAAAACATAGACAGTAAGAAGAGTCAGTCTTCTTGTACTTAAGTCGGCATTATGCCTTTTGTATTTAATTCCGATGCAATTTCTGTGTTTCATCGTCAATAAGAAGGTCAGAGGGATACAGTAAACCTGAAGTGAAGCACCGGAATCTATTGCTAGTGTCACAGGAATGGTTCAAAACAGAGTCAGTAAGAAGAACAGTCTTCTTGTCCTTAAGTCGGCATTGTGCCTTTTGTATTTAATACCGATGAAATTTCTGTGTTTCATCGTCAATAAGAAGGTCAGAGGGATACAGTAAACCTGAAGTGAAGCATTGGAATCCACAACTAGTGTCACAGGAATGGTTCAAAACATAGACAGTAGGAAGAATCAGCCTTCTTGTAGTTAAGTCGGCATTGTTCCTTTTGTATTTAATTCCGAAGCATTTTCTGTGTTTCATCGTCAATAAGAAGGTCTAAGGGATACAGTATACCTGGAGTGAAGCATCGGAATCTATATCTAGTGTCACAGGAATGGTTCAAACATAGAAAGTATGAAGAGTCAGTTTTCTTGTACTTAAGTCGGCATTGTGCCTTTTGTATTTAATTCCGATGCAATTTCTGTGTTTCATCGTCAATAAGAAGGTCCAAGGGATACAGTAAACCTGAAGTGAAGCATCGGAATCTACAACTAGTGCCACAGGAATGGTTCAAAACATACTCAGTAAGAAGAGTCAGTCTTCTTGTACTTACGTCGGCATTGTGCATTATCTATTTAATTCCGATGCAATGTCTGTGTTTCATCGTCAATAAGCAGGTCACAGGGATACAGTAAACCTGAAGTGAAGCATCGGAATCTAAACTAGTGTCACAGGAATGGTTCAAAACATAGTCAGTATGAACAGTCAGTCTACTTGTCCTTAAGTCGCCATTGTGCCTTTTGTATTTAATTCAGATGCAATTTCTGTGTTTCATCGGCAATAAGGTCAGAGGGACACAGTAAACCTGAAGTGAAGCATTGGAATCTATAACTAGTGTCACAGGAATGGTTCAAAACATAGACAGTAGGAAGAGTCAGTCTTCTTCTACTTAAGTCGGCATTGTGCCTTTTGTATTTAATTCCCATGCTATTTCTGTGTTTCATTGTCAATAAGAAGGTCAGAGGGATACAGTAAACCTGACGTGAAGCATCGGAATCCAAAACTAGGGTCACAGGAATGGTTCAAAACATCGACAGTAGGAAGAGTCAGTCTTCTTGTACTTAAGTCGGCATTGTGCCTTTTGCATTTAATTCCGATGCAATTTCTGTGTTTCATCGTCAATAAGAACATCCAAGGTATACAATAAACCTCAAGTGTAGTATCGGAATCTATAACTAGTGTCACAGGAATGGTTCATAACATAGGCAGTAAGAAGAGTCAGTTTTCCTGTACTTAAGTCGGCATTGTGCCTTTTGTATTTAATTCCGATGCAATTTCTGTGTTTCATCGTCAATAAGAAGGTCCAAGGGATACAGTAAACCTGAAGTGAAGCATCGGAATCTACAACTAGTGCCACAGGAATGGTTCAAAACATACACAGTAAGAAGAGTCACTCTTCTTGTACTTAAGTCGGCATTGTGCATTTTCTATTCAATTCCGATGCAATCTCTGTGTTTCATCGTCAATAAGCAGGCCAGAGGGATACAGCAAACCTGAAGTGAAGCATCGGAATCTATTGCTAGTGTCACAGGACGGTTCAAAACAGAGTGAGTAAGAAGAGTCAGTCTTCTTGTCCATAAGTCGGCATTATGCCTTTTGTATTTAAATCCGATGAAATTTCTGTGTTTCATCGTCAATAAGAAGGTCAGAGGGACACAGAAAACCTGAAGTCAAGCATCGAAATCCACAACTAGTGTCACAGGAATGGTTCTAAACATAGACAGTAGGAAGAATCAGCCTTCTTGTACTTAAGTCGGCATTGTGCCTTTTGTATTTAATTCCGATGCATTTTCTGTGTTTCATCGTCAATACGAAGGTCCAAGGTATACAGTAAACCTGAAGTAAAGCATCGGAATCTATAACTAGTGTCACAGGAATGGTTGAAACATAGTCAGTAAGAAGAGTCGGTCTTCATGTACTTAAGTCGGCATTGTGCCTTTTGTATATAATTCCTATTCAATTTCTGTCTTTCATCGTCAATAAGAAGGTCCAAGGGATACAGTAAACCTGAAGTGAAGCATCGGAAACTATAACTAGTGTCACAGGAATGGTTAAAACATAGTCAGTAAGAACAGTCAGTCTTCTTGTCCTTAAGTCTGCATTGTGATTTTTTGTATTTAATTCCTATGCTATTTCTGTGTTTCATCGTCAATAAGAAGGTCCAAGGGATACAGTAAACCGGAAGTGAAGCATCGGAATCTATAACTAGTGTCACAGGAATGGTTCAAACATTGACAGTAAGAAGAGTCAGTCTTCGGGTACTTAAGTCAGCATTGTCCCCTTTGTATTTAATTCCGATGCGATTTCTGTGTTTCATCGTCAATAAGAATGTCCAAGGGATACAGTAAAAATGATGTGAAGCATCGGAATCTATAACTAGTGTCACAGGAATGGTTCAAATCATTGTCAGTAAGAAGAGTCGGTCTTCATGTACTTAAGTCGGCATTGTGCCTTTTGTATATAATTCCGATTCAATTTCTGTGTTTCATCGTCTATAAGAAGGTCCAAGGGATACAGTAAACCTGAAGTGAAGTATCGGAATGGTCACAGGAATGGTTCAAAACAGAGTCAGTAAGAAGAACAGTCTTCTTGTCCTTAAGTCGGCATTGTGCCTTTTGTATTTAATACCGATGAAATTTCTGTGTTTCATCGTCAATAAGAATGTCAGAGGGATACAGTAAACCTGCAGTGAAGCATCGGAATCCACAACTAGTGTCACAGGAATGGTTCAAAACATAGACAGTAGGAAGAATCAGCTTTCTTGTACTTAAGTCGGCATTGTGCCTTATGTATTTAATTCCGATGCATTTTCTGTGTTTCATCGTCCATAAGAAGATCCACGGTATACAGAAAACCTGAAGTAAAGCATCGGAATCTATAACTAGTGTCACCGGAATGGTTCAAACATAGTCAGTAAGAAAAGTAAGTCTTCTTGTACTTAAGTCGGCAATGTGCCTTTCGTATTTAATTCCGATGCAATTTCTGTGTTTCACCGTCAAAACGAAGGTCAGGGGGATACAGTAAACCTGAAGTGAAGCATTGGAATCTATAACTAGAGTCACAGGAATGGTTGAAACATAGACAGTAAGAAGAGTCAGTCATCGGGTACTTAAGTCGGCATTGTCCCTTTTGTATTTAATTCCGATGCAATTTCTGTGTTTCATCGTCAATAAGAAGGTCAGAGGGATACAGTAAACCTGAAGTGAAGCATCGTAATCTATAACTAGTGTCACAGGAATGGTTCAAGACATAGTCAGTAAGAAGAGTCAGTCTTCTTGTACTTTAGTCGGCATTGTGCCTTTCGTATTTAATTCCGATGCAATTTCTGTGTTTCACCTTCAATAAGAAGGTCCAAGGGATACAGTATACCTGGAGTGAAGCATCGGAATCTATAACTAGTGTCACAGGAATGGTTCATACATAGACAGTAAGAAGAGTCAGTTTTCCTGTACTTAAGTCGGCATTGTGCCTTTTGTATTTAATTCCGATGCAATTTCTGTGTTTCATCGTCAATAAGAAGGTCCAAGGGATACAGTAAACCTGAAGTGAAGCATCGGAATCTACAACTAGTGCCACAGGAATGGTTCAAAACATACACAGTAAGAAGAGTCACTCTTCTTGTACTTAAGTCGGCATTGTGCATTTTCTATTCAATTCCGATGCAATCTCTGTGTTTCATCGTCAATAAGCAGGTCACAGGGATACAGTAAACCTGAAGTGAAGCATCGGAATCTATAACTAGTGTCACAGGAATGGTTCAAAACATAGTCAGTATGAACAGTCAGTCTTCTTGTTCTTAAGTCGCCATTGTGCCTTTTGTATTTAATTCAGATGCAATTTCTGTGTTTCATCGGCAATAAGGTCAGAGGGATACAGTAAACCTGAAGTGAAGCATCGGAATCTGTAACTAGTGTCACAGGAATGGTTCAAAACATAGACAGTAGGAAGAGTCAGTCTTCTTCTACTTAAGTCGGCTCTGTGACTTTTGTATTTAATTCCCATGCAATTTCTGTGTTTCATTGTCAATAAGAAGGTCAGAGGGATACAGTAAACCTGAAGTGAAGCATCGGAATCCAAAACTAGTGTCACAGGAATGGTTCAAAACATAGACAGTAGGAAGAGTCAGTCTTCTTGTACTTAAGTCGGCATTGTGCCTTTTGCATTTAATTCCGATGCAATTTCTGTGTTTCATCGTCAATAAGAACTTCCAAGGTATACAGTAACCCTCTAGTGTAGTATCGGAATCTATAACTAGTGTCAATGGAATGGTTCAATTCATAGATAGTAAGAACAGTCAGTCTTCTTGTACTTAAGTCGGCATTGTGCCTTTTGTATTTAATTCCGATGCAATTTCTGAGTCCCATCGTCAATAAGAAGGTCCAAGGGATACAGTAAACCTGAAGTGAAGCATCGGAATCTACAACTAGTGCCACAGGAATGGTTCAAACATACACAGTAAGAAGAGTCAGTCTTCTTGTACTTAAGTCGGCATTGTGCATTTTCTATTCAATTCCGATGCAATCTCTGTGTTTCATCGTCAATAAGCAGGTCACAGGGATACAGTAAACCTGAAGTGAAGCATCGGAATCTATAACTAGTGTCACAGGAATGGTTCATAACATAGACAGTAACAAGAGACAGTCTTCTTAAGTCGGCATTGTGCCTTCTGTATTTAATTCCGATGCAATTTCTGTGTTTCATCGTCAATAATAATGACCAAGGGATACAGTAAAAATGAAGTGAAGCATCGGAATCTATAACTAGTGTCACAGGAATGGTTCAAATCATTGTCAGTAAGAAGAGTCGGTCTTCATGTACTTAAGTCGGCATTGTGCCTTTTGTATATAATTCCGATGCAATTTCTGTGTTTCATCGTCTATAAGAAGGTCCAAGGGATACAGTAAACCTGAGGTGAAGCATCGGAATCTACAACTAGTGCCACAGGAATGGTTCAAAACATAGACAGTAAGAAGAGTCAGTCTTCTTTTACTTAAGTCGGCATTGTGCCTTTTCTATTTAATTCCGATGCAATCTCTTTGTTTCATGGTCAATAAGCAGGTCACAGGGATACAGTAAACCTGAAGTGAAGCATCGGAATCTATAACTAGTGTCACAGGAATGGTTTAAATCATAGACAGTAGGAAGAGTCAGTCTTCTTGTACTTAAGTCGGCATTGTGCCTTTTGTATTTAATTCCCATGCAATTTCTGCGTTTCATTGTCAATAAGAAGGTCAGAGGGATACAGTAAACCTGAAGTGAAGCATCGGAATCCAAAACAAGTGTCACAGGAATGGTTCAAAACAGAGACAGTAGGAAGAGTCACTCTTCTTGTACTTAATTCGGCATTGTGCCTTTTCTATTTAATTCCGATGCAATCTCTGTGTTTCATGGTCAATAAGCAGGTCACAGGGATACAGTAAACCTCAAGTGTAGTATCGGAATCTATAACTAGTGTCACAGGAATGGTTCAAAACATAGGCAGTAAGAAGAGTCAGTCTTCTTGTACTTAAGTCGGCATTGTGCCTTTTCTATTTAATTCCAATGCAATTTCTGTGTTTTATCGTCAATAAGAAGGTCCAAGGGATACAGTAAACCTGGAGTGAAGCATCGGAATCTATAACTAGTGTCACAGGAATGGTTCAAAGCATAGACAGTAAGAAGAGTCAGTCTTCTTGTACTTAAGTCGACATTGTGCCTTTTCTATTTAATTCCGATGCAATGTCTGTGTTTCATCGTCAATATAAAGGTCCGAGGGATACTGTAAACCTGAAGTGAAGCATCGGAATCTATAACTAGTGTCACAGCAATGGTTCAAAACATAGTCAGTAAGAAGAGTCAGTCTTCTTGTACTTAAGTCGGCATTGTTTCTTTTCTACTTAATTAAGATGCAATTTCTGTGTTTCATCGTCAATAACAAGGTCCAAGGGATACAGGGAACCTGGAGTGAAGCATCGGAATCCATAACTAGTGTCGATGGAATGGGTAAAAACATAGACAGTAAGAAGAGTCAGTCTTCTTGTACTTAAGTCGGCATTATGCCTTTTGTATTTAATTCCGATGCAATTTCTGTGTTTCATCGTCAATAAGAAGGTCAGAGGGATACAGTAAACCTGAAGTGAAGCACCGGAATCTATTGCTAGTGTCACAGGAATGGTTCATATCAGAGTCAGTAAGAAGAAAAGTCTTCTTGTCCTTAAGTCGGCATTGTGCCTTTCGTATTTAATACCGATGAAATTTCTGTGTTTCATCGTCAATAAGAAGGTCATAGGGATACAGTAAACCTGAAGTGAAGCATCGGAATCCACAACTAGTGTCCCAGGAATGGTTCAAAACATAGACAGTAGGAAGAATCAGCCTTCTTGTACTTAAATCGGCATTGTTCCTTTTGTATTTAATTCCGATGCATTTTCTGTGTTTCATCGTCAATACGAAGGTCCAAGGTATACAGAAAACCTGAAGTAAAGCATCGGAATCTATAACTAGTGTCACCGGAATGGTTAAAAACATAGTCAGTAAGAAGAGTCAGTCTTCTTGTACTTAAGTCGGCATTGTGCCTTTCGTATTTAATTCCGATGCAATTTCTGTGTTTCACCGTCAAAAAGATGGTCAGAGGGATACAGTAAATCTGAAGTGGAGCATCGGAATCTATAACTAGGGTCACAGGAATGGTTGAAACATAGACAGTAAGAAGAGTCAGTCTTCAGGTACTTAAGTCGGCATTGTCCCTTTTGTATCTAATTCCGATGCAATTTCTGTGTTTCATCGTCAATAAGAAGGTCAGAGGGATACAGTAAACCTGAAGTGAAGCATCGTAATCTATAACTAGTGTCACAGGAATGGTTCAAGACATAGTCAGAAAGAAGAGTCAGTCTTCTTGTACTTTAGTCGGCATTGTGCCTTTTGTATTTAATTCCGATGCAATTTCTGTGTTTCATCGTCAATAAGAAGGTCCAAGGGATACAGTATACCTGGAGTGAAGTTTCGGAATCTATAACTAGTGTCACAGGAATGCTTCAAACATAGACAGTAAGAAGAGTCAGTTTTCTTGTACTTAAGTCGGCATTGTGCCTTTTGTATTTAATCCCGATGCAATTTCTGTGTTTCATCGTCAATAAGAAGGACCAAGGGATACAGTAAACCTGAAGTGAAGCATCGGAATCTACAACTAGTGCCACAGGAATGGTTCAAAACATACACAGTAAGAAGAGTCAGTCTACTTGTACTTAAGTCGGCATTGTGCATTTTCTATTTAATTCCGATGCAATCTCTGTGTTTCATCGTCAATAAGCAGGTCACAGGGATACAGTAAACCTGAAGTAAAGCATCGGAATCTATAGCTAGTGTCACAGGAATGGTTCAAACATAGTCAGTATGAACAGACAGTCTTCTTGTCCTTAAGTCGCCATTGTGCCTTTTGTATTTAATTCAGATGCAATTTCTGTGTTTCATCGGCAATAAGGTCAGAGGGATACAGTAAACCTGAACTGGAGCATCGGAATCTATAACTAGTGTCACAGGAATGGTTCAAAACATAGACAGTAGGAAGAGTCAGTCTTCTTCTACTTAAGTCGGCATTGTGCCTTTTGTATTTAATTCCCATGCAATTTCTGTGTTTCATTGTCAATAAGAAGGTCAGAGGGATACAGTAAACCTGACGTGAAGCATCGGAATCCAAAACTAGTGTCACAGGAATGGTTCAAAAACATAGACAGTAGGAAGAGTCAGTCTTCTTGTACTTAAGTCGGCATTGTGCCTTTTGCATTTAATTCCGATGCAATTTCTGTGTTTCATCGTCAATAAGAACTTCCAAGGTACACAGTAAACCTCAAGTGTAGTATCGGAATCTATAACTAGTGTCACAGGAATGGTTCAAAACATAGGCAGTAAGAAGAGTCAGTCTTCTTGTACTTAAGTCGGCATTGTGCCTTTTCTATTTAATTCCAATGCAATTTCTGTGTTTTATCGTCAATAAGAAGGTCCAAGGGATAAAGTAAACCTGGAGTGGAGCATCGGAATCTATAACTAGTGTCACAGGAATGGTTCAAAACATAGACAGTAAGAAGAGTCAGCCTTCTTGTACTTAAGTCGACATTGTGCCTTTTCTATTTAATTCCGATGCAATGTCTGTGTTTCATCGTCAATAAAAACGTCCGAGGGATACTGTAAACCTGAAGTGAAGCATCGGAATCTATAACTAGTGTCACAGGAATGGTTCAAAACATAGTCAGTAAGAAGAGACAGTCTTCTTGTACTTCACTCGGCATTGTGCCTTTTCTACTTAATTAAGATGCAATTTCTGTGTTTCATCGTCAATAACAAGGTCCAAGGGATACAGGGAACCTGGAGTGAAGCATCGGAATCCATAACTAGTGTCAATGGAATGGGTCAAAACATAGACAGTAAGAAGAGTCAGTCTTCTTGTACTTAAGTCGGCATTATGCCTTTTGTATTGAATTCCGATGCTATTTCTGTGTTTCATCGTCAATAAGAAGGTCAGAGGGATACAGTAAACCTGAAGTGAAGCATCGGAATCTATTGCTAGTGTCACAGGAATGGTTCAAAACAGAGAGAGTAAGAAGAGTCAGTCTACTTGTCCTTAAGTCGGCATTATGCCTTTTGTATTTAAATCCGATGAAATTTCTGTGTTTCATCGTCAATAAGAAGGTCAGAGGGACACAGAAAACCTGAAGTGAAGCATCGGAATCCACAACTAGTGTCACAGGAATGGTTCTAAACATAGACAGTAGGAAGAATCAGCCTTCTTGTACTTAAGTCGGCATTGTGCCTTTTGTATTTAGTTCCGATGCATTTTATTTGTTTCATCGTCAATAAGAAGGTCCAAAGTATACAGTAAACCTGAAGTAAAGCATCGGAATCTATAACTAGTGTCACGGGAATGGTTCAAACATAGTTAGTAAGAAGAGTCAGTCTTCTTGTACTTAAGTCGGCATTGTGCCTTTCGTATTTAATTCCGATGCAATTTCTGTGTTTCACCGTCAAAAAGAAGGTCAGAGGGATGCAGTAATCCTGAAGTGAAGCATCGGAATCTATAACTAGGGTCTCAGGAATGGTTCAAACATAGACAGTAGGAAGAGTCAGTCTTCGGGTACTTAAGTCATCATTGTCCCTTTTGTATTTAATTCCGATGCAATTTCTGTGTTTCATCGTCAATAAGAAGGTCAGAGGGATACAGTAAACCTGAAGTGAAGCATCGGAGTCTATAACTAGTGTCACAGGAATGGTTCAAGACATAGTCAGTAAGAAGAGTCCGTCTTCTGGTACTTAAGTCGGCATTGTGCCTTTTGTATTTATTTCCGATGCAATTTCTGTGTTTCATCGTTAATAAGAAGGTCCAAGGGATACAGTAAACCTGGAGTGAAGCATCGGAAACAATAACTAGTGTCACAGGAATGGTTCAAATCATAGACAGTAAGAAGAGTCAGTCTTCTTGTATTTAAGTCGGCATTGTGGCTTTTGTATTTAATTGCGATGCAATTTCTGTGTTTCATCGACAATAAGAAGGTCAGAGGGATACAGTAAACCAGAAGTGAAGCATCGGAATCTATAACTAGAGTCACAGGAATGGTTCAAAACATAGTCAGTAAGAAGAGTCAGTCTTCTTGTCCTTAAGTCGGCATTGTGCCTTTTGTATTTAATTCCGATGCAATTTCTGTGTTTCATCGGCAATAAGGTCAGAGGGATACAGTAAACCTGAAGTGAATCATCGGAATCTATAACTACTGTCGCAGGAATGGTTCAAAACATTGACAGTAGGAAGAGTCAGTCTTCTTGTACTTAAGTCGGCATTGTGCCTTTTGTACTTATTTCCGATGCAATTTCTGTGTTTCATTGTCAATTAGAAGTTCAGAGTGGTACAGTAAACCTGAAGTGAAGCATCGGAATCCAAAACTAATGTCACAGGAATGGTTCAAAACATAGCCAGTAGGAAGAGTCAGTCTTCTTGTACTTCAGTCGGCATTGTGCCTTTTGTATTTAATTCCGATGCAATTTCTGTGTTTCTTCGTCACTAAGAAGGTCCAAGGTATACAGTAAACCTAAAGTGAAGCATCGGAATCTATAACTAGTGTCACAGGAATGGTTCAAAACATAGTAAGAAGAGTCAGTCTGCTTGTACTTAAGGCGCCATTGTGCCTTTTCTATTCAATTCCGATGCTATTTCTGTGTCTCATCGTGAATAAGAAGGTCCAAGGTACACAGTAAACCTGAAGTAAAGTATCGGAATCTATAACTAGTGTCACAGGAATGGTTCAAACTATAATCAGTAAGAAGAGTCAGTCTTCTTGTACTTAAGTCGGCATTGTGCCTTCTCTATTTAATTACGATGCAATTTCTGAGTTTCATCGTCAATAAGAAGGTCCAAGGGATATAGTAAACCTAGAGTGAAGCATCGGAATCTATAACTAGTGTCACAAGAATGGTACAATACATAGACAATAAGAAGAGTCAGTCTTCTTGTACTTAAGTCGTCATTGTGCCTTTTATATTTAATCCCGATGCAATTTCTGTGTTTGATCGTCAATAAGAAGGTCCAAGGGATACAGTAAACCTGAAGTGAAGCATCGGAATCTATAACTAGTGTCACAGGAATGGTTCAAAACATACTCAGTAAGATGAGTCAGTCTTCTTGTACTTAAGTCGGCATTGTGCCTTTCGTATTTGATTCCGATGCAATCTCTGTGTTTCACCGCCAATAAGAAGGTCAGAGGGATCCAGTAAAGCGGAAGTGATTAATCGGAATCTATAACTAGTGTCACAGGAATGGTTCAAACATAGACAGTAAGAAGAGTCAGTCTTCTTGTACTTAAGTCGGCATTGTTCCTTTTGTAATTAATTCCGATGCAATTTCTGTTTTTCATCGGCAATAAGAAGGTCCAAGGGATACAGTAAACCTGGAGTGAAGCATCGGAATCTATAACTAGTGTCACAGTAATGGTTCAAAACATAGACAGTAAGAAGAGTCAGTCTTGTTGTACTTAAGTCGGCATTGAGCCTTTTGTATTTAATTCCGATGCAATTTCTGTGTGTTTTAATCGTCAATAAGAAGGTCCAAGGAATACAGTAAACCTGAAGTGAAGCATCGGAATATATAACTAGTGTCACAGGAATGGTTCAAAACATACTCAGTAAGAAGAGTCAGTCTTCTTGCACTTAAGTCGGCATTGTGCCTTTCGTATTTAATTCCGATGCAATTTCTGTGTTTCACTGTCAATAAGAAGGTCAGAGGGATCCAGTAAACCGGAAGTGAATCATCGGAATCTATAACTAGTGTCACAGGAATGGTTCAAACATAGACCGAAAGAAGAGTCAGTCTTCTTGTACTTAAGTCGGCATTGTGCCTTTTGTATTTAATTCCAATGCAATTTCTGTGTTTCATCGGCAATAAGAAGGTCCAAGGGATACAGTAAACCTGGAGTGAAGCATCGGAATCTATAACTAGTGTCACAGTAATGGTTCAAAACATAGACAGTAAGAAGAGTCGGTCTTCTTGCACTTATGTCGGCATTGTGACTTTCGTATTCATTCCGATGCAATTTCTGTGTTTCACCGTCAATAAGAAGGACAGTGGGATACAGTAAACCTGAAGTGAAGCATCGGAATCTACAACTAGTGCCACAGGAATGGTTCAAAACATAGTCAGTATGAACAGTCAGTCTTCTTGTCATTAAGTCGGCATTGTGCCTTTTGTATTTAATTCCTATGCAATTTCTGTGTTTCATCGTCAATAAGAAGGTCCAAGGGATACAATAAACAAGAAGTGCAGCATCGGACTCTATAACTAGTGTCACAGAAATGGTTCACAACATAGACAGTAGGAAGAGTCAGTCTTCTTGTACTTAAGTCGGCATTGTGCCTTTTGTTTTTAATTCCGATGCATTTTCTGTGTTTCATCGTCAATAAGAAGGTCCAACGGAAACAGTAAACCTGAAGTGAAGCATCGCAATCTATAACTAGTGTCACAGGAATGGTTCAAAACATAGTCAGTAAGAAGAGACAGTCTTCTTGTCCTTAAGTCGCCATTGTGCCTTTTGTATTTAATTCCGATGCAATTTCTGTGTTTCATCGCCAATAAGGTCAGAGGGATACAGTAAACCTGAAGTGAAGCATCGGAATCTTTAACTAGTGTCACAGGAATGGTTCAAAGCACATTCAGTATGAACAGTCAGTCTTCTCGTCCTTAAGTCGGCAATGTGCCTTTTGTATTTAATTCCGATGCAATTTCTGTGTTTCATCGTCAATAAGAAGGTCCAAGGAAATCAGTAAACCTGAAGTGCAGCATCAGAATCCATAACTAGTGTCAATGGAATGAGTCAAAACATAGACAGTAAGAAGAGTCACACTTCTTGTACTTATGTCGGCATTATGCCTTTTGTATTTAATTCCGATGCAATTTCTGTGTTTCATCGTCAATAAGAAGGTCCAAGGGATGCAGTAAACCTGGAGTGAAGCATCGGAATCTACAACTAGTGTCACAAGAATGGTACAATACATAGACAGTAAGAAGAGTCAGTCTTCTTGCCTTAAGTCGTCATTGTGCCTTTTCTATTTAATCCCGATGCAATTTCTGTGTTTCCTCGTCAATAAGAAGGTCCTAGGGATACAGTAAACCTGAAGTGAAGCATCGGAATCTATAACTAGTGTCACAGGAATGGTTCAAATCATAGTCAGTAAGAAGAGTCAGTCTCCTTGTTCTTAAGTCGGCATTGTGCCTTTCGTATTTAATTCCGATGCTATTTCTGTGTTTCACCGTCAATAAGAAGGTCAGAGGGATACAGGAAACCGGATGTGAAGCATCGGAATCTATAACTAGTGTCACAGGAATGGTTCAAACATAGACAGTAAGAAGAGTCAGTCTTCTTGTACTTAAGTCGGCATTGTGCCTTTTGTATTTAATACCGATGCAATTTCTGTGTTTCATCGTCAATAAGAAGGTCCAAGGGATACAGTAAACCTGGAGTGAAGCATCGAAATCTACTAGTGTCACAGCAATGGTTCAAACTATAATCACTAAGAAGAGTTACTCTTCTTGTACTTAACTCGGCATTGTGCCTTTTCTATTTAATTCCGAAGCAATTTCTGTGTTTCATCGTCAATAAGAAGGTCCAAGGTATACAGTAAACATGGAGTGAAGCATCGGAATCTATAACTAGTGTCACAGGAATGGTTCAAAACATAGACAGTAAGAAGAGTCAGTCTTCTTGTACTTGAGTCGGCATTGTGAGTTTTCTATTTAATTCCGATGCAATTTCGGTGTTTCATCGTCAATAAGAAAGTCAGAGGGATACAGTAAACCTGAAGTGAAGCATCGGAATCTATAACTAGTGTCACAGGAATGGTTCAAACTATAATCACTAAGAAGAGTCAGTCTTCTTGTACTTAAATCGGCATTGTTTCTTTTGTATTTAATTCCGATGCAATTTCTGTGTTTCATCGGCAATAAGGTCAGAGGGATACAGTAAACCTGAAGTGAAGCATCGGAATGTATAACTAGTGTCACAGGAATGGTTCAAAACATAGACAGTAGGAAGAGTCAGTCTTCCTGTACTTAAGTCGGCATTGTGCCATTTGTATTTAATTCCGATGCAGTTTCTGTGTTTCATTGTCAATAAGATGGTCAGAGGGATACAGTAAACCTGAGGTGAAGCATCGGAATCCAAAACTAGTGTCACAGGAATGGGTCAAACATAGACAGTAAGAAGAGTCAGTCTTCTTGTACTTCAGTCGGCATTGTGCCTTTTGTATTTAATTCCGATGCTATTTCTGTGTTTCATCGTCAATAAGAATGTCCAAGGTATACAGTAAACCTGAATTAAAGCATCGGAATCTATAACTAGTGTCCCAGCAGTGGTTCAAACTGTAATCACTAAGAAGAGTCAGTCTTCTTGTACTTAAGTCGGCAATGTGCCTTTTCTATTTAATTCCGATGCAATTTCTGTGTCTCATCGTCAATATGAAGGTCCAAGGGTTAGAGTAAACCTGGAGTGAAGCATCGGAATCTATAAGTAGTGTCACAGGAATGGTTCAAAACATAGACAGTAAGAAGAGTCAGTCTTCGTGTACTAATGTGGGCATTTTGCCTTTTGTATTTAATTCCAATGCTATTTCTGTGTGTCACCGTCAATAACAAGGTCCAAGGGATACAGTAAACCTGAAGTAAAGTATCGGAATCTATAACTATTGTCACCGTAATGGTTCAAACTATTATCAGTAAGAAGGGTCAGTCCTCTTGTACTTAAGTCGGCATTGTGCCATTTCTATTTCATTCCGATGCAGTTTCTGTGTTTCATCGTCAATAAGAAGGTCCAAGGGATACAGTAAACCTGGAGTGAAGCATCGGAATCTATAACTAGTGTCACAGGAATGGTTCAAAGCATAGATAATAGAAAGAGTCAGTCTTCTTGTACTTAAGTCGGCATTGTGCATTTTGTATTTAAATCCGATGCAATTTCTGTGTTTCATTGTCCATTAGAAGGTCAGTGGGATACAGTAAACCTGAAGTGAAGCATCGGAATCCAAATCTAGTGTCACAGGAATGGTTCAAAACATAGACAGTAGGAAGAGTCAGTCTTATTGTACTTAAGTCGGCATAGTGCCTTTTGTATTTAATTCCGATGCAATTTCTGTGTTTCATCGTCAATAAGAAGGATCAAGGTATACAGTAAACCTGAAGTGGAGCATCGGAATCTATAACTATTGTCACAGGAATGGTTTAAAACATAGTCAGTAACAAGAGTCAGTCTTCTTGTACTTAAGTCGGCATTGTGCCTTTTCTATTTAAGTCCGATGCAATATCTGTGTTTCATCGTCAATAAGAAGGTTCAAGGGATACAGTAAACCTGGAGTGAAGCATCGGAATCTATAACTAGTGACACAGGAATGGTTCAAATCATAGACAGTAAGAAGAGTCAGTCTTCTTGTACTTAAGTCGGCATTGTGCCTTTTCTATTTAATTCCGATTAAGTTTCTGTGTTTCATCGTCAATAAGAATGTCCAAGGTATACAGTAAACCTGAAGTAAAGCATCGGAATCTATAACTAGTGTCACAGCAATGGTTCAAACTATAATCACTGAGAAGAGTCTGTCTTCTTGTAAAGTCGGCATTGTGCCTTTTCTATTTAATTCCGATGCAATTTCTGTGTTTCATCGTCAATAAGAAGGTCCAAGGTATACAGTAAACCTGGAGTGAAGCATCGGAAACTATAATTAGTGTCACAGGAATGGTTCAAAACATAGGCAATAAGAATAGTCAGTCTTCTTGTACTTGAGTCGGCATTGTGAGTTTTCTATTTAATTCCGATGCAATTTCGGTGTTTCATCGTCAATAAGAAGGTCAGAGGGATACAGTAAACCTGATGTGAAGCATCGGAATCTATAACTAGTGTCACAGGAACGGTTCAAACATAGTCAGTAAGGAGAGTCAGTCTTCTTGTACTTAAGTCGGCATTGTGCCTTTTCTATTTAATTCCGATGCAATTTCTGTGTTTCATCGTCCATAAGAAGGTTCAAGGGGTACAGTAAACCTGGAGTGAAGCATCGGAATCTATAACTAGCGTCACAGGAATGGTTCAAACATAGTCAGTAAGAAGAGTCAGTCTTCTTGTACTTAAGTCGGCATATTGACTTTTCTATTTAATTCCGATGCAATTTCTGTGTTTCATCGTCAATAAGATGGTCCAAGGGAAACAGTAAACCTGAAGTGAAGCATCGCAATCTATAACTAGTGTCACAGGAATGGTTCAAAACATAGTCAGTAAGAAGAGACAGTCTTCTTGTCCTTAAGTCGCCATTGTGCCTTTTGTATTTAATTCCGATGCAATTTCTGTGTTTCATCGGCAATAAGGTCAGAGGGATACAGTAAACCTGAAGTGAAGCATCGGAATCTATAACTAGTGTCACAGGAATGGTTCAAAACATATTCAGTATGAACAGTCAGTCTTCTCGTCCTTAAGTCGGCATTGTGCCTTTTGTCTTTAATTCCGATGCAATTTCTGTGTTTCATCGTCAATAAGAAGGTCCAAGGAAATCAGTAAACCTGAAGTGCAGCATCAGAATCCATAACTAGTGTCAATGGAATGAGTCAAAACATAGACAGTACGAAGAGTCGCACTTCTTGTACTTATGTCGGCAATATGCCTTTTGTATTTAATTCCGATGCAATTTCTGTGTTTGATCGTCAATAAGAAGGTCCAAGGGATACAGTAAACCTGAAGTGAAGCATCGGAATCTATTGCTAGTGTCACAGGAATGGTTCAAAACAGAGTCAGTAAGAAGAGTCGGTCTTCTTATCCTTAAGTCGGCATTGTGCCTTTTGTATTTAATTCCGATGCAATTTCTGTGTTTCATCGTCAATAAGAAGGTCAGAGGGATACAGTAAACCTGAAGTGAAGCATCGGAATCCACAACTAGTGTCACAGGAACGGTTCAAAACATAGACAGTAGGAAGAATCAGCCTTCTTGTACTTAAGTTGGCATTGTGCATTTTGTATTTAATTCCGATGCATTTTCTGTGTTTCATCGTCAATAAGAAGGTCCAAGGTATACAGTAAACCTGAAGTAAAGCATCGGAATCTATAACTAGTGTCACAGGAATGGTTCAAACATAGTCAGTAAGAAGAGTCAGTCTTCTTGTACTTAAGTCGGCATTGTGCCTTTTGTATTTAATTCCGATGCAATTTCTGTGTTTCATCGTCAATAAGAAGGTCCAAGGGATACAGTAAACCTGGAGTGAAGCATCGGAATCAATAGCTAGTGTTACAGGAATGGTTCAAAGCATAGACAGTAGGAAGAGTCAGTCTTCTTGTACTTAAGTCGGCATTGTGCCTTTTATATTTAATTCCGATGCAATTTCTGTGTTTCATCGGCAATAAGGTCAGATGGATACAGTAAACCTGAAGTGAAGCATCGAAATCTATAACTAGAGTCACAGGAATGGTTGAAAACATAGTCAGTAAGAAGAGTCAGTCTTCTTGTACTTAAGTCGGCATTGTGTCTTTCGTATTTTATTTCGATGCAATTTCTGTGCTTCATCGTCAATAAGAAGTTCCAAGGAATACAGTAAACCTGGAGTGAAGCATCGGAATCCATAACTAGTGTCACAAGAATGGTACAATACATAGACAGTAAGAAGAGTCAGTCTTCTTGTCCTTAAGTCGTCATTGTGCCTTTTCTATTTAATCCCGATGCAATTTCTGTGTTTCATCGTCAATAAGAAGGTCCTAGGGATACAGTAAACCTGAAGTGAAGCATCGGAATCTATAACTAGTGTCACAGGAATGGTTCAAAACATACTCAGTAAGAAGAGTCAGTCTCCTTGTACTTAAGTCGGCATTGTGCCTTTCGTATTTAATTCCGATGCTATTTCTGTGTTTCACCGTCAATAAGAAGGTCAGAGGGATACAGTAAACCGTATGTGAAGCATCGGAATCTATAACTAGTGTCACAGGAATGGTTCAAACATAGACGGTAGGAAGAGTCAGTCTTCTTGTACTTAAGTCGGCATTGTGCCTTTTGTATTTAATACCGATGCAATTTCTGTGTTTCATCGTCAATAAGAAGGTCCAAGGGATACAGTAAACCTGGAGTGAAGCATCGAAATCTACTAGTGTCACAGCATTGGTTCAAACTATAATCACTAAGAAGAGTCACTCTTCTTGTACTTAACTCGGCATTGTGCTTTTTCTATTTAATTCCGATGCAATTTCTGTGTTTCGTCGGCAATAAAGTCAGAGCGATACAGTAAACATGAAGTGAAGCATCGGAATCTATAACTAGAGTCACAGGAGTGTTTCAAATCATAGTCAGTAAGAAGAGTCAGTCTTCTTGTCCTTAAGTCGGCATTGTGCCTTTTGTATTTAATTCCGATGCAATTTCTGTGTTTCATCGGCAATAAGGTCAGAGGGATACAATAAACAAGAAGTGAAGCATCGGAATCTATATCTAGTGTCACAGCAATGGTTCAAAACATAGACAGTAGGAAGAGTCAGTCTTCTTGTACTTAAGTCGGCATTGTGCCATTTGTATTTAATTCCGATGCAATTTCTGTGTTTCATTGTCAATAAGAAGGTCAGAGGGATACAGTAAACATGAGGTGAAGCATCGGAATCCAAAACTAGTGTCACAGGAATGGTTCAAAACATAGACAGTAGGAAGAGTCAGTCTTCTTGTACTTAAGTCGGCATTGTGCCTTTTGTATTTAATTCCGATGCAATTTCTGTGTTTCATCGTCAATAAGAATGTACAAGGTATACAGTAAACCTGAAGTGAAGCATCGGAACCTATAACTAGTGTCACAGCAATGGTTCAAACTATAATCACTAAGAAGAGTCAGTCTTCTTGTACTTAAGTCGGCATTGTGCCTTTTCAATTTAATTCCGATGGAATTTCTGTGTTTCATCGGCAATAAGGTCAGAGGGATACAGTAAACCTGAAGTGAAGCATCGGAATCTATAACTAGTGTCACAGGAATGGTTCAAAACATAGACAGTAGGAAGAGTCAGTCTTCTTGCACTTAAGTCGGCATTGTGCCATTTGTATTTAATTCCGATGCAATTTCTGTGTTCATTGTCAATAAGAAGGTCAGAGGGATACAGTAAACCTGAGGTGAAGCATCGAAATCCAAAACTAGTGTCACAGGAATGGTTCAAAGGATAGACAGTGGGAAGAGTCAGTCTTCTTGTACTTAAGTCGGCATTGTGCCTTTTGTATTTAATTCCGATGCAATTTCTGTGTTTCATCGTCAATAAGAAGGTACAAGGTATACAGTAAACCTGAAGTGAAGCATCGGAATCTACAACTAGTGTCACAGGAATGGTTCAAAACATAGTCAGTAAGAAGAGTCAGTCTTCTTGTACTTCAGTCGGCATTGTGCCTTTTCTATTTTATTCCGAAGCAATTTCTGTGTTTCATCGACAATAAGAAGGTCCAAGGTATACAGTAAACATGGAGTGAAGCATCGGAATCTGTAACTAGTGTCACAGGAATGGTTCAAAACATAGACAGTAAGAAGAGTCAGTCTTCTTGTACTTGAGTCGGCATTGTGAGTTTTCTATTTAATTCCGATGCAATTTCGGTGTTTCATCGTCAATAAGAAAGTCAGAGGGATACAGTAAGCCTGAAGTGAAGCATCGGAATCTATAACTAGTGTCACAGGAATGGTTCAAACATAGTCAGTAAGACGAGTCAGTCTTCTTCTACTTAAGTCGGCATTGTGCCTTTTCTATTTAATTCCGATGCAATTTCTGTGTTTCATCGTCAATAAGAAGGTCCAAGGGTTACAGTAAACCTGGAGTGAAGCATCGGAATCTATAACTAGTGTCACAGGAATGGTTCAAAGCATAGACAGAAAGAAGAGTCAGTCTTCTTGTACTTAAGTCGACATTGTGCCTTTTCTATTTATTTCCGATGCAATTTCTGTGTTTCATCGTCAATAAGAATGTCCAAGGTATACAGTAAACCTGAAGTAAAGCATCGGAATCCATAACTTGTGTCACAGCAATGGTTCAAACTATAATCACTAAGAAGAGTCAGTCTTCTTGTACTTAAGACGGCATTGTTTCTTTTGTATTTAATTCCGATGCAATTTCTGTGTTTCATCGGCAATAAGGTCAGAGGGATACAGTAAACCTGAAGTGAAGCATCGGAATGTATAACTTGTGTCACAGGAATGGTTCAAAACATAGACAGTAGGAAGAGTCAGTCTTCCTGTACTTAAGTCGGCATTGTGCCATTTGTATTTAATTCCGATGCAATTTCTGTGTTTCATTGTCAATAAGAAGGTCAGAGGGCTACAGTAAACCTGAGGTGAAGCATCGGAATCCAAAACTAGTGTCACAGGAATGGTTCAAAACATAGTCAGTAAGAAGAGTCAGTCTTCTTGTACTTCAGTCGGCATTGTGCCTTTTCTATTTAATTCCGATGCAATTTCTGTGTTTCATCGTCAATAAGAAGGTCCAAGGTATACAGTAAACCTGGAGTGAAGCATCGGAATCTATAACTAGTGTCACAGGAATGGTTGAAAACATAGACAGTAAGAAGAGTCAGTCTTCTTGTACTTGAGTCGGCATTGTGAGTTTTCCATTTAATTCCGATGCAATTTCGATGTTTCATCGTCAATAAGAAGGTCAGAGGGATACAGTAAACCTGAAGTGAAGCATCGGAATCTATAACTAGTGTCACAGGAATGGTTCAAACATAGTCAGTAAGAAGAGTCAGTCTTCTTGTACTTAAGTCGGCATTGAGACTTTTCTATTTAATTCCGATGCAATTACTGTGTTTCATCGTCAATAAGAAGGTCCAAGGGTTACAGTAAACCTGGAGTGAAGCATCGGAATCTATAACTAGTGTCACAGGAATGGTTCAAAACATAGACAGTAAGAAGAGTCAGTCTTCTTGTACTTAAGTCGACATTGTGAATTATCTATTTCATTCCGATGCAATTTCTGCGTTTCATCGTCAATAAGAATGTCCAAGGTATTCAGTAAACCTGAACTAAAGCATCGGAATCTATAACTAGTGTCACAGCAATGGTTCAAACTATAATCACTAAGAAGAGTCAGTCTTCTTGTACTTAAGTCGGCATTGTGCCTTTTGTATTTAATTCCGATGCAATTTCTGTGTTTCATCGTCAATAAGAATGTCCAAGGTATACAGTAAACCTGAATTAAAGCATCGGAATCTATAACTAGTGTCACAGCAGTGGTTCAAACTATAATCACTAAGAAGAGTCAGTCTTCTTGTACTTAAGTCGGCATTGTGCCTTTTCTCTTTAATTCCGATGCAATTTTATTGTCTCATCGTCAATATGAAGGTCCAAGGGTTACAGTAAACCTGGAGTGAAGCATCGGAATCTATAACTAGTGTCACAGGAATGGTTCAAAACATAGACAGTAAGAAGAGTCAGTCTTCTTGTACTAAAGTTGGCATTTTGCCTTTTGTATTTAATTCCAATGCTATTTCTGTGTGTCACCGTCAATAACAAGGTCCAAGGGATACAGTAAACCTGAGGTGAAGCATCGAAATCCAAAACTAGTGTCACAGGAATGGTTCAAAGGATAGACAGTGGGAAGAGTCAGTCTTCTTGTACTTAAGTCGGCATTGTGCCTTTTGTATTTAATTCCGATGCAATTTCTGTGTTTCATCGTCAATAAGAAGGTACAAGGTATACAGTAAACCTGAAGTGAAGCATCGGAATCTACAACTAGTGTCACAGGAATGGTTCAAAACATAGTCAGTAAGAAGAGTCAGTCTTCTTGTACTTCAGTCGGCATTGTGCCTTTTCTATTTTATTCCGAAGCAATTTCTGTGTTTCATCGACAATAAGAAGGTCCAAGGTATACAGTAAACATGGAGTGAAGCATCGGAATCTGTAACTAGTGTCACAGGAATGGTTCAAAACATAGACAGTAAGAAGAGTCAGTCTTCTTGTACTTGAGTCGGCATTGTGAGTTTTCTATTTAATTCCGATGCAATTTCGGTGTTTCATCGTCAATAAGAAAGTCAGAGGGATACAGTAAGCCTGAAGTGAAGCATCGGAATCTATAACTAGTGTCACAGGAATGGTTCAAACATAGTCAGTAAGACGAGTCAGTCTTCTTCTACTTAAGTCGGCATTGTGCCTTTTCTATTTAATTCCGATGCAATTTCTGTGTTTCATCGTCAATAAGAAGGTCCAAGGGTTACAGTAAACCTGGAGTGAAGCATCGGAATCTATAACTAGTGTCACAGGAATGGTTCAAAGCATAGACAGAAAGAAGAGTCAGTCTTCTTGTACTTAAGTCGACATTGTGCCTTTTCTATTTATTTCCGATGCAATTTCTGTGTTTCATCGTCAATAAGAATGTCCAAGGTATACAGTAAACCTGAAGTAAAGCATCGGAATCCATAACTTGTGTCACAGCAATGGTTCAAACTATAATCACTAAGAAGAGTCAGTCTTCTTGTACTTAAGACGGCATTGTTTCTTTTGTATTTAATTCCGATGCAATTTCTGTGTTTCATCGGCAATAAGGTCAGAGGGATACAGTAAACCTGAAGTGAAGCATCGGAATGTATAACTTGTGTCACAGGAATGGTTCAAAACATAGACAGTAGGAAGAGTCAGTCTTCCTGTACTTAAGTCGGCATTGTGCCATTTGTATTTAATTCCGATGCAATTTCTGTGTTTCATTGTCAATAAGAAGGTCAGAGGGCTACAGTAAACCTGAGGTGAAGCATCGGAATCCAAAACTAGTGTCACAGGAATGGTTCAAAACATAGTCAGTAAGAAGAGTCAGTCTTCTTGTACTTCAGTCGGCATTGTGCCTTTTCTATTTAATTCCGATGCAATTTCTGTGTTTCATCGTCAATAAGAAGGTCCAAGGTATACAGTAAACCTGGAGTGAAGCATCGGAATCTATAACTAGTGTCACAGGAATGGTTGAAAACATAGACAGTAAGAAGAGTCAGTCTTCTTGTACTTGAGTCGGCATTGTGAGTTTTCCATTTAATTCCGATGCAATTTCGATGTTTCATCGTCAATAAGAAGGTCAGAGGGATACAGTAAACCTGAAGTGAAGCATCGGAATCTATAACTAGTGTCACAGGAATGGTTCAAACATAGTCAGTAAGAAGAGTCAGTCTTCTTGTACTTAAGTCGGCATTGAGACTTTTCTATTTAATTCCGATGCAATTACTGTGTTTCATCGTCAATAAGAAGGTCCAAGGGTTACAGTAAACCTGGAGTGAAGCATCGGAATCTATAACTAGTGTCACAGGAATGGTTCAAAACATAGACAGTAAGAAGAGTCAGTCTTCTTGTACTTAAGTCGACATTGTGAATTATCTATTTCATTCCGATGCAATTTCTGCGTTTCATCGTCAATAAGAATGTCCAAGGTATTCAGTAAACCTGAACTAAAGCATCGGAATCTATAACTAGTGTCACAGCAATGGTTCAAACTATAATCACTAAGAAGAGTCAGTCTTCTTGTACTTAAGTCGGCATTGTGCCTTTTGTATTTAATTCCGATGCAATTTCTGTGTTTCATCGTCAATAAGAATGTCCAAGGTATACAGTAAACCTGAATTAAAGCATCGGAATCTATAACTAGTGTCACAGCAGTGGTTCAAACTATAATCACTAAGAAGAGTCAGTCTTCTTGTACTTAAGTCGGCATTGTGCCTTTTCTCTTTAATTCCGATGCAATTTTATTGTCTCATCGTCAATATGAAGGTCCAAGGGTTACAGTAAACCTGGAGTGAAGCATCGGAATCTATAACTAGTGTCACAGGAATGGTTCAAAACATAGACAGTAAGAAGAGTCAGTCTTCTTGTACTAAAGTTGGCATTTTGCCTTTTGTATTTAATTCCAATGCTATTTCTGTGTGTCACCGTCAATAACAAGGTCCAAGGGATACAGTAAACCTGAAGTGAAGTATCGGAATCTATAACTATTGTCACCGGAATGGTTCAAACTATTATCAGTAAGAAGAGTCAGTCCTCTTGTACTTAAGTCGGCATTGTGCCATTTCTATTTCATTCCGATGCAGTTTCTGTGTTTCATCGTCAATAAGAACGTCCAAGGGATACAGTAAACCTGGAGTGAAGCATCGGAATCTATAACTAGTGTCACAGGAATGGTTCAAAACATAGATAATAGAAAGAGTCAGTCTTCTTGTACTTAAGTCGGCATTGTGCCTTTTGTATTTAATTCCGATGCAATTTCTGTGTTTCATTGTCCATAAGAAGGTCAGTGGGATACAGTAAACCTGAAGTGAAGCATCGGAATCCAAATCTAGTGTCACAGGAATGGTTCAAAACATAGACAGTAGGAAGAGTCAGTCTTATTGTACTTAAGTCGGCATTGTGCCTTTTGTATTTAATTCCGATGCCATTTCTCAGTTTCATCGTCAATAAGAAGGATCAAGGTATACAGTAAACCTGAAGTTAAGCATCGGAATCTATAACTATTGTCACAGGAATGGTTTAAAACATAGTCAGTAACAAGAGTCAGTCTTCTTGTACTTAAGTCGGCATTGTGCCTTTTCTATTTCATTCCGATGCAATTTCTGTATTTCATCGTCAATAATAAGGTTCAAGGGATACAGTAAACTTGAAGTGAAGCATCGGAATCTATAACTAGTGACACAGGAATGGTTCAAATCATAGACTGTAAGAAGAGTCAGTCTTCTTGTACTTAAGTCGGCATTGTGCCTTTTCTATTTAATTCCGATTCAGTTTCTGTGTTTCATCGTCAATAAGAATGTCCAAGGTATACAGTAAACCTGAAGTAAAGCATCGGAATCTATACCTAGTGTCACAGCAATGGTTCAAACTATAATCACTGAGAAGAGTCAGTCTTCTTGTACTTAAGTCGGCATTGTGCCTTTTCTATTTAATTCCGATGCAATTTCTGTGTTTCATCGTCAATAAGAAGGTTCAAGGGTTACAGTAAACCTGGAGTGAAGCATCGGAATCTATAACTAGTGTCACAGGAATGGTTCAAACATAGTCAGTAAGAAGAGTCAGTCTTCTTGTACTTAAGTCCGCATTGTGACTTTTCTATTTAATTCCGATGCAATTTCTGTGTTTCATCGTCAATAAGAAGGTCCAAGGGTTACAGTAAACCAGGAGTGAAGCATCGGAATCTATAACTAGTGTCACAGGAATGGTTCAAAACATAGACAGTAAGAAGAGTCAGTCTTCTTGTACTTAAGTCGACATTGTGCCTTTTCTATTTAATTCCCATGCAATTTCTGCGTTTCATCGTCAATAAGAATGTCCAAGGTATTCAGTAAACCTGAAGTAAAGCATCGGAATCTATAACCAGTGTCACAGCAATGGTTCAAACTATAATCACTAAGAAGAGTCAGTCTTCTTGTACTTAAGTCTGCATTGTGCCTTTTGTATTTAATTCCAATGCTATTTCTGTGTGTCACCGTCAACAACAAGGTCCAAGGGATGCAGTAAACCTGAAGTGAAGTATCGGAATCTATAACTACTGTCACCGGAATGGTTCAAACTATTATCAGTAAGAAGAGTCAGTCCTCTTGTACTTAAGTCGGCATTGTGCCATTTCTATTTCATTCCGATGCAGTTTCTGTGTTTCATCGTCAATAAGAAGGTCCAAGGGATACAGTAAACCTGGAGTGAAGCATCGGAATCTATAACTAGTGTCACAGGAATGGTTCAAAACATAGATAGTAGAAAGAGTCAGTCTTCTTGTACTTAAGTCGGCATTGTGCCTTTTGTATTTAATTCCGATGCAATTTCTGTGTTTCATTGTCAATAAGAAGGTCAGTGGGATATAGTAAACCTGAAGTGAAGCATCGGAATCCAAAACTAGTGTCACAGGAATGGTTCAAAACATAGACAGTAGGAAGAGTCAGTCTTATTGTACTTAAGTCGGCATTGTACATTTTGTATTTAATTCCGATGCAATTTCTGTGTTTCATCGTCCATAAGAAGGATCAAGGTATACAGTAAACCTGAAGTGAAGCATCGGAATCTATAACTATTGTCACAGGAATGGTTTAAAACATAGTCAGTATCAAGAGTCAGTCTTCTTGTACTTAAGTCGGCATTGTGCCTTTTCTATTTAATTCCGATGTAATTTCTGTGTTTCATCGTCAATAAGAAGGTTCGAGGGATACAGTAAACCTGGAGTGAAGCATCGGAATCCATAACTAGTGACACAGGAATGGTTCAAAACATAGACAGTAAGAAGAGTCAGTCTTCTTGTACTTAAGTAGGCATTGTGCCTTTTCTATTTAATTCCGATTCAGTTTCTGTGTTTCATCGTCAATAAGAATGTCCAAGGTATACAATAAACCTGAAGTAAAGCATCGGAATCTATAACTAGTGTCACAGCAATGGTTCAAACTATAATCACTGAGAAGAATCATTCTTCTTGTACTTAAGTCGGCATTGTGCCTTTTCTATTTAATTCCGATGCAATTTCTGTGTTTCATCGTCAATAAGAAGGTCCAAGGTATACAGTAAACCTGGAGTGAAGCATCGGAATCTATAATTAGTGCCACAGGAATGGTTCAAAACATAGACAGTAGGAAGAGTCAGTCTTCTTGTACTTAAGTCGGCATTGTGCCATTTGTATTTAATTCCGATGCAATTTCTGTGTTTCATTGTCAATAAGAAGGTGAGAGGGATACAGTAAACATGAGGTGAAGCATCGGAATCCAAAACTAGTGTCACAGGAATGGTTCAAAACATAGACAGTAGGAAGAGTCAGTCTTCTTGTACTTAAGTCGGCATTGTGCTTTTTGTATTTAATTCCGATGCAATTTCTGTGTTTCATCGTCAATAAGAAGGTTCAAGGGATACAGTAAACCTGGAGTGAAGCATCGGAATCTATAACTAGTGTCACAGGAACGGTTCAAACATAGTCAGTAAGGAGAGTCAGTCTTCTTGTACTTAGGTCGGCATTGTGCCTTTTCTATTTAATTCCGATGCAATTTCTGTGTTTCATCGTCCATAAGAAGGTTCAAGGGTTACAGTAAACCTGGAGTGAAGCATCGGAATCTATAACTAGTGTCACAGCAATGGTTCAAACTATAATCACTGAGAAGAGTCAGTCTTCTTGTACTTAGGTCGGCATTGTGCCTTTTCTATTTAATTGCCATGCAATTTCTGTGTTTCATCGGCAATAAGGTCAGAGGGATACAGTAAACCTGAAGTGAAGCATCGGAATCTATAACTAGAGTCACAGGAGTGTTTCAAATCATAGTGAGTAAGAAGAGTCAGTCTTCTTGTCCTTAAGTCGGCATTGTGCCTTTTGAATTTAATTCCGATGCAATTTCTGTGTTTCATCGGCAATAAGGTCAGAGGGATACAATAAACCAGAAGTGAAGCATCGGAATCTATAACTAGTGTCACAGGAATGGTTCAAAACATAGACAGTAGGAAGAGTCAGTCTTCTTGTACTTAAGTCGGCATTGTGCCATTTGTATTTAATTCCGATGCAATTTCTGTGTTTCATTGTCAATAAGAAGGTGAGAGGGATACAGTAAACATGAGGTGAAGCATCGGAATCCAAAACTAGTGTCACAGGAATGGTTCAAAACATAGACAGTAGGAAGAGTCAGTCTTCTTGTACTTAAGTCGGCATTGTGCTTTTTGTATTTAATTCCGATGCAATTTCTGTGTTTCATCGTCAATAAGAAGGTCCAAGGGATACAGTAAACCTGGAGTGAAGCATCGGAATCTATAACTAGTGACACAGGAATGGTTCAAAACATAGACAGTAAGAAGAGTCAGTCTTCTTGTACTTAAGTAGGCATTGTGCCTTTTCGATTTAATTCCGATTCAGTTTCTGTGTTTCATCGTCAATAAGAATGTCCAAGGTATACAATAAACCTGAAGTAAAGCATCGGAATCTATAACTAGTGTCACAGCAATGGTTCAAACTATAATCACTGAGAAGAGTCAGTCTTCTTGTACTTAAGTCGGCATTGTGCCTTTTCTATTTAATTCCGATGCAATTTCTGTGTTTCATCGTCAATAAGAAGGTCCAAGGTATACAGTAAACCTGGAGTGAAGCATCGGAATCTATAATTAGTGCCACAGGAATGGTTCAAAACATAGACAGTAAGAAGAGTCAGTCTTCTTGTACTTGAGTCGGCATTGTGAGTTTTCTATTTAATTCCGATGCAATTTCGGTGTTTCATCATCAATAAGAAGGTCAGAGGGATACAGTAAACCTGAAGTGAAGCATCGGAATCTATAACTAGTGTCACAGGAACGGTTCAAACATAGTCAGTAAGGAGAGTCAGTCTTCTTGTACTTAAGTCGGCATTGTGCCTTTTCTATTTAATTCCGATGCAATTTCTGTGTTTCATCGTCCATAAGAAGGTTCAAGGGTTACAGTAAACCTGGAGTGAAGCATCGGAATCTATAACTAGTGTCACAGGAATGGTTCAAAACATAGACAGTAAGAAGAGTCAGTCTTCTTGTACTTAAGTCGACATTGTGCCTTTTCTATTTAATTCCGATGCAATTTCTGTGTTTCATCGACAATAAGAATGTCCAAGGTATACAGTAAACCTGAAGTAAGGCATCGGAATCTATAACTAGTGTCACAGCAATGGTTCAAACTATAATCACTAAGAAGAGTCAGTCTTCTTGTACTTAGGTCGGCATTGTGCCTTTTCTATTTAATTGCCATGCAATTTCTGTGTTTCATCGGCAATAAGGTCAGAGGGATACAGTAAACCTGAAGTGAAGCATCGGAATCTATAACTAGAGTCACAGGAGTGTTTCAAATCATAGTCAGTAAGAAGAGTCAGTCTTCTTGTCCTTAAGTCGGCATTGTGCCTTTTGAATTTAATTCCGATGCAATTTCTGTGTTTCATCGGCAATAAGGTCAGAGGGATACAATAAACCAGAAGTGAAGCATCGGAATCTATAACTAGTGTCACAGGAATGGTTCAAAACATAGACAGTAGGAAGAGTCAGTCTTCTTGTACTTAAGTCGGCATTGTGCCATTTGTATTTAATTCCGATGCAATTTCTGTGTTTCATTGTCAATAAGAAGGTGAGAGGGATACAGTAAACATGAGGTGAAGCATCGGAATCCAAAACTAGTGTCACAGGAATGGTTCAAAACATAGACAGTAGGAAGAGTCAGTCTTCTTGTACTTAAGTCGGCATTGTGCTTTTTGTATTTAATTCCGATGCAATTTCTGTGTTTCATCGTCAATAAGAAGGTACAAGGTATACAGTAAACCAGAAGTGAAGCATCGGAATCTATAACTAGTGTCACAGGAATGGTTCAAAACATAGTCAGTAAGAAGAGTCAGTCTTCTTGTACTTCAGTCGGCATTGTGCCTTTTCTATTTAATTCCGATGCAATTTCTGTGTTTCATCCGCAATAAGGTGAGAGGGATACAGTAAACCTGAAGTGAAGCATCAGAATCTATAACTAGTGTCACAGGAATGATTCAAAACATAGACAGTAGGAATTGTCTGTCTTCTTGTACTTAAGTCGGCATTGTGCCATATCTATTTAATTCCGATGCAATTTCTGTGTTTCATTGTCAATAAGAAGGTCAGAGGGATACAGTAAACCTGAGGTGAAGCATCGGAATCCAAAACTAGTGTCACAGGAATAGTTCAAAAGATAGACATTACCAAGATTCAGTCTTCTTGTACTTAAATCGGCATTATGCCTTTTGTATTTAATTCCCATGCAATTTCTGTGTTTCATCGTCAATAAGAAGGTACAAGGTATACAGTAAACATGGAGTGAAGCATCGGAATCTATAACTAGTGTCACAGGAATGGTTCAAAACATAGACAGTAAGAAGAGTCAGTCTTCTTGTACTTGAGTCGGCATTGTGAGTTTTCTATTTAATTCCGATGCAATTTCGGTGTTTCATCGTCAATAAGAAAGTCAGAGGGATACAGTAAGCCTGAAGTGAAGCATCGGAATCTATAACTAGTGTCACAGGAATGGTTCAAACATAGTCAGTAAGACGAGTCAGTCTTCTTTTACTTAAGTCGGCATTGTGCCTTTTCTATTTAATTCCGATGCAATTTCTGTGTTTCATCGTCAATAAGAAGGTCCAAGGGTTACAGTAAACCTGGAGTGAAGCATCGGAATCTATAACTACTGTCACAGGAATGGTTCAAAGCATAGACAGAAAGAAGAGTCAGTCTTCTTGTACTTAAGTCGACATTGTGCCTTTTCTATTTATTTCCGATGCAATTTCTGTGTTTCATCGTCAATAAGAATGTCCAAGGTATACAGTAAACCTGAAGTAAAGCATCGGAATCCATAACTTGTGTCACAGCAATGGTTCAAACTATAATCACTAAGAAGAGTCAGTCTTCTTGTACTTAAGACGGCATTGTTTCTTTTGTATTTAATTCCGATGCAATTTCTGTGTTTCATCGGCAATAAGGTCAGAGGGATACAGTAAACCTGAAGTGAAGCATCGGAATGTATAACTAGTGTCACAGGAATGGTTCAAAACATAGACAGTAGGAAGAGTCAGTCTTCCTGTACTTAAGTCGGCATTGTTCCATTTGTATTTAATTCCGATGCAATTTCTGTGTTTCATTGTCAATAAGAAGGTCAGAGGGATACAGTAAACCTGAGGTGAAGCATCGGAATCCAAAACTATTGTCACAGGAATGGTTCAAAACATAGTCAGTAAGAAGAGTCAGTCTTCTTGTACTTCAGTCGGCATTGTGCCTTTTCTATTTAATTCCGATGCAATTTCTGTGTTTCATCGTCAATAAGAAGGTCCAAGGTATACAGTAAACCTGGAGTGAAGCATCGGAATCTATAACTAGTGTCACAGGAATGGTTGAAAACATAGACAGTAAGAAGAGTCAGTCTTCTTGTACTTGAGTCGGCATTGTGAGTTTTCCATTTAATTCCGATGCAATTTCGATGTTTCATCGTCAATAAGAAGGTCAGAGGGATACAGTAAACCTGAAGTGAAGCATCGGAATCTATAACTAGTGTCACAGGAATGGTTCAAACATAGTCAGTAAGAAGAGTCAGTCTTCTTGTACTTAAGTCGGCATTGTGACTTTTCTATTTAATTCCGATGCAATTACTGTGTTTCATCGTCAATAAGAAGGTCCAAGGGTTACAGTAAACCTGGAGTGAAGCATCGGAATCCATAACTAGTGTCACAGGAATGGTTCAAAACATAGACAGTAAGAAGAGTCAGTCTTCTTGTACTTAAGTCGACATTGTGCCTTATCTATTTAATTCCGATGCAATTTCTGCGTTTCATCGTCAATAAGAATGTCCAAGGTATTCAGTAAACCTGAACTAAAGCATCGGAATCTATAACTAGTGTCACAGCAATGGTTCAAACTATAATCACTAAGAAGAGTCAGTCTTCTTGTACTTAAGTCGGCATTGTGCCTTTTGTATTTAATTCCGATGCCATTTCTGTGTTTCATCGTCAATAAGAAGGATCAAGGTATACAGTAAACCTGGAGTGAAGCATCGGAATCTATAACTAGTGTCACAGGAATGGTTCAAACATAGTCAGTAAGAAGAGTCAGTGTTCTTGTACTTAAGTCGGCATTATGACTTTTCTATTTAATTCCGTTGCAATTTCTGTGTTTCATCGTCAATAAGAAGGTCCAAGGGTTACAGTAAACCTGGAGTGAAGCATCGGAATCTATAACTAGTGTCACAGGAATGGTTCAAAACATAGACAGTAAGAAGAGTCAGTCTTCTTGTACTTAAGTCGACATTGTGCCTTTTCTATTTAATTCCGATGCAATTTGTGCGTTTCATCGTCAATAAGAATGTCCAAGGTATTCAGTAAACCTGAAGTAAAGCATCGGAATCTATAACTAGTGTCACAGCAATGGTTCAAACTATAATCACTAAGAAGAGTCAGTCTTCTTGTACTTAAGTCGGCATTGTGCCTTTTGTATTTAATTCCGATGCAATTTCTGTGTTTCATCGTCAATAAGAATGTCCAAGGGATACAGTAAACCTGGAGTGAAGCATCGGAATCTATAACTAGTGTCACAGGAATGGTTCAAAACATAGACAGTAAGAATAGTCAGTCTTCGTGTACTAAAATTGGCATTTTGCCTTTTGTATTTAATTCCAATGCTATTTCTGTGTGTCACCGTCAACAACAAGGTCCAAGGGATGCAGTAAACCTGAAGTGAAGTATCGGAATCTATAACTATTGTCACCGGAATGGTTCAAACTATTATCAGTAAGAAGAGTCAGTCCTCTTGTACTTAAGTCGGCATTGTGCCATTTCTATTTCATTCCGATGCAGTTTCTGTGTTTCATCGTCAATAAGAAGGTCCAAGGGATACAGTAAACCAGGAGTGAAGCATCGGAATCTATAACTAGTGTCACAGGAATGGTTCAAAACATAGATAGTAGAAAGAGTCAGTCTTCTTGTACTTAAGTCGGCATTGTGCCTTTTGTATTTAATTCCGATGCAATTTCTGTGTTTCATTGTCAATAAGAAGGTCAGTGGGATATAGTAAACCTGAAGTGAAGCATCGGAATCCAAAACTAGTGTCACAGGAATGGTTCAAAACATAGACAGTAGGAAGAGTCAGTCTTATTGTACTTAAGTCGGCATTGTGCCTTTTGTATTTAATTCCGATGCAATTTCTGTGTTTCATCGTCAATAAGAAGGATCAAGGTATACAGTAAACCTGAAGTGAAGCATCGGAATCTATAACTATTGTCACAGGAATGGTTTAAAACATAGTCAGTAACAAGAGTCAGTCTTCTTGTACTTAAGTCGGCATTGTGCCTTTTCTATTTAATTCCGATGTAATTTCTGTGTTTCATCGTCAATAAGAAGGTTCAAGGGATACAGTAAACCTGGAAAGAAGCATCGGAATCTATAACTAGTGACACAGGAATGGTTCAAAAAGCAGACAGTAAGAAGAGTCAGTCTTCTTGTACTTAAGTAGGCATTGTGCCTTTTCTATTTAATTCCGATTCAGTTTCTGTGTTTCATCGTCAATAAGAATGTCCAAGGTATACAATAAACCTGAAGTAAAGCATCGGAATCTATAACTAGTGTCACAGCAATGGTTCAAACTATAATCACTGAGAAGAGTCAGTCTTCTTGTACTCAAGTCGGCATTGTGCCTTTTCTATTTAATTCCGATGCAATTTCTGTGTTTCATCGTCAATAAGAAGGTCCAAGGTATACAGTAAACCTGGAGTGAAGCATCGGAATCTATAATTAGTGCCACAGGAATGGTTCAAAACATAGACAGTAAGAAGAGTCAGTCTTCTTGTACTTGAGTCGGCATTGTGAGTTTTCTATTTAATTCCGATGCAATTTCGGTGTTTCATCGTCAATAAGAAGGTCAGAGGGATACAGTAAACCTGAAGTGAAGCATCGGAATCTATAACTAGTGTCACAGGAACGGTTCAAACATAGTCAGTAAGGAGAGTCAGTCTTCTTGTACTTAAGTCGGCATTGTGCCTTTTCTATTTAATTCCGATGCAATTTCTGTGTTTCATCGTCCATAAGAAGGTTCAAGGGTTACAGTAAACCTGGAGTGAAGCATCGGAATCTATTACTAGTGTCACAGGAATGGTTCAAAACATAGACAGTAAGAAGAGTCAGTCTTCTTGTACTTAAGTCGACATTGTGCCTTTTCTATTTAATTCCGATGCAATTTCTGTGTTTCATCGACAATAAGAACGTCCAAGGTATACAGTAAACCTGAAGTAAAGCATCGGAATCTATAACTAGCGTCACAGCAATGGTTCAAACTATAATCACTAAGAAGAGTCAGTCTTCTTGTACTTAGGTCGGCATTGTGCCTTTTCTATTTAATTGCCATGCAATGTCTGTGTTTCATCGGCAATAAGGTCAGAGGGATACAGTAAACCTGAAGTGAAGCATCGGAATCTATAACTAGAGTCACAGGAGTGTTTCAAATCATAGTCAGTAAGAAGAGTCAGTCTTCTTGTCCTTAAGTCGGCATTGTGCCTTTTGAATTTAATTCTGATGCAATTTCTGTGTTTCATCGGCAATAAGGTCAGAGGGATACAATAAACCAGAAGTGAAGCATCGGAATCTATAACTAGTGTCACAGGACTGGTTCAAAACATAGACAGTAGGAAGAGTCAGTCTTCTTGTACTTAAGTCGGCATTGTGCCATTTGTATTTAATTCCGATGCAATTTCTGTGTTTCATTGTCAATAAGAAGGTGAGAGGGATACAGTAAACATGAGGTGAAGCATCGGAATCCAAAACTAGTGTCACAGGAATGGTTCAAAACATAGACAGTAGGAAGAGTCAGTCTTCTTGTACTTAAGTCGGCATTGTGCTTTTTGTATTTAATTCCGATGCAATTTCTGTGTTTCATCGTCAATAAGAAGGTACAAGGTATACAGTAAACCAGAAGTGAAGCATCGGAATCTATAACTAGTGTCACAGGAATGGTTCACAACATAGTCAGTAAGAAGAGTCAGTCTTCTTGTACTTCAGTCGGCATTGTGCCTTTTCTATTTAATTCCGATGCAATTTCTGTGTTTCATCGGCAATAAGGTGAGAGGGATACAGTAAACCTGAAGTGAAGCATCAGAATCTATAACTAGTGTCACAGGAATGATTCAAAACATAGACAGTAGGTATTGTCAGTCTTCTTGTACTTAAGTCGGCATTGTGCCATTTCTATTTAATTCCGATGCAATTTCTGTGTTTCATTGTCAATAAGAAGGTCAGAGGGATACAGTAAACCTGAGGTGAAGCATCGGAATCCAAAACTAGTGTCACAGGAATAGTTCAAAAGATAGACATTACCAAGAGCCAGTCTTCTTGTACTTAAGTCGGCATTATGCCTTTTGTATTTAATTCCCATGCAATTTCTGTGTTTCATCGTCAATAAGAAGGTACAAGGTATACAGTAAACCTGAAGTGAAGCATCGGAATCTATAACTAGTGTCACAGGAATGGGTCAAAACATAGTCAGTAAGAAGAGTCAGTCTTCTTGTACTTCAGGCGGCATTGTGCCTTTTCTATTTAATTCCGATGCAATTTCTGTGTTTCATCGTCAATAAGAAGGTCCAAGGTATACAGTAAACCTGGAGTGAAGCATCGGAATCTATAACTAGTGTCACAGGTATGGTTCAAAACATAGACAGTAAGAAGAGTCAGTCTGCTTGTACTTCAGTCGGCATTGTGCCTTTTGTATTTAATTCCGATGCAATTTCTGTGTTTCATCGGCAATAAGGTCAGAGGGATACAGTAAATCTGAAGTGAAGCATCGGAATGTATAACTAGTGTCACAGGAATGGTTCAAAACATAGACAGTAGGAAGAGTCAGTCTTCCTGTACTTAAGACGGCATTGTGCCATTTGTATTTAATTCCGATGCAGTTTCTGTGTTTCATTGTCAATAAGAAAGTCAGAGGGATACAGTAAACCTGAGGTGAAATATCGGAATCCAAAGCTAGTGTCACAGGAATGGTTCAAAACATAGTCAGTAAGAAGAGTCAGTCTTGTTGTACTTCAGTCGGCATTGTGCCTTTTCTGTTTAATTCCGAAGCAATTTCTGTGTTTCATAGTCAATAAGACGGTCCAAGGTATACAGTAAACCTGGAGTGAAGCATCGGAATCTATAAATAGTGTCACAGGTATGGTTCAAAACATAGACAGTGAGAAGAGTCAGTCTTCTTGTACTTCAGTCGGCATTGTGCCTATTCTATTTAATTCCGATGCAATATCTGTGTTTCATCGTCAATCAGAAGGTCCAAGGTATACAGTAAACCTGGAGTGAAGCATCGGAATCTATAACTAGTGTCACAGCAATGGTTCAAACTATAATCACTAAGAAGAGTCAGTCTTCTTGTACTTCAGTCGGCATTGTGCCTTTTGTATTTAATTCCTATGCAATTTCTGTGTTTCATCGGCAATAAGGTCAGAGGGATACAATAAACCAGAAGTGAAGCATCGGAATCTATAACTAGTGTCACAGGAATGGTTCAAAACATAGACAGTAGGAAGAGTCAGTCTTCTTGTACTTAAGTCGGCATTGTGCCATTTGTATTTAATTCCGATGCAATTTCTGTGTTTCATTGTCAATAAGAAGGTCAGAGGGATACAGTAAACATGAGGTGAAGCATCGGACTCCAAAACTAGTGTCACAGGAATGGTTCAAAACATAGACAGTAGGAAGAGTCAGTCTTCTTGTACTTAAGTCGGCATTGTGCCTTTTGTATTTAATTCCGATGCAATTTCTGTGTTTCATCGTCAATAAGAAGGTACAAGGTATACAGTAAACCTGAAGTGAAGCATCGGAATCTATAACTAGTGTCACAGGAATGGTTCAAAGCATAGTCAGTAAGAAGAGTCAGTCTTCTTGTACTTCAGTCGGCATTGTGCCTTTTCTATTTAATTCCGATGCAATTTCTGTGTTTCATCGGCAATAAGGTCAAAGGGATACAGTAAACCTGAACTGAAGCATCAGAATCTATAACTAGTGTCACAGGAATGGTTCAAAACATAGACAGTAGGAAGAGTCAGTCTTCTTGTACTTAAGTCGGCATTGTGCCATTTGTATTTAATTCCGATGCAATTTCTGTGTTTCATTGTCAATAAGCCGGTCAGAGGGATACAGTAAGCCTGAGGTGAAGCATCGGAATCCAAAACTAGTGTCACAGGAATGGTTCAAAAGATAGACATTAGGAAGAGTCAGTCTTCTTGTACTTAAGTCGGCATTATGCCTTTTGTATTTAATTCCGATGCAATTTCTGTGTTTCATCGTCAATAAGAAGGTACAAGGTATACAGTAAACCTGAAATGAAGCATCGGAATCTATAACTAGTGTCACAGGAATGGTTCAAAACATAGTCAGTAAGAAGAGTCAGGCATTGTGCCTTTTCTATTTAATTCCGATGCAATTTCTGTATTTCATCGTCAATAAGAAGGTCCAAGGTGTACAGCAAACCTGGAGTGAAGCATCGGAATCTATAACTAGTGTCACAGGAATGGTTCAAAACATAGACAGTAAGAAGAGTCAGTCTTCTTGTACTTGAGTCGGCATTGTGAGTTTTCTATTTAATTCCGATGCAATTTCGGTGTATCATCGTCAATAAGAAAGTCAGAGGGATACAGTAAACCTGAAGTGAAGCATCGGAATCTATAACTAGTGTCACAGGAATGGTTCAAACATAGTCAGTAAGAAGAGTCAGTCTTCTTGTACTTAAGTCGGCATTGTGCCATTTGTATTTAATTCCGATGCAGTTTCTGTATTTCATTGTTAATAAGAAGGTCTGAGGGATACAGTAAAACTGAGGTGAAGCATCGGAATCCAAAACTAGTGTCACAGGAATGGTTCAAAACATAGTCAGTAAGAAGAGTCAGTCTTCTTGTACTTCAGTCAGCATTGTGCCTTTTCTGTTTAATTCCGATGCTATTTCTGTGTTTCATAGTCAATAAGAAGGTCCAAGGTATACAGTAAACCTGGAGTGAAGCATCGGAATCTATAACTAGTGTCACAGGAATGGTTCAGAACATAGACAGTAAGAAGAGTCAGTCTTCTTGTACTTGAGTCGGCATTGTGAGTTTTGTATTTAATTCCGATGCAATTTCGGTGTTTCATCGTCAATAAAAAGGTCAAAGGGATACAGTAAACCTGAAGTGAAGCATCGGAATCTGTAACTAGTGTCACAGGAATGGTTCAAACATAGTCAGTAAGAAGAGTCAGTCTTCTTGTACTTAAGTCGGCATTGTGCCTTTTCAATTTAATTCCGATGCAATCTCTGTGTTTCATCGTCAATAAGAAGGTCCAAGGGTTACAGTAAACCTGGAGTGAAGCATCGGAATCTATAACTAGTGTCACAGGAATGAATCAAAGCATAGACAGTAAGAAGAATCAGTCTTCTTGTACTTAAGTCGACATTGTGCCTTTTGTATTTAATTCCGATGCAATTTCTGTGTTTCATCGTCAATAAGAATGTCCAAGGTATACAGTAAACCTGAAGTAAAGCATCGGAATCTATAACTAGTGTCACAGCAGTGGTTCAAACTATAATCACTAAGAAGAGTGAGTCTTCTTGTACTTAAGTCGGCATTGTGCCTTTTCTATTTAATTCCGATGCAATTTCTGTGTCTCATCGTCAATATGAAGGTCCAAGGGTTACAGTAAACCTGGAGTGAAGCATCGGAATCTATAAGTAGTGTCACAGGAATGGTTCAAAACATAGACAGTAAGAAGAGTCAGTCTTCTTGTACTTAAGTCGACATTGAGCCTTTTCTATTTAATTCCGATGCAAATTCTGTGTTTCATCGTCAATAAGAATGTCCAAGGTATACAGTAAACCTGAAGTAAAGCATCGGAATCTATAACTAGTGTCACAGCAATGGTTCAAACTATAATCACTAAGAAGAGTCAGTCTTCTTGTACTTAAGTCGGAATTGTGCCTTTTCTCTTTAATTGCGATGCAATTTCTGTGTCTCATCGTCAATATGAAGGTCCAAGGGATACAGTAAACGTGGAGTGAAGCATCGGAATCTATAACTAGTGTCACAGGAATGGTTCAAAGCATAGACAGTAAGAAGAGTCAGTCTTCGTGTACTAAAGTTGGCATTTTGCCTTTTGTATTTAATTCCAATGCTATTTCTGTGTGTCACCGTCAATACCAAGGTCCAAGGGATACAGTAAACCTGAAGTGAAGCATCGGAATCTATAACTATTGTCACCGGAATGGTTCAAACTATTATCAGTAAGAAGAGGCAGTCCTCTTGTACTTAAGTCGGCATTGTACCACTTCAATTTTATTCCGATGCAGTTTCTGTGTTTCATCGTCAATAAGAAAGTCCAAGGGATGCAGTAAACCTGGAGTGAAGCATCGGAATCTATAACTAGTGTCACAGGAATGGTTCAAAACATAGACAGTAGGAAGAGTCAGTCTTCTTGTACTTAAGTCGGCATTGTGCCATTTGTATTTAATTCCGATGCAATTTCTGTGTTTCATTGTCAATAAGAAGGTCAGAGGGATACAGTAAACATGAGGTGAAGCATCGGACTCCAAAACTAGTGTCACAGGAATGGTTCAAAACATAGACAGTAGGAAGAGTCAGTCTTCTTGTACTTAAGTCGGCATTGTGCCTTTTGTATTTAATTCCGATGCAATTTCTGTGTTTCATCGTCAATAAGAAGGTACAAGGTATACAGTAAACCTGAAGTGAAGCATCGGAATCTATAACTAGTGTCACAGGAATGGTTCAAAGCATAGTCAGTAAGAAGAGTCAGTCTTCTTGTACTTCAGTCGGCAATGTGCCTTTTCTATTTAATTCCGATGCAATTTCTGTGTTTCATCGGCAATAAGGTCAAAGGGATACAGTAAACCTGAACTGAAGCATCAGAATCTATAACTAGTGTCACAGGAATGGTTCAAAACATAGTCAGTAAGAAGAGTCAGGCATTGTGCCTTTTCTATTTAATTCCGATGCAATTTCTGTATTTCATCGTCAATAAGAAGGTCCAAGGTGTACAGCAAACCTGGAGTGAAGCATCGGAATCTATAACTAGTGTCACAGGAATGGTTCAGAACATAGACAGTAAGAAGAGTCAGTCTTCTTGTACTTGAGTCGGCATTGTGAGTTTTCTATTTAATTCCGATGCAATTTCGGTGTTTCATCGTCAATAAGAAAGTCAGAGGGATACAGTAAACCTGAAGTGAAGCATCGGAATCTATAACTAGTGTCACAGGAATGGTTCAAACATAGTCAGTAAGAAGAGTCAGTCTTCTTGTACTTAAGTCGGCATTGTGCCATTTGTAATTAATTCCGATGCAGTTTCTGTGTTTCATTGTTAATAAGAAGGTCTGAGGGATACAGTAAAACTGAGGTGAAGCATCGGAATCCAAAACTAGTGTCACAGGAATGGTTCAAAACATAGTCAGTAAGAAGAGTCAGTCTTCTTGTACTTCAGTCGGCATTGTGCCTTTTCTGTTTAATTCCGATGCAATTTCTGTGTTTCATAGTCAATAAGAAGGTCCAAGGTATACAGTAAACCTGGAGTGAAGCATCGGAATCTATAACTAGTGTCACAGGAATGGTTCAGAACATAGACAGTAAGAAGAGTCAGTCTTCTTGTACTTGAGTCGGCATTGTGAGTTTTGTATTTAATTCCGATGCAATTTCGGTGTTTCATCGTCAATAAAAAGGTCAAAGGGATACAGTAAACCTGAAGTGAAGCATCGGAATCTGTAACTAGTGTCACAGGAATGGTTCAAACATAGTCAGTAAGAAGAGTCAGTCTTCTTGTACTTAAGTCGGCATTGTGCCTTTTCAATTTAATTCCGATGCAATCTCTGTGTTTCATCGTCAATAAGAAGGTCCAAGGGTTACAGTAAACCTGGAGTGAAGCATCGGAGTCTATAACTAGTGTCACAGGAATGAATCAAAGCATAGACAGTAAGAAGAATCAGTCTTCTTGTACTTAAGTCGACATTGTGCCTTTTGTATTTAATTCCGATGCAATTTCTGTGTTTCATCGTCAATAAGAATGTCCAAGGTATACAGTAAACCTGAAGTAAAGCATCGGAATCTATAACTAGTGTCACAGCAATGGTTCAAACTATAATCACTAAGGAGAGTCAGTCTTCTTGTACTTAAGTCGGCATTGTGAGTTTTGTATTTAATTCCGCTGCAATTTCTGTGTTTCATCGTCAATAAGAATGTCCAAGGTATACAGTAAACCTGAAGTAAAGCATCGGAATCTATAACTAGTGTCACAGCAGTGGTTCAAACTATAATCACTAAGAAGAGTGAGTCTTCTTGTACTTAAGTCGGCATTGTGCCTTTTCTATTTAATTCCGATGCAATTTCTGTGTCTCATCGTCAATATGAAGGTCCAAGGGGTACAGTAAACCTGGAGTGAAGCATCGGAATCTATAAGTAGTGTCACAGGAATGGTTCAAAACATAGACAGTAAGAAGAGTCAGTCTTCTTGTACTTAAGTCGACATTGAGCCTTTTCTATTTAATTCCGATGCAATTTCTGTGTTTCATCGTCAATAAGAATGTCCAAGGTATACAGTAAACCTGAAGTAAAGCATCGGAATCTATAACTAGTGTCACAGCAATGGTTCAAACTATAATCACTAAGAAGAGTCGGTCTTCTTGTACTTAAGTCGGAATTGTGCCTTTTCTCTTTAATTGCGATGCAATTTCTGTGTCTCATCGTCAATATGAAGGTCCAAGGGATACAGTAAACCTGGAGTGAAGCATCGGAATCTATAACTAGTGTCACAGGAATGGTTCAAAACATAGACAGTAAGAAGAGTCAGTCTTCGTGTACTAAAGTTGGCATTTTGCCTTTTGTATTTAATTCCAATGCTATTTCTGTGTGTCACCGTCAATACCAAGGTCCAAGGGATACAGTAAACCTGAAGTGAAGCATCGGAATCTATAACTATTGTCACCGGAATGGTTCAAACTATTATCAGTAAGAAGAGGCAGTCCTCTTGTACTTAAGTCGGCATTGTGCCACTTCAATTTTATTCCGATGCAGTTTCTGTGTTTCATCGTCAATAAGAAAGTCCAAGGGATGCAGTAAACCTGGAGTGAAGCATCGGAATCTATAACTAGTGTCACAGGAATGGTTCAAAACATAGATAGTAGAAAGAGATAGTCTTCATGTACTGAAGTCGGCATTGTGCCTTTGTATTTAATTCCGATGCAATTTCTGTGTTTCATGTCAATAAGAAGGTCCAAGGGTTACAGTAAATCTGGAGTGAAGCATCGGAATCTATAACTAGTGTCACAGGAATGGTTCAAAGCATAGACAGTAAGAAGAGTCAGTCTTCTTGTACATAAGTCGACATTGAGCCTTTTCTATTTAATTCCGATGCAATTTCTGTGTTTCATCGTCAATAAGAATGTCCAAGGTATACAGTAAACCTGAAGTAAAGCATCGGAATCTATAACTAGTGTCATAGCAATGGTTCAAACTATAATCACTATGAAGAGTCAGTCTTCTTGTACTTAAGTCGGCATTGTGCCTTTTGTATTTAATTCCGATGCAATTTCTGTGTTTCATCGTCAATAATAATGTCCAAGGGATACAGTAAACCTGGAGTGAAGCATCGGAATCTATAGCTAGTGTCACAGGAATGGTTCAAAACATAGACAGTAAGAATAGTCAGTCTTCGTGTACTAAAGTTGGCATTTTGCCTTTTGTATTGAATTCCAATGCTATTTCTGTGTGTCACCGTCAACAACAAGGTCCAAGGGATGCAGTAAACCTGAAGTGAAGTATCGGAATCTATAACTATTGTCACCGGAATGGTTCAAACTATTATCAGTAAGAAGAGTCAGTCCTCTTGTACTTAAGTTGGCATTGTGCCATTTCTATTTCATTCCGAAGCAGTTTCTGTGTTTCATCGTCAATAAGAAGGTCCAAGGGATACAGTAAACCTGGAGTGAAGCATCGGAATCTATAACTAGTGTCACAGGAATGGTTCAAAACATAGATAGTAGAAAGAGTCAGTCTTCTTGTACTTAAGTCGGCATTGTGCCTTTTGTATTTAATTCCGATGCAATTTCTGTGTTTCATTGTCAATAAGAAGGTCAGTGGGATATAGTAAACCTGAAGTGAAGCATCGGAAACCCAAACTAGTGTCACAGGAATGGTTCAAAACATAGACAGTAGGAAGAGTCAGTCTTATTGTACTTAAGTCGGCATTGTGCCTTTTGTATTTAATTCCGATGCAATTTCTGTGTTTCATCGTCAATAAGAAGGATCAAGGTATACAGTAAACCTGAAGTGAAGCATCGGAATCTATAACTATTGTCACAGGAATGGTTTAATACATAGTCTGTAACAAGAGTCAGTCTTCTTGTACTTAAGTCGGCATTGTGCCTTTTCTATTTAATTCCGATGTAATTTCTGTGTTTCAACGTCAATAAGAAGGTTCAAGGGATACAGTAAACCTGGAGTGAAGCATCGGAATCTATAACTAGTGACACAGGAATGGTTCAAAACATAGACAGTAAGAAGAGTCAGTCTTCTTGTACTTAAGTAGGCATTGTGCCTTTTCTATTTAATTCCGATTCAGTTTCTGTGTTTCATCGTCAATAAGAATGTCCAAGGTATACAATAAACCTGAAGTAAAGCATCGGAATCTATAACTAGTGTCACAGCAATGGTTCAAACTATAATCACTGAGAAGAGTCAGTCTTCTTGTACTTAAGTCGGCATTGTGCCTTTTCTATTTAATTCCGATGCAATTTCTGTGTTTCATCGTCAATAAGAAGGTCCAAGGTATACAGTAAACCTGGAGTGAAGCATCGGAATCTATAATTAGTGTCACAGGAATGGTTCAAAACATAGACAGTAAGAAGAGTCAGTCTTCTTGTACTTGAGTCGGCATTGTGAGTTTTCTATTTAATTCCGATGCAATTTCGGTGTTTCATCGTCAATAAGAAGGTCAGAGGGATACAGTAAACCTGAAGTGAAGCATCGGAATCTATAACTAGTGTCACAGGAACGGTTCAAACATAGTCAGTAAGGAGAGTCAGTCTTCTTGTACTTAAGTCGGCATTGTGCCTTTTCTATTTAATTCCGATGCAATTTCTGTGTTTCATCGTCCATAAGAAGGTTCAAGGGTTACAGTAAACCTGGAGTGAAGCATCGGAATCTATTACTAGTGTCACAGGAATGGTTCAAAACATAGACAGTAAGAAGAGTCAGTCTTCTTGTACTTAAGTCGACATTGTGCCTTTTCTATTTAATTCCGATGCAATTTCTGTGATTCATCGACAATAAGAATGTCCAAGGTATACAGTAAACCTGAAGTAAAGCATCGGAATCTATAACTAGTGTCACAGCAATGGTTCAAACTATAATCACTAAGAAGAGTCAGTCTTCTTGTACTTAGGTCGGCATTGTGCCTTTTCTATTTAATTGCCATGCAATTTCTGTGTTTCATCGGCAATAAGGTCAGAGGGATACAGTAAACCTGAAGTGAAGCATCGGAATCTATAACTAGAGTCACAGGAGTGTTTCAAATCATAGTCAGTAAGAAGAGTCAGTCTTCTTGTCCTTAAGTCGGCATTGTGCCTTTTGAATTTAATTCCGATGCAATTTCTGTGTTTCATCGGCAATAAGGTCAGAGGGATACAATAAACCAGAAGTGAAGCATCAGAATCTATAACTAGTGTCACAGGAATGGTTCAAAACATAGACAGTAGGAAGAGTCAGTCTTCTTGTACTTATGTCGGCATTGTGCCATTTGTATTTAATTCCGATGCAATTTCTGTGTTTCATTGTCAATAAGAAGGTGAGAGGGATACAGTAAACATGAGGTGAAGCATCGGAATCCAAAACTAGTGTGACAGGAATGGTTCAAAACATAGACAGTAGGAAGAGTCAGTCTTCTTGTACTTAAGTCGGCATTGTGCTTTTTGTATTTAATTCCGATGCAATTTCTGTGTTTCATCGTCAATAAGAAGGTACAAGGTATACAGTAAACCAGAAGTGAAGCATCGGAATCTATAACTAGTGTCACAGGAATGGTTCAAAACATAGTCAGTAAGAAGAGTCAGTCTTCTTGTACTTAAGTAGGCATTGTGCCTTTTCTATTTAATTCCGTTTCAGTTTCTGTGTTTCATCGTCAATAAGAATGTCCAAGGTATACAATAAACCTGAAGTAAAGCATCGGAATCTATAACTAGTGTCACAGCAATGGTTCAAACTATAATCACTGAGAAGAGTCAGTCTTCTTGTACTTAAGTCGGCATTGTGCCTTTTCTATTTAATTCCGATGCAATTTCTGTGTTTCATCGGCAATAAGGTGAGAGGGATACAGTAAACCTGAAGTGAAGCATCAGAATCTATAACTAGTGTCACAGGAATGATTCAAAACATAGACAGTAGGAATTGTCAGTCTTCTTGTACTTAAGTCGGCATTGTGCCATTTCTATTTAATTCCGATGCAATTTCTGTGTTTCATTGTCAATAAGAAGGTCAGAGGGATACAGTAAACCTGAGGTGAAGCATCGGAATCCAAAACTAGTGTCACAGGAATAGTTCAAAAGATAGACATTACCAAGAGTCAGTCTTCTTGTACTTAAGTCGGCATTATGCCTTTTGTATTTAATTCCCATGCAATTTCTGTGTTTCATCGTCAATAAGAAGGTACAAGGTATACAGTAAACCTGAAGTGAAGCATCGGAATCTATAACTAGTGTCACAGCAATGGTTCAAACTATAATCACTAAGAAGAGTCAGTCTTCTTGTACTTCAGTCGGCATTGTGCCTTTTCTATTTAATTCCGATGCAATTTCTGTGTTTCATCGTCAATCAGAAGGTCCAAGGTATACAGTAAACCTGGAGTGAAGCATCGGAATCTATAACTAGTGTCACAGCAATGGTTCAAACCATAATCACTAAGAAGAGTCAGTCTTCTTGTACTTCAGTCGGCATTGTGCCTTTTGTATTTAATTCCTATGCAATTTCTGTGTTTCATCGGCAATAAGGTCAGAGGGATACAATAAACCAGAAGTGAAGCATCGGAATCTATAACTAGTGTCACAGGAATGGTTTAAAACATAGACAGTAGGAAGAGTCAGTCTTCTTGTACTTAAGTCGGCATTGTGCCATTTGTATTTAATTCCGATGCAATTTCTGTGTTTCATTGTCAATAAGAAGGTCAGAGGGATACAGTAAACATGAGGTGAAGCATCGGACTCCAAAACTAGTGTCACAGGAATGGTTCAAAACATAGACAGTAGGAAGAGTCAGTCTTCTTGTACTTAAGTCGGCATTGTGCCTTTTGTATTTAATTCCGATGCAATTTCTGTGTTTCATCGTCAATAAGAAGGTACAAGGTATACAGTAAACCTGAAGTGAAGCATCGGAATCTATAACTAGTGTCACAGGAAAGGTTCAAAGCATAGTCAGTAAGAAGAGTCAGTCTTCTTGTACTTCAGTCGGCATTGTGCCTTTTCTATTTAATTCCGATGCAATTTCTGTGTTTCATCGGCAATAAGGTCAAAGGGATACAGTAAACCTGAACTGAAGCATCAGAATCTATAACTAGTGTCACAGGAATGGTTCAAAACATAGACAGTAGGAAGAGTCAGTCTTCTTGTACTTAAGTCGGCATTGTGCCATTTGTATTTAATTCCGATGCAATTTCTGTGTTTCATTGTCAATAAGAAGGTCAGAGGGATACAGTAAGCCTGAGGTGAAGCATCGGAATCCAAAACTAGTGTCACAAGAATGGTTCAAAAGATAGACATTAGGAAGAGTCAGTCTTCTTGTACTTAAGTCGGCATTATGCCTTTTGTATTTAATTCCGATGCAATTTCTGTGTTTCATCGTCAATAACAAGGTACAAGGTATACAGTAAACCTGAAATGAAGCATCGGAATCTATAACTAGTGTCACAGGAATGGTTCAAAACATAGTCAGTAAGAAGAGTCAGGCATTGTGCCTTTTCTATTTAATTCCGATGCAATTTCTGTATTTCATCGTCAATAAGAAGGTCCAAGGTGTACAGCAAACCTGGAGTGAAGCATCGGAATCTATAACTAGTGTCACAGGAATGGTTCAAAACATAGACAGTAAGAAGAGTCAGTCTTCTTGTACTTGAGTCGGCATTGTGAGTTTTCTATTTAATTCCGATGCAATTTCGGTGTTTCATCGTCAATAAGAAAGTCAGAGGGATACAGTAAACCTGAACTGAAGCATCGGAATCTATAAGTAGTGTCACAGGAATGGTTCAAACATAGTCAGTAAGAAGAGTCAGTCTTCTTGTACTTAAGTCGGCATTGTGCCATTTGTATTTAATTCCGATGCAGTTTCTGTGTTTCATTGTTAATAAGAAGGTCTGAGGGATACAGTAAACCTGAGGTGAAGCATCGGAATCCAAAACTAGTGTCACAGGAATGGTTCAAAACATAGTCAGTAAGAAGAGTCAGTCTTCTTGTACTTCAGTCGGCATTGTGCCTTTTCTGTTTAATTCCGATGCAAATTCTGTGTTTCATAGTCAATAAGAAGGTCCAAGGTATACAGTAAACCTGGAGTGAAGCATCGGAATCTATAACTAGTGTCACAGGAATGGTTCAGAACATAGACAGTAAGAAGAGTCAGTCTTCTTGTACTTGAGTCGGCATTGTGAGTTTTGTATTTAATTCCGATGCAATTTCGGTGTTTCATCGTCAATAAGAATGTCAAAGGGATACAGTAAACCTGAAGTGAAGCATCGGAATCTGTAACTAGTGTCACAGGAATGGTTCAAACATAGTCAGTAAGAAGAGTCAGTCTTCTTGTACTTAAGTCGACATTGTGCCTTTTGTATTTAATTCCGATGCAATTTCTGTGTTTCATCGTCAATAAGAATGTCCAAGGTATACAGTAAACCTGAAGTAAAGCATCGGAATCTATAACTAGTGTCACAGGAATGGTTCAAAACATAGACAGTAGGAAGAGTCAGTCTTCTTGTACTTAAGTCGGCATTGTGCCATTTGTATTTAATTCCGATGCAATTTCTGTGTTTCATTGTCAATAAGAAGGTCAGAGGGATACAGTAAGCCTGAGGTGAAGCATCGGAATCCAAAACTAGTGTCACAAGAATGGTTCAAAAGATAGACATTAGGAAGAGTCAGTCTTCTTGTACTTAAGTCGGCATTATGCCTTTTGTATTTAATTCCGATGCAATTTCTGTGTTTCATCGTCAATAACAAGGTACAAGGTATACAGTAAACCTGAAATGAAGCATCGGAATCTATAACTAGTGTCACAGGAATGGTTCAAAACATAGTCAGTAAGAAGAGTCAGGCATTGTGCCTTTTCTATTTAATTCCGATGCAATTTCTGTATTTCATCGTCAATAAGAAGGTCCAAGGTGTACAGCAAACCTGGAGTGAAGCATCGGAATCTATAACTAGTGTCACAGGAATGGTTCAAAACATAGACAGTAAGAAGAGTCAGTCTTCTTGTACTTGAGTCGGCATTGTGAGTTTTCTATTTAATTCCGATGCAATTTCGGTGTTTCATCGTCAATAAGAAAGTCAGAGGGATACAGTAAACCTGAACTGAAGCATCGGAATCTATAAGTAGTGTCACAGGAATGGTTCAAACATAGTCAGTAAGAAGAGTCAGTCTTCTTGTACTTAAGTCGGCATTGTGCCATTTGTATTTAATTCCGATGCAGTTTCTGTGTTTCATTGTTAATAAGAAGGTCTGAGGGATACAGTAAACCTGAGGTGAAGCATCGGAATCCAAAACTAGTGTCACAGGAATGGTTCAAAACATAGTCAGTAAGAAGAGTCAGTCTTCTTGTACTTCAGTCGGCATTGTGCCTTTTCTGTTTAATTCCGATGCAAATTCTGTGTTTCATAGTCAATAAGAAGGTCCAAGGTATACAGTAAACCTGGAGTGAAGCATCGGAATCTATAACTAGTGTCACAGGAATGGTTCAGAACATAGACAGTAAGAAGAGTCAGTCTTCTTGTACTTGAGTCGGCATTGTGAGTTTTGTATTTAATTCCGATGCAATTTCGGTGTTTCATCGTCAATAAGAATGTCAAAGGGATACAGTAAACCTGAAGTGAAGCATCGGAATCTGTAACTAGTGTCACAGGAATGGTTCAAACATAGTCAGTAAGAAGAGTCAGTCTTCTTGTACTTAAGTCGACATTGTGCCTTTTGTATTTAATTCCGATGCAATTTCTGTGTTTCATCGTCAATAAGAATGTCCAAGGTATACAGTAAACCTGAAGTAAAGCATCGGAATCTATAACTAGTGTCACAGCAATGGTTCAAACTATAATCACTAAGGAGAGTCAGTCTTCTTGTACTTAAGTCGGCATTGTGAGTTTTGTATTTAATTCCGCTGCAATTTCTGTGTTTAATCGTCAATAAGAATGTCCAAGGTAAACAGTAAACCTGAAGTAAAGCATCGGAATCTATAACTAGTGTCACAGCAGTGGTTCAAACTATAATCACTAAGAAGAGTGAGTCTTCTTGTACTTATGTCGGCATTTTGCCTTTTCTATTTAATTCCGATGCAATTTCTGTGTCCCATCGTCAATATGAAGGTCCAAGGGTTACAGTAAACCTGGAGTGAAGCATCGGAATCTATAAGTAGTGTCACAGGAATGGTTCAAAACATAGACAGTAAGAAGAGTCAGTCTTCTTGTACTTAAGTCGACATTGAGCCTTTTCTATTTAATACCGATGCAATTTCTGTGTTTCATCGTCAATAAGAATGTCCAAGGTATACAGTAAACCTGAAGTAAAGCATCGGAATCTATAACTAGTGTCACAGCAATGGTTCAAACTATAATCACTAAGAAGAGTCAGTCTTCTTGTACTTAAGTCGGAATTGTGCCTTTTCTCTTTAATTGCGATGCAATTTCTGTGTCTCATCGTCAATATGAAGGTCCAAGGGATACAGTAAACCTGGAGTGAAGCATCGGAATCTATAACTAGTGTCACAGGAATGGTTCAAAACATAGACAGTAAGAAGAGTCAGTCTTCGTGTACTAAAGTTGGCATTTTGCCTTTTGTATTTAATTCCAATGCTATTTCTGTGTGTCACCGTCAATAACAAGGTCCAAGGGATACAGTAAACCTGAAGTGAAGCATCGGAATCTATAACTATTGTCACAGGAATGGTTTAATACATAGTCTGTAACAAGAGTCAGTCTTCTTGTACTTAAGTCGGCATTGTGCCTTTTCTATTTAATTCCGATGCAATTTCTGTGTTTCATCGGCAATAAGGTGAGAGGGATACAGTAAACCTGAAGTGAAGCATCAGAATCTATAACTAGTGTCACAGGAATGGTTCAAAACATAGACAGTAGGAAGAGTCAGTCTTCTTGTACTTAACTCGGCATTGTGCCATTTGTATTTAATTCCGATGCAATTTCTGTGTTTCATTGTCAATAAGAAGGTCAGAGGGATACAGTAAGCCTGAGGTGAAGCATCGGAATCCAAAACTAGTGTCACAAGAATGGTTCAAAAGATAGACATTAGGAAGAGTCAGTCTTCTTGTACTTAAGTCGGCATTATGCCTTTTGTATTTAATTCCGATGCAATTTCTGTGTTTCATCGTCAATAAGGAGGTACAAGGTATACAGTAAACCTGAAATGAAGCATCGGAATCTATAACTAGTGTCACAGGAATGGTTCAAAACATAGTCAGTAAGAAGAGTCAGGCATTGTGCCTTTTCTATTTAATTCCGATGCAATTTCTGTATTTCATCGTCAATAAGAAGGTCCAAGGTGTACAGCAAACCTGGAGTGAAGCATCGGAATCTATAACTAGTGTCACAGGAATGGTTCAAAACATAGACAGTAAGAAGAGTCAGTCTTCTTGTACTTGAGTCGGCATTGTGAGTTTTCTATTTAATTCCGATGCAATTTCGGTGTTTCATCGTCAATAAGAAAGTCAGAGGGATACAGTAAACCTGAAGTGAAGCATCGGAATCTATAAGTAGTGTCACAGGAATGGTTCAAACATAGTCAGTAAGAAGAGTCAGTCTTCTTGTACTTAAGTCGGCATTGTGCCATTTGTATTTAATTCCGATGCAGTTTCTGTGTTTCATTGTTAATAAGAAGGTCTGAGGGATACAGTAAACCTGAGGTGAAGCATCGGAATCCAAAACTAGTGTCACAGGAATGGTTCAAAACATAGTCCGTAAGAAGAGTCAGTCTTCTTGTACTTCAGTCGGCATTGTGCCTTTTCTGTTTAATTCCGATGCAAATTCTGTGTTTCATAGTCAATAAGAAGGTCCAAGGTATACAGTAAACCTGGAGTGAAGCATCGGAATCTATAACTAGTGTCACAGGAATGGTTCAGAACATAGACAGTAAGAAGAGTCAGTCTTCTTGTACTTGAGTCGGCATTGTGAGTTTTGTATTTAATTCCGATGCAATTTCGGTGTTTCATCGTCAATAAGAATGTCAAAGGGATACAGTAAACCTGAAGTGAAGCATCGGAATCTGTAACTAGTGTCACAGGAATGGTTCAAACATAGTCAGTAAGAAGAGTCAGTCTTCTTGTACTTAAGTCGACATTGTGCCTTTTGTATTTAATTCCGATGCAATTTCTGTGTTTCATCGTCAATAAGAATGTCCAAGGTATACAGTAAACCTGAAGTAAAGCATCGGAATCTATAACTAGTGTCACAGCAATGGTTCAAACTATAATCACTAAGGAGAGTCAGTCTTCTTGTACTTAAGTCGGCATTGTGAGTTTTGTATTTAATTCCGCTGCAATTTCTGTGTTTCATTGTCAATAAGAATGTCCAAGGTAAACAGTAAACCTGAAGTAAAGCATCGGAATCTATAACTAGTGTCACAGCAGTGGTTCAAACTATAATCACTAAGAAGAGTGAGTCTTCTTGTACTTAAGTCGGCATTTTGCCTTTTCTATTTAATTCCGATGCAATTTCTGTGTCTCATCGTCAATATGAAGGTCCAAGGGTTACAGTAAACCTGGAGTGAAGCATCGGAATCTATAAGTAGTGTCACAGGAATGGTTCAAAACATAGACAGTAAGAAGAGTCAGTCTTCTTGTACTTAAGTCGACATTGAGCCTTTTCTATTTAATACCGATGCAATTTCTGTGTTTCATCGTCAATAAGAATGTCCAAGGTATACAGTAAACCTGAAGTAAAGCATCGGAATCTATAACTAGTGTCACAGCAATGGTTCAAACTATAATCACTAAGAAGAGTCAGTCTTCTTGTACTTAAGTCGGAATTGTGCCTTTTCTCTTTAATTGCGATGCAATTTCTGTGTCTCATCGTCAATATGAAGGTCCAAGGGATACAGTAAACCTGGAGTGAAGCATCGGAATCTATAACTAGTGTCACAGGAATGGTTCAAAACATAGACAGTAAGAAGAGTCAGTCTTCGTGTACTAAAGTTGGCATTTTGCCTTTTGTATTTAATTCCAATGCTATTTCTGTGTGTCACCGTCAATAACAAGGTCCAAGGGATACAGTAAACCTTAAGTGAAGCATCGGAATCTATAACTATTGTCACCGGAATGGTTCAAACTATTATCAGTAAGTAGAGTCAGTCCTCTTGTACTTAGGTCGGCATTGTGCCACTTCAATTTTATTCCGATGCAGTTTCTGTGTGTCATCGTCAATAAGAAAGTCCAAGGGATGCAGTAAACCTGGAGTGAAGCATCGGAATCTATAACTAGTGTCACAGGAATGGTTCAAAACATAGATAGTAGAAAGAGTCAGTCTTCATGTACTGAAGTCGGCATTGTGCCTTTGTATTTAATTCCGATGCAATTTCTGTGTTTCATTGTCAATAAGAAGGTCAGAGAGATACAGTAAACCTGAAGTGAAGCGTCGGAATCCAAAACTAGTGTCACAGGAATGGTTCAAAACATAGACAGTAGGAAGAGTCGGTCTTATTTATTTATTTTTTATTTATTTATTTATTGTTCCGTGGGACCACATTTAGGAGAAGTCTCCATGGTCATGGAACGAGTCAATACATGAAATTATAACACGATTGTAGAAACAGATAAAATGAAATATAAGAAACATATTCAGGCGACAAGTCGTTAGTTTAAATAAAGAAAATCAAAAATGTACACTGGAATTTGCTTAATTTTGTATCTCTTCCAGGAGCTCCTCGACAGAATAGAAGGAGTGAACCATGAGGAAACTCTTCAGTTTAGACTTAAAAGTGTTTGGGCTACTGCTAAGATTTTTGAGTTCTTGTGGTAGCTTATTGAAAATGGATGCAGCAGAATACTGCACTCCTTTCTGCACAAGAGTCAAGGAAGTGCATTCCACATGCAGATTTGATTTCTGCCGAGTATTAACTGAGTGAAAGCTGCTAACTCTTGGGAATAAGCTAATATTGCTAACAACAAACGACATTAAAGAAAATACATACTGTGAGGGCAATGTCAAAATTCCCAGACTATTGAATAGGGGTCGACAAGAGGTTTTCGAACTTACACCATACATAGCTCGAACAGCCCGTTTTTGAGCCAAAAATACCCTTTTTGAATCAGAAGAATTACCCCAAAAAATAATACCATATGACATAAGCGTATGAAAATATGCAAAGTATACTACTTTTCGTGTTGAAATGTCACTTATTTCAGATACTGTTCTAATGGTAAATAAAGCGGCATTTAGTTTCTGAACAAGATCCTGAACATGGGCTTTCCACAACAGCTTACTATCTATCTGTACGCCTAGGAACTTGAACTGTTCCGTCTCGCTTATAACATGCCCATCCTGTCTGATTAAAATGTCAGTTCTTGTTGAATTGTGGGTTAGAAACTGTAAAAACTGAGTCTTACTGTGATTTAGCATCAAATTATTTTCCACAAGCCACGAACTTATATCATGAACTACATTATTTGATAATGTTTCAATATTACACACAAGATCCTTCACTACCAAGGTGGTGTCATCAGCAAACAGAAATATTTTTGAATCACCTGTAATACTAGAAGGCATATCATTTACATAAATAAGGAACAGCAGTGGCCCCAGCACCGACCCTTGGGGAACGCCCCATTTAACAGTGCCCCATTGGGACTGAACATCATTACCACTCTCAATATTGCGGAGGATTACCTTCTGCTTTCTGTTCTTAAAGTAGGAGGCGAACCAATTGTAAGCTACTCCCCTTACTCCATAATGTTCCAACTTCTGCAGTAATATTTTGTGGTCAACACAGTCAAAAGCCTTCGTTAAATCAAAGAAAACACCTAACGTTCGCAACCTTTTATTTAATCCGTCCAAAACCTCACAGAGAAAAGAGACTATAGCATTTTCAGTTGTTAAACCGTTTCTAAAACCAAACTGTACATTTGACAGCAAATTATGTGAATTTAAATGCTGCAGTAACCTTGTATATACAACCCTCTCAATAACTTTAGCAAACACTGATGGCATAGAAATAGGTCTATAATTGTCAACATTATCCCTGTCTCCCTTTTTATAAAGTGGCTTCACTACCGAGTACTTTAATCGGTCAGGAAACCGACCACTCTTAAAGGAAAAGTTACAGATATGGCTAAGTACTGAGCTAACATACGTGGAACAATACTTCAGTATTCTGCTAGATACCCCGTCATATCCATGAGAGTTCTTGGTCTTTAGTGATTTAATTATTAACTCAATCTCCCTCTTGTCAGTATCATGGAGGAGCATTTCAGGTAACAGTCTCGGAACACTTTTTTCTAAGAGCGCTATATGATTCCCTGTTGGGACTAGGTTTCTATTTAGTTCACCTGCTATATTCAGAAAGTGATCATTAAGTACTGTACATATATGCGACTTATCAGTAACACGGACATCCCCACTACGCACTGATTCTATATTCTCGACCTGTCTCTGCAGACCAGCCACTTCCTTTACGACTGACCATATGGTTTTAATTTTATCCTGAGACTTAGCTATTCTATCTGCATACCACATACTTTTTGCCTTCCTAATAACTTTTTTAAGCACCTTACAATACTGTTTGTAATGGGCTGCTGCATTTAGATTTTGACTGATTCTAACGTTTTGATATAATTGCCACTTTGTTCTACAAGATATTCTTATCCCTTTAGTCAGCCACCCAGGCTGCCTGTTTGTGCTAGTACCCTGTTTTGAACGTTCTAACGGAAAGCAACTTTCAAAGAGCACGAGAAAAGTCTTGAGGAAAGCATTATATTTATCGTCTACTGTATCAGCACTATAAACATCTTGCCACTCTTGTTCCTTGATAAGGTTTACAAAAGTCTGTACAGCAACTGGATCAGCTTTCCTAAAACGTTGGTAACTATATTTAACATGTGTTGCAGCACAAAAAACTTTTAGACTTAAAATTTGTGCATCATGATCTGAAAGGCCATTCACCTTTTTGCTAACAGAATGCCCTTCTAATAATGACGAATGAACAAAAATATTGTCTATGGTTGTTCTACTGTTCCCTTGCACTCTCGTTGGAAAGAATACGGTTTGCATAAGATTATATGAATTAAGGAGGTCTACCAGCATCCTTTTCCTTGCACAATCACTTATACAATTAATATTGAAGTCACCACATATAACTAACTTTTTGTATTTCCTATAAAGTGAACCAAGAACCTCCTCTAGCTTTAGCAAAAATGTTGTGAAATCGGAGTCTGGGGATCTATAAACAACAACAGTAAGAAGTTTAGCTCCACTAAATTTAACCACACCTGCACAACATTCAAACACCTTTTCAGTGCAGTACTTTGAAACATCAATTGACTCAAATGGGATACCGTTTTTCACATACATGGCTACTCCCCCACACCGCAAAGAGCTCCTAGAAAAGCTGCCAGCCAACCTGTATCCTGGTAAAGGAAGCCTCTGAATTATCTCCTTATTTAAGAAATGTTCAGATATACCAATAATTTCAGAGTCAACATCTATAAGCAGTTCACTAACTTTATCTCTAATACCTTGTATATTTTGATGAAATATACTAATTCCCTCATTAATCGGATACCCAAGCTTTGTAGAGAGTGGTTTCTTTGTTAGAGAGACTTCCCTTAAGCAGGAATACCTATCAGCTGACTTCAATCTAAAAAAGGTACAGCTCTAACACCCACAACTACCGGAATTTTCCCATGAGTGATCCCACCACCCCCACCTATGCTGTCACCTATAAGTTTTGCCAACCTCCCCTTCCCATACCTGTTGAGGTGCAGGCCATGTACTTAAATCGGCATTGTGCTTTTGTATTTAATTCCGATGCAATTTCTGTGTTTCATCGTCAATAAGAAGGTCCAAGGTATACAGTAAACCTGAAGTGAAGCATCGGAATCTATAACTAGTGTCACAGGAATGGTTTAAAGCATAGTCACTAACAAGAGTCAGTCTTCATGTACTTAAGTCGGCATTGTGCCTTTTCTATTTAGTTCCGATGCAATTTCTGTGTTTCATGTCAATAAGAAGGTCCAAGGGTTACAGTAAATCTGGAGTGAAGCATCGGAATCTATAACTAGTGTCACAGGAATGGTTCAAAGCATAGACAGTAAGAAGAGTCAGTCTTCTTGTACATAAGTCGACATTGAGCCTTTTCTATTTAATTCCGATGCAATTTCTGTGTTTCATCGTCAATAAGAATGTCCAAGGTATACAGTAAACCTGAAGTAAAGCATCGGAATCTATAACTAGTGTCATAGCAATGGTTCAAACTATAATCACTATGAAGAGTCAGTCTTCTTGTACTTAAGTCGGCATTGTGCCTTTTCTATTTAATTCCGATGCAATTTCTGTGTTTCATCGTCAATAAGAAGGTTCAAGGGATACAGTAAACCTAGAGTGAAGCATCGGAATCTATAACTAGTGTCTCCGGAATGGTTCAAACTATTATCAGTAAGAAGAGTCAGTCTTCTTGTACTAAAGTCGGCATTGTGAGTTTTCTATTTAATTCCGATGCAATTTCTGTGTTTCATCGTCAATCAGTAGATTAGAGGGATACAGTAAACCCGAAGTGAAGCATCGGAATCTATAACTAGTGTCACAGGAATGGTTCAAAACATAGACAGTAAGAAGAGTCAGTCTTCGTGTACTAAAGTTGGCATTTTGCCTTTTGTATTTAATTCCAATGCTATTTCTGTGTGTCACCGTCAATAACAAAGTCCAAGGGATACAGTAAACCTGAAGTGAAGCATCGGAATCTATAACTATTGTCTCCGGAATGGTTCAAACTATTATCAGTAAGAAGAGTCCGTCTTCTTGTACTAAAGTCGGCATTGTGCCTTTTCTATTTCATTCCGATGCAGTTTCTGTGTTTCATCGTCAATAAGAAGGTCCAAGGAATACAGTAAACCTGGAGTGTAGCATCGGAATCTATAACTAGTGTCACTGGAATGGTTGAAACATAGACAGTAAGAAGAGTCAGCCTTCTTGTACTTACGTCGGCATTGTGCCTTTTGTATTTAATTCCGATGCAATTTCTGTGTTTCATCGTCAATAAGAAAGTCAGAGGGATACAGTAAACCTGAAGTGATGCATCGGAATCTATAACTAGTGTCACAGGAATGGTTCAAAACATAGACAGTAAGAAGAGTCAGTCTTCTTGTCCTTAAGTCGGCATTGTGCCTTTTGTATTTAATTCCGTTTCAATTTCTGTGTTAAATCGGCAATAAGGTCAGAGGGATACAGTAAAGCTGAAGTGAAGCATCGGAATCCATAACTAGTGTCACAGGAATGGTTGAAACATAGACAGTAAGATGAGTCAGCCTTCTTGTACTTACGTCGGCATTGTGCCTTTTGTATTTAATTCCGAAGCAGTTTCTGTGTTTCATTGTCAATAAGAAGGTCAGAGGGATACAGTACACCTGAGGTGAGGCATCGGAATTCAAAACTAGTGTCACAGGAATGTTTCAAAGCATAGACAGTAGGAGGAGTCAGTCTTCTTGTACTTAAGTCGGCATTCTGCCTTTTGTATTTAATTCCGATACAATTTCTGTGTTTCATCGTCAATAAGAAGGTACAAGGTATACGGTAAACCAGAAGTGAAGCATCGGAATCTATAACTAGTGTCACAGGAATGGTTCAAAACATAGTCAGTAAGAAGAGTCAGTCTTCTTGTACTTAAGTCGGCATTGTGCCTTTTCTATTTAATTCTGATGCAATTTCTGTGTTTCATCGTCAATAAGAAGGTCCAAGGGTTACAGTAAACTTGGAGTGAAGCATCGGAATCTATAACTAGTGTCACAGGAATGGTTCAAAACATAGACAGTAAGAAGAGTCAGTGTTCTTGTACTTGAGTCGGCATTGTGAGTTTTCTATTTAATTCCCATGCAATTTCGGTGTTTCATCGTCAATAAGAAGGTCAGAGGGATACAGTAAACCTGAAGTGAAGCATCGGAATCAATAACTAGTGTCACAGGAATTGTTCAAAACATAGACAGTAAGAAGAGTCAGTCTTCTTGTACTTAAGTCGACATTGTGCCTTTTCTATTTAATTCCGATGCAATTTTTGTGTTTCATCGTCAATAAGAATGTCCAAGGTATACAGTAAACCTGAAGTAAAGGATCGGAATCTATAACTAGTGTCACAGCAATGGTTCAAACTATAATCACTAAGAAGAGTCAGTCTTCTTGTACTTAAGTCGCCATTGAGCCTTTTCTATTTAATTCCGATGCAATTTCTGTGTTTCATCGGCAATGAAGTCAGAGGGATACAGTAAACCTGAATTGAATCATCGGAAACTATAACTAGAGTCACAGGTGTGTTTCAAATCATAGTCAGTAAGAAGAGTCAGTCTTCTTGTCCTTAAGTCGGCATTGTGCCTTTTGAATTTAATTCCGATGCAATTTCTGTGTTTCATCGGCAATAACGTCAGAGGGATACAGTAAACCTGAAGTGAAGCATCGGAATCTATAACTAGTGTCACAGGAATGATTCAAAAGATAGACGGCAGGAAGAGTCAGTCTTCTTGTACTTAAGTCGGCATTGTGCCATTTGTATTTAATTCCGATGCAATTTCTGTGTTTCTTTGTCAATAAGAAGTTCAGAGGGATACAGTAAACCTGAGGTGAAGCATCGGAATCCAAAACTAGTGTCACAGGAATGGTTCAAAACATAGACAGTAGGAAGAGTTAGTCTTCTTGTACTTAAGTCGGCATTGTGCCTTTTGTATTTAATTCCGATTCAATTTCTGTGTTTCATCGTCAATAAGAAGGTACAAGGTATACAGTAAACCGGAAGTGAAGCATCGGAAGCTATAACTAGTGTCACAGGAATGGTTCAAAGCATAGACAGTAAGGAGAGTCAGTCTTCTTGTACTTGAGTCGGCATTGTGAGTTTTCTATTTAATTCCCATGCAATTTCGGTGTTTCATCCTCAATAAGAAGGTCAGAGGGATACAGTAAACCTGAAGTGAAGCATCGGAATCTATAACTAGTGTCACAGGAATGGTTCAAACGTAGACAGTAAGAAGAGTCAGTCTTCTTGTACTTAAGTCGACATTGTGCCTTTTCTACTTAATTCCGATGCAATTTCTGTGTTTCATCGTCAATAAGAATGTCCAAGGTATACAGTAAACCTGAAGTAAAGCATCGGAATCTATGACTAGTGTCACAGCAATGGTTCAAACTATAATCACTAAGAAGAGTCAAACTTCTTGTACTTAAGACGGCATTGTGCCTTTTCTATTTAATTCCGATGCAATTTCTGTGTTTCATCGTCAATAAGAAGGTTCAAGGTATACAGTAAACCTGGAGTGAAGCATCGGAATCTATAACTAGTGTCACAGGAATGGTTCAAAGCATAGACAGTAAGGAGAGTCAGTCTTCTTGTACTTGAGTCGGCATTGTGAGTTTTCTATTTAATTCCCATGCAATTTCGGTGTTTCATCCACAATAAGAAGGTCAGAGGGATACAGTAATCCCTGAAGTGAAGCATCGGAATCTATAACTAGTGTCACAGGAATGGTTTAAAACATAGTCAGTAACAAGAGTCAGTCTTGTTGTACTTAAGTCTGCATTGTGCCTTTTCTATTTAATTCCGATGCAATTTCTGTGTTTCATCGTCAATAAGAAGGTCCAAGGGTTACAGTAAACCTGGATCGAAGCATCGGAATCTTTAACTAGTGTCACAGGAATGGTTCAAAGTATAGACAGTAAGAAGAGTCAGTCTTCTTGTACGTAAGTCGACATTGAGCCTTTTCTATTTAATTCCGATGCAATTTCTGTGTTTCATCGTCAATGAGAATGTCGAAGGTATACAGTAAACCTGACGTAAAGCATCGGAATCTATGACTAGTGTCACAGCAATGGTTCAAACTATAATCACTAAGAAGAGTCAGTCTTCTTGTACTGAAGTCGGCATTGTGCCTTTTGTATTTAATTCCGAAGCAATTTCTGTGTTTCATCGTCAATAAGAAGGTACAAGGTATACAGTAAACCTGAAGTGAAGCATCGGAACCTATAACTAGTGACACAGGAATGGTTCAAAACATAGACAGTAAGAAGAGTCAGTCTTCTTGTACTTAAGTCGGCATTGTGCATTTTCTATTTAATTCCGATGCGATTTCTGTGTTCCATCGGCAATGAAGTCAGAGGGATACAGTAAACCTGAATTGAAGCATCGGAATCTATAACTAGAGTCACAGGAGTGTTTCAAATCATAGTCAGTAAGAAGAGTCAGTTTTCTTGTCCTTAAGTCGGCATTGTGCCTGTTGTATTTAATTCCGATGCAATTTTGGTGTTTCATCGGCAATAAGGTCAGAGGGATACAGTAAACCTGAAGTGAAGCATCGGAATCTATAACTAGTGTCACAGGAATGGTTCAAAACATAGACAGTAAGGAGAGTCAGTCTTCTTGTACTTGAGACGGCATTGTAAGTTTTCTATTTAATTCCCATGCAATTTCGGTGTTTCATCCTCAATAAGAAGGTCAGAGGGATACAGTAAACCTGAAGTGAAGCATCGGAATCTATAACTAGTGCCACAGGAATGGTTTAAAACATAGTCAGTAACAAGAGTCAGTCTTGTTGTCCTTAAGTCTGCATTGTGCCATTTCTATTTAATTCCGATGCAGTTTCTGTGTTTCATCGTCAATAAGAAGGTCCAAGGGTTACAGTAAAACTGGAGTGAAGCATCGGAATCTATAACTAGTGTCACAGGAATGGATCAAAACATAGACAGTAAGAAGAGTCAGACTTCTTGTCCTTAAGTCGGCATTGTGCCTTTTGTATTTAATTCCGATACAATTTCTGTGTTTCATCGTCAATAAGAAAGTGCAAGGTATACAGTAAACCTGAAGTGTAGCATCGGAATTTATAACTAGTGTCACAGGAATGGTTCAAAACATAGACAGTAAGAAGAGTCAGGTTTCTTGTACTTAAGTCGGCATTGTGCCTTTTCTATTTAATTCCGATGCAATTTCTGTGTTTCGTCGTCAATATGAAGGTCCAAGGTATACACAAACCTGAAGTAAAGCATCGGAATCTATGACTAGTGTCACAGCAATGGTTCAAGCTATAATCACTAAGAAGAGTCAGTCTTCTTGTACTTAAGTCGGCATTGTGCCTTTTCTATTTAATTCCGATGCAATTTCTGTGTTTCATCGTCAATAAGAAGGTTCAAGGAATACTGTAAACCTGGAGTGAAGCATCGGAATCTATAACTATTGTCACCGGAATGGTTCAAAACATAGTCAGTAAGAAGAGTCAGTCTTCTTGTACTTAAGTCGGCATTGTGCCTTTTCTATTTCATTCCGATGCAGTTTCAGTCTTTCATCGTCAATAAGAAGGTCCAAGGAAAACAGTAAACCTGTAGTGAAGCATCGGAATATATAACTTGTGTCACAGGAATGGTTGAAACATAGACAGTAAGAAGAGTCAGCCTTCTTGTACTTAAGTTGGCATTGTGCCTTTTGTATTTAATTCCGATGCAATTTCTGTGTTTCATCGTCAATAAGAAGGTCAGAGGGATACAGTAAACCTGAAGTGAAGCATCGGAATCTATAACTAGTGTCACAGGAATGGATCAAAACATAGACAGTAAGAAGAGTCAGACTTCTTGTCCTTAAGTCGGCATTGTGCTTTTTGTATTTAATCCAGATACAATTTCTGTGTTTCATCGTCAATAAGAAAGTGCAAGGTATACAGTAAACCTGAAGTGTAGCATCGGAATTTATAACTAGTGTCACAGGAATGGTTCAAAACATAGACAGTAAGAAGAGTCAGGTTTCTTGTACTTAAGTCGGCATTGTGCCTTTTCTATTTAATTCCGATGCAATTTCTGTGTTTCGTCGTCAATATGAAGGTCCAAGGGATACAGTAAACCTGTAGTGAAGCATCGGAATCTATAACTAGTGTCACAGGAATGGTTCAAAACATAGTCAGTAAGAAGAGTCAGTCTTCTTGTACTTAAGTCGGCATTGTGCCTTTTCTATCTAATTCCGATGCAATTTCTGTGTTTCATCGTCAATTAGAAGGTCCAAGGGTTACAGTAAACTTGGAGTGAAGCATCGGAATCTATAACTAGTGTCACAGGAATGGTTCAAACATAGACAGTAAGAAGAGTCAGTCTTCTTGTTCTTGAGTCGGCATTGTGAGTTTTCTATTTAATTCCTATGCAATTCGGTGTTTCATCGTCAATAAGAAGGTCAGAGGGATACAGTAAACCTGAAGTGAAGCATCGGAATCTATAACTAGTGTCACAGGAATGGTTTAAACATAGTTAGTAAGAAGAGTCAGTCTTCTTCTACTTAAGTCGGCATTGTGCCTTTTCTATTTAATTCCAATGCAATTTCTGTGTTTCATCGTCAATAAGAAGGTCCAAGGGTTACAGTAAACCTGGAGTGAAGCATCGGAATCTATAACTAGTGTCACAGGAATGGTTCAAAACATAGACAGTAAGAAGAGTCAGTCTTCTTGTACTTAAGTCGACATTGTGCCATATCTATTTAATTCCGATGCATTTTCTGTGTTTCATCGTCAATAAGAAGGTCCAAGGTATACAGTAAACCTGGAGTGAAGCATCGGAATCTATAACTAGTGTCACAGGAGTGGTTCAAAACATAGACAGTATGAAGAGTCAGTCTTCTTGTACTTGAGTCGGCATTGTGAGTTTTCTATTTAATTCCGATGCAATTTCGGTGTTTCATCGTCAATAAGAAGGTCAGAGGGATACAGTAAAACTGAAGTGAAGCATCGGAATCTATAACTAGTGTCACAGGAATGGTTTAAACATAGTCAGTAAGAACAGTCAGTCTTCTTGTACTTAAGTCAGCATTGTGCCCTTTCTATTTAATTCCAATGCAATTTCTGTGTTTCATCGTCAATAAGAAGGTCCAAGGGTTACAGTAAACCTGGAGTGAAGCATCGGAATCTATAACTAGTGTCACAGGAATTGTTCAAAACATAGACAGTAAGAAGAGTCAGTCTTCTTGTACTTAAGTCGACATTGTGCCTTTTCTATTTAATTCCGATGCAATTTCTGTGTTTCATCGTCAATAAGAATGTCCAAGGTATACAGTAAACCTGAAGTAAACCATCGGAATCTATAACTAGTGTCACAGCAATGTTTCAAACTGTAATCACTAAGAAGAGTCAGTCTTCTTGTACTTAAGTCGCCATTGTGCCTTTTCTATTTAATTCCGATGCAATTTCTGTGTTTCATCGGCAATGAAGTCATAGGGATACAGTAAACCTGAATTGAAGCATCGGAATCTATAACTAGAGTCACAGGAGTGTTTCACATCATAGTCAGTAAGAAGAGTCAGTCTTCTTGTCCTTAAGTCGGTATTGTGCCTTTTGTATTTAATTCCGATGCAATTTCTGTGTTTCATCGGCAAAAGGTCAGAGGGATACAGTAAACCTGAAGTGAAGCATCGGAATCTATAACTAGTGTCACATGAATGGTTCAAAACATAGACAGTAAGAAGAGTCAGTCTTCTTGTACTTGAGTCGGCATTGTGAGTTTTCAATTTAATTCCGATGCAATTTCGGTGTTTCATCGTCAATAAGAAGGTCAGAGGGATACAGTAAAACTGAAGTGAAGCATCGGAATCTATAACTAGTGTCACAGGAATGGTTTAAACATAGTCAGTAAGAACAGTCAGTCTTCTTGTACTTAAGTCAGCATTGTGCCTTTTCTATTTAATTCCAATGCAATTTCTGTGTTTCATCGTCAATAAGAAGGTCCAAGGGTTACAGTAAACCTGGAGTGAAGCATCGGAATCTATAACTAGTTTCACAGGAATGGTTCAAAGCATAGACAGTAGGAAGAGTCAGTCTTCTAGTACTTAAGTCGGCATTGTGCCTTTTGAATTTTAATTCCGATGCGATTTCTGTGTTTCATCGTCAATAAGAAGGTACAAGATACAGTAAACCGGAAGTGAAGCATCGAAATCTATAACTAGTGTCACAGGAATTGTTCAAAACATAGACGGTAAGAAGAGTCAGTCTTCGTGTACTAAAGTTGGCATTTTGCCTTTTGTATTTAATTCCAATGCTATTTCTGTGTGTCACCGTCAATAACAAGGTCCAAGGGATACAGTAAACCTGAAGTGAAGTATTGGAATCTATAACTATTGTCTCCGGAATGGTTCAAACTATTATCAGTAAGAAGAGTCAGTCTTCTTGTACTAAAGTCGGCATTGTGCCTTTTCTGTTTCATTCCGATGCAGTTTCTGTGTTTCATCGTCAATAAGAAGGTCCAAGGAATACAGTAAACCTGGAGTGTAGCATCGGAATCTATAACTAGTGTCACAGGAATGGTTGAAACATAGACAGTAAGAAGAGTCAGCCTTCTTGTACTTACGTCGGCATTGTGCCTTTTGTATTTAATTCCGATGCAATTTCTGTGTTTCATCGTCAATAAAAAGGTCAGAGGGATACAGTAAACCTGAAGTGAAGCATCGGAATCTATAACTAGTGTCACAGGAATGGATCAAACATAGACAGTAAGAAGAGTCAGTCTTCTTGTCCTTAAGTCGGCATTGTGCCTTTTGTATTTAATTCCGTTGCAATTTCTGTGTTAAATCGGCAATAAGGTCAGAGGGATACAGTAAAGCTGAAGTGAAGCATCGGAATTCATAACTAGTGTCACAGGAATGGTTCAAAACATAGACAGTAGGAAGAGTCAGTCTTCTTGTACTTAAGTCGGAATTGTGCCTTTTGTATTTAATTCCGAAGCAGTTTCTGTGTTTCATTGTCAATAAGAAGATCAGAGGGATACAGTACACCTGAGGTGAAGCATCGGAATCCAAAACTAGTGTCACAGGAATGTTTCAAAGCATAGACAGTAGGAAGAGTCAGTCTTCTTGTACTTAAGTCGGCATTCTGCCTTTTGTATTTAATTCCGATACAATTTCTGTGTTTCATCGTCAATAAGAAGGTACAAGGTATACGGTAAACCTGAAGTGAAGCATCGGAATCTATAACTAGTGTCACAGGAATGGTTCAAAACATAGTCAGTAAGAAGAGTCAGTCTTCTTGTACTTAAGTCGGCATTGTGCTTTTCTATTTAATTCCGATGCAATTTCTGTGTTTCATCGTCAATAAGAAGGTCCAAGGGTTACAGTAAACCTGGAGTGAAGCATCGGAATCTATAACTAGTGTCACAGGAATGGTTCAAAACATAGACAGTAAGAAGAGTCAGTCTCTTTGTAGTTAAGTCGACATTGTGCCTTTTCTATTTAATTCCGATGCAATTTCTGTGTTTCATCGTCAATAAGAAGGTCCAAGGTATACAGTAAACCTGGAGTGAAGCATCGGAATCTATAACTAGTGTCACAGGATTGGTTCAAAACATAGACAGTAAGAGGAGTCAGTCTTCTTGTACTTGAGTCGGCATTGTGAGTTTTCTATTTAATTCCGATGCAATTTCGGTGTTTCATCGTCAATAAGAAGGTCAGAGGGATACAGTAAACCTGAAGTGAAGCATCGGAATCTATAACTAGTGTCACAGGAATTGTTCAAAACATAGACAGTAAGAAGAGTCAGTCTTCTTGTACTTAAGTCGACATTGTGCCTTTTCTATTTAATTCCGATGCAATTTCTGTGTTTCATCGTCAATAAGAATGTCCAAGGTATACAGTAAACCTGAAGTAAAGCATCGGAATCTATAACTAGTGTCACAGCAATGGTTCAAACTATAATCACTAAGAAGAGTCAGTCTTCTTGTACTTAAGTCGCCATTGTGCCTTTTCTATTTAATTCCGATGCAATTTCTGTGTTTCATCGGCAATGAAGTCAGAGGGATACAGTAAACCTGAATTGAAGCATCGGAATCTATAACTAGAGTCACAGGAGTGTTTCAAATCATAGTCAGTAAGAAGAGTCAATCTTCTTGTCCTTAAGTCGGCATTTTGCCTTTTGTATTTAATTCCGATGCAATTTCTGTGTTTCATCGGCAATAAGGTCAGAGGGATACAGTAAACCTGAAGTGAAGCATCGGAATCTATTACTAGTGTCACAGGAATGGTTCAAAAAATAGACAGCAGGAAGAGTCAGTCTTCTTGTACTTAAGTCGGCATTGTGCCATTTATATTTAATTCCGATGCAATTTCTGTGTTTCTTTGTCAGTAAGATGGTCAGAGGGATACAGTAAACCTGAGGTGAAGCATCGGAATCCAAAACTAGTGTCACAGGAATGGTTCAAACATAGACAGTAGGAAGAGTCAGTCTTCTTGTACTTAAGTCGGCATTGTGCCTTTTGTATTAAATTCCGATGCAATTTCTGTGTTTCATCGTCAATAAGAATGTCCAAGGTATACAGTAAACCTGAAGTAAAGCATCGGAATCTATGACTAGTGTCACAGCAATGGTTCAAACTATAATCACTAAGAAGAGTCAGTCTTCTTGTACTTAAGACGGCATTGTGCCTTTCTATTTAATTCCGATGCAATTTCTGTGTTTCATCGTCAATAAGAAGGTTCAAGGTATACAGTAAACCTGGAGTGAAGCATCGGAATCTATAACTAGTGTCACAGGAATGGTTCAAACATAGTCAGTAAGAAGAGTCAGTCTTCTTGTACTTAAGTCGGCATTGTGCCTTTTCTATTTAATTCCGATGCAATTTCTGTGTTTCATCGTCAATAAGAAGGTCCAAGGGTTACAGTAAACTTGGAGTGAAGCATCGGAATCAATAACTAGTGTCACAGGAATGGTTCAAACGTAGACAGTAAGAAGACTTACTCTTCTTGTACTTAAGTCGACATTGTGCCTTGTCTATTTAATTCCGATGCAATTTCTGTGTTTCATCGTCAATAAGAATGTCCAAGGTATACAGTAAACCTGAAGTAAAGCATCGGAATCTATGACTAGTGTCACAGCAATGGTTCAAACTATAATCACTAAGAAGAGTCAGTCTTCTTGTACTTAAGACGGCATTGTGCCTTTTCTATTTAATTCCGATGCAATTTCTGTGTTTCATCGTCAATAAGAAGGTTCAAGGTATACAGTAAACCTGGAGTGAAGCATCGGAATCTATAACTAGTGTCACAGGAATGGTTCAAAGCATAGACAGTAAGGAGAGTCAGTCTTCTTGTACTTGAGTCGGCATTGTGAGTTTTCTATTTAATTCCCATGCAATTTCGGTGTTTCATCCTCAATAAGACGGTCAGAGGGATACAGTAAACCTGAAGTGAAGCATCGGAATCTATAACTAGTGTCACAGGCATGGTTTAAAACATAGTCAGTAACAAGAGTCAGTCTTGTTGTACTTAAGTCTGCATTGTGCCTTTTCTATTTAATTCCGATGCAATTTCTGTGTTTCATCGTAAATAAGAAGGTTCAAGGTATACAGTAAACCTGGAGTGAAGCATCGGAATCTATAACTAGTGTCACAGGAATGGTTCAAAGCATAGACAGTAAGGAGAGTCAGTCTTCTTGTACTTGAGTCGGCATTGTGAGTTTTCTATTTAATTCCCATGCAATTTCTGTGTTTCATCCTCAATAAGAAGGTCAGAGGGATACAGTAAACCTGAAGTGAAGCATCGGAATCTATAACTAGTGTCACAGGAATGGTTTAAAACATAGTCAGTAACAAGAGTCAGTCTTGTTGTACTTAAGTCTGCATTGTGCCTTTTCTATTTAATTCCGATGCAATTTCTGTGTTTTATCGTCAATAAGAAGGTCCAAGGGTTACAGTAAACCAGGAGTGAAGCATCGGAATCTATAACTAGTGTCACAGGAATGGTTCAAAGCATAGACAGTAAGAAGAGTCAGTCTTCTTGTACGTTAGTCGACATTGAGCCTTTTCTATTTAATTCCGATGCAATTTCTGTGTTTCATCGTCAATGAGAATGTCGAAGGTATACAGTAAAACTGACGTAAAGCATCGGAATCTATGACTAGTGTCACAGCAATGGTTCAAACTATAATCACTAAGAAGAGTCAGTCTTCTTGTACTGAAGTCGGCATTGTGCCTTTTGTATTTAATTCCGAAGCAATTTCTGTGTTTCATCGTCAATAAGAAGGTCAGTGGGATACAGTAAACCTGAAGTGAAGCATCGGAATCTATAACTAGTGTCACAGGAATGGATCAAAACATAGACAGTAAGAAGAGTCAGTCTTCTTGTCCTTAAGTCGGCATTGTGCCTATTGTATTTAATTCCGATGCAATTTCTGTGTTTCATCGGCAATAAGGTCAGAGGGATACAGTAAAGCTCAAGTGAAGCATCGGAATCTGTAACTAGTGTCACAGGAATGGTTCAAAACATAGACAGTAGGAAGAGTCAGTCTTCTTGTACTTAAGTCGGCATTGTGCCTTTTGTATTTAATTCCGATGCAGTTTCTGTGTTTCATTGTCATTAAGAAGGTCAGAGGGATACAGTAAACCTGAGGTCAAGCATCGGAATCCAAAACTAGTGTCACAGGAATGTTTCAAAGCATTGACAGTAGGAAGAGTCAGTCTTCTTGTACTTAAGTCGGCATTCTGCCTTTTGTATTTAATTCCGATACAATTTCTGTGTTTCATCGTCAATAAGAAGGTACAAGGTATACAGTAAACCAGAAGTGAAGCATCGGAATCTATAACTAGTGTCACAGCAATGGTTCAAACTAAAATCACTAAGAAGAGTCAGTCTTCTTGTACTTAAGTCGCCATTGTGCCTTTTCTATTTAATTCCGATGCAATTTCTGTGTTTCATCGGCAATGAAGTCAGAGGGATATAGTAAACCTGAATTGAAGCATCGGAATCTATAACTAGAGTCACAGGAGTGTTTCAAATCATAGTCAGTAAGAAGAGTCAGTCTTCTTGTCCTTAAGTCGGCATTGTGCCTGTTGTATTTAATTCCGATGCAATTTCGGTGTTTCATCGGCAATAAGGTCAGAGGGATACAGTAAACCTGAAGTGAAGCATCGGAATCAATAACTAGTGTCACAGGAATGGTTCAAAAGATAGACAGCAGGAAAAGTCAGTCTTCTCTGTACTTAAGTCGGCATTGTGCCATTTGTATTTAATTCCGATGCAATTTCTGTGTTTCTTTGTCAATAATAAGGTCAGAGGGATACAGTAAACCAGAGGTGAAGCATCGGAATCCAAAACTAGTGTCACAGGAATGGTTCAAAACATAGACAGTTGGAAGAGTCAGTCTTCTTGTACTTAAGTCGGCATTGTGCCTTTTGTATTTAATTCCGATGCAATTTCTGTGTTTCATCGTCAATAAGAAGGTACAAGGTATACAGTAAACCGGAAGTGAAGCATCGGAATATATAACTAGTGTCACAGGAATGGTTCAAAATATAGTCAGTAAGAAGAGTCACTCTTCTTGTACTTAAGTCGACATTGTGCCTTTTCTATTTAATTCCGATGCAATTTCTGTGTTTCATCGTCAATAAGAATGTCCAAGGTATACAGTAAACCTGGAGTGAAGCATTGGAATCTATAACTAGTGTCACAGGAATGGTTCAAACATAGACAGTAAGAAGAGTCAGTCTTCTTGTACTTAAGTCGGCATTGTGCATTTTCTATTTAATTCCGATGCGATTTCTGTGTTTCATCGTCAATAAGTAGATCAGAAGGATACAGTAAACCTGAAGTGAAGCATCGGAATCTATAACTAGTGTCACAGGAATGGATCAAAACATAGACAGTAAGAAGAGTCAGACTTCTTGTCCTTAAGTCGGCATTGTGCCGTTTGTATTTAATTCCGATACAATTTCTGTGTTTCATCGTCAATAAGAAAGTGCAAGTTATACAGTAAACCTGAAGTGTAGCATCGGAATTTATAACTAGTGTCACAGTGTCAAAACATAGACAGTAAGAAGAGTCAGGTTTCTTGTACTTAAGTCGGCATTGTGCCTTTTCTATTTAATTCCGATGCAATTTCTGTGTTTCGTCGTCAATATGAAGGTCCTAGGGATACAGTAAACCTGGAGTGAAGCATCGGAATCTATAACTAGTGTCACAGGAATGGTTCAAAACATAGTCAGTAAGAAGAGTCAGTCTTTTTGTACTTAAGTCGGCATTGTGCCTTTTCTATCTAATTCCGATGCAATTTCCGTGTTTCATCGTCAATAAGAAGGTCCAAGGGTTACAGTAAACCTGGAGTGAAGCATCGGAATCTATAACTAGTGTCACAGGAATGGTTCAAACATAGACAGTAAGAAGAGTCAGTCTTCTTGTACTTGAGTCGGCATTGTGAGTTTTCTATTTAATTCCGATGCAATTCGGTGTTTCATCGTCAATAAGAAGGTCAGAGGGATACAGTAAACCTGAAGTGAAGCATCGGAATCAATAACTAGTGTCACAGGAATGGTTTAAACATAGTTAGTAAGAAGAGTCAGTCTTCTTGTACTTAAGTCGGCATTGTGCCTTTTCTACTTAATTCCGATGCAATTTCTGTGTTTCATCGTCAATAAGAAGGTCCAAGGGTAACAGTAAACCTGGAGTGAAGCATCGGAATCTATAACTAGTGTCACAGGAATGGTTCAAAACATAGACAGTAAGAAGAGTCAGTCTTCTTGTACTTAAGTCGACATTGTGCCTTTTCTATTTAATTCCGATGCAATTTCTGTGTTTCATCGTCAATAAGAAGGTCCAAGGTATACAGTAAACCTGGAGTGAAGCATCGGAATCTATAACTAGTATCACAGGAGTGGTTCAAAACATAGACAGTAAGAAGAGTCAGTCTTCTTGTACTTGAGTCGGCATTGTGAGTTTTCTATTTAATTCCGATGCAATTTCGGTGTTTCATCGTCAATAAGAAGGTCAGAGGGATACAGTAAACCTGAAGTGAAGCATCGGAATCTATAACTAGTGTCACAGGAATGGTTTAAAAATAGTCAGTAAGATGAGTCAGTCTTCTTGTACTTAAGTCAGCATTGTGCCTTTTCTATTTAATTCCAATGCAATTTCTGTGTTTCATCGTCAATAAGAAGGTCCAAGGGTTACAGTAAACCTGGAGTGAAGCATCGGAATCTATAACTAGTGTCACAGGAATTGTTCAAAACATAGACAGTAAGAAGAGTCAGTCTTCTTGTACTTAAGTCGACATTGTGCCTTTTCTATTTAATTCCGATGCAATTTCTGTGTTTCATCGTCAATAAGAATGTCCAAGGTATACAGTAAACCTGAAGTAAAGCATCGGAATCTATAATTAGTGCCACAGCAATGTTTCAAACTGTAATCACTAAGAAGAGTCAGTCTTCTTGTACTTAAGTCGCCATTGTGCCTTTTCTATTTAATTCCTATGCAATTCCTGTGATTCACCGGCAATGAAGTCATAGGGATATAGTAAACCTGAATTGAAGCATCGGAATCTATAACTAGAGTCACAGGAGTGTTTCAAATCATAGTCAGTAAGAAGAGTCAGTCTTCTTGTCCTTAAGTCGGCATTGTGCCTTTTGTATTTAATTCCGATGCAATTTCTGTGTTTCATCGGCAAAAGGTCAGAGGGATACAGTAAACCTGAAGTGAAGCTTCGGAATCTATAACTAGTGTCACATGAATGGTTCAAAAGATAGACAGCAGGAAGAGTCAGTCTTTTTGTACTTAAGTCGGCATTGTGCCATTTGTATTTAATTCCGATGCAATTTCTGTGTTTCATTGTCAATAAGAAGGTCAGAGGGATACAGTAAACCTGAGGTGAAGCATCGGAATCCAAAACTAGTGTCACAGGAATGGTTCAAATCATAGTCAGTAAGAAGAGTCAGTCTTCATGTACTTAAGTCAGCATTGTGCCTTTTCTTTTTAAATCCGATGCAGTTTCTGTGTTTCATCGTCAATAAGAAGGTCCAAGGGTTACAGTAAACCAGGAGTGAAGCATCGGAATCTATTACTAGTGTCACAGGAATGGTTCAAAGCATAGACAGTAAGAAGAGTCAGTCTTCTTGTACTTAAGTCGACATTGAGCCTCTTCTATTTAATTCCGATGCAATTTCTGTGTTTCATCGTCAATAAGGTCCAAGGGATACAGTAAACCTGGAGTCAAGCATCGGAATCTATAACTAGTGTCACAGGAATGGTTCAAAACATAGACAGTAAGAAGAGTCAGTCTTCTTGTACTTAAGTCGGCATTGTGAGTTTTCTACTTAATTCCGATGCAATATCTGTGATTCATCGTCAATAAGAAGGTCAGAGGGATACAGTGAACCTGAAGTGAAGCATCGGAATCTATAACTAGTCTCACAGGAATGGTTCAAAACATAGACAGTAAGAAGAGTCAGTCTTCGTGTCCTAAAGTTGGCATTTTGCCTTTGTATTTCATTCCAATGCTATTTCTGTGTGTCACCGTCAATAACAAGGTCCAAGGAATACATTAAACCTGAAGTGAAGCATCGGAATCTATAACTAATGTCACCGGAATGGTTCAAACTATTATCAGTAAGATGAGTCAGTCCTCTTGTACTTAAGTCGGCATTGTGCCTTTTTTATTTCATTCCGATGCAGTTTCTCTGTTTCATCGTCAATAAGAAGGTCCAAGGGATACAGTAAACCTGGAGTGAAGCATCTGAATCAATAACTAGTATCACAGGAATGGTTGAAACATAGACAGTAAGAAGAGTCAGTCTTCTTGTACTTAAGTCGGCATTGCGCCTATTGTATTTAATTCCGATGAATTTCTGTGTTTCATCGTCAATAAGGAGGTCAGGGGAATACAGTAAACCTGAAGTGAAGCATCGGAATCTATAACTAGTGTCACAGGAATGGTTCAAAACATAGACAGTAAGAAGAGTCAGTCTTCTTGTCCTTAAATCGGCATTGTGCCTTTTGAATTTAATTCCGATGCAATTTCTGTGTTTCATCGTCAACAAGAAGGTACATGGGATACAGTAAACCTGGAGTGAAGCATCGGAATCCATAACTAGTGTCACAGTAATGGTTCAAAACATAGACAGTAAGAAGAGTCAATCTTCTTGTACTTAAGTCGGCATTGTGCCTTTTGTATTTAATTCCCATGCAATTTCTGTGTTTCATCGTCAATAAGAAAGTCCGAGGAATACAGTAAACCTGAAGTGAAGCATCGGAATCTATAACTAGTGTCACAGGAATGGTTCAAAGCATAGACAGTAAGAAGAGTCAGTCTTCTTGTACTTAAGTCGACATTGAGCCTTTTCTATTTAATTCCGATGCAATTTCTGTGTTTCATCGTCAATTAGGTCCAAGGGATACAGTAAACCTGGAGTCAAGCATCGGAATCTATAACTAGTGTCACAGGAATGGTTCAAAACATAGACAGGAAGAAGAGTCAGTCTTCTTGTACTTAAGTCGGCATTTTGAGTTTTCTATTTAATTCCGATGCAATTTCTGTGATTCATAGTCAATAAGAAGGTCAGAGGGATACAGTAAACCTGAAGTGAAGCATCGGAATCTATAACTAGTGTCACAGGAATGGTTCAAAACATAGACAGTAAGAAGGGTCAGTCTTCGTGTCCTAAAGTTGGCATTTTGCCTTTGTATTTAATTCCAATGCTATTTCTGTGTGTCACCGTCAATAACAAGGTCCAAGGAATACATTAATCCTGAAGTGAAGCATCGGAATCTATAACTAATGTCACCGGAATGGTTCAAACTATTATCAGTAAAATGAGTCAGTCCTCTTGTACTTAAGTCGGCTTTGTGCCTTTTCTATTTCATTCCGATGCAGTTTCTCTGTTTCATCGTCAATAAGAAGGTCCAAGGGATACAGTAAACCTGGAGTGAAGCATCGGAATCAATAACTAGTATCACAGGAATGGTTGAAACATAGACAGTAAGAAGAGTCAGTCTTCTTGTACTTAAGTCGGCATTGCGCCTATTGTATTTAATTCCGATGCAATTTCTGTGTTTCATCGTCAATAAGAAGGTCAGGGGAATACAGTAAACCTGAAGTGAAGCATCGGAATCTATAACTAGTGTCACTGGAATCGTTCAAAATACAGACAGTAAGAAGAGTCAGACTTCTTGTACTTAAGTCGGAGTTGTGTATTTTATGTTTAATTCCGATGCTATTCCTGTGATTCATCGTCAATAAGAAGGTCCAAGGGATACAGTAAACCTGAAGTGAAGCATCGGAATCTATAACTAGAGTCACAGGAGTGGTTCAAAACATAGACAGTAAGAAGAGTCAGTCTTCTTGTACTTAAGTCGACATTGAGCCTTTTCTATTTAATTCCGATGCAATTTCTGTGTTTCATCGGCAATAAGGTCAGAGGGATACAGTAAACCTGAAGTGAAGCATCGGAATCTATAACTAGTGTCACAGGAATGGTTCAAAACTTAGACAGTAAGAAGAGTCAGTCTTCTTGTACTTAAGTCGACATTGAGCCTTTTCTATTTAATTCCGATGCAAATTCTGTGTTTCATCGTCAATAAGAATGTCTAAGGTATACAGTAAACCTGAAGTAAAGCATCGGAAACTATAACTAGTGTCACAGCAATGGTTCAAACTATAATCACTAAGAAGAGTCAGTCTTCTTGTACTTAAGTCGACATTGAGCCTTTTCTATTTAATTCCGATGCAATTTCTGTGTTTCATCGGCAATAAGGTCAGAGGGATACAGGAAACCTGAAGTGAAGCATCGGAATCTATAACTAGTGTCACAGGAATGGTTCAAAACATAGACAGTAAGGAGAGTCAGTCTTCTTGTACTTAAGTCGGCATTATGCCATTTGTATTTAATTCCGATGCAATTTCTGTGTCTCATTGACAATAATAAGGTCAGAGGGATACAGTAAACCTGAGGTGAAGCATCGGAATCCAAAACTAGTGTCACAGGAATGGTTCAAAACATAGACAGTAGGAAGAGTCAGTCTTCTTGTACTTAAGTCGGCATTGTGCCTTTTGTATTTTATTCCGATGCAATTTCTGTGTTTCATCGTCAATAAGAAGGTACAAGGAATACAGTAAACCGGAAGTGAAGCATCGGAATCTATAACTAGTGTCACAGGAATGGTTCAAAACATAGACAGCAAGAAGAGTCAGTCTTCTTTTACTTAAGTCGACATTGAGCTTTTTGTATTTAATTCCGATGCAATTTCTGTGTTTCATCGTCAATAAGACAGACCAAGGAATACAGTAAACCTGAAGTGAAGCATCGGAATCTATAACTAGTGTCACTGGAATTGTTCAAAACATAGACAGTAAGGAGAGTCAGTCTTCTTGTATTTAAGTCGGCATTGTGAGTTTTCTTTTTAATTCCGATGCAATTTCTGTGTTTCATCGTCAATAAGGAGGTCAGAGGGAAACAGTAAACCTGAAGTTAAGCATCGGAATGTATAGCTAGTGTCACAGCAATGGTTCAAAACATAGACAGTAAGAAGAGTCAGTCTTCGTGTACTAAAGTTGGCATTTTGCGTTTTGTATTTAATTCCAATGCTATTTCTGTGTGTAGCCGTCAATAACAAGGTCCAAGGGATACAGTAAACCTGAAGTGAAGCATCGGAATCTATAACTATTGTCACCGGAATGGTTCAAACTATTATCAGTAAGAAGAGTCAGTCCCCTTGTACTTAAGTCGGCATTGTGCCTTTTGTATTTAATTTCGATGGAATTTCTGTGTTTCATTGTCAATAAGAAAGACCAAGGAATACAGTAAACCTGAAGTGAAGCATCGGAATCTATAACTAGTGTCACAGGAATGGTTCAAATCATAGACAGTAAGAAGAGTCAGACTTCTTGTACTTAAGGCGTCATTGTGCATTTTGTGTTTAATTCCGATGCAATTCCTGTGTTTCATCGTCAATAAGAAGATCCAAGGGATACAGTAAACCTGGAGGGAAGCATCGGAATCTATAACTAGAGTCACAGGAATGTTTCAAAACATAGTCAGTAAGAAGAGTCAGTCTTCATGTCCTTAAGTCGGCATTGTGCCTTTTGTATTTAATTCCGATGCAATTTCTGTGTTTCATCGGAATAAGGTCAGAGGGATACAGTAAACCTGAAGTGAAGCGTCGGAATCTATAACTAGTGTTACAGTAATGGTTCAAAACATAGACAGTAAGAAGAGTCAGTCCTCTTGTACTTAAGTCGGCATTGTGAGTTTTCTATATAATTCCGATGCAATTTCGGTGTTTCATCGTCAATAAGAAGGTCAGAGGGATACAGTAAACCTGAAGTGAAGCATCGGAATCTATAACTAGTGTCACAGGAATGGTTCAAAACATAGTCAGTAAGAAGAGTCAGTCATCTTGTACATAAGTCGGCATTGTGCCTTATCTATTTAATTCCGATGCAATTTCTGTGTTTCATCGTCAATAAGAAGGTCCAAGGGTCACAGTAAAACTGGAGGGAAGCATCGGAATCTATAACTAGTGTGACAGGAATGGTTCAAAACATAGACAGTAGGAAGATTCAGTCTTCTTGTACTTAAGTCGGCATTGTGCCTTTTGTATTTAATTCCGATGCAATTTCTGTGTTTCATCGTCAATAAGAAGGTCCAAGGGTTACAGTAAACCTGGAGTGAAGCATCGGAATCTATAACTAGTGTCACAGGAATGGTTCAAAAAATAGACAGCAAGAAGAGTCAGTCTTCTTGTACTTAAGTCGCCATTGTGCCTTTTCTATTTAATTCCGATGCAATTTCTGTGTTTCATCGGCAATGAAGTCATAGGGATAAGGTAAACCTGAATTGAAGCATCGGAATCTATAACTAGAGTCACAGGAGTGTTTCATATCATAGTCAGTAAGAAGAGTCAGTCTTCTTGTACTTAAGTCGGCATTGTGCCATTTGTATTTAATTCCGATGCAATTTCTGTGTTTCATTGTCAATAAGAAGGTCACAGGGATACAGTAAACCTGAGGTGAAGCATCGGAATCCAAAACTAGTGTCAAAGGAATGGTTCAAAACATAGACAGTAGCAAGAGTCAGTCTTCTTGTACTTAAGTCGGCATTGTGCCTTTTGTATTTAATTCCGATGCAATTTCTGTGTTTCATCGTCAATAAGAAGGTACAAGGAATACAGTAAACTGGAAGTGAAGCATCGGAATCTATAACTAGTGTCAAAGGAATGGTTCAAAACATAGACAGCAAGAAGAGTCAGTCTTCTTGTACTTAAGTCGACATTGAGCTTTTTGTATTTATTTCCGATGCAATTTCTGTGTTTCATCGTCAACAAGAAGGTACAAGGGATACAGTAAACCTGGAGTGAAGCATCGGAATCTATAACTAGTGTTACAGTAATGGTTCAATACATAGACAGTAAGAAGAGTCAGTCTTCTTGTACTTAAGTCGGCATTGTGAGTTTTCTATATAATTCCGATGCAATTTCGGTGTTTCATCGTCAATAAGAAGGTCAGAGGGATACAGTAAACCTGAAGTGAAGCATCGGAATCTATAACTAGTGTCACAGGAATGGTTCAAAACATAGTCAGTAAGAAGAGTCAGTCATCTTGTACATAAGTCGGCATAGTGCCTTATCTATTTAATTCCGATGCAATTTCTGTGTTTCATCGTCAATAAGTAGGTCCAAGGGTCACAGTAAAACTGGAGGGAAGCATCGGAATCTATAACTGGTGTGACAAGAATGGTTCAAAACATAGACAGTAGGAAGATTCAGTCTTCTTGTACTTAAGTCGGCATTGTGCCTTTTGTATTTAATTCCGATGCAATTTCTGTGTTTCATCGGCAATGAAGTCATAGGGATAAGGTAAACCTGAATTGAAGCATCGGAATCTATAACTAGAGTCACAGGAGTGTTTCATATCATAGTCAGTAAGAAGAGTCAGTCTTCTTGTACTTAAGTCGGCATTGTGCCTTTTCTATTTCATTCCGATGCAATTTCTGTGTTTCATCGTCAATAAGAAGGTCCAAGGGTTACAGTAAACCTGGAGTGAAGCATCGGAATCTATAACTAGTGTCACAGGAATGGTTCAAACATAGACAGTAAGAAGAGTCAGTCTTCTTGTACTTAAGTCGACATTGTGCCTTTTCTATTTAATTCCGATGCAATTTCTGTGTTTCATCGTCAATAAGAATGTCCAAGGTATACAGTAAACCTGAAGTAAAGCATCGGAATCTATAACTAGTGTCACAGCAATGGTTCAAACTATAATCACTAAGAAGAGTCAGTCTTCTTGTACCTAAGTCGGCATTGTGCCTTTTCTATTTTATTCCGATGCAATTTCTGTGTTTCATCGGCAATAAGGTCAGAGGGATACAGTAAACCTGCAGTGAAGCATCGGAATCTATAACTAGTGTCACAGGAATGGTTCAAAACATAGACAGTAAGAAGAGTCAGTCTTCTTGTACTTAAGTCGACATTGAGCCTTTTCTATTTAATTCCGATGCAAATTCTGTGTTTCATCGTCAATAAGAATGTCCAAGGTATACAGTAAACCTGAAGTAAAGCATCGGAAACTATAACTAGTGTCACAGCAATGGTTCAAACTATAATCACTAAGAAGAGTCAGTCTTCTTGTACTTAAGTCGGCATTGTGCCTTTTCTATTTAATTCCGAAGCAATTTCTGTGTTTCATCGTCAATAAGAAGATCAAAGGGATACAGTAAACCTGGAGTGAAGCATCGGTATCTATAACTAGTGTCACAGGAATGGTTCAAAACATAGACAGTAATGAGAGTCAGTCTTCTTGTACTTAAGTCGGCATTGTGAGTTTTCTTTTTAATTCCGATGCAATTTCTGTTTTTCATCGTCAATATGGAGGTCAGAGGGATACAGTAAACCTGAAGTGAAGCATCGGAATGTATAGCTAGTGTCACAGCAATGGTTCAAAACATAGACAGTAAGAAGAGTCAGTCTTCGTGTACTAAAGTTGGCATTTTGCCTTTTGTATTTAATTCCAATGCTATTTCTGTGTGTGACCGTCAATAATAAGGTCCAAGGGATACAGTAAACCTGAAGTGAAGCATCGGAATCTATAACTATTGTCACCGGAATGGTTCAAACTATTATCAGTAAGAAGAGTCAGTCCCCTCGTACTTATGTCGGCATTGTGCCTTTTGTATTTAATTTCGATGGTATTTGTGTGTTTCATCGTCAATAAGAAAGACCAAGGAATACAGTAAACCTGAAGTGAAGCATCGGAATCTATAACTAGTGTCACTGGAATGGTTCAAAATATAGACAGTAAGAAGAGTCAGACTTCTTGTACTTAAGTCGGCATTGTGCATTTTTGTGTTTAATTCCGATGCAATTCCTGTGATTCATCGTCAGTAAGAAGATCCAAGGGATACAGTACACCTGGAGGGAAGCATCGGAATCTATAACTAGAGTCACAGGAATGTTTCAAAACATAGTCAGTAAGAAGAGTCAGTCTTCATGTCCTTAAGTCGGCATTGTGCCTTTTGTATTTAATTCCGATGCAATTTCTGTGTTTCATCGGCAATAAGGTCAGAGGGATACATTAAACCTGAAGTGAAGCATCGGAATCTATAACTAGTGTCACAGGAATGGTTCAAAACATAGACAGCAAGAAGAGTCAGTCTTCTTGTACTTAAGTCGACACTGAGCTTTTTGTATTTAATTCCGATGCAATTTCTGTGTTTCATCGTCAACAAGAAGGTACAAGGGATACAGTAAACCTGGAGTGAAGCATCGGAATCTATAACTAGTGTCACAGTAATGGTTCAAAACATAGACAGTAAGAAGAGTCAGTCTTCTTGTACTTAAGTCGGCATTGTGAGTTTTCTGTATAATTCCGATGCAATTTCGGTGTTTTATCGTCAATAAGAAGGTCAGAGGGATACAGTAAACCTGAAGTGAAGCATCGGAATCTATAACTAGTGTCACAGGAATGGTTCAAAACATAGTCAGTAAGAAGAGTCAGTCATCTTGTACATAAGTCGTCATTGTGCCTTATCTATTTAATTCCGATGCAATTTCTGTGTTTCATCGTCAATAAGAAGGTCCAAGGGTCACAGTAAAACTGGAGGGAATCATCGGAATCTATAACTAGTGTGACAGGAATGGTTAAAAACATAGACAGTAGGAAGATTCAGTCTTCTTGTACTTAAGTCGGCATTGTGCCTTTTGTATTTAATTCCGATGCAATTTCTGTGTTTCGTCGTCAATAAGAAGGTCCAAGGGTTACAGTAAACCTGGAGTGAAGCATCGGAATCTATAACTAGTGTCACAGGAATGGTTCAAAAAATAGACAGCAAGAAGAGTCAGTCTTCTTGTACTTAAGTCGCCATTGTGCCTCTTCTATTTAATTCCGATGCAATTTCTGTGTTTCATCGGCAATGAAATCATAGGGACACAGTAAACCTGATTTGAGGCATCGGAATCTATAACTAGAGTCACAGGAGTGTTTCATATCATAGTCAGTAAGAAGAGTAAGTCTTCTTGTACTTATGTCGGCATTGGGCCTTTTCTGTTTCATTCCGATGCAATTTCTGTGTTTCATCGTCAATAAGAATGTCCAAGGTATACAGTAAACCTGAAGTAAAGCATCGGAATCTATAACTAGTGTCACAGCAATGGTTCAAACTATAATCACTAAGAAGAGTCAGTCTTCTTGTACTTAAGTCGGCATTGTGCCTTTTCTATTTTATTCCGATGCAATTTCTGTGTTCCATCGACAATAAGGTCAGAGGGATACTGTAAACCTGAAGTGAAGCATCGGAATCTATAACTAGAGTCACAGGAGTGTTTCAAATCATAGTCAGTAAGAAGAGTCAGTCTTCATGTCCTTAAGTCGGCATTGTGCCTTTTGTATTTAATTCCGATGCAATTTCTGTGTTTCATCGGCAATAAGGTCAGAGGGATACAGTAATCCTGAAGTGAAGCATCGGAATCTATAACTAGTGTCACAGGAATGGTTCAAAACATAGACAGCAAGAAGAGTCAGTCTTCTTGTACTTAAGTCGGCATTGCGCCTTTTGTATTTAATTCCAATGCAATTTCTGTGTTTCATCGTCAATAACAAAGTCAGGGGAATACAGTAAACCTGAAGTGAAGCATCGGAATCTATAACTAGTGTCACAGGAATGGTTCAAAACATAGACAGTAAGAAGAGTCAGCCTTCTTGTCCTTAAATCGGCATTGTGCCTTTTGTATTTAATTCCGATGCAATTTCTGTGTTTCATCGTCAACAAGAAGGTACATGGGATACAGTAAACCTGGAGTGAAGCATCAGAATCTATAACTAGTGTCACAGTAATGGTTCAAAACATAGACAGTAAGAAGAGTCAGTCTTCTTGTACTTAAGTCGGCATTGTGCCTTTTGTATTTAATTCCCATGCAATTTCTGTGTTTCATCGTCAATAAGAAAGTCCAAGGAATACAGTAAACCTGAAGTGAAGCATCGGAATCTATAAATAGTGTCACTGGAATGGTTCAAAATACAGACAGTAAGAAGAGTCAGACTTCTTGTACTTAAGTCGGAGTTGTGCATTTTGTGTTTAATTCCGATGCAATTCCTGTGATTCATCGTCAATTAGTAGGTCCAAGGGATACAGTAAACCTGAAGTGAAGCATCGGAATCTATAACTATTGTCACCGGAATGGTTCAAACTATTATCAGTAAGAAGAGTCAGTCCTCTTGTACTTAAGTCGGCATTGTGCCTTTTGTATTTAATTTCGATGCAATTTCTGTGTTTCATCGTCAATAAGAAAGTCCAAGGAATACAGTAAACCTGAATAGAAGGATCGGAGTCTATAACTAGTGTCACTGGAATGGTTCAAAATATAGACAGTAAGAAGAGTCAGACTTCTTGTACTTAAGTCGGCATTGTGCATTTTGTGTTTAATTCCGATGCAATTCCTGTGATTCATCGTCAATAAGAAGATCCAAGGAATACAGTAAACCTGAAGTGAAGCATCGGAATCTATAACTAGAGTCACAGGAATGTTTCATAACATAGTCAGAAAGAAGAGTCAGTCTTCATGTCCTTAAGTCGGCATTGTGCCTTTTGTATTTAATTCCGATGCAATTTCTGTGTTTCATCGGCAGTAAGGTCAGAGGGATACAGTAAACCTGAAGTGAAGCATCGGAATCTATAACTAGTGTCACAGGAATGGTTCAAAACATAGACAGCAAGAAGAGTCAGTCTTCTTGTACTTAAGTCGACATTGAGCTTTTTGTATTTAATTCCGATGCAATTTCTGTGATTCATCGTCAACAAGAAGGTACAAGGGATACAGTAAACCTGGAGTGAAGCATCGGAATCTATAAGTAGTGTCACAGTAATGGTTCAAAACATAGTCAGTAAGAAGAGTCAGTCTTCATGTCCTTAAGTCGGCATTGTGCCTTTTGTATTTAATTCCGATGCAATTTCTGTGTTTCATCGGCAATAAGGTCAGAGGGATACAGTAAACCTGAAGTGAAGCATCGGAATCTATAACTAGTATCACAGGAATGGTTCAAAGCATAGACAGCAAGAAGAGTCAGTCTTCTTGTACTTAAGTCGACATTGAGGTTTTTGTATTTAATTCCGATGCAATTTCTGTGTTTCATCGTCAACAAGAAGGTACAAGGGATACAGTAAACCTGGAGTGAAGCATCGGAATCTATAACTAGTGTCACAGTAATGGTTCAAAACATAGACAGCAAGAAGAGTCAGTCTTCTTGTACTTAAGTCGACATTGAGCTTTTTGTATTTAATTCCGATGCAATTTCGGTGTTTCATCGTCAATAAGAAGGTCCAAGGGTCACAGTAATACTTGAGGGAAGCATCGGAATCTATAACTAGTGTGACAGGAATGGTTCAAAACATAGACAGTAGGAAGATTCAGTCTTCTTGAACTTAAGTCGGCATTGTGCCTTTTGTATTTAATTCCGATGCAATTTCTGTGTTTCGTCGTCAATAAGAAGGTCCAAGGGTTACAGTAAACCTGGAGTGAAGCATCGGAATCAATAACTAGTGTCACAGGAATGGCCAAAAAATAGACAGCAAGAAGAGTCAGTCTTCTTGTACTTAAGTCGCCATTGTGCCTTTTCTATTTAATTCCGATGCAATTTCTGTGTTTCATCGGCAATGAAGTAATAGGTATACAGTAAATCTGAATTGAAGCATCGGAATCTATAACTAGAGTCACAGGAGTGTTTCATATCATAGTCAGTAAGAAGAGTCAGTCTTCTTGTACTTAAGTCGTCATTGTGCCTTTTGTATTTAATTCCGATGCAATTTCTGTGTTTCATCGTCAATAAGAAGGTACAAGGAATACAGTAAACCGGAAGTGAAGCATCGGAATCTATAACTGGTGTCACAGGAATGGTTCAAATCATAGTCAGTAAGAAGAGTCAGTCTTCTTGTACTTAAGTCGGCATTGTGCCTTTTCTATTTCATTCCGATGCAATTTCTGTGTTTCATCGTCAATAAGAGGGTCCAAGGGTTACAGGAAACCTGGAGTGAAGCATCGGAATCTATAACTAGTGCCACAGGAATGGTTCAAACATAGACAGTAAGAAGAGTCAGTCTTCTTGTACTTAAGTCGACATTGTGCCTTTTCTATTTAATTCCGATGCAATTTCTGTGTTTCATCGTCAATAAGAAGGTCCAAGGTATACAGTAAACCTGAAGTAAAGCATCGGAATCTATAGCTAGTGTCACAGCAATGGTTCAAACTATAATCACTAAGAAGAGTCAGTCTTCTTGTACTTAAGTCGGCATTGCGCCTTTTCTATTTTATTCCGATGCAATTTCTGTGTTTCATCGGCAATAAGGTCAGAGGGATACTGTAAACCTGAAGTGAAGCATCGGAATCTATAACTAGAGTCACAGGAGTGTTTCAAATCTTAGTCAGTAAGAAGAGTCAGTCTTCTTGTCCTTAAGTCGGCATTGTGCCTTTTGTATTTAATTCCGATGCAATTTCTGTGTTTCATCGGCAATAAGGTCAGAGGGATACAGTAATCCTGAAGTGAAGCATCGGAATCTATAACTAGTGTCACAGGAATGGTTCAAAACATAGACAGTAGGAAGATTCAGTCTTCTTGTACGTAAGTCGGCATTGTGCCATTTCTATTTAATTCCGATGCAATTTCTGTGTTTCATCGTCAATAAGAAGGTACAAGGTATACAGTAAACCTGAAGTGCAGCATCGGAATCTATAACTAGTGTCACAGGAATGGTTCAAATCATAGTCAGTAAGAAGAGTCAGTCTTCTTGTACTTAAGTCGACATTGAGCCTTTTGTATTTAATTCCCATGCAATTTCTGTGTTTCATCGTCAACAAGAAGGTACAAGGGATACAGTAAACCTGGAGTGAAGCATCGGAATCTATAACTAGTGTCACAGGAATGGTTCAAAACATAGACAGTAAGAAGAGTCAGTCTTCTTGTACTTAAGTCGGCATTGTGACTTTTCTATTTAATTCCGATGCAATTTCTGTGATTCATCGTCAATAAGAAGGTCAGAGGGATACAGTAAACCTGAAGTGAAGCATCGGAATCTATAACTAGTGTCACAGGAATGGTTTAAACATAGACAGTAAGAAGAGTCAGTCTTCGTGTACTAAAGTTGGCATTTTGCTTTTGTATTTAATTCCAATGCTATTTCTGTGTGTCACCGTCAATAACAAGGTCCAAGGAATACAGTAAACCTGAAGTGAAGCATCGGAATCTATAACTATTGTCACCGGAATGGTTCAAACTATTATCAGTAAGATGAGTCAGTCCTCTTGTACTTAAGTCGGCATTGTGCCTTTTCTATTTCATTCCGATGCCGTTTCTGTGCTTCATCGTCAATAAGAAGGTCCAAGGGATACAGTAAACCTGGAGTGAAGCATCGGAATCAATAACTAGTATCACAGGAATGCTTGAAACATAGACAGTAAGAAGAGTCAGTCTTCTTGTCCTTAAGTCGGCATTGCGACTTTTGTCTTTAATTCCAATGCAATTTCTGTGTTTCATCGTCAACAAGAAGGTACATGGGATACAGTAAACCTGGAGTGAAGCATCAGAATCTATAACTAGTGTGACAGGAATGGTTCAAAACATAGACAGTAGGAAGATTCAGTCTTCTTGAACTTAAGTCGGCATTGTGCCTTTTGTATTTAATTCCGATGCAATTTCTGTGTTTCGTCGTCAATAAGAAGGTCCAAGGGTTACAGTAAACCTGGAGTGAAGCATCGGAATCAATAACTAGTGTCACAGGAATGGCCAAAAAATAGACAGCAAGAAGAGTCAGTCTTCTTGTACTTAAGTCGCCATTGTGCCTTTTCTATTTAATTCCGATGCAATTTCTGTGTTTCATCGGCAATGAAGTAATAGGTATACAGTAAATCTGAATTGAAGCATCGGAATCTATAACTAGAGTCACAGGAGTGTTTCATATCATAGTCAGTAAGAAGAGTCAGTCTTCTTGTACTTAAGTCGTCATTGTGCCTTTTGTATTTAATTCCGATGCAATTTCTGTGTTTCATCGTCAATAAGAAGGTACAAGGAATACAGTAAACCGGAAGTGAAGCATCGGAATCTATAACTGGTGTCACAGGAATGGTTCAAATCATAGTCAGTAAGAAGAGTCAGTCTTCTTGTACTTAAGTCGGCATTGTGCCTTTTCTATTTCATTCCGATGCAATTTCTGTGTTTCATCGTCAATAAGAGGGTCCAAGGGTTACAGGAAACCTGGAGTGAAGCATCGGAATCTATAACTAGTGCCACAGGAATGGTTCAAACATAGACAGTAAGAAGAGTCAGTCTTCTTGTACTTAAGTCGACATTGTGCCTTTTCTATTTAATTCCGATGCAATTTCTGTGTTTCATCGTCAATAAGAAGGTCCAAGGTATACAGTAAACCTGAAGTAAAGCATCGGAATCTATAGCTAGTGTCACAGCAATGGTTCAAACTATAATCACTAAGAAGAGTCAGTCTTCTTGTACTTAAGTCGGCATTGCGCCTTTTCTATTTTATTCCGATGCAATTTCTGTGTTTCATCGGCAATAAGGTCAGAGGGATACTGTAAACCTGAAGTGAAGCATCGGAATCTATAACTAGAGTCACAGGAGTGTTTCAAATCTTAGTCAGTAAGAAGAGTCAGTCTTCTTGTCCTTAAGTCGGCATTGTGCCTTTTGTATTTAATTCCGATGCAATTTCTGTGTTTCATCGGCAATAAGGTCAGAGGGATACAGTAATCCTGAAGTGAAGCATCGGAATCTATAACTAGTGTCACAGGAATGGTTCAAAACATAGACAGTAGGAAGATTCAGTCTTCTTGTACGTAAGTCGGCATTGTGCCATTTCTATTTAATTCCGATGCAATTTCTGTGTTTCATCGTCAATAAGAAGGTACAAGGTATACAGTAAACCTGAAGTGCAGCATCGGAATCTATAACTAGTGTCACAGGAATGGTTCAAATCATAGTCAGTAAGAAGAGTCAGTCTTCTTGTACTTAAGTCGACATTGAGCCTTTTGTATTTAATTCCCATGCAATTTCTGTGTTTCATCGTCAACAAGAAGGTACAAGGGATACAGTAAACCTGGAGTGAAGCATCGGAATCTATAACTAGTGTCACAGGAATGGTTCAAAACATAGACAGTAAGAAGAGTCAGTCTTCTTGTACTTAAGTCGGCATTGTGACTTTTCTATTTAATTCCGATGCAATTTCTGTGATTCATCGTCAATAAGAAGGTCAGAGGGATACAGTAAACCTGAAGTGAAGCATCGGAATCTATAACTAGTGTCACAGGAATGGTTTAAACATAGACAGTAAGAAGAGTCAGTCTTCGTGTACTAAAGTTGGCATTTTGCTTTTGTATTTAATTCCAATGCTATTTCTGTGTGTCACCGTCAATAACAAGGTCCAAGGAATACAGTAAACCTGAAGTGAAGCATCGGAATCTATAACTATTGTCACCGGAATGGTTCAAACTATTATCAGTAAGATGAGTCAGTCCTCTTGTACTTAAGTCGGCATTGTGCCTTTTCTATTTCATTCCGATGCCGTTTCTGTGCTTCATCGTCAATAAGAAGGTCCAAGGGATACAGTAAACCTGGAGTGAAGCATCGGAATCAATAACTAGTATCACAGGAATGCTTGAAACATAGACAGTAAGAAGAGTCAGTCTTCTTGTACTTAAGTCGGCATTGCGACTTTTGTCTTTAATTCCAATGCAATTTCTGTGTTTCATCGTCAATAAGAAGGTCAGGGGAATACAGTAAACCTGAAGTGAAGCATCGGAATCTATAACTAGTGTCACAGGGATGGTTCAAAACATAGGCAGTAAGAAGAGTCAGTCTTCTTGTCCTTAAATCGGCATTGTGCCTTTTGTATTTAATTCCGATGCAATTTCTGTGTTTCATCGTCAACAAGAAGGTACATGGGATACAGTAAACCTGGAGTGAAGCATCAGAATCTATAACTAGTGTCACAGTAATGGTTCAAAACATAGACAGTAAGAAGAGTCAGTCTTCTTGTACTTAAGTCGGCATTGTGCATTTTTGTGTTTAATTCCGATGCAATTCCTGTGATTCATCGTCAGTAAGAAGATCCAAGGGATACAGTACACCTGGAGGGAAGCATCGGAATCTATAACTAGAGTCACAGGAATGTTTCAAAACATAGTCAGTAAGAAGAGTCAGTCTTCATGTCCTTAAGTCGGCATTGTGCCTTTTGTATTTAATTCCGATGCAATTTCTGTGTTTCATCGGCAATAAGGTCAGAGGGATACATTAAACCTGAAGTGAAGCATCGGAATCTATAACTAGTGTCACAGGAATGGTTCAAAACATAGACAGCAAGAAGAGTCAGTCTTCTTGTACTTAAGTCGACACTGAGCTTTTTGTATTTAATTCCGATGCAATTTCTGTGTTTCATCGTCAACAAGAAGGTACAAGGGATACAGTAAACCTGGAGTGAAGCATCGGAATCTATAACTAGTGTCACAGTAATGGTTCAAAACATAGACAGTAAGAAGAGTCAGTCTTCTTGTACTTAAGTCGGCATTGTGAGTTTTCTGTATAATTCCGATGCAATTTCGGTGTTTTATCGTCAATAAGAAGGTCAGAGGGATACAGTAAACCTGAAGTGAAGCATCGGAATCTATAACTAGTGTCACAGGAATGGTTCAAAACATAGTCAGTAAGAAGAGTCAGTCATCTTGTACATAAGTCGTCATTGTGCCTTATCTATTTAATTCCGATGCAATTTCTGTGTTTCATCGTCAATAAGAAGGTCCAAGGGTCACAGTAAAACTGGAGGGAATCATCGGAATCTATAACTAGTGTGACAGGAATGGTTAAAAACATAGACAGTAGGAAGATTCAGTCTTCTTGTACTTAAGTCGGCATTGTGCCTTTTTTATTTAATTCCGATGCAATTTCTGTGTTTCGTCGTCAATAAGAAGGTCCAAGGGTTACAGTAAACCTGGAGTGAAGCATCGGAATCTATAACTAGTGTCACAGGAATGGTTCAAAAAATAGACAGCAAGAAGAGTCAGTCTTCTTGTACTTAAGTCGCCATTGTGCCTCTTCTATTTAATTCCGATGCAATTTCTGTGTTTCATCGGCAATGAAATCATAGGGACACAGTAAACCTGATTTGAGGCATCGGAATCTATAACTAGAGTCACAGGAGTGTTTCATATCATAGTCAGTAAGAAGAGTAAGTCTTCTTGTACTTATGTCGGCATTGGGCCTTTTCTGTTTCATTCCGATGCAATTTCTGTGTTTCATCGTCAATAAGAATGTCCAAGGTATACAGTAAACCTGAAGTAAAGCATCGGAATCTATAACTAGTGTCACAGCAATGGTTCAAACTATAATCACTAAGAAGAGTCAGTCTTCTTGTACTTAAGTCGGCATTGTGCCTTTTCTATTTTATTCCGATGCAATTTCTGTGTTCCATCGACAATAAGGTCAGAGGGATACTGTAAACCTGAAGTGAAGCATCGGAATCTATAACTAGAGTCACAGGAGTGTTTCAAATCATAGTCAGTAAGAAGAGTCAGTCTTCATGTCCTTAAGTCGGCATTGTGCCTTTTGTATTTAATTCCGATGCAATTTCTGTGTTTCATCGGCAATAAGGTCAGAGGGATACAGTAATCCTGAAGTGAAGCATCGGAATCTATAACTAGTGTCACAGGAATGGTTCAAAACATAGACAGCAAGAAGAGTCAGTCTTCTTGTACTTAAGTCGGCATTGCGCCTTTTGTATTTAATTCCAATGCAATTTCTGTGTTTCATCGTCAATAACAAAGTCAGGGGAATACAGTAAACCTGAAGTGAAGCATCGGAATCTATAACTAGTGTCACAGGAATGGTTCAAAACATAGACAGTAAGAAGAGTCAGCCTTCTTGTCCTTAAATCGGCATTGTGCCTTTTGTATTTAATTCCGATGCAATTTCTGTGTTTCATCGTCAACAAGAAGGTACATGGGATACAGTAAACCTGGAGTGAAGCATCAGAATCTATAACTAGTGTCACAGTAATGGTTCAAAACATAGACAGTAAGAAGAGTCAGTCTTCTTGTACTTAAGTCGGCATTGTGCCTTTTGTATTTAATTCCCATGCAATTTCTGTGTTTCATCGTCAATAAGAAAGTCCAAGGAATACAGTAAACCTGAAGTGAAGCATCGGAATCTATAAATAGTGTCACTGGAATGGTTCAAAATACAGACAGTAAGAAGAGTCAGACTTCTTGTACTTAAGTCGGAGTTGTGCATTTTGTGTTTAATTCCGATGCAATTCCTGTGATTCATCGTCAATTAGTAGGTCCAAGGGATACAGTAAACCTGAAGTGAAGCATCGGAATCTATAACTATTGTCACCGGAATGGTTCAAACTATTATCAGTAAGAAGAGTCAGTCCTCTTGTACTTAAGTCGGCATTGTGCCTTTTGTATTTAATTTCGATGCAATTTCTGTGTTTCATCGTCAATAAGAAAGTCCAAGGAATACAGTAAACCTGAATAGAAGGATCGGAGTCTATAACTAGTGTCACTGGAATGGTTCAAAATATAGACAGTAAGAAGAGTCAGACTTCTTGTACTTAAGTCGGCATTGTGCATTTTGTGTTTAATTCCGATGCAATTCCTGTGATTCATCGTCAATAAGAAGATCCAAGGAATACAGTAAACCTGAAGTGAAGCATCGGAATCTATAACTAGAGTCACAGGAATGTTTCATAACATAGTCAGAAAGAAGAGTCAGTCTTCATGTCCTTAAGTCGGCATTGTGCCTTTTGTATTTAATTCCGATGCAATTTCTGTGTTTCATCGGCAGTAAGGTCAGAGGGATACAGTAAACCTGAAGTGAAGCATCGGAATCTATAACTAGTGTCACAGGAATGGTTCAAAACATAGACAGCAAGAAGAGTCAGTCTTCTTGTACTTAAGTCGACATTGAGCTTTTTGTATTTAATTCCGATGCAATTTCTGTGATTCATCGTCAACAAGAAGGTACAAGGGATACAGTAAACCTGGAGTGAAGCATCGGAATCTATAAGTAGTGTCACAGTAATGGTTCAAAACATAGTCAGTAAGAAGAGTCAGTCTTCATGTCCTTAAGTCGGCATTGTGCCTTTTGTATTTAATTCCGATGCAATTTCTGTGTTTCATCGGCAATAAGGTCAGAGGGATACAGTAAACCTGAAGTGAAGCATCGGAATCTATAACTAGTATCACAGGAATGGTTCAAAGCATAGACAGCAAGAAGAGTCAGTCTTCTTGTACTTAAGTCGACATTGAGGTTTTTGTATTTAATTCCGATGCAATTTCTGTGTTTCATCGTCAACAAGAAGGTACAAGGGATACAGTAAACCTGGAGTGAAGCATCGGAATCTATAACTAGTGTCACAGTAATGGTTCAAAACATAGACAGCAAGAAGAGTCAGTCTTCTTGTACTTAAGTCGACATTGAGCTTTTTGTATTTAATTCCGATGCAATTTCGGTGTTTCATCGTCAATAAGAAGGTCCAAGGGTCACAGTAATACTTGAGGGAAGCATCGGAATCTATAACTAGTGTGACAGGAATGGTTCAAAACATAGACAGTAGGAAGATTCAGTCTTCTTGAACTTAAGTCGGCATTGTGCCTTTTGTATTTAATTCCGATGCAATTTCTGTGTTTCGTCGTCAATAAGAAGGTCCAAGGGTTACATTAAACCTGGAGTGAAGCATCGGAATCAATAACTAGTGTCACAGGAATGGCCAAAAAATAGACAGCAAGAAGAGTCAGTCTTCTTGTACTTAAGTCGCCATTGTGCCTTTTCTATTTAATTCCGATGCAATTTCTGTGTTTCATCGGCAATGAAGTAATAGGTATACAGTAAATCTGAATTGAAGCATCGGAATCTATAACTAGAGTCACAGGAGTGTTTCATATCATAGTCAGTAAGAAGAGTCAGTCTTCTTGTACTTAAGTCGTCATTGTGCCTTTTGTATTTAATTCCGATGCAATTTCTGTGTTTCATCGTCAATAAGAAGGTACAAGGAATACAGTAAACCGGAAGTGAAGCATCGGAATCTATAACTGGTGTCACAGGAATGGTTCAAATCATAGTCAGTAAGAAGAGTCAGTCTTCTTGTACTTAAGTCGGCATTGTGCCTTTTCTATTTCATTCCGATGCAATTTCTGTGTTTCATCGTCAATAAGAGGGTCCAAGGGTTACAGGAAACCTGGAGTGAAGCATCGGAATCTATAACTAGTGCCACAGGAATGGTTCAAACATAGACAGTAAGAAGAGTCAGTCTTCTTGTACTTAAGTCGACATTGTGCCTTTTCTATTTAATTCCGATGCAATTTCTGTGTTTCATCGTCAATAAGAAGGTCCAAGGTATACAGTAAACCTGAAGTAAAGCATCGGAATCTATAGCTAGTGTCACAGCAATGGTTCAAACTATAATCACTAAGAAGAGTCAGTCTTCTTGTACTTAAGTCGGCATTGCGCCTTTTCTATTTTATTCCGATGCAATTTCTGTGTTTCATCGGCAATAAGGTCAGAGGGATACTGTAAACCTGAAGTGAAGCATCGGAATCTATAACTAGAGTCACAGGAGTGTTTCAAATCTTAGTCAGTAAGAAGAGTCAGTCTTCTTGTCCTTAAGTCGGCATTGTGCCTTTTGTATTTAATTCCGATGCAATTTCTGTGTTTCATCGGCAATAAGGTCAGAGGGATACAGTAATCCTGAAGTGAAGCATCGGAATCTATAACTAGTGTCACAGGAATGGTTCAAAACATAGACAGTAGGAAGATTCAGTCTTCTTGTACGTAAGTCTGCATTGTGCCATTTCTATTTAATTCCGATGCAATTTCTGTGTTTCATCGTCAATAAGAAGGTACAAGGTATACAGTAAACCTGAAGTGCAGCATCGGAATCTATAACTAGTGTCACAGGAATGGTTCAAATCATA